>NC_069500.1:438497705-439222705 GCF_027579735.1 Bombina bombina
ATATACACTCATTGAAACACAGCACTTAGATATACTACATTCTAGGAAAACACTACAAATAATTAAAAACCTATAACAACCTTTTTTGCTATGGTTTTGCCAATTTCACAGTACACAATACTATAAGATCACGCAAATTATGCAATCACTTTAGGAGATCAATAAACTTTAGTTGCACAGTTAAAAATAAAATCTCTAACCATAAATTTACAAAGGGAACACACACTAGGGAAAACCTAAATACAATATTATGGGAAAGGTCAGATAATAATGGCACAGCTCCCGCTTTATGGCTCCTGCTCGCATGCACAGGGCAAACCCACTGTTAAAGAATCATGTTTGGCACAAATAATTTGGGAAAAGCTTTAGGACTCAGTCCATTGGTGGCAGTAACCAGCCATGTAGCTATTACAATAACATGATTATTATTATTATTCTATGTAGTTAACCTGTGACATGCTATGCTATACTTTGATATAACCAGGATTATAATAAATAAACATTTATTTATGGCCTACTTATACAACAAAAAGGAAATTTCTGAAGAGAATAATAATAAACTACAGTATTAGATTAAGGGCTGGCCATTTACCATGTGTATATTACATATATAGCCAGCCATGTCTAGGAAACTTGTCTTGTTTACTATTAGAATTCTACTTCTTACATTTTATCAGAACCTCCATATATTTAAATGAGGGCTCTCTCTCTTATATTAATTTCTAAAGTCACTAGGGACTTACACTATTTCTAACACACAATTTAAAATGAACAACCAAACAATTAAAGCATGAAGGATATTACACAGAAAAATGTTACCAGTTTATAGCAAAATTAGAAAACAACTTATACTGAATTGCTCTACTTGCAAAGAGACAGACCCAAATACTTCAGATTCAATAACATACAGCTTATAGCCTTTCTTTTCCTATTCGTCTTTGCCCCAAACTCTTTAGATAAATCTTGCACATACCCACATAACAACATAATTAAATCAAACTATTAATCACATGCCAGAAAAAAACTCTCTTGTATTCACCAGGACGTGACCTAACATCAAACACATCATTCTACCAGGGCCGGTCTTTGGGCAAGGCGGATCAGGTGACCTCCTTGGGCCCCGCGGTCAGGGGGGCCCTGCACTGGCTTAAAAAATTTTTTTGTAATTTTTTTTTTATCACTTTTTTTTTTTTTAAATTTTCATTTTATTTTTTGCCGCCTTTTTTAAAAATTTTGCGTGTGCGCAAATTTTAGCCCATAAGTCACTGTGTATGCACTATGAAAGGTTGAGGCAGCAGACAGTCACACAGGCAGCCAGCAGAGTGGGAGTCGCAGGCATCGGCACAGCGCAGCCAGCCCGAGTGAGTTGATGACGAGAGTGGTGAGTCACTCACTGTCACTGTGTCTGTCAACAGTGGCTGGGACTGGGAGTGTGTCAGGGCCCAGGGGGGCTGGCTGGGGGTATCATTTTATCACAGGGGAGGCTGGCTGGCTGGCCAGGCTGGGGGCATCATTTATTGCAGGGGGGCTGGCTGGGGGCATCATTTTATTGCAGGGGGGCTGGCTGGGGGCATCATTTTATTGCAGGGGGGGCTGGCTGCAGGCATCATTTTATTGCAGGGGGGCTGGCTGGGGCATCATTTTTTGCAGGGGGGGCTGGCTGGGGGCATCATTTTATTACAGGGGGGCTGGCTGAGGGCATCATTTTATTGCAGGGGGGCTGGCTGGGGGCATCATTTTATTGCAGGGGGGGCTGGCTGGGGGCATCATTTTATTGCAGGGGGGGTGGCTGGGGGCATCATTTTACTGCAGGGGGACTGGCTGGGTACATCATTTTATTGCAGGGAGCTGGCTGGGGGCATCATTTTATTGCAGGGAGCTGGCTGGGGGCATCATTTTATTGCAAGGGGGGGCTGGCTGGGGGCATCATTTTATTGCAGGGGGCTGGCTGGGGCATCATTTTATTGCAGGGGGGCTGACTGGGGGCATAATTTATGGCTGGAGGCATAATTGTATTCATTTTATTGCAGGTGGGGCTGAGGAAATCATTTTATTGCAGGGGGTTGGCCTGGGAGCTTATGTTTATTGCTATGGGCATCATTTATTGCAGGGGGGCTCAGGGCATTATTTTATTGCTGGGGGCATCATTTTATTACTGAGGGTATCATTTTATTGCAGGGGTGCTGGGAGCATCATTTTATTGCAGGGATGTTGCTGGAGGCATCATTTTATTGCAGGGGTGCTGCTGGGGGCATCACTTTTGGCTGGAGGCATAATTTTATTGTAGGGGTGCTGCTGGGGGCATCACTTTTGGCTGGAGGCATTATTTTATTGTAGGAGGGCTGGGGGCATCATTTTATTGCAGGGGGCTGGCTGGGGGCATCACTTATGGCTGGGGGCATCATTTTATTGCAGGGGGCTGGCTGGGGGCACCATTTTATTGCAGGGGGGCTGGCTGGGGGCATAATTTTATTGCAAGGGGGCTGGGAGCATCATTTTATTGCGGGGGGGCTGGGTGCATCATTTTATTGCAGTGGGCTTCATTTTATTGCAGGGTGCTGGGGGCATCATTTCATTGCTGGGAGCATCATTTTATTGCAGGGGGCTGGTAGCATCATTTTATTGCTGGGGCATAATTTATTACAGAGGGGGGCTGGGAGCATAATTTTATTGCAGGTGTGCTGGGGGCATCAGTTTATTGCTGGGAGCATCATTTTATTGCATTGTGCTGGGAGCATCATTTTATTGCTGGGAGCGTCATTTTATTGCAGGGTGCTGGGGGCATTATTTTATTGCTGGGAGCATCATTTTATTGCAGGGTGCTGGGGCATCATTTAATTGCTGAGGCATAATTTATTACAGAGGGGGGCTGAAGCATCATTTTATTGCAGGGGGCTGGTAGCATCATTTTATTGCTGGGGCATAACTTATTACAGAGGGGGTCTGGGAGCATCATTTTATTGCAGGTGTGCTGGGGCCATCAGTTTATTGCTGGGAGCATTATTTTATTGCAGGTGTGCTGGGGGCATCAGTTTATTGCTTGGAGCATCATTTTATTGCAGGGTGCTGGGGGCATCATTTTATTGCTGGGAGCATCATTTTATTGCAGGGTGCTGGGGGCATCATTTTATTGCTGGGAGCATCATTTTATTGCAGGGTGCTGGGGGCATCATTTTATTGCTGGGAGTATCATTTTATTGCAGGGTGCTGGGGGCATCATTTTATTGCTGGGAGCATAATTTTATTGCAGGGTGCTGGGGCATAATTTTATTGCTGGGAGCATAATTTTATTGCAGGGGGCTGGGGGCATCATTTTATTGCTGGGAGCATCATTTTATTGCAGGGTGGTGGGGGCATCATTTTATTGCTGAGAGCATCATTTTATTGCAGGGTGCTGGGGGCATCATTTTATTGCTGGGGCATCATTATATTGCAGAGTGCTGGGGGCATCATTTTATTGCAGAGTGCTGGGGGCATCATTTTATTGCTGGGGGCATCATTTTATTGCAGGGGGCTGGTAGCATCATTTTATTTCTGGGGCATAATTTATTACAGAGGAGGGCTGGGAGCATAATTTTATTGCAGGTGTGCTGGGGTCATCAGTTTATTGCTGGGAGCATCATTTTATTGCAGGGTGCTGGGGCATCATTTTATTGCATGGAGTAAAATTTTATTGCAGGGTGCTGGGAGCATCATTTTATTGCTGGAAGCATCATTTTATTGCCGGGTTCTGGGGCATCATTTTATTGCTGGGGCATAATTTATTACAGAGGAGGGCTGGGAGCATAATTTTATTGCAGGTGTGCTGGGGGCATCATTTTATTGCTGAGAGCATCATTTTATTGCAGGGTGCTGGGGGCATAATTTTATTGCTGAGAGCATTATTTTATTGCAGGGGGCTGGGAGAATCATTTTATTGCAGTGGGGCTGGGATATCCTTTATGATTTGACCGCTGATTCCTATTGGTGTGGTGCATGTTACGTGAGTTGTCACTAATAAAAGCTCAGTGACAAAGCTTGACATACCAACATGTGTCACAATACCTCAATATATGGATTTAAAATTGTATAAAGTAAATACACAACTGTAATTTGCAGCTAACCAGCTTGACTTAGTTACAGTAAGTACCTGTCTGCAACTAAGCTTAAGCAATTTACACCATTTCAGTTGCTTCCCATTTCTATACATTTTTGCTTTGGGTTTTCATGGTATTAACATCTGTAAGATTATGTGGATATTGGACATCAATGTCTAATGTCTACATCAAAGAATGTAACTGCAACGTTAAACTTTCATTGTAACTTGGTGTAACTAAGGTACTTTTTGTTTAAATGTAATGCCAGATTTGTTTTCAGTTGCATATAAAATGCACAATGTACACTACCTAACTGCTTTCTATAATGGTTGGGGCTATGAATCAAACCTTATTACAACAGGTAGCTGCCATACCTTGGTATTCTAAATAAAGCATTAACATCTTAAAAAAAATAAAAAAATGTTTACAAGTATTTCTATTACCCTTTAGTGTGTGTGGTTGGTTGGTGTGTGTGTGGTTGGTTGGTTGGTGGGTGTGTGTGTGTGTGGTTGCCCCATTTCTTTAAGTATTTATTGTTCTGGGTAGAGGCCACTGCGCTGTCATTCTGCCTATGGACCTACACTTGCTAGGGTCGGCCCTGGCGTCTCTGTAATGTTCCTGTTATCATAAGAAAACACAAAATAAGGCCCAGTTCAACTCAACTGTCCCTAATTGTCAGCATAATTTTTCATTATATACATAAACAGTTGTTCCAATAGTACAAATGGTTTATTGCAGTATATACAATGCTATAGTGCTCCACATTAGTGGATTTGTTTTTTAGTTTTTTTTTTAAATGTTGTGCATTACCTTTAAATTATATTTCTCTCATTTTTTTAAATTAATTTTAAAAACTGGGGGCGGGGTTGGGGGTGGAGACTGGGTGGGGTTGGGGATGGAGACTGGGCAGGGCTGGGGGCGGATACTGGGCGGGGTTGGAGGCGGAGACAAAGGGGGCCCCATTTTGTCATCCTGCCTTGGGCCCCGCAATGGCTAGGGCCGGCCCTGCATCCTACTTACAATTTCCTTAATTTATTTGTAAAAACAAAAAACAATATATTAATATGCTTCAGACAGGTGGAAAAACCCTAAGCCTCTCATCAGTTCTTACAGGCATGAAACATATATCATTTTATTGCAGGGGGGCTGGCTGGGGGCATAATTTTATTGCAGGGGGGCTGGGAGCATCATTTTATTGCGGGGGGGCTGGGTGCATCATTTTATTGCAGTGGGCTTCATTTTATTGCAGGGTGCTGGGGGCATCATTTCATTGCTGGGAGCATCATTTTATTGCAGGGGGGCTGGTAGCATCATTTTATTGCTGGGGCATAATTTATTACAGAGGGGGGCTGGGAGCATAATTTTATTGCAGGTGTGCTGGGGGCATCAGTTTATTGCTGGGAGCATCATTTTATTGCATTGTGCTGGGAGCATCATTTTATTGCTGAGAGCGTCATTTTATTGCAGGGTGCTGGGGGCATTATTTTATTGCTGGGAGCATCATTTTATTGCAGGGTGCTGGGGCATCATTTAATTGCTGAGGCATAATTTATTACAGAGGGGGGCTGAAGCATCATTTTATTGCAGGGGGCTGGTAGCATCATTTTATTGCTGGGGCATAACTTATTACAGAGGGGGTCTGGGAGCATCATTTTATTGCAGGTGTGCTGGGGCCATCAGTTTATTGCTGGGAGCATTATTTTATTGCAGGTGTGCTGGGGGCATCAGTTTATTGCTTGGAGCATCATTTTATTGCAGGGTGCTGGGGGCATCATTTTATTGCTGGGAGCATCATTTTATTGCAGGGTGCTGGGGGCATCATTTTATTGCTGGGAGCATCATTTTATTGCAGGGTGCTGGGGGCATCATTTTATTGCTGGGAGTATCATTTTATTGCAGGGTGCTGGGGGCATCATTTTATTGCTGGGAGCATAATTTTATTGCAGGGTGCTGGGCCATAATTTTATTGCTGGGAGCATAATTTTATTGCAGGGGGCTGGGGGCATCATTTTATTGCTGGGAGCATCATTTTATTGCAGGGTGGTGGGGGCATCATTTTATTGCTGAGAGCATCATTTTATTGCAGGGTGCTGGGGGCATCATTTTATTGCTGGGGCATCATTATATTGCAGAGTGCTGGGGGCATAATTTTATTGCAGAGTGCTGGGGGCATCATTTTATTGCTGGGGGCATCATTTTATTGCAGGGGGCTGGTAGCATCATTTTATTGCTGGGGCATAATTTATTACAGAGGAGGGCTGGGAGCATAATTTTATTGCAGGTGTGCTGGGGTCATCAGTTTATTGCTGGGAGCATCATTTTATTGCAGGGTGCTGGGGCATCATTTTATTGCATGGAGTAAAATTTTATTGCAGGGTGCTGGGAGCATCATTTTATTGCTGGAAGCATCATTTTATTGCCGGGTTCTGGGGCATCATTTTATTGCTGGGGCATAATTTATTACAGAGGAGGGCTGGGAGCATAATTTTATTGCAGGTGTGCTGGGGGCATCATTTTATTGCGGAGAGCATCATTTTATTGCAGGGTGCTGGGGGCATAATTTTATTGCTGAGAGCATTATTTTATTGCAGGGGGCTGGGAGAATCATTTTATTGCAGTGGGGCTGGGATATCCTTTATGATTTGACCGCTGATTCCTATTGGTGTGGTGCATGTTACGTGAGTTGTCACTAATAAAAGCTCAGTGACAAAGCTTGACATACCAACATGTGTCACAATACCTCAATATATGGATTTAAAATTGTATAAAGTAAATACACAACTGTAATTTGCAGCTAACCAGCTTGACTTAGTTACAGTAAGTACCTGTCTGCAACTAAGCTTAAGCAATTTACACCATTTCAGTTGCTTCCGATTTCTATACATTTTTGCTTTGGGTTTTCATGGTATTAACATCTGTAAGATTATGTGGATATTGGACATCAATGTCTAATGTCTACATCAAAGAATGTAACTGCAACGTTAAACTTTCATTGTAACTTGGTGTAACTAAGGTACTTTTTGTTTAAATGTAATGCCAGATTTGTTTTCAGTTGCATATAAAATGCACAATGTACACTACCTAACTGCTTTCTATAATGGTTGGGGCTATGAATCAAACCTTATTACAACAGGTAGCTGCCATACCTTGGTATTCTAAATAAAGCATTAACATCTTAAAAAAAATAAAAAATGTTTACAAGTATTTCTATTACCCTTTAGTGTGTGTGGTTGGTTGGTGTGTGTGTGGTTGGTTGGTTGGTGGGTGTGTGTGTGTGTGGTTGCCCCATTTCTTTAAGTATTTATTGTTCTGGGTAGAGGCCACTGCGCTGTCATTCTGCCTATGGACCTACACTTGCTAGGGTCGGCCCTGGCGTCTCTGTAATGTTCCTGTTATCATAAGAAAACACAAAATAAGGCCCAGTTCAACTCAACTGTCCCTAATTGTCAGCATAATTTTTCATTATATACATAAACAGTTGTTCCAATAGTACAAATGGTTTATTGCAGTATATACAATGCTATAGTGCTCCACATTAGTGGATTTGTTTTTTAGTTTTTTTTTAAATGTTGTGCATTACCTTTAAATTATATTTCTCTCATTTTTTTAAATTAATTTTAAAAACTGGGGGCGGGGTTGGGGGTGGAGACTGGGTGGGGTTGGGGATGGAGACTGGGCAGGGCTGGGGGCGGATACTGGGCGGGGTTGGAGGCGGAGACAAAGGGGGCCCCATTTTGTCATCCTGCCTTGGGCCCCGCAATGGCTAGGGCCGGCCCTGCATCCTACTTACAATTTCCTTAATTTATTTGTAAAAACAAAAAACAATATATTAATATGCTTCAGACAGGTGGAAAAACACTAAGCCTCTCATCAGTTCTTACAGGCATGAAACATATATCACTTAAAACTAAAAAAATGCTATCATTGGCACACAGACTTTAAAATCAACTTACAGCAAAAACACTTTAAGCAAAATTATTATATCCTCATATTTCCAAACTAAGAAACACAGATAACCATGACCAGCAATTAGCCCGATTAATTACCAGGCGAGAATACAGATAAAAAAAACAGCACCTTGTCCAGCTTTGCAGCAGTTGTAAGAAATACACAAAACTTCATATCAACATGCATACCTCAAATATTTCACTGAATTCACTCCCAACATTTATTCTTAAGCAGTGTTTTTTTTTTTTTTTAAATATCTTTATTAGTTCCAGCGACAAAAATAAATACATGTCAAGTTGCATTTCATTATGCCATGCAAGGCATTCATAAATATACATAGGCAAATATATAAAGAATAACAATAGTATGTAGTACCAAGAAAGAATAACAAGACAAGTAAATACCAATACCTGGCATTTAAAATCTGACCAACTATATCGCTGGAAATTTTATAAATATTAAACAACTAATAAACCAAAAAAAAAAAAAAAAAAATGGGAAAGGGGGACAAAACAAAATTAAAAAAATAAATAAATAATAAAAAAAAATTCTATACTTTACACTTTCTCTCTCTCTCCCCTCTCCCTCGCCCCTCCCACCTACTACCTACTTCTCTTACTTACCCTACCTCTTCTATTTCTCTCCTTGTTGTTACATAGTTACTATTTCATAGTGTTATCTCCCGGGGACCAGATACCCATGTTGGCGGAAATAATTCTAATATAACCTATTCTAAGAAAGCTATAGTATTTAAGAAAGGTTGTAAAATACGTCTTTGAATCTGTAATGGGTACGAGATAATCAGTGAAGACCAATCCAGAAGGAAAGCCCTGACCCTACGTTCAGCTGCAAATTTAGTATGAAAGGATTCAAATAGAATTTGAAACTGAATTTCTTTAAGGAACCCTGTAACTCTGGGGGCTGTATGATCTTTCCAGCCTTTAGCAATTAGCTGTCTCGCAGTTATAATAATTGTATTAAATATCTTTATCACCCTTTTAGGGCGCAACTCAACATTAGTTAGAAAAACTACCTCATCAACAGTAAATGGAGCCATATCTTTATAGATTTTACTATACCAGAATCTTATCTTTTGCCAATATTGTTGGATCTTAGGACAAGACCAAAACATATGAAGAATATCCGCCCTATCCATAGAGCACCTTGGGCAAGCATAATTCTGAGAAGGATAGAATCTGGCCATTGTATCTGGGGAAAGATAATAATTGTTGACTAATTTCAGATGCGCTTCTTTCCATGATATAGAGACTTGTCATTTTTCTAAGTCTAGGAAGCAGTGTTAACTTAAATTAAACCTTTAGTGACAAAGGAAACACATTTTATCAAAGTTGTATCTCTTTAAGGAAAACTTATATTGCAAACATATCAGAGACAGAAGAAACACGACAAGATGAACTCTCCACTACATTTAAAATGAATTTAGGATCCCAGCAATTTAGGATTATTAGACAAGATTAGGGTTTTCACATACAAAATCCTCTCATATCACATACAAAACCTTTATGTATATGAAGTCAGGAATTTTCTCCATAAGATTTAAGTTAACAAATCTAGTTCATTAGTCATTGTCTGAATAAAAATGATTCTCCGTCAGGAAATGAAGTTCTGGGATTCTGAATTGCTGCGCAGCTTCTCATTATAATATTGCCAAAAAATATATCTCGTTTTACATTCCTCAATATTCAAACAGCAAAAAAACAAAAAACAAACAAACAAAAAAACAAACAAATAGCTTGCACAGCAAACAATAAGCAGTGTTTTACTTTGAACAGATCCCATATTCACTTAATACTTGTGTACACAGCACAGCACAACACAAAAAAATGACATTGGATAAGCAATTTAAGCAACATACATTGTCAAGTGATAACTCTGCTATATAAACACAAAGGACTTTAACCCCTTAAGGACCACAGCACTTTTCCATTTTCTGTCCATTTGGGACCAAGGCTATTTTTACATTTCTGCAGTGTTTGTATTTAGCTGTAATTTTCCTCTTACTCATTTACTGTACACACACATATTATATACCGTTTTTCTCGCCATTAAATGGACTTTCTAAAGATACCATTATTTTCATCATATCTTATAATTTACTATAAAAAAATTATAAAATATGAGGAAAAAATGGAAAAAAACACACTTTTTCTAACTTTGAACCCCAAAATCTGTTACACATCTACAACCACCAAAAAACACCCATGCTAAATAGTTTCTAAATTTTGTCCTGAGTTTAGAAATCCCCAATGTTTACATGTTCTTTGTTTTTTTTGCAAGTTATAGGGAAATAAATACAAGTAGCACTTTGCTATTTCCAAACCACTTTTTTTCAAAATTAGCGCTAGTTACATTGGGACACTGATATCTTTCAGGAATACCTGAATATCCCTTGACATGTATATATTTTTTTTTAGAAGACATCCCAAAGTATTGATCTAGGCCCATTTTAGTATATTTCATGCAACCATTTCACTACCAAATGCGATCAAATAGAAAAAAATGTTCACTTTTTCACAAATTGTTTCACAAACTTTAGGTTTCTCACTGAAATTATTTACAAACAACTTGTGCAATTATGGCATAAATGGTTGTAAATGCTTCTCTGGGATCCCCTTTGTTCAGAAATAGCAGACATATATGGCTTTGGCATTGCTTTTTGGTATTTAGAAGGCCGCTAAATGCCACTGCGCACCACACGTGTACTATGCCCAGCATTGAAGGGGTTAATTAGGGAGCTTGTAGGAAGCTTGTAGGGTTAATTTTAGCTTTAGTATAATGTAGTAGACAACCCAAAGTATTGATCTAGGTCCATTTTGGTATATTTCATGCCACCATTTCACCGCCAAATGCGAACAAATAAAAAAAAAGCGTTTCATTTTTCACAAGTTTAGGTTTCTCACTGAAATTATTTACAAACAGCTTGTGCAATTATGGCATAAATTGTTGTAAAAGCTTCTCTGGGATCCCCTTTGTTCAGAAATAGCAGACATATATGGCTTTGGCTTTGCTTTTTGGTAGTTAGAAGGCAGCTAAATGCCGTTGTGCACCACACGTGTATAATGCCCAGCATTGAAGGGGTTAATTAGGGAGCTTGTAGGGAGCTTGTAGGGTTAATTTTAGCTTTAGTGTAGGTATCAACCTCCCACATGACACATCACACCCCCTGATGCCTCCCAAACAGCTCTCTTCCCTCCCCCACCCCACAATTGTCCCCGCCATCTTAAGCACTGGCAGTAAGTCTGCCAGTACTAAAATAAGAGTTTTTTTGGGATTTAAAAAAAAAAACAATAATAATTATGCTCTGTAGGATCCCCCCTTAGCCCCCAACCTCCCTGATCCCCCCTAAACAGCTCTCTAACCCCCCTCTCTGCCTTATTATGTGCCATATTGGGTCAGTACCCAGTTTGAAATCAAATATGTTTTTTATCAATGTTTTTATTTTATTATTTTAAAAATACTATTTTCTGTAGTGTAGCTGCCCCCCCTCAACCCCCAACCTCCCACCCTCCCAGATCGTTAAAATGTTTAATGTTCCCACCCTCTCTCCCACCAAGTACCACTGTTGTTCCATAAAGTAGGTTTCCCACCCCCCCCGCGCGCACCCGCTCCCGCGCACACGCGCGCACACGCATGCTCACGTGCATGCGCGCGCACCCGCGCACGCGCGCGCACTCGATCCCACCCCCCTTCCCACCGATGGTCGCCCACCCGCCTCCCTTGATCAGCTACCACCCACCAACGAACATGGCCATTGATGGCCGATGCAGAGAGGGCCACAGGGTGGCTCTCTCTGCATCGGACGGCTAAAAAATGTTATAGCAGGATGCCTCAATATCGAGGCATCACTGCTATAGCATGAAAGAAGTTGGAAGTGATCAGGATCGCTTCCACTACTTTCAAAGACCAACGACGTACGGGGTACGTCCTTGGTCATTAACTGCAATTTTTTGCAGGACGTACCCCATACGTCGTTGGTCGTTAAGGGGTTAAACCCTTAAAGGGACATAAAACCCACTTTTTTTTCTTTCATGATTTAGATAAAACATAAGATTTTAAACAAATTTCTAATTTACTTCTATCAAATTTTCTTTGTTTTTTTTTTGTTATCCTTTTGTGAAAAGTAGAAATGTAGGCTCAAAAGTGTGCACGTGTCTGCAGAACTATATAGCAGCAGTTTTTCAACAATGTTATATATTAGCAGGAGCATGCAGAAATAGCACAATCTTTCCCCAGATAAAAGAAGGATTATTTTAAAACAACTTAAACTACATAAACCAGATGTATTTTTTTTACAGAAACCCATCTAAAAAGTAACGAGCTACCTAAACTGCAATGTAAATGGGTGGGAAACATAATAGCTACTCCATGTCCGGCACGCAAAGGAGGGGTCGCCCTCCTTTTTTCTAAAACCTTGGCATATACTATTTTTTCTCAGGAACTAGATATACATGGTAGATTTGTTATTATTAAAGGGACATTAAACACTTTGAGATGGTAATATAAAATGATAAATTGTATATATAAAACAGCTCTGCATTATACTTTCATTATTTATTTTGTTCTCTTTGCCTGTAATTCCATTCTGAAATTGTGAGCTTTTCAGTTCCTGTTAGAAATGGAAGTGCAGAACTCTGTTAAATCCAGCACAACCATTGGCTGCACACTCTAGTGACCTATTTATAACTGTCTCTAATTGGCCACAGCAGAGAAGGTAACACAAGTTACAACATGGCAGCTCCCAGTGTTTTATAGACACTAAAACTTTTTAAACAACTAATGAAACTTTAAAAAATACATCTACATGTTACTCATGGACTAATCTTTCCTTTGAATGTATCATTCTATCTAGCATGTATTTAGTGTTTAATGTCCCTTTAAGATGGAATGTATGGGTACAATAAATGTTCTCTGTAATGTCTATGCACCGTACTATATAGATCCAAACTTCTGGAATGTTTTATATATTAAACTTCTCCCATATATAGATAAAAACTTAATAATAGCAGGAGATTTCAATATGACTATGTGCCCCCAAATAGACAGAATTAGGATAGGCACAAATCTGCATGATAGAAACAGAGAGGAAAATTTTCAGGAATTTTATGAATAAGCTGAATTTATATGACATCTGGAGAATTAATAACCCAGATGTAAAGGCATTTTTTTGTGAATCTAAATCACATAAAAGTTTCTCGTGTATCAACCTTTTTTTTTATCTTTGATAGCATGATTAAATTAGATCTAAAGCCCACCATCCAAGATATAGTAATCTCAGACCATGCAATAATAGCTTTAGAGGTGGAAGGGGTTAGAAAGCAGGGTGAGCAGAATACTCTCTTTTTCCCTAAGTATCTTGTTCAAGAGAATGATTTCAGGAATTTCCTAACAAAAGCATGGCAGAGTATGTTGGTTTTAACAAGGGATAACTGGATAAAATAGAAACGTTTTGGGAAGCAGCAAAGGCGGTCCTCCGTGGTAAAATTAGAGCATACCTGATCAAATGGAAGAAAAAAACCTCTTCTAGGGATCTTCAACTGACCAATCAAGTGAGGAACGCATATAAAGCATATATCATTAACTCTAACCATAACGCTTGGGAAAAATACAAGAAAGTTAAACCAGAGAGAGATTTGTTTCTTAATCAGAAGGGACAAAGGGAAGATCTTAAATCAAAGGCCTTTTTTAGGAGCTACCATGGTAGGTCTGCTAAGTTTTTGGCTAAACTCATTAAATCAGGGAGGGGGAGAAATAATAAAAGATACACTGCACCACATGATATTAGGGAAATTTTATATGAATACTATCAAGAATTATTTGCAGCCCAAAAAACTAATGATAAGGCAAAGGATGCCTTTTGGAGTAAAATCTCTTTACCCAAACTGTCCCTAGAATGGTTACAAGAGTTAAATCGGCCAATATTGGTAGAAGAAGTGGTGTAAGCTATAGAGAAGTCTAAAATGAATAAAGCCCCAGGGCCAGACCAGATGCCATCTGGATTCTATAAAATATTGAAAGATAATATATCAGATACACTAGTTAAACTATTCAACAAATATTACATCAACAATAAGATGGATTCACTGTATTTTACTACATCGGTTGTAACGCTCATCCCCAAAAAAGATAAAGACCTAGAACTTCCTAGTGCATATGTTGTTATTAAATAACAATAACAAACTTCTTACCTCTATAGTGGCAGATAGACTCAAAAATGTATTAATGATCTAATTCATATAGACCAAACAGGTTTAATGACAGGCAGAAGTGAAACCAAAAATATACATAAAGTTTTGTTAACATTAGATTACTTCTGGAATAGAATTTAAGATGGCTGTTAGGCTCCTAAAGCAGACATGGCGGTATTGACCCTGGACGCAGAGAAAGCTCTAACACAATTCGGCCTAACAGGTGGTTTTATTAATTTTATAAAATTATTATACTACAACCCATGTTCTTATTTATTAATTAATGGGGAACTTTCTCCAAAAATAACTCTAGCTAGAGGCACAAGACAGGGGTGCCCGCTTTCGCCACTCCTCTTCAACCTTTTAATTGAGCCATTGGCTGTATGTCTCAAACAAGAACTGGAAGGTATCTCCTTTGGGGGTAGTACACTTATCTTTATATGCTGGTGGCCTGCTATTATTTGTATCTAAAACTAAAACTAGTATTCCTCTTCTTATGGGAATAATTGACGAGTTTAGCTTGTTTTCGGGCTACAAGGTAAATTAAAACAAATCAGAACTTTTATGGATATTGTGATATACCTTTAAGGCAACCTCTAACCCTTTATAAGGCTTCCTGTTCCTGCAACTCATTGCCTGAATATTGAAGGACATATGCACCGCAGTTAACCTGAGCTCACTTTTTCTCTGATTTCACTGTTGTGACTAAAGCAATCTCCTACTTTTTGCAGCTAAGCTCTATTTGATATTAATTAAGCAATATCGTATCTTATTTCTATTACCAGTACTTTGGACAACATATCCATAGACTTTTGTCAGGAATCATTCATTCAAGTTACCTTTACGCTGACAGGAGTCAGCTGTCTGCAAAATCATTCACCGAGGACACAGCATCCGCAGGACCGGAAGTGAGTCATGCACACCCGCTGCAGCGCTAACACCGAACGCTTCGAGGTGGTCAGGTACCAATGTGTTTTTCACTTAAAGCCTTCTCTAAGCAATACAGATTTGGGTGCATACCGTGAATTGTACTATCTTATGTACCTGTAGCCATTCCAAATTACTGAACTCTATACTAAGACTCCATTACCTAAATTACCTGTTAATCCTTGGTACAGCTCAACGCCGGATTCCTTCCTGTTACTGAGAGATTCTGTGAGTGTATGTATTGTTCGGGTGTGTGTGTGTGTGAAGACAGAAGGAAACTAAAATATACAGACTTTACTTTCTCACTTGGGTATCGAATCTTACTCCTCTGAAACTGTTCTAGCTACGAATCTCCTTACTATTCTGCTCATCGCAGAATCAGTCTACACTGTGAGTCACAAGCTTATGCATTATCACTGCTCAGCTGTTTTCTGAAACTACTTACCATAAAAACTCGCTCACTGTATTGTTACCTTGAGTAGTTAGTGACTCTTGGGTTCCATTTACAAAAGAGCAACAAAAACTCATTTATTCAGAAATATTGTATCGAATATATTATATTTGTTACATAATATTCAGGCCATATATACATTAGCATCTGGTTTGCAAACTACTTAGCAACCATGGATCCTAATGAAATAAAAAAAGAATTTAATAATGTGTACCAGAAACTTGATTTCCTAGCACATGCATTAAATGAAGTCAAAGCTGAAAACACAGCTATCAGAACTCTGATAAAGGACTCATTAACCCCTAAGGAACCACAGATTCCTGAGCCACATATACATACACCAGCGCCCTTCTCAGGGAAAAGGTCAGAGTTCCGTGATTTTAAAAATGCATGCTTTCTCTTATTCTCCATGAAACCACGCACCTATCCGACAGATAGAATAAGAGTGTGCACAACTATTTCTTATTTGAGTGGTGAACTGCGGACTTGGGCCAATGGTTTTTCGAGAACAATGACCCAATTCTAGATTCTCTTCAAGATTTCTTCGCTGCTTTAGCTAGTTTATATGAGGACTCAAACAGTCAATTGAACGCAGAAACAAAATTAAGAGCCCTTAAACAAGGGAAAAGAACAGTGGAAGAATATACCACTGACTTCCAAATGTGGGCTTCTGAATCTCTTTGGAATGAGATCAGCCTGAAAAATCAATTTTGGTTGGGACTCTCAGAAGCTCTGAAAGACGAGCTTTCTCGCCTGGACATTCCAGAGACACTTGCAGCATTGATTAAACTCAGTACTACACTAGACCGCAGACTGAGGGAAAGAAAGGCCGAAAAGGGTTATTATGATCCTACTCCCAGACGTATGACCCAAACCACCCAAGGTCACGACAGAAACCAAACCACACCCATGGAGATAGGTACTATCAAAGGTCCACTATCTGCAGAAGAGAAGACCAGGGGGAGACTGGCGAATCTTTGTCTTTACTGTGCTCATAAAGAGCATACAGTTTCTTCATGCCCTCTATTGGCCAAACAAAAGAAGGGTAAGATTAAGACCTCAATTTTAATATGTAAAGCAAGTATTCCAACCCAACTCACTTTATCCATTTCTTTGCAGTGGGATCAAACACATACCCAGACTGACGCCTTAATAGACTCAGGAGCGTCAGGGATATATATAGATGCTGATTATGTATATAAAAATAAAATCCCTATTGTGTGTAAAAAGAAACCAGTGTTTGTCAAATTAATTGATGGTTCTTTAATACAAAAAGGGCCTATACTCTTCTCTTAACCTCTGCATATTGCACTAAAACTTGTTATCCACACTGTTCAATATCTAGCCTGGAGACTGGTTTACCATTGGCATATTCTGATTTGGTAGATGTGTTTTATCTTAAAGAAGCTGAAAGTTTACCACCTCACAGGCCTTTTGACTGTCCGATAGACATAATTCCTGGTTCACAAATCCCGTATGGGAAAATATATCCACTATCCCAAACCGAACTCGAACACCTACGCACATATCTAGATGAAAACCTTAAAAAAGGTTTTATTTCACATTCCACATCACCAGCAGCTGCTGGTATATTTTTTGTAAAAAATAAGGACCACTCTCTACGACCTATAATAGATTACAGAGGTCTCAACGCAATTACTATAAAGAATCGTTATCCACTACCCTTGATACCGGAATTGATAGAAAGACTGACAAACGCAACTATCTATACTAAATTAGACCTTAAAGGAGCTTATAACTTAATTCGTATCAAAAAAGGGGATGAATGGAAAACTTCCTTCAGGACACGCTATGGCCTATTCCAATACAACGTGATGCCATTTGGATTGACTAATGCCCCAGCGACTTTCCAATATTTTATTAATGAAATATTTCATGACCTCATAGACGTATGCGTCATCATCTATCTAGATGATATTCTGGTATATTCCAAATCCTTGAAAGAACATGAGAAACATGTAAGGTGGGTCCTGACACGTCTCCGAGAGCACAGATTGTTTGCAAAGATGGGAAAGTGCAGTTTCCATGTACAACAAATAAAATTCCTTGGATATGTAATTTCATCTAATACAATCCAAATGGATCCAGACAAGATTGTTGTAATAACTAACTGGCCACAACCTAAATCCCTTAGAGCACTCCAGAGGTTTCTGGGGTTCTCCAACTTTTATAGAAAATTTATAAACAAATTTTCAGACATTGTGAAGCCACTCACACTGCTTACCAGAAAAAATTGTAACTACAAATGGAATGAGGAAGCTCAAAAAGCATTTTGTACTCTAAAACATTTATTCACTGTTGCACCCGTTTTAACCCTACCTGACTATAGTTCACAGTTCATATTAGAAGTAGACGCTTCTAATTATGGAATAGGAGCAATCTTATCTCAGAAAGATAAAACAACTCATGAAATACATCCCATAGAGTTCTACTCCAGATCACTGCTCCCAGCTGAACTAAACTATAACGTGGGAGATAAAGAACTTTTAGCGATTAAAGCTTCTCTGGAGCACTGGAGGCACCTTTTAGAAGGATATTCAGAACCATTCCTAATATACACCGACCACAAGAACTTAGAATACCTCCGGCCCGACAAGTTCGTTGGTCTTTATTTTTAGACCGCTTAAATTTTTTGATCACATACAGACCTGGAAACATAAATACTAAAGCAGATGCACTATCCCAAATACCGAATACCAATCTGAGTCTAGATACCCTCAACCCGATTATTCCTCAAGAAAAATTCTTGGGATCCCTCACCTCTCTTGAAAATGAGATCATATCTGAAGTCAATAAAGAAATAGGGTTACCAAGTGACTGTGGGAAAGATGATGCCACTGGACTCTACCTTCACAACAAGAAATTATATGTTCCTAAGACACTCAGAGAAGTCATTTTGCATCATCATCATGACAATGTATTAGCAGGACATAAAGGCATACAAAAAAACACAGAACTAATTAAACGATTCTTCTGGTGGCCCCAAATGGAGCTCTCTATAATCTCCTATATAAAAAAATGTGATGTATTTGCAAGAAACAAAATTATACACAAAAAAACAATTGGATATATTTCACCCCTACCAATACCGACTGTGCCATGGTCCACCATCTCCATGGATTTCATAGTGGATCTACCAGCATCCCAACACTTTAACACTATATTAGTAGTTGTTGACCACTTAACAAAACTCGGACATTTCATACCCCTTAAGAGATTACCTACTGCTATGACAACAGCTAAAGTTTTTCTAGATCACATTGTACATCTACATGGCATACCCACTACCATCATTTCTGATCGGGGTACACAATTTACCTCTGCCCTCTGGAAATCACTTTGTAGACTTCTGCAAATAGATACTAGGTACTCAACATCATTCCTAAACCAGACTTTAGAGCAATTCTTAAGATGTTATATAACCCACTTACAGGATGATTGGATTGAATACCTACCCATGGCAGAATTTTCTTATAATAATTCAATATCGACATCCACCAAGATGACTCCATTCTTTGCCACTTACGGATATCATACCTCCACTATAGCCATCTCACATGCCCCGATTCCTTGTCCAAGTATTACTGATTTCTCCTCAACACTGAAAGACAGACTAGAGATACTTAAGCTACACTTAGGTGAGGCAAAAGACCGTCAGAAAAAATACTATGACCATCATCATTCACCAACGCCTCCCTACAAAATTGGTGATTTAGTGTTGCTCTCCACCAAACATTTGAAGCTCCAACTCCCCAGCAAGAAATTGGCTAATCAGTACATTGGACCATACTCCATCATTTCCATAGTGAATCCAAATGCTGTAAAGTTAAAATTACCCGTTGATTGTAGGTTACACCTTGTATTCCACATATCCCTGCTGAAGCCTTATGATTCCGTTCCGCAATCGTCTCCTCTCCCTCCTATTTTGCTTAAGGACGGCCCGGAGTATGAAGTAGAGCGTATTCTTGATTCCCGGGTACAAAGGGGTTCTCTCCAGTATTTGGCTAAGTGGAAAGGTTATGGTGTGGAGGAGAATTCCTGGGTTTCTCGCTTGGACGTTCATGCGCCTTCTCTTCAGACTGCTTTCCACAGACGCTACCCAGATAAACCTTCTTGAATAGGAGTTGGGGGTCCTTGAAGGGGGGGGGGGGGTATGTGATATACCTTTAAGGCATATCCCCTGCTTAACCTCTAACCCTTTATAAGGCTTCCTGTTCCTGCAACTCATTGCCTGAATATTGAAGGACATATGCACCGCAGTTAACCTGAGCTCACTTTTTCTCTGATTTCACTGTTGTGACTAAAGCAATCTCCTACTTTTTGTAGCTAAGCTCTATTTGATATTAATTAAGCAATATCGTATCTTATTTCTATTACCAGTACTTTGGACAACATATCCACAGACTTTTGTCAGGAATCATTCATTCAAGTTACCTTTACGCTGACAGGAGTCAGCTGTCTGCAAAATCATTCACCGCACACACCCGCTGCAGCGCTAACACCGAACGCTTCGAGGTGGTCAGGTACCAATGTGTTTTTCACTTAAAGCCTTCTCTAAGCAATACAGATTTGGATGCATACCATGAATTGTACTATCTTATGTACCTGTAGCCATTCCAAATTACTGAACTCTATACTAAGACTCCATTACCTAAATTACCTGTTAATCCTTGGTACAGCTGAACGCCGGATTCCTTCCTGTTACTGAGAGATTCTGTGAGTGTATGTATTGTTCGGGTGTGTGTGTGTGAAGACAGAAGGAAACTAAAATATTCAGACTTTACTTTCTCACTTGGGTATCGAATCTTATTCCTCTGAAACTGTTCTAGCTACGAATCTCCTTACTATTCTGCTCATCGCAGAATCACTCTACACTGTGAGTCACAAGCTTATGCATTATCACTGCTCAGCTGTTTTCTGAAACTACTTACCATAAAAACTCGCTCACTGTATTGTTACCTTGAGCAGTTAGTGACTCTTGGGTTCCATTTACAAAAGAGCAACAAAAACTCATTTATTCAGAAATATATTATATTTGTTACAGATATATATAAAAAAATGACAGTTTAAGAGATTTTCCTTTTCAGACAGTAGACTACATGAACTATTTGGGGATTTATTTGTCGGGCAACCCTGTATCTTGGTACACACTAAATTATACTAAATTTTTTGGGGAGGCTAAGATCATGGCAGATAAGTGGAAGTCACTCCCAATCTCCTTGTCAGCTAAAATTGTTTTATTAAAAACGTTCCTGTTCCCACGTCTCCTATACTTAATTCAAAACCTACCAATAATTATTAAAAGCATAGATGTAAGACATTTTAACAAGTTATGTTCAGGATTGTTATGGGGAAAGGGGAAGGTGCGCCTTTCTTTGCGGTTCCTTGAACAAAATAAGGACTTTGGAGGGTTTGGACTCCCAAATATTTAAGTAGCAGGATGGAGCGAGTGCACCTTTAAAAATAATTAGATAATAGTGAGCTAAATAATTTTTGAGTGGTTAAGAATATGCTCTACAACCCTTCTAAGAGATAGCAATTCCTCCAAATTGTTATCGATGTAAAAATTAGAATGGACAAGTGAAGGGGAGCTAAGTATCAATTAATTAGAAAATAATTGAAAAAAATATTAACAAAGTGCTTTTAATCGTATTGCATCATGGTGAGTGAACAGATATTAAAAATACAGAATTTGTATGTGCTAACTGGTTTGTGTGGTGATAAAATAATAAGATTGTGGAAGTTAATATAAATAATAAAAAGAAAGAATTAGGTATTGTACAAAATGTGACAATTTTTATATATTGAACAATGTAGCGAATACAAGTTGTAACAAATACAAGTTGCAACAATTATGAGCAGGAAAGGAACAAATGCAATTTTAATACAAAATGGTATATATTGAAAAATATGCAGATTAAAAAAGAGGCAAATTAAAAAGACATAAAATACATAAAATACATATTTGCACAATATATATGTGTCGTATGTGTATCTCACTGCAGTGGATAAAAATGGAAAAAAAAGGTCCTTTTGGATCCTTAGCTGAACCAGTGTGTAGCAGCAGTTGGATTTCTTGGGATCCGTTTGGCGGCAAAAAAGGGTTCAAATTTTAAAGTACCGGCTTTTTTCAGAAGTGACCGGCTTTTTCAAACTGAACGGTTTTTTCAAATAACCGGCTTTTTCAAAATGCCCGGCTATATATGCAGTGTTTCAGAGTGTAGGCAGCTCTACGCGTTTCGGCCGTAGCCTTTATCAAGATGCCATTGAACACTCTGTGGGGCATTTATAAAGGGCAGTATAGATTGCTATTGGATACCATTGGTAGGCAATCTGTGTTACTATTGGGTGTTTGTGATTGCTTTTAACCAATAGAAAAGTTCATAGAAAAAACATAAAACAGGAAATTCGAAAAATGTAAAGTGGAACACCTGTTATTGAATTCACAGTTTGTGTAGGTAAAAATGGTGTGAAGCTTGTATTGGGCAAAGATTTTATAACTAATTGTGTTATGATAAGGTATATATGTTCAATGGCATCTTGATAAAGGCTACGGCCGAAACGCGTAGAGCTGCCTACACTCTGAAACACTGCATATATAGCCGGGCATTTTGAAAAAGCCGGTTATTTGAAAAAACCGTTCAGTTTGAAAAAGCCGGTCACTTCTGAAAAAAGCCGGTACTTGAACCCTTTTTTGCCGCCAAACGGATCCCAAGAAATCCAACTGCTGCTACACACTGGTTCAGCTAAGGATCCAAAAGTCCATACTGACAGAGAGTATTGGGACACTGCAACTTCCAAAGAATTTTCTCCTTCATTTGCGAACTGAAGTCCATACTGACAGAGAGTATTGGGACACCGCAATTTACAGGAAATCCCACAGGACCTTAAACAAAGAAAACTCCATTTGGAATCAGATACCTGCTATCAGACCGGAGTCCATGCTGATAAATAGTATTGAGACAACCACCATCCACAAAAGAACCCTTTTTAGCTATTACTAATAGCTTATCCATATGAATGTCTTTCAACGGATCCCACTAAACCACTAAGTAGTTTTGAGAACCACTACTTTCTAAGGTACTTTTATAAGGTGTTTATAAGGCACTGTTCTAACAATCAACCGCTCTTATCAAAACTACCCTAACTTTGGTTGTTTTATACAATTTTTATTAGACCTTTTTTATCCATTTTTATCCACTGCAGTGAGATACACATACGACACATATATATTGTGCAAATATGTATTTTATGTATTTTATGTCTTTTTAATTTGCCTCTTTTTTAATCTGCATATTTTTCAATATATACCATTTTGTATTAAAATTGCATTTGTTCCTTTCCTGCTCATTATTGTTACAACTTGTATTTGTTACAACTTGTATTCGCTACATTGTTCAATATATAAAAATTGTCACATTTTGTACAATACCTAATTCTTTCTTTTTATTATTTATATTAACTTCCACAATCTTATTATTTTATCACCACACAAACCAGTTAGCACATACAAATTCTGTATTTTTAATATCTGTTCACTCACCACGATGCAATACGATTAAAAGCACTTTGTTAATATTTTTTTCAATTATTTTCTAATTAATTGATACTTAGCTCCCCTTCACTTGTCCATTCTAACTCCCAAATATTAACATGTTTAACTGGGTTACCATGGTTAAGATTGCTGTAGATTAGATAACTGAAGCTAACCACTTCACCTTCTTAGAGCTAGAGGAGGTAATTATTAAACCCTTTTCTTTAAAAGCAATCCTGCATACACCAGTAAGTAAAACACCATCTACTATCGGTAATCTGAGTGTGATTTATAATGTGGTTATAGCCTGGCAAAAATTTTGTGGGGAACTCAAGATAAACTATAATCCCTCTAACCACCTCCCTATAATTGGGAACCGAGGGTTTACTCCAGGGCTTAGCCCTGGGATCTTTCAGCGGTTGGCTCCTACGGGGGCTTAAGTATGTCACTCAACTCTTAGAACCAGGCACTTATATCGTTAAAACTTTTGAAAAAATTAGAAGGGAATTCGATCTCCCAAAACATAATTTCTATGCATATCTTCAAATTAGACGCTACATTCTGCATGGGATACAAGACTTGAATAGTTGTCGAGATCTAGGAATGATTGAAACAGGTATTAGTATGTTCAAGAGCGGAATTATTCAATCTCCAGCTTGTACATGATGATTATGTTAAAACAGGGCCAGCAATATTTGGAATCAATCCTCCCCAAATGTCAGAGACTGCTGCAAGAAGTAGAAATAAAGGACATAACATCAAGTATCCAATTAGTAGGTAGAAATAACACAATGTGGAAAGAATCTCACAGTAAACTATTAAACCTTTCTTATATTTCCCTGGTAATTTTAGCCAAATGGGATAAAAAATGCTTAGGTAACTGTTTTCACTGTAAATATCTGAATGCAGATATTCTGCACTGCTTTTGGTTTTGTCCAAAGATTAGTAGATTCTGCAAACAAATTTACCCACCAAAAGGTTGCCTTTTCCTCAAAAATTATAATTTTTTTGTATAATCCATTATCCCAAGAAAAAAAAAGGATCGAGATTTTATCAATACCACTATATTGATGGCCAGGAACCTAATATTGCAACACTTGAAGGCAGTCAAACTACCTAGTATTGCAGAATTAGTTAAAAAACAAATAACAATAGAGCAACACCAATTGGAGTCAAGTAGCGAAAAACAATTCAGATTTTTTTTTCAAAAATCGTTAAGTTTAATATAGTCAGGATCCCTCACAATGCAACTACAGATTATTTACCCCCTACGCAAATCTATGTTTTTGATATAGCAATAGTAGAGGGGCTTCTTCTATCACAATGGGCAGGGTTAAGATAAGGAGATGTGAACTGGGTGAGCAGGGGGGGGGGGCTCGGGGTATGTTTTTTTTTATATATATTCATAGTGACACAGCTAGACAAAGACATCATGATTCGGGCTTACCTAGATTTATAGATGGATCAAGTTAGTTTAAAACATGATGTCTTACCTAAATCAGCAGTTTCATAGACGTAAGACCGTTACAATGGTGGATGGCATACTTAGGTTACCCCTCTCTGTATGATAAGGGTAATAACTATATATAGGTGCTTGGATGTAAAGCTGTATTATTTCAAATAGGATAGTCCAAACCAGTATAAAGATATGGAGGCCTATTTATCAAATGTCTTGTGGACCTGATCCGACAGTGCGGATCAGGTCCGCAAGACATCGCTGAATGTTGAGAGCAATACGCTCTCCGTATTCAGAATTGCACCAGCAGCTCACAAGAGCTGCTGGTGCAACGCAGCCCCTTGCAGACTCGTGTCCAATGGGCCGCCAGCAGGGGGTGTCAATCAACCCGATCATACTCGATCGGGTTGAATTCCTGCTCAGAGCAGGCGGACAGGGTTATGGAGCAGCAGTTTTTGTGACCGCTGCTCCATAACTTGTGTTTCTGGCAAGTCTGAAGACTCGCCAGAAACACGGGCCGTCAAGCTCCGTTTGGAGCTTGATAGATAGGCCCCATGGTATGGTATATATATTTTACCTGTTGATCGCTATCTAGCCTTAACCCTACTAGGCAAATCAGGATTGTATCATTAAGACACAATTAAGTAGGGATGTTATGTTACGCTGGTTATTTGGCATCACTACATTGATAGTTTTATACAGGCAATGTAAAGGAATTGGATTAGGACTTCAGAAGGCAACCCGGCTCAAAGAATTGCTGTATAACTAATATAGGGGTGTTTTTTTTTCTCTCTTTATTATTTATTTTACTTTATTATTTTACAATATGAAAATCCTAGCAATGTGTTGTTAGAGCATAATGATACGCCTGTCCAGTGCCATTTGTAAATTTGAAGGTATTGACAATTTAATTGTATTATTTCTTAGTGTCTTCACAATTTTATTGTCTTGTCAGGCGTTGACTTTGTATATATGATCCTTTGTTGGTTTGAAAATAAAGATTAAAAAAAAAGAAATAGCACAATCTTGCTATATTTAGCAAGATTCCGGCAGAGAGAGGTCCAGGGTACGGTGCTGGTCGTTAAGGGGTTAACCTGAACCCAAAGGAAAAACCTTTACACAAACGGACTCAAACGCGCAACCACAGAAGGGACTCCATCCCCTGAGAACGATGGTCCTCAAATCATCAAATCAATATATATTAAAACAGCCTACCCCCAGCATGTCGGTCCAAAATTCACATAGAGAAAGTAGGATATAGGAAGGAAAAAAAAAACTCTCTACTCACCCTGTGTGAATACCAGCTTCTGACACCAGAATTGTTAGGTGTACTTTTATGGGCTGGATACACCTTATCACCAATACGTATTCTAAACCTCAGCTGGAGCAGAGTTTTGAACCTGATACAAGATCTTGGGAACAGACTGTCAGCCCACACAAATGAAGTATAACAACTGTTCTGTTTATTGACCGCCCACAATGCGATTATATAGTTTACATACATTGTCAATGGACACAGAGGGCCTTCATACACGCCATACTCAGTGGAAAATAACAGCACTTGAGATATGAAATTGTTTATGTAAAACAAGTAGACACTTGGTATACCATGGAGACCATGTTGATACTAGCAAGTGCATAGAAAATACTAAATCCAAAAACAAAAGGGTGTGGTCTTGGGTACTCTAACCATCATGAAAGAAATTAATTTACCAGGTAAGCATAAATTATGTTTTCTTTCATACAAGGGGTGAGAGTTCATGGTCCATTACTCCTGGGAACTAATATCTAAGCAGTGGAGTCCACGAGTAACAACATAAAGGGAGGGATTTAAATAACATATTTTTTTCACTAAGAAAATAAATCCATAACCCCACAAAAACCCAACAAGGACAAAAAAAACTTTTTTTCTTCTTTTAAAAATGTACTTAAAAAATAAACCAATCAGGCAAGAATGATTGAGCTGAGATAACCGCCTGAAGGACATTCCTACCAAAGACTGCCTCAGAAGAAGCAAAAACATCAAAATTGTAGGATTTAGTAAAAGTATGCAAAGACCTAGTAGATTAAAGCCCAAGAAGTGGCAACTGGCCTAGTAGAATGAGCAGAAATCCATTGTGGTGGAGGCTGACATGCCTCCAAATAAGCCTTGTGAATCAAGAGTATCAACCAAGAAGCCAAAGAAACAGAAACTCTCTGTCCTTTTCTAGCACCAGAAAAGTGAACAAACAAACTAGAAGTCTGTCTTTAGTCTTTAGTAGCATCAATATAATACTTCAATGCTTAAACAACATCCAAAGTATGCAAAGTTTTTTTTGAAGAATTCTAGTTACAGGCTTATGAGCCTAAATTAAGGTTTCAATCACTGAATTAGAAAAACCTTAGAAAGACTAACCATTCAATTTCCATGCCATCAAGTTCAGAGACTTGAGATCCGGATGTAAAAATGGACCTTGAGACAGAAGGTCTGACCGCAGAGGAAGAGGCCAGGGAGTACAGCTGGACATCTGAACTAGATCTGCACACCAAATCATTCAAGGTAAAGCTGGGGCAATCAGGATTACTGAATATTTCTCTAGGCTTATATTGGCGATCAGAAGTGCAGAAGTACCAGAGGAAGAAACAGATAAGCAATCTGAAATGACCAAGGAGCTACAAGACAACATCCAAAGTATGCAAAGTTTTTTTTGAAGAATTCTAAGGATCAGAACACAAAAAACAGTCAACAATTTCTCTGCTAAAGTTATCTGAAAAAACACCATTAGGCAAAAAGTCAAAAGAAGTCCATAAAACAGCATTATCCTGATGAAAAATAAGATGAGGATTACAAGAAAGTGCAGATAATTCCAAGGAGCAGGAGGAAGTGAATCACTATCCAGCACCGGAGGTCCACATTGAAAAGGACACACTACAATGAAGAGATACCCAAAAGAAATAAAACCTTCCAATTAAGCAGTTTAATATCCACCTTATGCATGGGTTTAAAAGGAGGAGCCTGCAAAACCCTTAACACCAGGTTAAGATTCCATTAAGGAGAAATTGGCTTAATTACAGGCAAACCATGACTATAATATCAGGAAGATTAGAAATCTTCTTTTGAAATAAAACTGAGAGAGCAAAAATCTGCCCTTTCAGAAAACTGGCAGATAGGCCCTTATCCAGACCATCTTGTAAGAAATGCAAAATCCTAGGAAATCTAAAAATTGCCTGGAAAAACCATGATCTATACACCAAGAAATAAACGCTTTCCAGGCCTTATGACATATTTTACTAGTTACAGGCTTATGAGCCTAAATTAAGGTTTCAATCACTGAATTAGAGAAACCTTAGAAGGACTAACCATTCAATTTCCATGCCATCAAGTGCAGAGACTTGAGATCCAGATGTAAAAATGGACCTTGAGACAGAAGGAAGAGGCCAGAGGAAGAGGCCAGGGTGAACAGCTGGACATCTGAACTAGATCTGCATACCAAATCATTTAAGGTAGAGCTGGGGCAATCAGGATTACTGAATACTTATCTAGGCTTATATTGGCGATCAGAAGTGCAGAAGTACCAGAGGAAGAAACAGATAAGCAATCTGAAATGACCAAGGAGCTACTAGAGCATCTGTAAACTCTACTTGAGGGTCCCTGAACCTCACAAAGTACCTGGTAAGTTTGTAGTTCAAGCGAGTAGCCATCAGATATATCTCTGGGACACCACAAAGACCCACAATCTGATTGAACACATCCTGGTGAAGAGACTATTCCCCTGGATGTAGAGATTGATAACTGTGAAAGTCTGCTTCATGGTTGTTCACTCCAGGAATAGTGATGTCCCGAACTGTTCGCCCGCGAACGGTTCACAGCGAATATAGCTTGTTCGCGTTTGTGGGTGAACACATGGCGATGTTCGATCCGCCCCTATGTGTCATCATTGAGGAAACCTTGACCCTTTATGTCACAGCCGCCTGACACATTAGAGCCAATCAACATCAGACACTCCCTCACAGACCCTCCCAGCTACTCGGAATCCGCCATTTTAGACTCATAACGTCCTTGCTTTCTTAATGAGAGGACGTGTTGTGTTTTTGCTCCTGACATTAATAGGAAAAACATAGCTAGGCTAGTGTATTTACAGTCCAGAAGGACTCCACTTATCTCTGCTGCAAGCACAGCACCCTAAAAAGCCCTTTTTAGGGCTATATTACGTGCCAGTTTTTTTTTTTTTTTCGTTTTTTTTATTAGCATTTGCCTGGCTTTCAGGCTGTGTGTTTAAGGCTCACAGCATATGCTGTGATTACTGCCACCACTGATATCTCCCTAACAACATTAGTTTAAATTTAACTAACCAAAAAATTTAATTATTTTGCTACTGTAATTTTTTTTCATTTTCTATCAGGCCTGTGTCACACAGCATATACTCTGGTTCATTGCTCTGTGCCAGCCAGCAGCCACCAGTGTTAATATCTGTTTATAACATTATTTTAAATTTAAAAATAAAAATAAAAAATATTTTGCTTGTGTAATCTAATTACATTTACTATCAGGCCTGTGTCTGTCAGGCTCACTCAGCATTAATATACCTCATTTTTTTCAGTCTTTTGGTTAATTGATCTGTGCCAGGCAGCCACCCAGCACTCATATCTTCTTCACCTTAATTTAAATATAAAAAAAAAGTTTAAATTTGTTTGATAGTGTAATCTAATATAATTTTCTATCCGGCCTGTGTGTTTTGCTGACATACAGAGCCTACTGTGTTTACTTGCTGCCCTCCCTAGTCTATGAGCCACAACTCATATGTGTTTAACCTTTTTTTAATTCCCCCCCCCAAAAAATAATTTAAATCATTTTTCTAGTGTAATCTAATAGTATTTTCTATCAGGTGTGTGTGTATCTGACTTACAGAGCCTACTGTTTTTAATAGTTGCCCTTCCAAGGCTATCAGCCACGACTCATATGTATGTGCTTAACCTTTTTCTTTAAATTCCCCCAAAAAAGTCTTTAAATCATTATGCTAGTGTAATCTAATTTTATTTTCTATCAGGCCTGTGTCTGTCTATCTGACTTACACAGCATACTGTTGTTAATTGCTGCCCTACGTAGCAGCCAGCCAGTGCGACCACTCATAGAGTCATATGTGCATTGCACTTCTTAACATAATTTTAATATTAAAATCTAAAATTTTAAAATATTTTGCTAGTGTAATTTAACTTAATTTTCTATCAGGCCTGTGTTTTTGTCACTTACACAGCATACTGTGTTAAATTGCTGCCCTACCTACCATCCACGACTCATATCTGCCAGCCTGTGTGCCAGGCCCAACTAGCCAATTAGTGGCACCAATCATAATTCTTCTAACAGTATATTAAAAAATAAAAATCATAATTTTTTGGACTGCAAATATTCAGTCTCCTAGTGCCATTGAATTGCATTTACCTCCTGCCTGCCACTGCCAGCCTTTTGTGCCAGGCCGTCTAGCCAACTATTTACACCAATCATAATTGTTGTCACAGACAGTATAGTTACTATTTAAAATTAAAAAAATTGATTGTTTATCTTAATCCTCAGTTTGCTCGTGCCATAGAATTGCACTTTTCTACTGCCTTCCAAGCCTGTGTGCCAGACCTACTTGAAAAATATTTACACCAATCATATTTGTTGTCACAGTATTCTTAATAATTAAAAATTAAAGTTTTTGGTGATAGTTGTTGTGAATCATCAGTTTGCTGGTGCCATTGAATTGCACTTTCCTCCTGACTTGCAGCCTGCTGTGTGCCAGGCCCACCTAGCCAATTATTGCCAGCAATCATATTTCTTTTAACAGTATTGCAAAAATTGTCAATCATCACTGTTTTGACTGTCAGTAATCAGTCTCCTAGTGTTCTTGAATTGCATCTACCTCCTGCCTGCCAGCCTTTTGTGCCAGGCCGTGTTGCCAACTATTTACACCAATCATAATTGTTGTCACAGTATAGTTACTAATTAAAATTAAAAAATTCTTGATTGTTGATCTTAATCCTCAGTTTGCTCGTGCCCTAGAATTGCACTTTTCTACTGCCTTCCAAGCCTGTGTGCCAGGCCTACTTGAAAAATATTTTCACCAATCATATTTGTTGTCACAGTATTCTTAATAATTAAAAATTTTAATTTTTGGTAATAGTTGTTGTGAATCCTCAGTTTGCTGGTGCCATTGAATTGCACTTTCCTCCTGACTTGCAGCCTGCTGTGTGCCAGGCCCACTTAGCCAATTATTGCCAGCAATCATATTTCTTTTAACAGTATTGCAAAAATTGTCAATCATCACTGTTTTGACTGTCAGTAATCAGTCTCCTAGTGTCCTTGAATTGCATCTACCTCCTGCCTGCCAGACTTTTGTGCCAGGCCGTCTTGCCAACTATTTACACCAATCATAATTGTTGTCACAGTATAGTTACTAATTAAAATTCAAAAATTCTTGATTGTTGATCTTAATCCTCAGTTTGCTCGTGCCCTAGAATTGCACTTTTCTACTGCCTTCCAAGCCTGTGTGCCAGGCCTACTTGAAAAATATTTACACCAATCATATTTGTTGTCACAGTATTCTTAGTAATTAAAAATTAAATTTTTTGGTAATAGTTGTTGTGAATCCTCAGTTTGCTGGTGCCAGTGAATTGCACTTTCCTCCTGCCTTGCAGCCTGCTGTGTGCCAGGCCCACCTAGCCAATTATTGCCAGCAATCATATTTCTTTTAACAGTATTGCAAAAATTGTCAATCATCACTGTTTTGACTGTCAGTAATCAGTCTCCTAGTGTCCTTGAATTGCATTTACCTCTTGCCTGCCAGCCTTTTGTGCCAGGCCATCTTGCCAACTATTTACACCAATCATAATTTTTTGTCACAGTATAGTTACTAATTAAAAAAATCTTGATTGTTGATGATCTTAATCCTCAGTTTGCTAGTGCCCTAGAATTGCACTTTTCTACTGCCTTCCAAGCCTGTGTGCCAGGCCTACTTGAAAAATATTTACACCAATCATATTTGTTGTCACAGTATTCTTAGTAATTAAAAATAAATTTTTTTGGTAATAGTTGTTGTGTGAATCCTCAGTTTGCTGGTGCCAGTGAATTGCACTTTCCTCCTGCCTTGCAGCCTGCTGTGTGCCAGGCCCACCTAGCCAATTATCGCCAGCAATCATATTTCTTTTAACAGTATTGCAAAAATTGTCAATCATCACTGTTTTGACTGTCATTAATCAGTCTCCTAGTGTCCTTGAATTGCATCTACCTCCTGCCTGCCAGCCTTTTGTGCTAGGCCGTCTTGCCAACTATTTACACCAATCATAATTGTTGTCACAGTATAGTTACTTATTAAAATAAAAAAATTATTGATTGTTGATCTTATTTCTTAGTTTGCTCGTGCCCTAGAATTGCACTTTTCTACTGCCTTCCAAGCCTGTGTGCCAGGCCTACTTGAAAAATATTTACACCAATCATATTTGTTGTCACAGTATTCTTAGTAATTAAAAATTAAAATTTTTGGTAATAGTTGTTGTGTGAATCCTCAGTTTGCTGGTGCCAGTGAATTGCACTTTCCTCCTGCCTTGCAGCCTGCTGTGTGCCAGGCCCACCTAGCCAATTATTGCCAGCAATCATATTTCTTTTAACAGTATTGCAAAAATTGTCAATCATCACTGTTTTGACTGTCAGTAATCAGTCTCCTAGTGTCCTTGAATTGCATCTACCTCCTGTCTGCCAGCCTTTTGTGCCAGGCCGTCTTGCCAACTATTTACACCAATCATAATTTTTTGTCACAGTATAGTTATTTATTAAAATTAAAAAATTATTGATTGTTGATGATCTTAATCCTCAGTTTGCTCGTGCCCTAGAAATGCACTTTTCTACTGCCTTCCAAGCCTGTGTGCCAGGCCTACTTGAAAAATATTTACACCAATCATATTTGTTGTCACAGTATTCTTAATAATTAAAAATTTTAAATTTTGGTAATAGTTGTTGTGAATCCTCAGTTTGCTGGTGCCATTGAATTGCACTTTCCTCCTGCCTTGCAGCCTGCTGTGTGCCAGGCCCACCTAGCCAATTATTGCCAGCAATCATATTTCTTTTAACAGTATTGCAAAAATTGTCAATCATCACTGTTTTGACTGTCTGTAATCAGTCTCCTAGTGTCCTTGAATTGCATCTACCTCCTGCCTGCCAGCCTTTTGTGCCAGGCCGTGTTGCCAACTATTTACACCAATCATAATTGTTGTCACAGTATAGTTACTAATTAAAATTAAAAAAATTTTGATTGTTGATCTTAATCCTCAGTTTGCTCGTGCCATTGAATTGCACTTTTCTACTGCCTGCCAGCCTGTGTGCCAGGCCCAACTATCCAATTAGTGCCAGCAATCATATTTCTTTTAACAGTATTGCAAAATTTGTCAATCATCACTGTTTTGACTGTCAATCTGCAGTCTACTAGTGCCCTTGAATTGCATTTTCCTCCTGCCTGCTTGCTTGTGTGCCAGTCCCAACTAGCCAATTAGTGCCACCACTAATATTTATTGTAACAGGATTTGAATTTTTGTTAATCATAACTGTTTTGACTGTGATTCTTCAGTCTCCTAGTGCCATTGAATTGCAGTTTCCTTTCTCCCAGCGTGTGTGCCAGACAGGCCCATTTGCCAACTAGTGCCAAACAGTCATATTTGTTGTCACAGTACTTGTAATATTTAAAAAAATTAACAATTTGTGATTTTTAAAACATCTGTCTTTTTTGTTGTTGTCAGTCTCACAGCGTATACTGTGCCCACTTTCACAGTGCCACCACTCAATTGGTGTAATAGTATTGTTAGTGTCCATTTTAAAAAAAATGACAGGCAGAGGCAGGCCACCCCGCAGGTTCCGTGGTCATGGTCGTGTTGCTGTGATTCCTTTAGACCCTACAAATATGCACATTGTTCAGACGCCGGGTGCCAGGGGGGACGCAAAAACTTCTGAGGAGGACCTAGTTGAATGGCTAACACAGGACACCCAATCTTCTTCAGCTTCCGCTGCTAGTCCTCCTAACCTTGATGCACCATCTAAGTCCAGCTGTGCTTTGGGCAGGTCTCAAGTGACCAGTGCCACTCCCCTGCCTGTCGCCACCACCAACACTAGCACCACAGCCGCTTCACTTGATCTGTCACAGGAGTTATTGACACATCAGTTGGAAGAAATGAGTGATGCGCAACCATCATTGACAGAGGATGTAGATAATAGTGATCAGTCTCAGTCAGGCAGCATTACCGACATGGAGGTATGGTGTGATGATGATGATGATGTTGTACCCGCTGCTGCTTCCTTTCTTGATGTTTCAGATACAAGTGAAGCGGTTGATGATGATGTGTTGGTGGATGTCACGTGGGTGCCTGCTAGAAGAGAAGAAGAAGATGTGGAAAGTTCAGATGGGGAGACAGAGAGGAGGAGGAGACGATTTGGAAGCATGGGGAGGTCGTCTCAAGGAGCTAGTGGCACAGTCAGACAGCATGCATCGTCACCAGGGGTCAGCCAGACAGCACGCCGACCCCCATCAATGCATGCTGTTGCCACCACCAGAATGCCGTCATCGCAGAGCTCAGCAGTGTGGCATTTTTTTGTGTGTCTGCCTCTGACAACAGCGATGCCATTTGCAACCTGTGCCAAAAGAAACTGAGTCATGGGAAGTCCAACAGCCACCTAGGTACAACTGCTTTGCGAAGGCACATGGTCTCCCATCACAAAGGCCGATGGGAAGAACACATGAGTAGAAGCAGCACACAAAGTGAAAGCCTCCTCCTGCTCCAGCATCTTCAGCCACGTCAACCAGTGCTGTCCTCCTTGCCCCCTCTCAACCATCCTCCACTCAGTCTCTCTTACGTAGCAGTTCCTGGTCATCTGCCCACAGTCAGGTGTCTGTCAAGGACATGTTTGAGCGTAAGAAGCCATACAAGCTGGTGGAGTTTGATGCTTTCAAAAAATTTGTATCTATTGGGACACCGCAGTGGAAGGTACCTGGCAGAAATTTCTTTTCACAAAAGGCAATCCCAAACCTGTACTCTGTTGTGAGGAAAGGAAGTTATGGCATGTCTGGCACACAGCATTGGGGCAAGGGTCCATATGACCACGGATAGCTGGTCTGCAAAGCATGGTCAGGGCAGGTATATCACCTACACTGCGCATTGGGTAAACCTGCTGACTTCTGACAAGCATGGAATGCGTGGCTCTGCAGAAGAGTTGGTGACACCTCCACGACTTGCAGGCAGGCCTGCTGCTACCTCCTCTACTCCTCCTACTCCATCCTCTTCCATAACCTCTTCCTCGGCTGAGTCCTCTTCAACTTCTGCGTCTTGCTCCACATCTATGGCAGCCCCCCAGCTCCCCAGGTACTATGCTACATCCCGGGTACGGAAGTGTCACACAGTCTTGGGGTTGACTTGCCTGAAAGCAGAGAGTCACACCGCACCAGCACTCCTGACCACCCTGAACGCACAGGTGGATCAGTGGCTGACTCCGCACCAACTGGAGATTGGCAAGGTTTTTTCTGACAATGGAAGTAATTTGGTGGCGGCATTGAAATTGGGCAAGTTGACACATGTGTGTAATCTAATTGTACAACGATTTGTCCATAAGTACCCAGACTTACAGGACGCCCTGAAGCAGGCCAGGAAGGTGTGTGGCCATTTCAGGCATTCCTACATGGCCATGGCGCACTTGTCCGATATCCAACGTCGAAACAACATGCCAGTGAGGCGCTTGATTTGCGACAGCCCGACACGGTGGAATTCAACACTCCTAATGTTTGACCGCCTGCTCCAACAAGAAAAAGCTATTAATGAGTATTTGTATGACCGGGGTGCTAGGCCAGCCTCTGGGGAGCTGGGGATATTTTTTCCAAATTACTGGACGCTCATGCACAATGCCTGTAGGCTCATGCGTCCTTTTGAGGAGATGACAAACCTTGTCAGTCGCACCGAAGGCACCATCAGCGACATCATACCATTTGTTTTCTTCCTGGAGCGTGCCCTGCGAAGAGTGCTGGATCAGGCAGTAGATGAGCGTGAAGAGGAAGCAGAAGAGTTGTGGTGTCCATCACCCCTACAAATAGCCGAATCAGCATCGCTTGCTGGACCTGCGGCAACGCAGGAAGAGGATTGTGAAGAAGAGGAGTCAGAGGAGGAATGTGGCTTTGAGGAGGAGGAGGAGGAAGACCGAGCACAACAGGCATCCCAGGGTGCTTGTTGTTGTCACCTCTCTGGTACCTGTGGTGTTGTACATGGCTGGGGGGAAGAAGATACCATCAGTGAGATCAGTGAGGATGAGGAACGGGACATGATTAGCTCGGCATCCAACCTTGTTCAAATGGGTTCTTTCATGCTGTCGTGCCTGTTGAGGGACCCTGGTATAAAAAAGCTGAAGGAGAACGACCTGTACTGGGTGTCCACGCTCCTCGACCCCCGGTATAAGCATAAAGTGCCTGAAATGTTACCAAATTCCCGCAAGTCGGAAAGGATGGAGCATTTTCATAATAAATTAAAAACTATGCTTTACACAGCGTATAAGGGTGATGTCACAGCACCATGGGAATGTAACAGGGGAAGAGATGAAATTAATCCTCCTCCTCCCACGACCACGGCGGCAAGGACCGGACGCTTTCCTGACGCCTTGTTGATGGAGGACATGCGTACCTTTTTAACTCCCATGCACCATCAGAGCCTTTTGGGATCCAGCCTTAGAGAAAGACTCAACCGACAGGTAGCAGACTACCTAGCTTTAACTGCGGATCTCGACACTCTCAGAAACGATGGACCCCTTGACTACTGGGTGTGCAGGCTGGACTTGTGGCCTGAGCTATCCCAATTTGCAATGGAACTTCTGGTCTGCCCAGCTTCAAGTGTCCTGCCCGAAAGGACTTTCAGTGCAGCAGGAGGTTTTGTCACTGAGAAGAGAAGTCGCCTAGGTCAAAAAAGCCTTGACTATCTCACTTTTATAAAAATGAATGAGGGCTGGATCCTGAAGGGACTGACAATGGGCGATACATTTGAATAAAAAAGGCCTGATGATGAGATGAGCTGGCTTGGGCTACAACTGGTACACAGGCTGACCTTTTTTTTTTGTTATAAAGCCGGAGGACTTGCTTGACTTATCCGCCAACAACTAGTGTTCAAGCCACAAGCTTTTAGGGCACTTTATAAATGTTTTACAAACATCAATTTTTCTGGCCGCTGCTACAGCAGTTGCTACAACAATACCCAATTTTTTCAGTCATTTGTACATTCCTAATTTTTCTGGCCTCTGCTGCAGCTCTGTGGGTACAAAACTCAAATAAAAAAAATAAGGCACATAACACTAGTGATTGAACTGTTACAAATTGTACAACTTAGCACACCACTCATATCTGGTGGACCATTAAATTGAACGCAAAATGCCACAAATTTGAAGGAGGATCACCGACCAAGCATCTTTATCCATCTCTTGGTTGCTCTAAATTATCTCTGTGTTCCATCTATGCCATACCTGTACTCTATTGTGCAAAAGGGTGGTATATGTGGTGTTTCATGCTGTTGTGCCTGTTGCGGGTCGTGGCCCATGGTATAAAAAGGCTGAAGGAGAATGACCTGTAATGGGTGCCCCATCAAATTTTTAGAAAAATGTTCCTGGTTCCTCTCAATTATCTCTGGGTTTCTAAAATGGATGCCATACCTGTACTCGCTTGTGCAAAAGGATGGCATATGTGGTGGTGTTTCCTGCAGTTGTTTCTGTTGAGGGTGCTGGACCCTCTTATAAAAAAGCTGAAGGAGAACGACCTGGAGTGGGACTCCAAGCATGGTTTTTGGGGCTATTTCACTTTTCCAAACAATTATCTGTGGGTTTCTAAAATCAATGCCGTACCAGTACTCTATTGTTCAAAAGGATGCCATATGTTCTCTTTCCTGCTGGTATTTTATTTGAGGGTCCTGGACCCTCTTATAAAAAGGCCTAAGGAGAAAGAGGTTTACTGGGTGTCCACTCAATTTTTTTTTCTATCTCACATTTGACCAAAATTATCTCTGGGTTTGTAAAATCAATGCTGTACCTGTACTCTATTGTTCAAAAGGATGCCATACGTCCTCTTTCCTGCTGGTGTTTTTTTGAGGGTCCTGGACCCTCTTATAAAAAGGCCGAAGGAGAAAGAAGTGTACTGGGTGTCCATCGAATCATTTGTTTGATTCAAATTCCCGGTTGCAACAAATTATCTCTGGGTTTCTAAAATCAATGCCTTTCCTGTAATCTAATTTTCAAAAGGATGCCATATGTCCTCTTTCCTGCTGCTGGTTTTGTTGAGGGTCCTGGAGCCTCTGCTAAAAAAAGGCCTAACGATAAATAAGTGTACTGGGTGTCTAATCAATGTTTTTTTAGATTTCACGGTTGCAACAAATTATCCCCGGGTTTCTAAAATCAATGCCTTTCCTGTAATCGATTATTCACAAGGATGCCATATGTCCTCTTTCATGCTGTTGTTTCTGTTGAGGCTCCGGGAGCCTCTTATAAAAAGGCCTAAGGATAAAGAAGTGTACTGGGTGTCTAATCTATGTTTTTTTAGATTTCACTGTTGCAACAAATTTTCCCCGGGTTTCTAAAATCAATGCCTTTCCTGTAATCGATTATTCACAAGGATGCCATATGTCCTCTTTCATGCTGTTGTTTCTGTTGAGGCTCCGGGAGCCTCTTATAAAAAGGCCTAAGGATAAAGAAGTGTACTGGGTGTCTAATCTATGTTTTTTTAGATTTCACGGTTGCAACAAATTATCCCCGGGTTTCTAAAATCAATGCCTTTCCTGTAATCTATTATTCACAAGGATGCCATATGTCCTCTTTCATGCTGTTGTTTCTGTTGAGGCTCTGGGAGCCTCTTATAAAAAGGCCTAAGGATAAAGAAGTGTACTGGGTGTCCAATCAATGTTTTTTTCTATTTCCCGGTTGCAACTAATGATCTCTGGGTTTCTAAAATCAATGCCTTAACTGTAATCAATTGTTCACAAGGATGCCATATGTCCTCTTTCCTGCTGCTGGTTTTGTTGAGGGTCCTGGAGCCTCTGCTAATAAGGCCTAAGGATAAATAAGTGTACTGGGTGTCTAATCAAGGTTTTTTTAGATTTCCAGGTTGCAACAAATTATCTCTGGGTTTCTCAAATCAATGCCTTAAATGTAATCTATTGTTCAAAAGGATGCCATATGTCCTCTTTCCTTTTTTTTTTTTCTCTCGGTATTTTTGTTTATTTTACAAAATTTAATGCACTTATAGGTTCACTAAGATTATGACTTTGCCATTTTCCATGCAGCATTTTGACATGTCGTGTGATATGACTAGAAGAATGGTATGTTTTGAATCTGCTGAGCATAATAAAAAAATAAAAAAAATAATTTAACTTGAGTTAATAACTGAAGCATGACTTCAGGAGTCAGGTGTGGTCCTAGGTAGTGGTTGTTAGCCGATTCTTTTTAATGCAAATTGCAATTGCCACAGCGTGCATAAAATGTGCATCACTAGTCTCCAAATCTTACCTTTTTTTTCATTCAGGATTAGTTTGGTGTCGAGCGCCATATTGGAAAGGCAAAATACAGGTCTCCGTACCCGTTGATATAAGGGGTGACTAGTGCTTTTCCTTCTCTTTGTCAATAGTTGTGATTAACGAGTTGTCCAGTTACTATAGAACTGGTTTCATAACCCAGGGTCCTGGGGGGGGTATATTGGCGGCAGCTTTGACAGCACTATCAGGATAGAGAGGCCTCTCAGTGTCGCGGCTAGCTGTAACGCAGTCAGCTGAGGAACATAGGTAAGCCAATATGATTAAGGTATCTCCAGGCTCCTCTTAGATAGCCCCAGAAAGTGTAACTATGAATCCCAAAAAGAAAATTAAATTAAGGTTGAAAACTAACTCCAAAGTAACTTGTAAGACCTGGAGATCCTCAAACACATGTCCTACCACAACAGCTATAGGCTCCGCCCCCCCAAATCTTATCTTTTTAATGCCAATTGATATTGCCACAGCTGGAACAACAGTAAATAACATGTGCGTCACCACAGTCTCCGAAGCTGTTGTCGGATGTATACAAAAACACTGATAAAGTATTCCTTTCAGGGCACAAAGAGATGGCTACCGGAACACTCCAGGAACTTCCCAAGAGTCACTGTCTTGTGTTTCTGGTGATGTTGGAGACATCTGGGTAGTGTACAGGGAGGCCCAAAATCCTCTCCATCTCTGTGCACCACAGGACAGGACGTCCTTGTCATCCATAAGCACATGAAATTGCTTGCATTTTCCTTGCTTCAAGAAGTTCAGCTTTTGTGGTGATAGTACAGAATTAAATAAACTTTGGTTTCCTACCATACTCAAGACAATCTTGTAGTTCAAGCTTCGGACTTGCTGTGGGAAATAGTGGCCTGTCCATACCAGGAAGATGATTTAGACAGAAGTAATGAGCTCTGATTGCAGGTGACACATGTTTATCGTCAATCATCAAAGGGGTTGCGTGCAGAATATGGCTGATGGCCCCTTATTCACATGTTTGTCCAGAGCCACAACATTTGCAAACAGCCAGAAGAAAGGTCGGTTCTCACCAGCCTTAAGTTGAGCTTCATTTAACAAATGCTGATATTCAAAAAAAAGACAAACAGTGCCTTAAAAAACACATTTGCGATATGGATTCACCAGAGCAAGGTCATTGCAAGTACTTCCCACGGTAACAAAATTAAAATGCCACAACTCCGCAATCTTCCCCTTCACATTACTATTGTCACACTCCATTGTACTCCTATGCCCAGCTCCCTGCTCATGTTTCGGTTGAGGCTCCGGGACCCTCTTATTAAAAAGGCCTAAGGATAAATAAGTGTACTGGGTGTCTAATCAATGTTTTTTTAGATTTCACGGTTGCAAATAATGATCTGTGGGTTTCTAAAATCAATGCCTTTCCTGTAATCTATTATTCAAAAGGATGACATATGTCCTCTTTCATGCTGTTGTTTCGGTTGAGGCTCCGGGACCCTCCTATTAAAAAGGCCTGAGGATTTCTCTAATGTTCATATTCTGAATGGGCAAAGGTTGTACTTTGTATCATTTGTACTTTTTGAAACTTCAATAAAAAATCTTTAAAAAAAAAAAAAAAAGGCCTGAGGATAAATAAGTGTACTGGGTGTCTAATCAATGTTTTTTTAGATTTCACGGTTGCAAATAATGATCTGTGGGTTTCTAAAATCAATGCCTTTCCTGTAATCTATTATTCAAAAGGATGACATATGTCCTCTTTCATGCTGTTGTTTCAGTTGAGGCTCCCGGACCCTCTTATTAAAAAGGCCTGAGGATAAATAAGTGTACTGGGTGTCTAATCAATGTTTTTTTAGATTTTACGGTTGCAAATAATGATCTGTGGGTTTCTAAAATCAATGCCTTTCCTGTAATCTATTATTCAAAAGGATGACATATGTCCTCTTTCATGCTGTTGTTTCGGTTGAGGCTCCGGGACCCTCTTATTAAAAAGGCCTAAGGATAAATAAGTGTACTGGGTGTCTAATCAATGTTTTTTTAGATTTCACGGTTTGCAAATAATGATCTGTGGGTTTCTAAAATCAATGACTACTGGGTGTGCAGGCTGGACTTGTGGCCTGAGCTATCCCAATTTGCAATGGAACTTCTGGTCTGCCCAGCTTCAAGTGTCCTGCCCGAAAGGACTTTCAGTGCAGCAGGAGGTTTTGTCACTGAGAAGAGAAGTCGCCTAGGTCAAAAAAGCCTTGACTATCTCACTTTTATAAAAATGAATGAGGGCTGGATCCCGAAGGGACTGTCAATGGGCGATACATTTGAATAAAAAAGGCCTGATGATGAGATGAGCTGGCTTGGGCTACAACTGGTACACAGGCTGACCTTTTTTTTTTGTTATAAAGCCGGAGGACTTGCTTGACTTATCCGCCAACAACTAGTGTTCAAGCCACAAGCTTTTAGGGCACTTTATAAATGTTTTACAAACAGCAATTTTTCTGGCCGCTGCTACAGCAGTTGCTGCAACAATACCCAATTTTTTCAGTCATTTGTACATTCCTAATTTTTCTGGCCTCTGCTGCAGCTCTGTGGGTACAAAACTCAAATAAAAAAAATAAGGCACATAACACTAGTGATTGAACTGTTATGAATTGTACAACTTAGCACACCACTCATATCTGGTGGACCATTAAATTGAACGCAAAATGCCACAAATTTGAAGGAGGATCACCGACCAAGCATCTTTATCCGTCTCTTGGTTGCTCTAAATTATCTCCGTGTTCCATCTATGCCATACCTGTACTCTATTGTGCAAAAGGGTGGTATATGTGGTGTTTCATGCTGTTGTGCCTGTTGCGGGTCGTGGCCCATGATATAAAAAGGCTGAAGGAGAACGACCTGTAATGGGTGCCCCATCAAATTTTTAGAAAAATGTTCCTGGTTCCTCTCAATTATCTCTGGGTTTCTAAAATGGATGCCATACCTGTACTCGCTTGTGCAAAAGGATGGCATATGTGGTGGTGTTTCCTGCAGTTGTTTCTGTTGAGGGTGCTGGACCCTCTTATAAAAAAGCTGAAGGAGAACGACCTGGAGTGGGACTCCAAGCATGGTTTTTGGGGCTATTTCACTTTTCCAAACAATTATCTGTGGGTTTCTAAAATCAATGCCGTACCAGTACTCTATTGTTCAAAAGGATGCCATATGTTCTCTTTCCTGCTGGTATTTTGTTTGAGGGTCCTTGACCCTCTTATAAAAAGGCCTAAGGAGAAAGAGGTTTACTGGGTGTCCACTCAATTTTTTTTTCTATCTCACATTTGACCAAAATTATCTCTGGGTTTGTAAAATCAATGCTGTACCTGTACTCTATAGTTCAAAAGGATGCCATACATCCTCTTTCCTGCTGGTGTTTTTTTTGAGGGTACTGGACCCTCTTATAAAAAGGCAGAAGGAGAAAGAAGTGTACTGGGTGTCCATCGAATCATTTGTTTGATTCAAATTCCGGGTTGCAACAAATTATCTCTGGGTTTCTAAAATCAATGCCTTTCCTGTAATCTAATTTTCAAAAGGATGCCATATGTCCTCTTTCCTGCTGCTGGTTTTGTTCAGGGTCCTGGAGCCTCTGCTAAAAAAAGGCCTAAGGATAAATAAGTGTACTGGGTGTCTAATCAATGTTTTTTTAGATTACACGGTTGCAACAAATTATCCCCGGGTTTCTAAAATCAATGCCTTTCCTGTAATCGATTATTCACAAGGATGCCATATGTCCTCTTTCATGCTGTTGTTTCTGTTGAGGCTCCGGGAGCCTCTTATAAAAAGGCCTAAGGATAAAGAAGTGTACTGGGTATCTAATCTATGTTTTTTTAGATTTCACTGTTGCAACAAATTATCCCCGGGTTTCTAAAATCAATGCCTTTCCTGTAATCAATTATTCACAAGGATGCCATATGTCCTCTTTCATGCTGTTGTTTCTGTTGAGGCTCCGGGAGCCTCTTATAAAAAGGCTTAAGGATAAAGAAGTGTACTGGGTGTCTAATCTATGTTTTTTTAGATTTCACGGTTGCAACAAATTATCCCCGGGTTTCTAAAATCAATGCCTTTCCTGTAATCTATTATTCACAAGGATGCCATATGTCCTCTTTCATGCTGTTGTTTCTGTTGAGGCTCTGGGAGCCTCTTATAAAAAGGCCTAAGGATAAAGAAGTGTACTGGGTGTCCAATCAATGTTTTTTTCTATTTCCCGGTTGTAACTAATGATCTCTGGGTTTCTAAAATCAATGCCTTAACTGTAATCAATTGTTCACAAGGATGCCATATGTCATCTTTCCTGCTGCTGGTTTTGTTGAGGGTCCTGGAGCCTCTGCTAATAAGGCCTAAGGATAAATAAGTGTACTGGGTGTCTAATCAAGGTTTTTTTAGATTTCCAGGTTGCAACAAATTATCTCTGGGTTTCTCAAATCAATGCCTTAAATGTAATCTATTGTTCAAAAGGATGCCATATGTCCTCTTTCCTTTTTTTTTTTTTTTTTTTTTCTCGGTATTTTTGTTTATTTTAGAAAATTTAATGCACTTATAGGTTCACTAAGATTATGACTTTGCCATTTTCCATGCAGCATTTTGACGTGTCGTGTGATATGACTAGAAGAATGGTATGTTTTGAATCTGCTGAGCATAATAAAAAAATAAAAAAAATAATTTAACTTGAGTTAATAACTGAAGCATGACTTCAGGAGTCAGGTGTGGTCCTAGGTAGTGGTTGTTAGCCGATTCTTTTTAATGCAAATTGCAATTGCCACAGCGTGCATAAAATGTGCGTCACTAGTCTCCAAATCTTACCTTTTTTTTTTCATTCAGGATTAGTTTGGTGTCGAGCGCCATATTGGAAAGGCTACAGGTCTCCGTACCCGTTGATATAAGGGGTGACTAGTGCTTTTCCTTCTCTTTGTCAATAGTTGTGATTAACGAGTTGTCCAGTTACTATAGAACTGGTTTCATAACCCAGGGTCCTGGGGGGGTATATTGGCGGCAGCTTTGACAGCACTATCAGGCTAGAGAGGCCTCTCAGTGTCGCGGCTAGCTGTAACGCAGTCAGCTGAGGAACATAGGTAAGCCAATATGATTAAGGTATCTCCAGGCTCCTCTTGGATAGCCCCAGAAAGTGTAACTATGAATCCCAAAAAGAAAATTAAATTAAGGTTGAAAACTAACTCCAAAGTAACTTGTAAGACCTGGAGCTCCTCAAACACACGTCCTACCGCAACAGCTATAGGCTCCGCCCCCTTATCTTTTTAATGCCAATTGATATTGCCACAGCTGGAACAACAGTAAATAACATGTGCGTCACCACAGTCTCCGAAGCTGTTGTCGGATGTATACAAAAACACTGATAAAGTATTCCTTTCGGGGCGCAAAGAGATGGCTACCGGAACACTCCAGGAACTTCCCAAGAGTCGCTGTCTTGTGTTTCTGGTGATGTTGGAGACATCTGGGTAGTGTACAGGGAGGCCCAAAATCCTCTCCATCTCTGTGCACCACAGGACAGGACGTCCTTGTCATCCATAAGCACATGAAATTGCTTGCATTTTCCTTGCTTCAAGAAGTTCAGCTTTTGTGGTGATAGTACAGAATTAAATAAACTTTGGTTTCCTACCATGCTCAAGACAATCTTGTAGTTCAAGCTTCGGACTTGCTGTGGGAAATAGTGGCCTGTCCATACCAGGAAGATTATTTAGACAGAAGTAACGAGCTCTGATTGCAGGTGACACATGTTTATCGTCAATCATCAAAGGGGTTGCGTGCAGAATATGGCTGATGGCCCCTTATTCACATGTTTGTCCAGAGCCACAACATTTGCAAACAGCCAGAAGAAAGGTCGGTTCTCACCAGCCTTAAGTTGAGCTTCATTTAACAAATGCTGATATTCAAAAAAAAGACAAACAGTGCCTTAAAAAACACATTTGCGATATGGATTCACCAGAGCAAGGTCATTGCAAGTACTTCCCACGGTAACATAATTAAAATGCCACAACTCTGCAATCTTCCCCTTCACATTACTATTGTCACACTCCATTGTACTCCTATGCCCAGCTCCCTGCTCTTGTTTCGGTTGAGGCTCCGGGACCCTCTTATTAAAAAGGCCTAAGGATAAATAAGTGTACTGGGTGTCTAATCAATGTTTTTTTAGATTTCACTGTTGCAAATAATGATCTGTGGGTTTCTAAAATCAATGCCTTTCCTGTAATCTATTATTCAAAAGGATGACATATGTCCTCTTTCATGCTGTTGTTTCGGTTGAGGCTCCGGGACCCTCTTATTAAAAAGGCCTGAGGATTTCTCTAATGTTCATATTCTGAATGGGCAAAGGTTGTACTTTGTATCATTTGTACTTTTTGAAACTTCAATAAAAAATCTTTAAAAAAAAAAAAAAGGCCTGAGGATAAATAAGTGTACTGGGTGTCTAATCAATGTTTTTTTAGATTTTACGGTTGCAAATAATGATCTGTTGGTTTCTAAAATCAATGCCTTTCCTGTAATCTATTATTCAAAAGGATGACATATGTCCTCTTTCATGCTGTTGTTTCGGTTGAGGCTCCGGGACCCTCTTATTAAAAAGGCCTGAGGATAAATAAGTGTACTTGGTGTCTAATCAATGTTTTTTTAGATTTCACGGTTGCAAATAATGATCTGTGGGTTTCTAAAATCAATGCCTTTCCTGTAATCTATTATTCAAAAGGATGACATATGTCCTCTTTCATGCTGTTGTTTCGGTTGAGGCTCCGGGACCCTCTTATTAAAAAGGCCTGAGGATAAATAAGTGTACTGGGTGTCTAATCAATGTTTTTTTAGATTTTACAGTTGCAAATAATGATCTGTGGGTTTCTAAAATCAATGCCTTTCCTGTAATCTATTATTCAAAAGGATGACATATGTCCTCTTTCATGCTGTTGTTTCGGTTGAGGCTCCGGGACCCTCTTATTAAAAAGGCCTAAGGATAAATAAGTGTACTGGGTGTCTAATCAATGTTTTTTTAGATTTCACGGTTGCAAATAATGATCTGTGGGTTTCTAAAATCAATGCCTTTCCTGTAATCTATTATTCAAAAGGATGACATATGTCCTCTTTCATGCTGTTGTTTCGGTTGAGGCTCCGGGACCCTCTTATTAAAAAGGCCTGAGGATTTCTCTAATGTTCATATTCTGAATGGGCAAAGGTTGTACTTTGTATCATTTGTACTTTTTGAAACTTCAATAAAAAATCTTTAAAAAAAAAAAAAAAAGCCTGAGGATAAATAAGTGTACTGGGTGTCTAATCAATGTTTTTTTAGATTTTACGGTTGCAAATAATGATCTGTGGGTTTCTAAAATCAATGCCTTTCCTGTAATCTATTATTCAAAAGGATGACATATGTCCTCTTTCATGCTGTTGTTTCGGTTGAGGCTTCGGGACCCTCTTATTAAAAAGGCCTAAGGATAAATAAGTGTACTGGGTGTCTAATCAATGTTTTTTTAGATTTCACGGTTGCAAATAATGATCTGTGGGTTTCTAAAATCAATGCCTTTCCTGTAATCTATTATTCAAAAGGATGACATATGTCCTCTTTCATGCTGTTGTTTCGGTTGAGGCTCCGGGACCCTCTTATTAAAAAGGCCTGAGGATAAATAAGTGTACTGGGTGTCTAATCAATGTTTTTTTAGATTTCACGGTTGCAAATAATGATCTGTGGGTTTCTAAAATCAATGCCTTTCCTGTAATCTATTATTCAAAAGGATGACATATGTCCTCTTTCATGCTGTTGTTTCGGTTGAGGCTCTGGGACCCTCTTATTAAAAAGGCCTAAGGATAAATAAGTGTACTGGGTGTCTAATCAATGTTTTTTTAGATTTCACGGTTGCAAATAATGATCCGTGGGTTTCTAAAATCAATGCCTTTCCTGTAATCTATTATTCAAAAGGATGACATATGTCCTCTTTCATGCTGTTGTTTCGGTTGAGGCTCCGGGACCCTCTTATTAAAAAGGCCTGAGGATAAATAAGTGTACTGGGTGTCTAATCAATGTTTTTTTCTATTTCCCGGTTGCAACGAATGATCTGTGGGTTTCTAAAATCAATGCCTTTCCTGTAATCTATTATTCAAAAGGATGACATATGTCCTCTTTCATGCTGTTGTTTCAGTTGAGACTCCGGGACCCTCTTATTAAAAAGGCCTGAGGATAAATAAGTGTACTGGGTGCCTAATCAATGTTTTTTTCTATTTCACGGTTGCAAATAATGATCTGTGGGTTTCTAAAATCAATGCCTTTCCTGTAATCTATTAATCAAAAGGATGACATATGTCCTCTTTCATGCTTTTGTTTCGGTTGAGGCTCCGGGACCCTCTAATTAAAAAGGCCTAAGGATAAATAAGTGTACTGGGTGTCTAATCAATGTTTTTTTAGATTTCACGGTTGCAAATAATGATCTGTGGGTTTCTAAAATCAATGCCTTTCCTGTAATCTATTATTCAAAAGGATGACATATGTCCTCTTTCATGCTGTTGTTTCGGTTGAGGCTCCGGGACCCTCTTATTAAAAAGGCCTGAGGATAAATAAGTGTACTTGGTGTCTAATCAATGTTTTTTTAGATTTCACGGTTGCAAATAATGATCTGTGGGTTTCTAAAATCAATGCCTTTCCTGTAATCTATTATTCAAAAGGATGACATATGTCCTCTTTCATGCTGTTGTTTCGGTTGAGGCTCCGGGACCCTCTTATTAAAAAGGCCTGAGGATAAATAAGTGTACTGGGTGTCTAATCAATGTTTTTTTAGATTTTACAGTTGCAAATAATGATCTGTGGGTTTCTAAAATCAATGCCTTTCCTGTAATCTATTATTCAAAAGGATGACATATGTCCTCTTTCATGCTGTTGTTTCGGTTGAGGCTCCGGGACCCTCTTATTAAAAAGGCCTAAGGATAAATAAGTGTACTGGGTGTCTAATCAATGTTTTTTTAGATTTCACGGTTGCAAATAATGATCTGTGGGTTTCTAAAATCAATGCCTTTCCTGTAATCTATTATTCAAAAGGATGACATATGTCCTCTTTCATGCTGTTGTTTCGGTTGAGGCTCCGGGACCCTCTTATTAAAAAGGCCTGAGGATTTCTCTAATGTTCATATTCTGAATGGGCAAAGGTTGTACTTTGTATCATTTGTACTTTTTGAAACTTCAATAAAAAATCTTTAAAAAAAAAAAAAAAAAGCCTGAGGATAAATAAGTGTACTGGGTGTCTAATCAATGTTTTTTTAGATTTTACGGTTGCAAATAATGATCTGTGGGTTTCTAAAATCAATGCCTTTCCTGTAATCTATTATTCAAAAGGATGACATATGTCCTCTTTCATGCTGTTGTTTCGGTTGAGGCTCCGGGACCCTCTTATTAAAAAGGCCTAAGGATAAATAAGTGTACTGGGTGTCTAATCAATGTTTTTTTAGATTTCACGGTTGCAAATAATGATCTGTGGGTTTCTAAAATCAATGCCTTTCCTGTAATCTATTATTCAAAAGGATGACATATGTCCTCTTTCATGCTGTTGTTTCGGTTGAGGCTCCGGGACCCTCTTATTAAAAAGGCCTGAGGATAAATAAGTGTACTGGGTGTCTAATCAATGTTTTTTTAGATTTCACGGTTGCAAATAATGATCTGTGGGTTTCTAAAATCAATGCCTTTCCTGTAATCTATTATTCAAAAGGATGACATATGTCCTCTTTCATGCTGTTGTTTCGGTTGAGGCTCCGGGACCCTCTTATTAAAAAGGCCTAAGGATAAATAAGTGTACTGGGTGTCTAATCAATGTTTTTTTAGATTTCACGGTTGCAAATAATGATTCGTGGGTTTCTAAAATCAATGCCTTTCCTGTAATCTATTATTCAAAAGGATGACATATGTCCTCTTTCATGCTGTTGTTTCGGTTGAGGCTCCGGGACCCTCTTATTAAAAAGGCCTGAGGATAAATAAGTGTACTGGGTGTCTAATCAATGTTTTTTTCTATTTCCCGGTTGCAACGAATGATCTGTGGGTTTCTAAAATCAATGCCTTTCCTGTAATCTATTATTCAAAAGGATGACATATGTCCTCTTTCATGCTGTTGTTTCGGTTGAGACTCCGGGACCCTCTTATTAAAAAGGCCTGAGGATAAATAAGTGTACTGGGTGCCTAATCAATGTTTTTTTCTATTTCACGGTTGCAAATAATGATCTGTGGGTTTCTAAAATCAATGCCTTTCCTGTAATCTATTAATCAAAAGGATGACATATGTCCTCTTTCATGCTTTTGTTTCGGTTGAGGCTCCGGGACCCTCTAATTAAAAAGGCCTAAGGATAAATAAGTGTACTGGGTGTCTAATCAATGTTTTTTTAGATTTCACGGTTGCAAATAATGATCTGTGGGTTTCTAAAATCAATGCCTTTCCTGTAATCTTTTATTCAAAAGGATGACATATGTCCTCTTTCATGCTGTTGTTTCGGTTGAGGCTCCGGGACCCTCGTATTAAAAAGGCCTGAGGATAAATAAGTGTACTTGGTGTCTAATCAAAGTTTTTTTAGATTTCACGGTTGCAACTAATGATCTCTGTGTTTCTAAAATCAATGCCTTTCCTGTAATCTATTATTCAAAAGGATGACATATGTCCTCTTTCATGCTGTTGTTTCGGTTGAGGCTCCGGGACCCTCTTATTAAAAAGGCCTGAGGATAAATAAGTGTACTGGGTGTCTAATCAATGTTTTTTTAGATTTTACGGTTGCAAATAATGATCTGTGGGTTTCTAAAATCAATGCCTTTCCTGTAATCTATTATTCAAAAGGATGACATATGTCCTCTTTCATGCTGTTGTTTCGGTTGAGGCTCCGGGACCCTCTTATTAAAAAGGCCTAAGGATAAATAAGTGTACTGGGTGTCTAATCAATGTTTTTTTAGATTTCACGGTTGCAAATAATGATCTGTGGGTTTCTAAAATCAATGCCTTTCCTGTAATCTATTATTCAAAAGGATGACATATGTCCTCTTTCATGCTGTTGTTTCGGTTGAGGCTCCGGGACCCTCTTATTAAAAAGGCCTGAGGATTTCTCTAATGTTCATATTCTGAATGGGCAAAGGTTGTACTTTGTATCATTTGTACTTTTTGAAACTTCAATAAAAAATCTTTAAAAAAAAAAAAAAAAGCCTGAGGATAAATAAGTGTACTGGGTGTCTAATCAATGTTTTTTTAGATTTTACGGTTGCAAATAATGATCTGTGGGTTTCTAAAATCAATGCCTTTCCTGTAATCTATTATTCAAAAGGATGACATATGTCCTCTTTCATGCTGTTGTTTCGGTTGAGGCTCCGGGACCCTCTTATTAAAAAGGCCTAAGGATAAATAAGTGTACTGGGTGTCTAATCAATGTTTTTTTAGATTTCACGGTTGCAAATAATGATCTGTGGGTTTCTAAAATCAATGCCTTTCCTGTAATCTATTATTCAAAAGGATGACATATGTCCTCTTTCATGCTGTTGTTTCGGTTGAGGCTCCGGGACCCTCTTATTAAAAAGGCCTGAGGATAAATAAGTGTACTGGGTGTCTAATCAATGTTTTTTTAGATTTTACGGTTGCAAATAATGATCTGTGGGTTTCTAAAATCAATGCCTTTCCTGTAATCTATTATTCAAAAGGATGACATATGTCCTCTTTCATGCTGTTGTTTCGGTTGAGGCTCCGGGACCCTCTTATTAAAAAGGCCTAAGGATAAATAAGTGTACTGGGTGTCTAATCAATGTTTTTTTAGATTTCACGGTTGCAAATAATGATCCGTGGGTTTCTAAAATCAATGCCTTTCCTGTAATCTATTATTCAAAAGGATGACATATGTCCTCTTTCATGCTGTTGTTTCGGTTGAGGCTCCGGGACCCTCTTATTAAAAAGGCCTGAGGATAAATAAGTGTACTGGGTGTCTAATCAATGTTTTTTTCTATTTCCCGGTTGCAACGAATGATCTGTGGGTTTCTAAAATCAATGCCTTTCCTGTAATCTATTATTCAAAAGGATGACATATGTCCTCTTTCATGCTGTTGTTTCGGTTGAGACTCCGGGACCCTTTTATTAAAAAGGCCTGAGGATAAATAAGTGTACTGGGTGCCTAATCAATGTTTTTTTCTATTTCACGGTTGCAAATAATGATCTGTGGGTTTCTAAAATCAATGCCTTTCCTGTAATCTATTAATCAAAAGGATGACATATGTCCTCTTTCATGCTTTTGTTTCGGTTGAGGCTCCGGGACCCTCTAATTAAAAAGGCCTAAGGATAAATAAGTGTACTGGGTGTCTAATCAATGTTTTTTTAGATTTCACGGTTGCAAATAATGATCTGTGGGTTTCTAAAATCAATGCCTTTCCTGTAATCTATTATTCAAAAGGATGACATATGTCCTCTTTCATGCTGTTGTTTCGGTTGAGGCTCCGGGACCCTCTTATTAAAAAGGCCTGAGGATAAATAAGTGTACTTGGTGTCTAATCAATGTTTTTTTTAGATTTCACGGTTGCAAATAATGATCTGTGGGTTTCTAAAATCAATGCCTTTCCTGTAATCTATTATTCAAAAGGATGACATATGTCCTCTTTCATGCTGTTGTTTCGGTTGAGGCTCCGGGACCCTCTTATTAAAAAGGCCTGAGGATAAATAAGTGTACTGGGTGTCTAATCAATGTTTTTTTAGATTTTACAGTTGCAAATAATGATCTGTGGGTTTCTAAAATCAATGCCTTTCCTGTAATCTATTATTCAAAAGGATGACATATGTCCTCTTTCATGCTGTTGTTTCGGTTGAGGCTCCGGGACCCTCTTATTAAAAAGGCCTAAGGATAAATAAGTGTACTGGGTGTCTAATCAATGTTTTTTTAGATTTCACGGTTGCAAATAATGATCTGTGGGTTTCTAAAATCAATGCCTTTCCTGTAATCTATTATTCAAAAGGATGACATATGTCCTCTTTCATGCTGTTGTTTCGGTTGAGGCTCCGGGACCCTCTTATTAAAAAGGCCTGAGGATTTCTCTAATGTTCATATTCTGAATGGGCAAAGGTTGTACTTTGTATCATTTGTACTTTTTGAAACTTCAATAAAAAATCTTTAAAAAAAAAAAAAAAAGCCTGAGGATAAATAAGTGTACTGGGTGTCTAATCAATGTTTTTTTAGATTTTACGGTTGCAAATAATGATCTGTGGGTTTCTAAAATCAATGCCTTTCCTGTAATCTATTATTCAAAAGGATGACATATGTCCTCTTTCATGCTGTTGTTTCGGTTGAGGCTCCGGGACCCTCTTATTAAAAAGGCCTAAGGATAAATAAGTGTACTGGGTGTCTAATCAATGTTTTTTTAGATTTCACGGTTGCAAATAATGATCTGTGGGTTTCTAAAATCAATGCCTTTCCTGTAATCTATTATTCAAAAGGATGACATATGTCCTCTTTCATGCTGTTGTTTCGGTTGAGGCTCCGGGACCCTCTTATTAAAAAGGCCTGAGGATAAATAAGTGTACTGGGTGTCTAATCAATGTTTTTTTAGATTTTACGGTTGCAAATAATGATCTGTGGGTTTCTAAAATCAATGCCTTTCCTGTAATCTATTATTCAAAAGGATGACATATGTCCTCTTTCATGCTGTTGTTTCGGTTGAGGCTCCGGGACCCTCTTATTAAAAAGGCCTAAGGATAAATAAGTGTACTGGGTGTCTAATCAATGTTTTTTTAGATTTCACGGTTGCAAATAATGATTCGTGGGTTTCTAAAATCAATGCCTTTCCTGTAATCTATTATTCAAAAGGATGACATATGTCCTCTTTCATGCTGTTGTTTCGGTTGAGGCTCCGGGACCCTCTTATTAAAAAGGCCTGAGGATAAATAAGTGTACTGGGTGTCTAATCAATGTTTTTTTCTATTTCCCGGTTGCAACGAATGATCTGTGGGTTTCTAAAATCAATGCCTTTCCTGTAATCTATTATTCAAAAGGATGACATATGTCCTCTTTCATGCTGTTGTTTCGGTTGAGACTCCGGGACCCTCTTATTAAAAAGGCCTGAGGATAAATAAGTGTACTGGGTGCCTAATCAATGTTTTTTTCTATTTCACGGTTGCAAATAATGATCTGTGGGTTTCTAAAATCTATGCCTTTCCTGTAATCTATTAATCAAAAGGATGACATATGTCCTCTTTCATGCTTTTGTTTCGGTTGAGGCTCCGGGACCCTCTAATTAAAAAGGCCTAAGGATAAATAAGTGTACTGGGTGTCTAATCAATGTTTTTTTAGATTTCACGGTTGCAAATAATGATCTGTGGGTTTCTAAAATCAATGCCTTTCCTGTAATCTATTATTCAAAAGGATGACATATGTCCTCTTTCATGCTGTTGTTTCGGTTGAGGCTCCGGGACCCTCTTATTAAAAAGGCCTGAGGATAAATAAGTGTACTTGGTGTCTAATCAATGTTTTTTTAGATTTCACGGTTGCAAATAATGATCTGTGGGTTTCTAAAATCAATGCCTTTCCTGTAATCTATTATTCAAAAGGATGACATATGTCCTCTTTCATGCTGTTGTTTCGGTTGAGGCTCCGGGACCCTCTTATTAAAAAGGCCTGAGGATAAATAAGTGTACTGGGTGTCTAATCAATGTTTTTTTAGATTTTACAGTTGCAAATAATGATCTGTGGGTTTCTAAAATCAATGCCTTTCCTGTAATCTATTATTCAAAAGGATGACATATGTCCTCTTTCATGCTGTTGTTTCGGTTGAGGCTCCGGGACCCTCTTATTAAAAAGGCCTAAGGATAAATAAGTGTACTGGGTGTCTAATCAATGTTTTTTTAGATTTCACGGTTGCAAATAATGATCTGTGGGTTTCTAAAATCAATGCCTTTCCTGTAATCTATTATTCAAAAGGATGACATATGTCCTCTTTCATGCTGTTGTTTCGGTTGAGGCTCCGGGACCCTCTTATTAAAAAGGCCTGAGGATTTCTCTAATGTTCATATTCTGAATGGGCAAAGGTTGTACTTTGTATCATTTGTACTTTTTGAAACTTCAATAAAAAATCTTTAAAAAAAAAAAAAAAAGCCTGAGGATAAATAAGTGTACTGGGTGTCTAATCAATGTTTTTTTTAGATTTTACGGTTGCAAATAATGATCTGTGGGTTTCTAAAATCAATGCCTTTCCTGTAATCTATTATTCAAAAGGATGACATATGTCCTCTTTCATGCTGTTGTTTCGGTTGAGGCTCCGGGACCCTCTTATTAAAAAGGCCTAAGGATAAATAAGTGTACTGGGTGTCTAATCAATGTTTTTTTAGATTTCACGGTTGCAAATAATGATCTGTGGGTTTCTAAAATCAATGCCTTTCCTGTAATCTATTATTCAAAAGGATGACATATGTCCTCTTTCATGCTGTTGTTTCGGTTGAGGCTCCGGGACCCTCTTATTAAAAAGGCCTGAGGATAAATAAGTGTACTGGGTGTCTAATCAATGTTTTTTTAGATTTTACGGTTGCAAATAATGATCTGTGGGTTTCTAAAATCAATGCCTTTCCTGTAATCTATTATTCAAAAGGATGACATATGTCCTCTTTCATGCTGTTGTTTCGGTTGAGGCTCCGGGACCCTCTTATTAAAAAGGCCTAAGGATAAATAAGTGTACTGGGTGTCTAATCAATGTTTTTTTAGATTTCACGGTTGCAAATAATGATCCGTGGGTTTCTAAAATCAATGCCTTTCCTGTAATCTATTATTCAAAAGGATGACATATGTCCTCTTTCATGCTGTTGTTTCGGTTGAGGCTCCGGGACCCTCTTATTAAAAAGGCCTGAGGATAAATAAGTGTACTGGGTGTCTAATCAATGTTTTTTTCTATTTCTCGGTTGCAACGAATGATCTGTGGGTTTCTAAAATCAATGCCTTTCCTGTAATCTATTATTCAAAAGGATGACATATGTCCTCTTTCATGCTGTTGTTTCGGTTGAGACTCCGGGACCCTCTTATTAAAAAGGCCTGAGGATAAATAAGTGTACTGGGTGCCTAATCAATGTTTTTTTCTATTTCACGGTTGCAAATAATGATCTGTGGGTTTCTAAAATCAATGCCTTTCCTGTAATCTATTAATCAAAAGGATGACATATGTCCTCTTTCATGCTTTTGTTTCGGTTGAGGCTCCGGGACCCTCTAATTAAAAAGGCCTAAGGATAAATAAGTGTACTGGGTGTCTAATCAATGTTTTTTTAGATTTCACGGTTGCAAATAATGATCTGTGGGTTTCTAAAATCAATGCCTTTCCTGTAATCTATTATTCAAAAGGATGACATATGTCCTCTTTCATGCTGTTGTTTCGGTTGAGGCTCCGGGACCCTCTTATTAAAAAGGCCTGAGGATAGATAAGTGTACTGGGTGTCTAATCAATGTTTTTTTCTATTTCCCGGTTGCAACTAATGATCTGTGGGTTTCTAAAATCAATGCCTTTCCTGTAATCTATTATTCAAAAGGATGACATATGTCCTCTTTCATGCTGTTGTTTCGGTTGAGGCTCCGGGACCCTCTTATTAAAAAGGCCTAAGGATAAATAAGTGTACTGGGTGTCTAATCAATGTTTTTTTCTATTTCCCGGTTGCAACTAATGATCTCTGGGTTTCTAAAATCAATGCCTTTCCTGTAATCTATTATTCAAAAGGATGACATATGTCCTCTTTCATGCTGTTGTTTTGGTTGAGGCTCCGGGACCCTCTTATTAAAAAGGCCTAAGGATAAAGAAGTGTACTGGGTGTCCAATCAACGTTTTTTTCTATTTCCCGGGTCATATAAATGATCTCTGGGATTCTAAAATCAATGCCTTAACTGTAATCAATTGTTCACAAGGATGCCATATGCCCTCTTTCATGCTGTTGTTTCTGTTGAGGCTCCGGAAGCCTCTTATAAAAAGGCCGAAGGATAAAAAAGTGTGCTAGGTGTCCAATCAATGTTTTTTTTTATTTCACAGTTGCAAAAAAATTATCTATGGCTTTGTAAAATCTATGCCTTACCTGTCATCTATTGTTCAAAAGGATGCCCTATGTCCTCTTTCCTGCTGTTGTTTTTGTTGGGGGTCCGGAACACTATTCTAAAAAGGTCGAAGGAGAATGACCTGTACTGTACTGGGTGTCCAATCATGTTTTTGTTTTCAATTTCACGGTTCATAATAAATATCGCAATGTAACTAAAATCAATGCCATACCTGTACTCTATTGTTCAAAAGGATGGCATATGTTGTGTTTCATTCTGTTGTGGTTGCTGAGGGTCATGGCCGTGGGACAGCGTATAAAACGGCTAAAGGAGAACAACCTGTACAGACTTGCTCCTTTTTTTAGGCAGGCCAGCTCTTTGCATACATGCCCACAGACTCTGTAACGCATGCCTCTTTTAGGGAGAGGTGCAGCCATAATGCAGGGTCAGAACCTCTGCCTGCAACTGTTATACTCGATTTTGCGAAAGGAAGTAACCTTACCATGGTTCCCTGCATGCACGTATTGTTGTTATATTTTGGTGAGGGTCATCATGATGGCCATGTAGACCACCACCACTGAGATTCCTGGAAGTAACAAGGATGAGATGAAAGAGCTAAGAATAGTAGAACTTGAAACAACAGAGTAAGCCATGAGTGTTAGTGCAAGACCGCTTGGCTTTTTTTTGGCTTTGGGTGCAGCTATTCATGCAGGCCATATAGAGCTGCCACCATTTTTTGTTGTATCAGGTATTAAACTAATAAGAACAGTACTACCAAAATACAGCCAATGAAGGGCCTTATGAAGACTGAGCCGAGGTTGGATTGTAGTATTTGGTAAGGCTAATCATGATGGCCATGTAGACCACCACCGAGAGTCCTGGAAGTAACAGGGATGATGAGATGAAAGTGCTAAGAATAGTACTACTTGAAACAACAGAGTTAGCCATGGGTGTTAATCCAAGACCGCTTGGATTTATTTTTGTATTGGGTGCGGCTAATCATGCAGGCCATATAGAGCTACCACCATTCGGTGTTGTATCAGCTATAAAAATAATAAGAACTGTACTATCAAAATACAGCCAATGAAGGGCCTATGAAGACTGAGCAAAGGTTGGATTGTAGTATTTTGTTCGGCTAATCATGATGGCCATCCCATCCGTAACAGGGATGAAAGTGCTAAGAATAGTACAAATTGAAACAATCGAGTTAGCCATGGGTGTTAGTCTAAGACCATTTGGCTTTTTTTGGCTTTGGGTGCAGCTAATCATGAAGGCCAGATAGACCTGCCACCATTTGGTGTTGTAACTGGTATTAAACTGCAAAGAACAGTACTACTTTACACAACCTACTTACCATGGGTCCCAGAGCATATGTTTGGTTATTATATTTTGTAAGGGTAATCATGCAGGCCATATAGACCTCCACCGATAGGGTGAGTATGAGTAACAGCTATTAAAATGCGAAGGACATTACTAATTAACACAACATAGTTACCATGGGTCGCAGACCAAGAGCAGATGTCTTATTATTATATTTTGTATGGGTAATCATCCAGGCCGTATAGACCTCACCAAATAGGGGTAGTTACAGAGATTAAAGTGCTAAGAATGGTAGTACTTAAAACACAACCTAGTTAAAATGGGTACCAGACCGCATTTCTTATTATTAGATTTTTTCAGGGTAATCAGGCAGGCCATATAGAACACCCCCGATATGGGGGGGGGGACAGGGATTAAAATGCTAAGAAAAGTACTAATTAACACAAGCTAGTTATCATGGGTCCAACACCGTGTGTCTTGATGTTATACTTTGTCAGGGTAATCATGCAGGCCATATAGACCTCCCTTAATAGGGGGAGTAACAGAGATTACAGTTATAAGAATAGTACTACTTAAACACAACCTAATTACCATGGGTCCAAGACCAGATGTTTTATTATTATACTTTGTCAGGCTAATCATGCAGGCCATATAGAGCTCCAAGAAAAGGGGGGGTAAGAGGGATTCAAGTGAGAAGAAAAGTTTTACTTAACACAACAAAATTACCATGGGTCCCAGACCGCGTGTCTTGTTGTTATACTTTGTCAGGGTAATCATAACCACCATATAGACCTCCACCAATAGGGGGAGTTACAGGGCTCAAAGTGCGAAGAACAGTACTACACAACCTAGTTGGGTCCAAGAACGCATGTTTAATTATTAGACTTTATCAGGGTAATTATATATCTAACAAATCTATCTATTTCTCTTCTATCGATTCTATCTAACTATCAATCTATGTATATCTATCTATCTATCTATCTATCTATCTATCTATCTATCTATCTATCTATCCTATCTATCAATCTATCTTCTGTCCGGGATGTTTTGAGACAGCCACTTTGGGAATGTTAGTTGATTTAGGCCCATTATGGCTTAAAAGCAGACTCTGCATAAACTATGTAATTTTCCATGGGAGTTTTGCCAGGGATCCCCCTCCAGCATGCGACAGTCCAGGTGTTAGTACCCTTGAAACAACTTTTCCATCACTATTGTGGGCAGAAAGAGTCCTTGTAGGTAAAGTTCGCCTGCCTATTGAATTCAATGTTCGGGTTCGCGAACAATACCGGAAGATTGAGTCCGCCGTTCGCGAACCGAAAATTTTAGGTTCGCGACATCACTATCCAGGAATCTGAATCACAGAGACTAGACAAAAAGTGGCTGTTAGTTCAACCCTGATGGTTGACATTAGCCACTGTTGTGACATTGTCTGTTTGGAAATGGAGATGAGACTCCCTTTTCAACAGAGGCAAAGTCTGAAGAGCCCTGAAAATAGCACAAAGTTTTAGAATATTTATTGGCAAACTTGCCTTTCGGGGGTTCCCAAACACCCTGGGCTCTCAGAGACCCCAAAACACTCCCCAACCTGAAAGACTTGCATCTGTAGTGATCAAAATCCAGGTAGGATGAGCAAAAGAAGCCCCCTCGATAATGAACTGATGATCCAGCCACCAAGTCAGAAAAATCTTTTGAGACAGCTGAGTATAATCTCTGCACCACTGATGAAGCATACAACGTTCAGGAGGTTTCATGTGATAATGAGCAAATAGGATTGCAACTGAAGCTGCAATCATGAGATCCAGAACCTCCATACAAAGAGCAACTGAAGGAAAAGAGAATTTGTTCAGTCAATAGGAATGCCAGTGTACCCCTATATAAAAGGGGTGCCTTGCATTCAATCTTCAGTGTGCGCCTGGAGATTAGACATGTGCATTTAGTTTTCTGCCGAATTTTGGCTGATTCGGAGATTCAAATGAATCTGAATTTCCGAATAAGCACCATAACTAAAATCCCTAAAAATTCCGAAAATGAATAAATCAGTTTCCGAATTTTCAGATCAAATTTTTCATTGTTTCACAGTTCCCCGACAACGCTGACACTAATTAAATCACTAAAATAAGCTATTAACCCCTAAACTGCCGCTCCCCAACATCGCCGACACTAACTTAACCTATTAACCCCTAAACCGCAGTTCCCCAACATCGGCAACACTAACTAAACCTATTAACCCCTAAACCGCCGTTCCCATACATCGCCAACTAACTAAACCTATTAACCCCTAAACCGCCAATCCCAAACAACACCAACACTAACTAAACCTATTAACCCCTAAACTGCCGGACCCCACATCGCAACAACCTAAATTAAACTATTAACCCCTAAAACTAACACCCCCTAACTTTATCATAAATAAAATAGACCTAAATTAAAGTTACAATTATTAACTAACTACCTATTTAAAAACAAATACAAACTTACCTGTGAAATAAAAATGAAACCTAAGCTAGCTACAATATAACTATTTACTAATTACCTAGTTAAAATAAATTGAAACTTACCTGTGAAATAAAAATAAAACCAAAGCTTACATTAATTTAAACAGCCAATAGGATTTAAGCAGCTCTAATTCCTATTGGCTGATTTCATTTTTCCAGCCAATAGGAATGCAACTGTACCCCAATAAAAAAGGGGCACCTTGCATTGAATCCTCAGTGTGCGGGGGACGATCGCATGAAGAGGACCTCCACGTCGGACCGATGGACCTCCGTCTGAACCTCTGCCTTCACGCATTGACCGCTTCGCCTCTGCAGGGATGAGCAAGATGCCAGTACTGGATGGAGATGCTTCACGTTGGGATGAAGATCTTTCGCCAGACTTCAGCAACTGTTAGTTTTTTGTTTTTTTGGGGTGTTTTTTTTTTTTTTAGATTAGGGCTTTTTTATTTTAATGGGCCGAAAAATTTCTGAATGCCCTTTTAAAGGGAAATGCCCAAACAAATGCCCTTTTCAGGGCAATGGGTAGATTAGGTTGTTTTTAGTTAGCTTTTTTATTTTATGGGTTTAGGGGGATGGGGGTTTGTAATGTTGGGGGGTGTTTGTTGTAATTTTTTAGCAAAAGAACTGTTAACTTTAGGGCAATGCCCTACAAAAGGCCCTTTTAAGGGCTTTTGGTAGTTTATTATAGATAAGTTTTTTTTATTTTGGGGTGTTTTTTTTAAAACTGGGTATTAATATATGAATATTTTTTTATTTTTTTGGATAAATTTGTTTGTTATTTTCTCTAATGTAGTTTTTTTTAAATTTTTTGTAATGTTAGTGTTTATTATTTTTTGTAATTGTAGTTTTAAATTTTTAGTAATCTTACGCCCAGAGTTCTGTGTTAGCCATCAAAACCATCGTTAGGGGGTCCTAACGCTGGTTTTGGCCGCCCGCTGGTATTTAGAGTCAGTCAGGAAAGGGTCTAACGCTCACTTTCCAGCCGCAACTTTTCCATACCGCAGATCCCCCTACGCCAATTGCGTAGCCTATCTTTTCAATGGGATCTTTCTAACGCCGGTATTTAGAGTCTTGGCTGAAGTGAGCGTTAGAAATCTAACGACAAGAATCCAGCCGCAGAGAAAAGCCAGGACTTAAGAGCTTTCTGGGCTAACGCTGGTTCATAAAGCTCTTAACTACTGTGCTCTAAAGTACACTAACACCCATAAACTACCTATGCACCCCTAAACCGAGGCGCCCCCACATCGCTGCTAATCTGCCGACCGCACACCTCCGCCACCTACATTATCCCTATGAACCCCTAATCTGCTGCCCCTAACATCGTCGACACCTACATAATATTTATTAACCCATAATCTGCCCCCCAACGTCGCCGCTACCTACTTACACTTATTAACCCCTAATCTGCCGACCGCACACCGCCGCCACCTACATTATCCCTATGTACCCCTAATCTGCTGCCCCTAACACCGCCGACCCCTACATAATATTTATTAACCCCTAATCTGCCCCCCCAACGTCGCCGCTACCTTACCTACAATTATTAACCCCTAATCTGCCGACCGGACCTCACCGCTACTCTAATAAATGTATTAACCCGTAAAGCTAAGTCTAACACTAACACCCCCCTAAATTAAATATAATTTTAATCTAACAAAATAAAATAAATCTTATTAAATAAATTATTCCTATTTAAAGCTAAATACTTACCTGTAAAATAAACCCTAATATAGCTACAATATAAATAATAATTATATTGTAGCTATTTTAGGATTTATATTTATTTTACAGGCAACTTTGTATTTATTTTAACCAGGTACAATAGCTATTAAATAGTTAATAACTATTTAATAGCTACCTAGTTAAAATAAATAAAAAAAATTCCTGTAAAATAAATCCTAACCTAAGTTACAATTAAACCTAACACTACACTATCAATAAATTAATTACATACAAATACCTACAAATAAATACAATTAAATAAATTAACTAAAGTACAAAAAATAAAAAAATAATTTACAAACATTATAAAAATATTACAACAATATTAAGCTAATTACACCTACTCTAAGCCCCCTAACAAAATAACAAAGCCCCCCAAAATAAAAAAATGCCCTACCCTATTCTAAAATAAAAATTGAAAAGCTCTCTTACCTTACCAGCCCTTAAAAGGGCCGTTTGCGGGGCATGCCCCAAAGAATTCTGCTCTTTTGCCTGTAAAAAAAAACATACAATACCCCCCCAACATTACAACCCACCACCCACGTACCCCTAATCTAACCCAAACCCCCCTTAAATAAACCTAACACTAAGCCTCTGAAGATCTTCCTACCTTGTCTTCACCACGCCGGGTATCATCGATCCGTCCAGAAGAGGGTCCGAAGTCTTCCTCTTATCCGGGGCTGAAGAGGTCCATCATCCGGCTGAAGTCTTCATCCAAGCGGCGGCTGAAGAGGTCAATCATCAGGCTGAAGTCTTCATCCAAGCGGGGGCTGAAGAGGTCCATCATCCGGCTGAAGTCTTCTATCAAGCGGCATCTTCAGTCTTCTTTCTTCCGGCTCCATCTTCATCCCGCCGACGCGGAACATCCATCCTGGCCGACGACTTCCCGACGAATGACGGTTTCTTTAAGGGACGTCATCCAAGATGGCGTCCCTCGAATTCCGATTGGCTGATAGGATTCTATCAGCCAATCGGAATTAAGGTAGGAAAATTCTGATTGGCTGATTGAATCAGCCAATCAGATTCAAGTTCAATCCGATTGGCTGATTGGATCAGCCAATCAGATTGAGCTCACATTCTATTGGCTGATCAGAACAGCCAATAGAATGCGAGCTCAATCTGATTGGCTGATTGGATCAGCCAATCGGATTGAACTTGAATCTGATTGGCTGATTCCATCAGCCAATCAGAAATTTCCTACCTTAATTCCGATTGGCTGATAGAATCCTATCAGCCAATCAGAATTCGAGGGACACCATCTTGGATGACATCCCTTAAAGGAACCGTCATTCGTCGGGAAGTCGTCGGCCAGGATGGATGTTCCGCATCGGCGGGATGAAGATGGAGCCGGAAGAAAGAAGATTGAAGATGCCGCTTGATAGAAGACTTCAGCCGCATGATGGACCTCTTCAGCCCCCACTTGGATAAAGACTTGAGCCCCGGATAGGGGGAAGACTTCAGCCGGATGATGGACCTCTTCAGCCCCGGATAGGAGGAAGACTTCGGACCCTCTTCTGGACGGATCCGTGATACCCGGCGTGGTGAAGACAAGGTAGGGAGATCTTCAGGGGCTTAGTGTTAGGTTTTTTAAGGGGGGTTTGGGTTAGATTAGGGGTATATGGGTGGTCGGTTGTAATGTTGGGGGGGTATTGTATGTTTTTTTTACAGGCAAAGAGCAGAATTCTTTGGGGCATGCCCCGAAAAAGGCCCTTTTAAGGGCTGGTAAGGTAAAAGAGCTGTTAAATTTTTATTTTAGAATAGGGTAGGGCATTTTTTTATTTTGGGGGCTTTGTTATTTTATTAGGGGGCTTAGAGTAGGTGTAATTAGCTTAAAATTGTTGTAATATTTTTATAATGTTTGTAGAATTTTTTTTATTTTTTGTTACTTAGTTCTTTTTTTATTATTTGTAACTTAGTTCTTTTTTAATTTTTTGTACTTTAGTTAGTGTATTTATTTGTATTTATTTGTAGGTATTTGTATTTAATTTATTTATTGATAGTGTGGTGTTAGATTTAATTGTAACTTAGGTTAGGATTTATTTTACAGGTACTTTTGTAATTATTTTAACTAGGTAGCTATTAAATAGTTATTAACTATTTAATAGCTATTGTACCTGGTTAAAATAAATACAAAGTTGCCTGTAAAATAAATATTAATTCTAAAATAGCTACAATATAATTATTATTTATAGTGTAGCTATATTAGGGTTTATTTTACAGGTAAGTATTTAGCTTTAAATAGGAATCATTTTTTTAATAAGAATTATTTTATTTCGTTAGATAAAAATTATATTTAACTTAGGGGGGTGTAAGGGTTAGGGTTAGACTTAGCTTTAGGGGTTAATACATTTATTAGAGTAGCGGTGAGGTCCGGTAGGCAGATTACGGGTTAATAATTGTAGGTAGGTAGCGGCGATGTTGGGGGGCAGATTAGGGGGTAATAAATATAATATAGGGGTCGGCGGGGGTTAGGGGCAGCAGATTAGGGGTTCATAGGGATAACGTCAGCGCTGCGGAATCTGTTGGCGCTCTACAAATACCTGATAATAATAATAATAACGTAGGTTGCGGCGGTGTACGGAGCGGCAGATTAGGGGTTAATAGTATAATGCAGGGGTCAGCGATAGCAGGGGCGGCAGATTAGGTTTTTGAAGCTGGCCGCGTCCGTAAGCACCGCTGGTATTTAGAGTTGCAGTGGCGGTAAATATGCCTGTACGCTCCCTTTTTGGAGCCTAACGCAGCCCTTCTGTGAACTCTAAATCCCAGCTGTATTTAAAAGGTGCGGGGGGAAAAAAGCATGCGTAGCTAACGCACCCCTTTGGCCGCAGAACTCTAAATCTAGCCGTTATGTTTTTTATTTTTAGTAATGTTAGGTTTTTTATTTTTAGTAATGTTAGGTTTTATTAGTGTAAGCTTAGGTTTTATTTTTATTTCACAGGTAAGTTTGTATTTATTTTTAAATAGGTAGTTAGTTAATAATTGTAATTTATGTCTATTTTAATCATGTTAAAGTTAGGGGTGTTAGGTTTAGGGATTAATATAGTTTAATTTAGGTTGTTGCGAAGTGGGTGGCGGCGGTTTAGGGGTTAATATGTTTTTTTAGTGTTTTAGTTAGTGTTGGCAATGTGGATGTATGGCGGTTTAGGGATAATAGGTTTAGTTAGTGTCGGCAATGTCGGGGAACTGCGGTTCAGAGATTAATAAGTTTAGTTAGTGTCTGCGATGAAGGGAAACTGCGGTTTAGGGGTTAATAGGTTTAGTTAGTGTTGGCGATTTTGGGAACGGCGGTTTAGGGGGTTAATAGGTTTATTTAGTGTTTTAGTTAGTGTTGGCGATGTCGGGGAACTGCGGATTAGGGGTTAATAGGTTTAGTTAGTGTCGGCGATGAAGGGGAACTGCGGTTTAGGGGTTCATAGGTTTAGTTAGTTTCAGCGATGTCGGGGAATGGCGGTTTAGGGTAGACTTTTAAAAATAAGCCCGGGTTTAATTCATAAAATGTTTTATATTAATGTATTTTCGCAAATTTTTACCTTTGTAGCTCTCCAACGATAAGCGCAGCTCTCCCGTCTGTCATATTGTCTAATTGATTGACAGATAACGATTCTTAAAAGAACTAATCCTTGTTTCCCCTCCTGGGGCGTTCAACCCCTTTGCATAAACGTCACGGCCCTGGGTGAAACAAGGATTAGTTATTTTAAGAATCGTCATCTGTCATTCAACTAGACAATATGGAGGGTGGGAGAGCTGCGCTTATCGTCGGAGCACTAAAAAGGTAAAAATTTGCGAAAATACCTAAATATAAAAACATTTTATGAATTAAACCCGGGCTCATTTTTAATTGTCTATCCAATGCCGTGGGGCAGTAGTCGTAAATTTACATTCACTTTAAAGAAGATGGTCCCGTGATGGATAAAGATGTAGCACTGCAGGGATGAGGATGGAGCGCCGCCCTTCATCAATGGTGAGTACCAAGTTTGGGGTTAGTGTTAGTTTTTTTAAATTTTTGGTTTTTTTTTTTTAGATTAGGGCTTTTTTCATTTTTAATGAGCAGAAAAAGAGTTGAATGCCCTTTTAAGGACAATGCCCATCCAAATGCCCTTTTCAGGGCAATGGGTAAATTATTATTTTTTTACTTAGGATTTTTTTATTTTGGGACGTTTGGGGACTGAGGGGTTTTAATGTTAGGGGGTAATTTCTTTATTCTTTATTTTTTTGCAAAATAGATGTTAACTTTAGGGCAATGCCCTACAAAAGGCCCTTTTAAGGGCTATTAGTAGTTTATTTCTAAATTAGATTTTTTTTTATTTTGGGTGGCTTTTTTACAGGGGTATTAGAATAGGAATAGTTTTTATTATTTTATATAATGTAGTTTGTTATTTTTTGTAAGGGTAGATTTTTTTTTATTTTCTGTAATGCAGATTTTTTTATATTTTGTATTTTTTTTTAGGTAGTATAGTTTTAATTTTATTTATATGTATTTTAATTGGGGTTAAGTTAGAGGGTGTTAGGTTAGTGTTTTTCGTTATTAGTTTAATACTTTGCGTGGGGGGGGTGGTGGTTTAGGGGTTAATAACTTTTAGGGGCTTTGAATGGCGTTTTGACGTGTGGGTTTCTTTCTTTCAGTTTTTTACTTGTGAATTTAAAGGGACAGTCAAGTCCAAAAAAACTTTAATTTTTCAAATAGGGCATGTAATGTTAAACAACTTTCCAATTTACTTTTATCAACAATTTTGCTTTGTTCTCTTGGTATTCTAGTTGAAAGCAAACCTAGGAAGGCTCATATGATAATTTTTAAACCCTTGAAGGCCGCCTCTCTTTTATTAGCAGGGGAGAGCTAGTTCATGTCAGCCATATAGATAACATTGTAATCACGCCCGTGGCTAGTGGCAGACACTGCACTAATTGGCTAAAATGCAAGTCAATAGATAATAACTAAAAGTCATGTGATTAGGGGCGGTCAGATGATGCTTAGATACCAGTTAGTCACAGAAGTAAAAAGTGTATTATTATAACTGTGTTGGTTATGCAAAACTGGGGAATGGGTAATAAAGGGATTATCTATCTTTTTAAACAACAACAATTCTGGTGTCGACTGCCCCTTTAACTTACAAAAAAACCTACTCTTTGTTTTTATTTTACGCATGCAATAAACTGGCGTAAGTTATTGGCGACGCCAGAAAGGTGTAGTTGCACACATTTCTGAACCTCGTCAGTTTTTCCAAATTACGCTAGTTTATTATATGGTGGCATGTTTTATGTGATTCACCCGATGTGCAAGGCGAATTTACTGACAACATGGGTTTCAGCAGTTGCGCTGAAAAATATGCAACATATGTGATCGCGCCCCAGATACTTCAATAAAACTTGAAAATAATGCATTAAGAATTATTTTCTTTATAAACTAACCTAATTGCCTATTTACTTTACTCTATACTTATAGTTACTTTGATGATTTTTGCAGATACAGAACCTAATAAATGCAAAACGTGTTTTCAGGCAGCAGTGATCTCCACTAAGAGCATCACTTTTTTATTTTTCAAAAAGAACTTCTGTATACTTAAAGTGGTCCATGTTGATGAAGTGTTTCAAATTACTTGGTATACAGGGGTGTGCACTGCTTACAGTATAGTGTACAGTATAGTGTACAGTATAGTGTTTCAAATTACTTGGTATACAGCGGTGTGCACTGCTTACAGGGCAGTGTACTTTTTAACAATAGCATATGTTCACATTTTCCAAGTGAACATTTTATAAGTGAGGCACTATTTTTTAAGACTTATACAAGAATTACACTGATTACTCTCCACACTGCTGGTTACTAACTAACTGCCTACTGACATCTGCTAAGGAATGCTGAGTTAACCTATTGTCTCTTCTGCTTTCAGGTATGTGAATTAAGGCCCTGCATTGAAATCCTGCTATTCCCTGCTTTTCTGTCATTTTACTCCAAGTCTCTCTTTTGGTATGTGAATTAAGGCCCTGCATTGAAATCCTGATATTCCCTGCTTTTCTGTCATTTTACTCCAAGTCTCTCTTTTGGTATGTGAATTAAGGCCTTGCATTGAAATCCTGCTATTCCCTGCTTTTCTGTCATTTTACTCCAAGTATCTCTTTTGGTATGTGAATTAAGGCCCTGCATTGAAATCCTGCTATTCCCTGCTTTTCTGTCATTTTACTCCAAGTCTCTCTTTTGGTATGTGAATTAAGGTCCTGCATTGAAATCCTGCTATTCCCTGCTTTTCTGTCATTTTACTTCAAGTCTCTCTGTGTATATGTATATTGAGCACATTAATTTAGGCTGTTAAAATTAAGTCCTGCATTTTTTGTAATGATTTTTCCCAATGTCTCAATTCTAATGTCTAGTTTATTGCCATGTGATGCTCAATCCTTATCAATACTTGCTATAACTCTAACATTTATAGTTTTCTTATGTCACAGTTTTAACCCCTCCAAATTTTATTGTCTGTTTACTTAACTCATCTCACCCTGACCAGATTCTAACATTCCAATTGACCTTACCAACTGTCTTTGATTAGCAATCAACTAAATTTAGTGAACTCAGCTGACTGCCCTACCTGTATATATTTCAGACTAGTTTGGGGATGTGCACTGCACAGGGGTGTGCACTGCTTACAGGGCAGTGTACTTTTTAACAATAGCATATGTTCACATTTTCCACGTGAACATTTTATAAGGGAGGCACTAATTTTTAAGAATTATACAAGAATTCAACAAGGATTGGGAAAGGGGCAAGACACAAGGCAAGTACTCTTGTAATACTGTGTTTTATGTATCTCATTGTATCCTTTTGCAAGTGCTGCTGTAACACTGTGTCTTATGTGTTTACTTGGTTCCCACTTTCATAATAATGCTCAATATCTTCATATTCCTTTTTGCTACCTCTTGTCTCTATAACAAACTACATTACTCACTTACTCCTTCTCCCTCTCCACCTGCACTGTTCATTAGCCCATCTCTCTTATACTCACCTTACTTTTGTACTCATGAACTTTACCTATTCCTAAACACTCTCTCTCCCCCCTGCACTTCAGCCAACCAACAATCTCATTACTGCAAATCTGCTTATCATCTCATGTCACTCTCCCTCATTCCTCTTACATCTAAAAACCCCTCCCCCTTCACTTGTGCACTCTGGAACTCTCGCTCTGTCTGCAACAAGCTCACTTCTATCCATGATCTCTTTATCTCCCACTCTCTTATCCTTCTGGCTCTTAGAGAAACCTGGCTCTCTGCTTCAGACACAGCATCCACTGCTGCACTGTCACATGGGGGTCTCCATTTCAGCCACACTCCTAGGTCGCACCTTCCAACAAATACAGCCCTTCTCTTCACTCACATTTTCTTCATTTGAAGCACACATGATTTGGTTATTCTCTGCCCTCTCTATACGTTTTGCAGTCATATACCGCCCCCCTGGCTCCCCAACTCAATTTTTAGATCACTTTGCTTCCTGGCTTCCTTATTTCCTTTCCTCAGACACCCTGCCCTCATTCTTGGTGACTTTAACATCCCTCTTGACAATCCCACTGCCTCCTCTGCAAAACTACTTCTTCAACTGACTTCCTCTTTTGGCCTTTCACAATGGACTGACTCTCCCACTCACAAAGATGGTCATTCCCTTGATCTGATTTTCACTTATTGATGCACTCTTTCAAATTTAACAAACTCCCCTTTTCCTCTCTCTGACCATCATCTCCTAACTTGCAACATCACTTCCCTACCTACAACTCCCCCTCCCTCTACCCCTCACACCAAACTTCACAGAAGCACTAAGTCACTAGATCTGCATCAGCTCGCTAGCTCTCTCAAACCTCTCTTCTCATCCATCACCTCCTTTTCCTGCCCTGACCAATCTATCTGCCAGTATAATTCCACCCTTACATCGGTCATTGACACTCTGGCCCCTCCAACCTTTGCTCAGAAACCACACTCTCATCCTCAGCCCCGGCATACCCCTCTGACATGATACCTATGCAGATGCTCCCGTACTGCTGAGCGACATTGGAGGAAATCTCGGAGTTCAGCTGACTTTCTTCGCTACAAGTTCATCCTGAACTCCTACTATTCTGCCCTTAAACTTTATAAGCAACAATATTTTTCTAATCTCATCTCTACTCTTTCCTCTAACCCTAAACGTCTGTTCTCCACGTTCAACACTCTTCTCCGCCCACCCCCACCTCCTAAAACAACCTTTCTCTAAGCTCAAGATTTTGCAAGCCACTTCAACAACAAAATTGACTCCATCAGAAGTTAAATCAGCTCTCAACGTACTTCCAATCTCCCACCCCCTCAAAAGCTCACGATCACCCAAAACCCAAATATCCAAAAATGCAGCTCTTTTGCCCCTGTTAATGAGGATGAAGTTTCTGCCCTTATACTGTCCTCCCACCTCACTACCTGTCCCCTCAACCCCATCCCCCCACCGCTACTCCCCTCCCTCTCTTCTACCCTCAACCCCATACTCACACACCTTTTCAACCTCTCCCTCAGCACTGGTATATTTCCCTCATCTCTAAAACATGCACTGGTCACACCTATCCTCAAAAAACCTTCCTTCGATCTAACCTCCCCTTCCAATTACCGCCCTATTTTCCTACTCCCTCTTGCCTCAAAGCTCCTCGAAAAGCTAGTTTATGCATGTCTATCCCATTTCCTTACACTAAACTCTCTTCTTTACCCACTGCAATCTGGATTTCGTTCCCATCACTCTACAGAGACAGCAATTGTCAAGGTTACCAATGACCTACTTGCAGCAAAATCCAAAGGCCACTTCTCTCTGCTTATCCTCCTTGACCTGTCTGCAGCCTTTGACACTGTTGACCACCCTCTTCTGCTCCAAACCCTCCAATCCTTCGGCATCTGTGACACAGCTCTCTCGTGGTTCTCTTTCTATCTGACTAACCATACATTTAGTGTAGCCTTCTCCGGAGCATCCTCTGCCCCGTTACCACTTTCTGTTGGGGTACCTCAAGGCTCTGTCCTTGGTCCCCTTCTCTTTTCAATCTACACGTCGTCACTAGGTTCCTTAATAAAGTCCCATGGGTTTCAATACCATTTGTATGCTGATGACACCCAAATCTACCTCTCTGCACCAGATCTACCTCCTTCCTTACTCACCCGTGTCACTAAATGTCTTTCTCACATCTCATCTTGTATGTCCTCTCACTACCTTAAGCTAAATCTCTCCAAAACTGAACTCCTTATTTTCCCCCTTCTTCCAATGTCTCCACCTCCAAAATTTCTATAACTGTTGATAATTCCATCATTACCCCTACCCCGCACGCCCGATGTCTTGGGGTCACACTTGACTCAGATCTTTCCTTCACTCTTCACATTCAGTCCTTGGCTAAAGCCTGCCGCTTCCACCTTAAAAACTTCGCTAAAATTAAACATTTCCTTACACAAGATACAACCAAGATTTTAATCCACTCTCTCATCCTCTCCCACCTCGACTACTGCAACTCCGTCCTCTCTGGTCTGCCTAGCTGCCGCATAGCTCCTTTACAATACATTATGAATGCCTCTGCCAGACTCATCTTCCTAACTCATCGCTCTTCATCTGCTGCACCTCTCTGCCAATCCCTTCACTGGCTTCCTCTTGCCTCTAGGATTAAACATAAAATCCTCACCCTGACATATAAAGCTCTCAACTGCACTGCTCCTCCCTACATCTCAGAACTTCAATCCATCCCCTTCCATCCCCTTCAATCAGCTCAGGATCTTCTCCTCTCCTCCTCTCTTGTTACTTCCTCACATTCCCGTTTACAGGACTTCTCCAGACTGGCCCCCATCTTGTGGAATTCCCTGCCTCGCTCCATAAGACTCTCCCCTAGTTTTAACAGCTTCAAGCACTCCCTAAAAATTCTACTATTCAGGGATGCGTACAACCAACACTAACCTTTCCTAACTCCACTGCTTTCCCCTTGAACCCCTTAGAGTGTAAGCCTATGGGCCCAGCTGTTTACAGATCGCTTCATAAGAGCCGACTACAACAGTAAAACTCTTGGCAGGGCGCTCTACCCACTTGACCCCTACAAAAGCTATCCTGTACATCGACTATGTTTACAGCGCTGCGGAATCTGTTGGCGCTCTACAAATACCTGATAATAATAATGATAATAATACCAGTTGCAGGGTATAAATTGTATGGGGAATTGCTCCTTTAGGTTTATTTTGTACATGAAATGACTAATTAGGGTTTTTGAAAACACAAACCATTCAAATGGGCTGAACTTGCAGAGAGAACGTACTTCCTTAGCTGATCACTCCTATATAAACAAAAATGGTTCCTTATCTTATATCTGTCTGAGATAAAAATTTAAGTGATCTAAAAATTGAATTGGGGAGCCAGGGGGGCGGTATATGACTGCAACACGTATAGAGAGGGCAGAGAATAACCAAATCATGTGTGCTTCAAATGAAGAAAATGTGAGTGAAGAGAAGGGCTGTATTTGTTGGAAGGTGCAACGAGAGGAAAGTAAAATACCGACACCACCTCCTTATCTATTGCCAGACCTAGGAGTGTGGCTGAAATGGAGACCCCCATGTGACAGTGCAGCAGTGGATGCTGTGTCTGAAGCAGAGAGCCAGGTTTCTGTAAGAGCCAGAAGGATAAGAGAGTGGGAGATAAAGAGATCATGGATAGAAGTGAGCTTGTTGCAGACAGAGCGAGAGTTCCAGAGTGCACAAGTGAAGGGGGAGGGGTTTTTAGATGTAAGCGGAATGCGATTAAGGTTACCAGAGTTTAGTTTATGAAGTCTATTGATAGCTACCAGTAGTGCATAGCGGCTCCTTCAAAAAAGGATACCAAAAGAATGAAGCGAATTGGATAAAATAAGTACATTGGAAAGTTGTTTAAAATCACATGCTCTATTTGAATCATGAAAAAGAAGTAAAAGAAAAATGTTGGGTTTCTTGTCCCTTTAAGTAACCAAAACATAAATATATTTATATAATGACAAATATAAATAACCAAAACTAGTTTAGCAAAGGGGTTAGGAAAGCATCAAATGAAAAAAATAATAATATATATTTTTAAAATTTTGCATCAAATTTAGGTTCCATTTTAAAATATTAAAGAAGCACACAGTGGATTTGGGAATTACAAAACCTAAACATTTATAAACAAACTGATTTAGTAGCAATTATTGAAAATAGTCAATGGATCATTAAAGGCTAATGAACTTCAATTTATAGTGAAATAAATTATAATCAAGTAAAATTGGTAAAAAATACAAAGAAAAAAAAAATATTATTGCAATGTTCATAATAAAAGGATTAAGAAAATAAGCAGCTAAAGTTTAGAACTGTGAAAGAGAATTAGATAATCTAGTATTGTAGACATTTGTCACAATGTTCTATAATCTTTCCCTTGACATTTGTAGTAAATATTTATATTATGGTTTTGTTTGGAGAAAAAAAACTTTAAAATGATGCAAACATAGGCTCAGTTATACAGGGAGTGCAGAATTATTAGGCAAATGAGTATTTTGACCACATCATCCTCTTTATGCATGTTGTCTTACTCCACGCTGTATAGGCTCGAAAGCCTACTACCAATTAAGCATATTAGGTGATGTGCATCTCTGTAATGAGAAGGGGTGTGGTCTAATGACATCAACACCCTATATCAGGTGTGCATAATTATTAGGCAACTTCCTTTCCTTTGGCAAAATGGGTCAAAAGAAGGACTTGACAGGCTCAGAAAAGTAAAAAATAGTGAGATATCTTGCAGAGGGATGCAGCACTCTTAAAATTGCAAAGCTTCTGAAGCGTGATCATCGAACAATCAAGCGTTTCATTCAAAATAGTCAACAGGGTCGCAAGAAGCGTGTGGAAAAACCAAGGCGCAAAATAACTGCCCATGAACTGAGTAAAGTCAAGCGTGCAGCTGCCAAGATGCCACTTGCCACCAGTTTGGCCATATTTCAGAGCTGCAACATCACTGGAGTGCCCAAAAGCACAAGGTGTGCAATACTCAGAGACATGGCCAAGGTAAGAAAGGCTGAAAGACGACCACCACTGAACAAGACACACAAGCTGAAACGTCAAGACTGGGCCAAGAAATATCTCAAGACTGATTTTTCTAAGGTTTTATGGACTGATTAAATGAGAGTGAGTCTTGATGGGCCAGATGGATGGGCCCGTGGCTGGATTGGTAAAGGGCAGAGAGCTCCAGTCCGACTCAGACGCCAGCAAGGTGGAGGTGGAGTACTGGTTTGGGCTGGTATCATCAAAGATGAGCTTGTGGGGCCTTTTCGGGTTGAGGATGGAGTCAAGCTCAACTCCCAGTCCTACTGCCAGTTTCTGGAAGACACCTTCTTCAAGCAGTGGTACAGGAAGAAGTCTGCATCCTTCAAGAAAAACATGATTTTCATGCAGGACAATGCTCCATCACACTCGTCCAAGTACTCCACAGCGTGGCTGGCAAGAAATGGTATAAAAGAAGAAAATCTAATGACATGGCCTCCTTGTTCACCTGATCTGAACCCCATTGAGAACCTGTGGTCCATCATCAAATGTGAGATTTACAAGGAGGGAAAACAGTACACCTCTCTGAACAGTGTCTGGGAGGCTGTGGTTGCTGCTGCACGCAATGTTGATGGTGAACAGATCAAAACACTGACAGAATCCATGGATGGCAGGCTTTTGAGTGTCCTTGCAAAGAAAGGTGGCTATATTGGTCACTGATTTGTTTTTGTTTTGTTTTTGAATGTCAGAAATGTATATATGTGAATGTTGAGATGTTATATTGGTTTCACTGGTAAAAATAAATAATTGAAATGGGTATATATTTGTTTTTTGTTAAGTTGCCTAATAATTATGCACAGTAATAGTCACCTGCACACACAGACATCCCCCTATAATAGCTATAACTAAAAACAAACTAAAAACTACTTCCAAAACTATTCAGCTTTGATATTAATGGGTATTTTTGGGTTAATTGAGAACATGGTTGTTGTTCAATAATAAAATGAATCCTCAAAAATACAACTTGCCTAATAATTCTGCACTCCCTGTATTATCTAACATAGTTCCATAATAAAAAAAAACATTCAGACATTCACATAAAAAAACTTTTCAATCAAAATGTATCAGAAAATAAAATAGCAGTCTATTTATATGTGAATTTTTATATTCATAGAACTAGATCCTTTTTGTATAAATACATAAACTTGAATTAAATGTCTTATTGGTAACCACTGCATATTTCCATTTGGTTAAAAACTACTTTGAATTTGAATACCAACCCTCTATTGTCTACACTTTAATGTCTGTCAATAATGGAAACAAAACATAATTGCTTCTAAAAAAAAAAAAAAATAGAAAACCAAATGCAATTTTTGAAAGGAAGTGAATACATATAAATGTTTCAAAATATTTCTTTTATAATGATTTTAACCTCTTAAGGACATATGACGGAATTTTTCCGTCATAAAACAATTGAGCAAACTGAAAGTTGTGTCCTTAAAGGGTTAAAATACAACAAATAAAGACAGAAGTATGTTGTCCAAAAGCAATGATTTAGTATAAAAAAGATTTAATTAAAAAAAAAAAAGATTAAAAAAATTAAAAGGACAGTAAATTCAAAACTGAGTTCCATATAAAGTAACACTTATTGCTTGCACGATTACCTGACAGCGTGAAGAAAATTGGAATGGGAAATATTTGCAATAATAAAATGCAGTAAATCATAATAAAAATATTAAAATTTAATAAATAATAATTTTGATGTTTAAGGTTACTTGTATGGGAATGGCTCCAAAGTGTGTGTGTGTGTGTGTGTGTGTATATATATATGTGTGTGTGTGTGTATATATATATGTGTGTGTGTGTGTGTGTATATATATATGTGTGTGTGTGTGTGTGTGTGTGTGTGTGTGTGTATATATATATGTGTGTGTGTGTGTGTGTATGTGTATATATATATATGTGTGTGTGTGTGTGTATATATATATGTGTGTGTGTGTGTGTGTGTGTGTATATATATATGTGTGTGTGTATATATATAAATATATATATATATATAAAAAAATATATAGATAGGTGCAGTGAAGAAGAGGCACTCTCAGGACTTGATACAAATTTCAACTTTTTTTTCAATTTCTTTTCATATTCAAGTCAGGTCAATGTTTCGGTCCACAGAGGGACCTTTGTCCAGACCAATTGATTTCTTTTTGTACTTTATTGTTTCGTTCAACAGAAAAAAACCCAAAAAGAAATCAGTTGGTCTTGACAAAGGTCCCTGTGTGGACTGAAACGTTGACCTGACTTGGATATGAAAAGAAATAGATTTTTTTTTTTAAATTTGTATCAATATAAAGTCCTGAGAGTGCCTCTTCTTCACTGCACCTATCTCTTTATCTACATAAGAGCACCCAGGCAACTAAACAAACAGTGAGTGCTTGTATCTTCCAATTCTGCTATATGTATATATCGGATATATAGGATCCAGCACACACATAGAAAAGTTCATCAAACTTTCGCCTAGATTACGAGTTTTGCGTTAGAAGGGGTGCATTAGTTACACGTCTTTTATTTCCTTAGCGCACTTTTTTAACGTAGGTATTACGAGTCAACAACATCCTAACATGTCTTGGTAACACGACTACCGTGTTTATTTTATACACGTAATCACGCCCGCATTAAACATTCTCCCATAGAGATCAATGAGAAATGAAAGAAGCACGCATTTTTCAGCTAACACTCGATCTCGCGAGAAATACGCACTGCTCTGTCATATTACGTATACCACATAATGCACAACAAAAAGACACAGCAAATGTACTAACAACAATCACGCAACATAGCACATACCCATTACACATTCACAATCGGAAATAAATAAATAAAAAAAAAATTACACTAAATGAAGAATACAGATATACCTTACGATCCTGCAACACGGAACAAAACAACTCGAAAAAACAATTGCACACTCATACACAAACAAAACATTCGCATTCCACATTAAGGAATATTAGTACAAACATTTACAACACTTCACAAATACGACACAATCACAAATCAACATTTATATTTACACATAATACTTTCGAACAATGTTATGTAAAACGATCACTATGACATCATCGCATTCTACACACTCCACAAATACTAACTCAATATGAGCATGCGCAAATTCACACAACTAAGACACATTATACACATACTAATTACTAACAAAGCACACCTGAACAGAATTTACAAGGCAAACCGGTACATCATTAAACATTTACATAGGGTATATAAGCAGGCTACAAGCATGGCTTCTTTGACTGTGTTGCTGGAGGGTTTTTGGACATTAGAGAGATTTAGGCCTAGATTTAGAGTTGGGCAGTAGCCGTCAAAACCAGCGTTAGAGGGTCCTAACGCTGGTTTTTACCGCCCGCTGGTATTTGGAGTCAGTCAGGAAAGGGTCTAATGCTCACTTTGCAGCCGCGACTTTTCCATACCGCAGATCCCCCTACGCCATTTGCGTATCCTATCTTTTCAATGGGATCTTTCTAACGCCGGTATTTAGAGTTGTGGCTGAAGTGTCAGTAGTTAAGAGCTTTCTGGGCTAACGCCGGTTTATAAAGCTCTTAACTACTGTGCTCTAAAGTACACTAACACCCATAAACTACCTATACACCCCTAAACCGAGGTCCCCCAAATCGCCGCCACTCTATTAAATTTTTTTAACCCCTAATCTGCCGCTCAGTACACCGCCGCCAGCTACGTTATCCCTATGTACCCCTAATCTGCTGCCCCTAACATCGCCGACCACTATGTTATATTTATTAACCCCTAATCTGCCTCCCCCGCTATCGCTGACACCTGCATATTATTATTAACCCCTAATCTGCTGCTCCGTACACCGACGCAACATACATTATCCCTATGTACCCCTAATCTGCTGCCCCTAACACCGCCGACCCCTATATTATATTTATTAACCCCTAATCTGCCGCCCCCAATGTCGCCTCCACCTCCCTACAATTATTAACCCCTAATCTGCCAACCGGATCTCACCGCTACTCTAATAAATGTATTAACCCCTAAAGCTAAGTCTAACCCTAACCCTAACACCCCCCTAAATTAAATATAATTTAAATCTAACGAAATAAATTAACTCTTATTAAATAAATTATTCCTATTTAAAGCTAAATACTTACCTGTAAAATAAACCCTAATATAGCTACAATATAAATCATAACTATATTGTAGCTATTTTAGGATTAATATTTATTTTACAGGCAACTTTGTAATTATATTAACCAGGTACAATAGCTATTAAATAGTTAATAACTATTTAATAGTTACCTAGTTAAAATAATTACAAAATTACCTGTAAAATAAATCCTCACCTAAGTTTCAATTAAACCTAACACTACACTATCAATAAATTCATTAAATACAATACCTACAATTATCTACAATTAAACCTAACACTACACTATCAATAAATTAATTAAATACAATACCTACAATTATCTACAATTAAACCTAACACTACACTATCAATAAATTAATTAAATACAATACCTACAAATAAATACAATTAAATATACTAACTAAAGTACAAAAAATAAAAAAGAACTAAGTTACAAAAAATAAAAAAATATTTACAAACATTATAAAAATATTACAACAATTTTAAACTAATTACACCTGCTCTAAGCCCCCTAATAAAATAACAAAGCCCCCCATAATAAAAAAATGCCCTACCCTATTCTAAAATTAAAATAGAAAAGCTCTTTTACCTTACCAGCCCTTAAAAGGGCCCTTTGCGGGGCATGCCCCAAAGAATTCAGCTCTTTTGCCTGTAAAAAAAAACACATACAATACCCCACCCCCAACATTACAACCCACCACCCACATACCCCTAATCTAACCCAAACCCCCCTTAAATAAACCTAACTCTAAGCCCCTGAAGATCTTCCTACCTTATCTTCACCTCGCCGGGTATCACATCGATCCGTCCTGGCTCCGATGTCTTGATCCAAGCCCAAGCGGGGGGCTGAAGATGTCCATGATCCGACTGAAGTCTTCATCCAAGCGGGAGCTGAAGAGGTCCATGATCCGACTGAAGTCTTCTATCAACGGCATCTTCAATCTTCTTTCTTCCGGATCCATGTTCATCCCGCCGACGCCGAACATCCATCTTCACCGACGACTTCCCAACGAATGACGGTTCCTTTAAGGGACGCCATCCAAGATGGCGTCCCTCGAATTCCGATTGGCTGATAGGATTCTATCAGCCATTTGGAATTAAGGTAGGAAAATTCTGATTGGCTGATGGAATTAGCCAATCAGAAACAAGTTCAATCCGATTGGCTGATCCGATCAGCCAATCAGATTGAGCTCGCATTCTATTGGCTGTTCCGATCAGCCAATAGAATGCGAGCTCAATCTGATTGGCTGATTGGATCAGCCAATCGGATTGAACTTGATTCTGATTGGCTGATTCCATCAGCCAATCAAAATTTTCCTACCTTAATTCCGATTGGCTGATAGAATCCTATCAGCCAATCGGAATTCGAGGGACGCCATCTTGGATGACGTCCCTTAAAGGAACCGTCATTCATCGGGAAGTCGTCGGTGAAGATGGATGGATCCGCGCTGGAGGTCTTGAAGATCAGCCGGTCGTCATCGGATTGAAGAACATAGAAGATGCGGCTTGGATGAAGATGTTTGCCGGTCCGGATGTCCTCTTCTGCCTGCTTGGATCAAGACTTCAGCCGGAGGATGGACGTCACTCTTCAGCTCCCGCTTGAGCTTGGATCAAGATTTCGGAGGCTTGGATCAAGACTTCGGTGGACGGATCGGCGAACCTGGCATGGTGAAGATAAGGTAGGAAGATCTACAGGGGCTTAGTGTTAGGTTTATTTAAGGGGGGTTTGGGTTAGATTAGGGGTATGTGGGTGGTGGGTTGTAATGTTGGGGGGGGGATTGTATGTTTTTTTTTACAGGCAAAAGAGCTGAATTCTTTGGGGCATGCCCCGCAAAGGGCCCTTTTCAGGGCTGGTAAGGTAAAAGAGCTTTGAACTTTTTAAATTTAGAATAGGGTAGGGCATTTTTTTATTTTGGGGGTCTTTGTTATTTTATTAGGGGGCTTAGAGTAGGTGTAATTAGTTTAAAATTATTGTAATATTTTTCTAATGTTTGTAAATATTTTTTTATTTTTTGTAACTTAGTTCTTTTTTATTTTTTGTACTTTAGTTAGTTTATTTAATTGTAGTTATTTGTAGGTATTGTATTTAATTAATTTATTGATAGTGTAGTGTTAGGTTTAATTGTAACTTAGGTTAGGATTTATTTTACAGGTAATTTTGTAATTATTTTAACTAGGTAACTATTAAATAGTTATTAACTATTTAATAGCTATTGTACCTGGTTAAAATAAATACAAAGGTGCCTGTAAAATAAATATTAATCCTAAAATAGCTACAATATAATTATAATTTATATTGTAGCTATATTAGGATTTATTTTACATGTAAGTATTTAGCTTTAAATAGGAATAATTTATTTAATAAGAGTTAATTTATTTCGTTAGATTTAAATTATATTTAACTTATGGGGGTGTTAGTGTTAGGGTTAGACTTAGCTTTAGGGGTTAATACATTTATTATAGTAGCGGTGAGCTCCGGTCGGCAGATTAGGGGTTAATTATTGTAGGTAGCTGGCGGCGACGTTGTGGGGGGCAGATTAGGGGTTAATAAATATAATATAGGGGTCGGCGGTGTTAGGGGCAGCAGATTAGGGGTACATAACTATAATGTATGTTGCGGCGGTGTACGGAGCGGCAGATTAGGGGTTAATAATAATATGCAGGTGTCAGCGATAGCGGGGGCGACAGATTAGGGGTTAATAAATATAACATAGTGGTCGGCGATGTTAGGGGCAGCAGATTAGGGGTACATAGGGATAACGTAGCTGGCGGCGGTGTACGGAGCGGCAGATTAGGGGTTAATAATAATATGCAGGGGTCAGCGATAGTGGGGGCGGCAGATTAGGGGTTAATAAGTGTAAGGTTAGGGGTGTTTAGACTCGGGGTTCATGTTAGTGCAGACTTAGGAAGTGTTTCCCCATAGGAAACAATGTAGCTGCGTTAGGAGCTGAACGCTTCTTTTTTGCAGGTGTTAGGTCTTTTTTGCAGGTGTTAGGTTTTTTTTCTGCGTTAGGCTTTTTGGAGCCTAACGCAGCCCTTCTGTGAACTCTAAATACCAGCGGTATTTAAAAGGTGCGGGAGAATAAAAGCCAGCGTAGCTAACGCACCCCTTTGGCCGCAGAACTCTAAATCTAGCCGTTAGTGCGTTATTGTGAGAGTTAGTGTTAGTGTGAGTTAGTGTTATTGTGAGAGAGTGAGTTAGTGTTATTGTGAGAGTTAGTTAGTAATAGTGTGAGAGAGTGAGTTAGTGGTAGTGTGAGATAGTGAGTTAATGGTAGTGTGAGATAGTGAGTTAGTGGTAGTGTGAGATAGTGAGTTAGTGGTAGTGTGAGATAGTGAGAGAGCGGTAGTGAGCGAAAGTCGGTTTGGCTGAGTGTGCAAGTGGTTTTACTGTATACTTAACACATTTACACGCAAACACATTCAATACATACATACACTTATCAATAACAACACATAAACTCCATACCCCACCCCCTCTCATACTACACTCCATACCCTATTCCCTGTAATCCCATTCCCTGTAATCCCATACCCCATTACCTTTCATCCCATACCCCTTTCCCTGTAAACCCATACCCCATTCCCTGTAAGCCCATACCCATCCCATAGTTAGATTTTGTTTACATATCCTCATTTTAGGCTTCTTATACATTTTGTTTGGTTAAATACTCCTTACCCTCTTTTATTTATATCCCTTTCACACTTTGAGCACTTTATATTTTTTGTTATTTATTTTGACCCCCTTTCATTTGGGCACATTCACTTTTGTTTGCAGTTTGTCGGGAGGGGGGATAGGGGGCAAATTAGTCCGGAACTATTAGAGTTCCTCCGGATTCAGTTCAGGGAAGAGGTTATAAAGGAGGTCAGGCAGGAGCTTAGTCAGGAGAGGGGGAGGGGGAGAGGGAGAGGAAGAGGAACAGGACAGGAAGGGGGACAGGAAGGGGGGAGGAAGCGGTGGGTGGACCCGGTCACTTTGTTCAAGATAAACAAGTGGCTGGGACCAGTGGCGGGCAGCGTAGAGCTTCACAGTCCGGGAGAGGCTTATATGGAGAGGGCTAGGAGGCTGCAGGCTCAGAAGGCCACCCCTAGGGAGAAGAGGAAGCTATGGTTAGAGATTAGGGATGCAGTTAAAGGGACAGTCAAGGCCAAAAAAAACTTTTATTTTTCAAATAGGGCATGTAATTTTAAACAACTTTCCAATTTACTTTTATCAACAATTTTGCTTTGTTCTCTTGGTATTCTAGTTGAGAGCAAACCTAGGAAGGCTCATATGATAATTTCTAAGCCCTTGAAGGCCGCCTCTAATCACATGCTTTTGTATTTGCTTTTCACAACAGGGGAGAGTAGTTCAGGTAAACCATATAGATAACATTGTGAGCACGCCCGTGGGTTGTGGCAGACACTGCACTAATTGGCTAAAATGCAAGTCAATAGATAATAACTAAAAGTCATGTGATTAGGGGCGGTCAGGAGATGCTTAGATACAAGATAGTCACAGCAGTAAAAAGTGTATTAATATAACTGTGTTGGTTATGCAAAACTGGGGAATGGGTAATAAAGGGATTATCTATCTTTTTAAACAACAAAAATTCTGGTGTTGACTGTCCCTTTAATGCAGTTAGGGCATGTAACAGGGATGTCAAGTCTATAAAGCATCACTACCGGGACTGCAAAATGGAACTTAAAAGAAAGATCTCCAGGGAGTACCAATACACAACAGGGACCGGTGGTGGCCCTGAAATGAAGGTGGAGTATTCCCGATGGGAGGAAATTTTACGTCCCAGCATCTCCGAGGTGGCCATAGCCGGGATCGGAGGAGTCCATACCGGGAACCTGCTACTCTCATCTGAAGGTAAGCTCATTTAATAATCTCTTTACATCAAAAATAAAGAATGTATTTAAGGATATGATTAAGACAATTACGCTTTTTTACACATTATTACGTAAACACTTTCACAATTACCTTGCGATTACATTAGTATCTAGGCTACAGATTAGGTGTGCATTTAAACAGACTGAAAACAAACGCAAAAACACATTCAGATTGACCAGATAGATATCAGAAACACGGTTTTGAAAATGCGGAAATCGTATTGATTGTTATATTTCAAAGTAGATTAATGAGGCTGCATTTGTAATTCTATTGTAAAGCAAAAGCATTTACATCTTTATTTGGAAATATGCTAATATATACATTTCTTTCTTTTTACAATATACAGTCTGGGGAGGAGGCAGCACAGCAACTACAGGCTCCTCCTTCACCCAGGTATGAGAGTGGTGGAGATGACTGGCCACCTCGGGGAGACATTAAAGATATCCCTCTATCCCCATACTCTGAAGAAGCCCCCACTGCAGAAGAGATCCCTGCAGCAGCCCCTCTTGCACCAGCAGCCCCTCCTGCCCCAGCAGCCCACCATGCAGCAGCAGACCGCCGTGCAGCCCCTCAAGAGGAGATAGCAGAGCTGCAGATCTTATGTGATTTTCAAGAACAGATGCATGCCTCCCAGAGAGAAAATGTGGAAAGCAGAACCCAGCAGACAGAAGAAATTCATGCCATTCAACAAGGCCAAAGAGAGATAATCCAAGGCCAAAGAGAGATAATCCAAGGACAAAGAAAGATTAGCCAAGGACAAAGCGAGATCTTGTATACTCTCAGAAATATATTGCAGGTTCTCCTGGAGGCGCAGAATGCAACATCTGCTGCTGGGCCATCTGCTGCTGGGTCATCTGCTGCTGGGCCATCTGATCCTGGGCCATCTGCTGCTGGGCCATCTGCTGCTGAGCCATCTGATCCTGGGCCTTCTGATCCTGGGCCATCTGATCCTGGGGCCCAGGGGCTGCTGGGCAATCTGATCCTCGGCCATCTGATCCTGGGCCATCTGCTCCTGGGCCATCTGCTCCTGGTACTCCTCAATCTTCTCCTCAGCCGGGTCATCCCAGTACTCCTCCTTCCCCTCTTCCCAAAACATCTCAGATGAGAACTCATCAGAGGGGGCAGTTGCCCCCCCAGCGCCTCAGTCTCGTGGAAGAGGGGAAGGAAGAGGAAGTAAGTATTTTTATATATATATATATTTAGTCATTTAATGTGTAATGGATAGGTATGTGATGATGTGGTCTTCTTACACTTGTGGACAACACTCTGTATATAATCTGCTTCTATGGGACCGGGTCCATGGACCAGATTGTTTGCAGAGTGTGTTTTACAAGTGTGTGGACACCACATCATCACATACATATCCTTGTTCATTACATTGATTGGTTTCTGTGATGTAATGTCCAAACTGTTTCCCTAATCTCAAACAAAATGACAATTACAACTATACATGTTGGCATATCACTGTTTGAATGCCAACAACACAGCTTAAAGGGACAGTCAGAACATTATTGTTGTTTATAAAGAAAACACTTTATTACGCATTATCAAGTTTGGAAAAACAACACTTAGAGAAATACACCTTTAACTTCTGTGATTAACGTTGTATCTATGCTTCTGAAAAATGACCACTTATTTATGTTCTTTTGACAGACCGCCATTTCAGCCAATCACTGATCAATCCAGGGTAACTATACTGCATGAGCTCAATGTTTTCTATATGAAAATGCAAAAAAATGCCCTCTAGTGGTCAAAATGCATTCAGATTAGATGCACTCTTAAAAAATGAGCAGATGAACCTCTTAGGTTTAGCTATCAACTAAGAATAACAAGAGAACTAAGATAAATTGGTGATAAACGTTTGAGATATTTTTTATTAAAAATTGCATTTGTGGACATTAAAATAAAGAATATATAACATATACTAATCCTTAGGGATTGTTGGTATATCTACATGTACTTGTTCAAACAAAAAAATATTGGAATAGGATACTAAGCCTGTATGCCATATTTCTATTGACGTGTTAAATAAAGTCTATTTTCTTAAAGAGACATTATTGTGTTTGAATTATTTAAGAAAGACATTTCATTTAGAAGGCATATGGTTTCGGGTCCTTTTACGAGTTACTTTATAAATATATGCTCACACTAATATATTTGGAGATTAACCAATGTGGAACTCATACATGACACAATACTGAGCATTTACATTAAAGGGACCGTATACAATCATTTTCAGAGAACCACATGTAATAGACACTACTATAAAGAACAGGATGACCACATACTGATATCAAAATCCAGGAGAAAATGGTTTAAAGATTTACTTAGAAAATCTGTTTAGCTATGTTGAAAAGTTAGCTTGAAAGCACATTCCAAGTTGGAAATAAGACAATCCCCCTTCCTTTGCATATGAAAAGACCCTTTACACAAACAGGAGCAAGCTGGAGAAGGAAGCTGATGGTACTCACATCAAAACTTTGAGGCTTGGGTAGGAGTTAGAAAATCACAGCAATGTTATTTAAACATAAGCAAAACTAAACATTGATTATAAAAAAAGGACCATATATAGATAGAAAAAAACATATATGTGTTTAAAAAATTAGTGTATAATGTCCCTTTAATAAAAAATACCACGACATAACATCTAGAATAAGTAGGCATCTCATATATTTATCATATGATAAAGGTCAATGCATACTGATTACTTGATTCAAATACAATAGCGCATCTTTAGGAATTAGATATGGAGAAAATTAAACACAACACAGTCATTATTTATAAAAAGGGAAATATTGTTGACAAACATATTAAACAAGATGGACTATATTCATGGATTTGAACTTGCCTCAAAATATCTTATGCATGAAAACATATTGCTTTCATTTGTTTATTCAACAAGACAGCCATCAAAAGATATTGTTGTGTTCTTTATCATCTATGGTTCAACAATGTACATGATTGACACAATCCATACTCGCCATGGTTTTAAACTTGTCTTCTCATTCACAAACGTGGGTGTTACGGTTGCCTCCAGGCTGGCTGGAAGTTGGACCGTAGAAAAGGATGCTCCTAGCGCTCACCAAAGGAGCAGCAGCACCGTGGACACTATAACTGCTGCGTAGCCACCATCAGTAATGCAGACTATATGAACCACCGCTGCTGGGCTGGTATCTCGCCGTCTGCTCTGCGCCCTGGACCTACGACCAGGCTCCAGTAGGCGAACCTCTTGCTTCTGTAGCAATCCCTGTAGCTAAGGGAGTATGAAAAACATAGCAATCCCTGTAGTGATTATAAGCTGTCCCCTACAAACATGAGTCAAAGCTGCAAGTTAGAGGGTCAAAAATAGGTCTGATGTGCTGGAGCACACAGCCTCCTTTTTATTGAGGTTACATGCAAACAGGACACTCTCAGGTTGAGGCATAAAATCCCCCATCACACATTTGATATTAGATAGAGAGACACTCCCTTTGACAGGCCACAACATTTACTTCAGCAGATAACATTACACACAATAAAACAATGCAGTCCACCTTATCAATACTAGTCTGATTAGACAATGGGAAAGTTGATCACTAAACCTAATTAGAGCTAATCCCAGCAGACTTGTATTTAGAATAGGTTTCTTGAAGCTGAACAAAATTTAACTCTTAATGGCACAATCTTCCAGGGGCCATAGTCATGAGGAAGGAGGCTGGCAAATAGGCTTCTCCAAAATCCAGGGAAGCAGGGCAATTTTCCATTTAAAGGGCCAGTTACACATAGCAGTTTGTAACATATCTCCCCTTTTGGAGGGAGACTAACCAGGCACCTGACCTTCTGTCGGTCAGTGCCTAAGTTAGTCTCGCAACCCACCCACAAATAAACATTAGCAGCACAGTAGCCCCCCCACAATAAGTAGTACTGGCCTGTAGGTTCCAGGTTATAGGATGAAAGGGTAGCATCCTCTGCCTTCCTGGCGCAGCTGGGCAAATAGCTGATGGTACTTGGGGGGCAGAGGCCAGCGGCACTCTGCCCTGGTGCCAGCGCTTCTGCTGGGGTGAGGGGTTTGCAGGCCAGTCCTGTAACAAGGGGGTCTGTAGGGCAGAGGCCAGCAGCGCTCTGTCCTGATGCCAGCTCTTCTGCTGGGGGAATTGGGGCATAGTCCTGCCCGGTGGCAAAGGGAACGTGGGGGTCAGTGGGGGTTAACATCTCCACTGTTAACCCTGGGCCCAAGTTAGGAGTTAGCTGGGGAGGGGGAGATTGGCTTACCTCCTCCTCCTGATACTCCGGTGGCCGTTGGGAAGGGAGGTCGATGCTCTCCGCTTCCTGTGGAACATGCTGCGGCTGGGGAGAGAGACCGGTTGTCTCCTCTCCCTGGAAGGCACACTCCGGCTGGGGAGGGAGGTCGATGCTCTCCCCTCCCTGTAGCTGGGTCTGTCGCTGGGGATCTGGGCCGCCTGCCCAGCATCCCTGTAGGGCCGGTAGAGAGACTGCGGTCCCATCTCCACCTGCCTGCTGGGGGTCCTCCCAGGACCAGTCTATGAGGCCTGCTGCCTCTGGTATCTCTGGCTGGGGAAGGAGACTGGTTGTCTCTTCCCTCTGCACGGTATACTGCCGCTGGGGAGGGAGGTCGCTGCTCTCCTCTCCCTGTAACTCCGGCTGCCGCTGGGGAGGGAGGTCGTTGCTCTCCGCTCCCTGTGACTCACTTTCTCGCTGGAGACCAGGTGTCCAGACCCTCAAACTCCACAGTTGGCGCTCAAAGGCTCGTGCCGCTTTGTTCTCCGTATCCAATTCCCGGATGATGCGACTGACTACCTCCTGCGCAGGGTCTGGACCATATCGGACTAGCCGCCTCTTTACCTCTGGAACGAAATCCGCGCCCTCATAGCGACGGATCAGGTTGAGGTGCTCTTCACAGGGTTCTGACCAGTGTCTTGTCAGCTCCATGCTGCTGTAGGTAGGGACGCTGCGCAGTGGCTAGCGTTGCCCTCAATAACTCTCCTACGATACCAGTGCTGTTGTGGTGCTGCTCCTTGCGCTAGGACGCTAATCCCACCGCTGCCGCCAAATGTTACGGTTGCCTCCAGGCTGGCTGGAAGTTGGACCGTAGAAAAGGATGCTCCTAGCGCTCACCAAAGGAGCAGCAGCACCGTGGACACTATAACTGCTGCGTAGCCACCATCAGTAATGCAGACTATATGAACCACCGCTGCTGGGCTGGTATCTCGCCGTCTGCTCTGCGCCCTGGACCTACGACCAGGCTCCAGTAGGCGAACCTCTTGCTTCTGTAGCAATCCCTGTAGCTAAGGGAGTATGAAAAACATAGCAATCCCTGTAGTGATTATAAGCTGTCCCCTACAAACATGAGTCAAAGCTGCAAGTTAGAGGGTCAAAAATAGGTCTGATGTGCTGGAGCACACAGCCTCCTTTTTATTGAGGTTACATGCAAACAGGACACTCTCAGGTTGAGGCATAAAATCCCCCATCACACATTTGATATTAGATAGAGAGACACTCCCTTTGACAGGCCACAACATTTACTTCAGCAGATAACATTACACACAATAAAACAATGCAGTCCACCTTATCAATACTAGTCTGATTAGACAATGGGAAAGTTGATCACTAAACCTAATTAGAGCTAATCCCAGCAGACTTGTATTTAGAATAGGTTTCTTGAAGCTGAACAAAATTTAACTCTTAATGGCACAATCTTCCAGGGGCCATAGTCATGAGGAAGGAGGCTGGCAAATAGGCTTCTCCAAAATCCAGGGAAGCAGGGCAATTTTCCATTTAAAGGGCCAGTTACACATAGCAGTTTGTAACAGTGGGTTACGTGCAAATTCAAATATTGCGGGACTACGTAATCCACGTAATCCAATCAGATGGATTTTACACCTTGGCATGTGACGTCTTAATTAACATGTGCTATATTGGTAGCTAACAATGTCCCGCTAGATAACGTAATACTGTGATATATGACATAGAATCCATTGTTGAAACTAAGGATATATTTCATTAGAAGCAGAGGATTATTAACTATTTAGAAAGCAGCAGGGTTTAAATAGACCTGAAAACAACATTTTATGTTACACGATTATGTGGAACATTGCAATTTGAAATATATTATCACAATGAATTTAATCTTGGTATTATTGTGTTTCATGTCCCTTTAAATGATAAATAATGCTTGGAGATACATTATGAAAATAGAAATTGTTTATACATTATATGTTACCTATAGCTATGGTGTCCATGTTTACCATTTAAAAAGGGACACATGAAAAATACATATGTCAGGGATGTTTGACAATATGTTAAGATTTATTTGGAATAACAATAATGACACATGTATTGATCAAACGTGTCACTTATTCAAGTTGAAATATGGTCAGCCTACCTATAGCAATATATTGTAGGATAATTAAAGAGAAAAAAGAATAAGAGAAAGATATAAATCATCTAAAATATGCGCATTACACACAGTGATTGATTTTGGTACACTACTACAATAAGATATAAGTGAAATTGGAATATATGTGCTGTCAACATTCAAATAAGAGTCTGTTTTTATAAATATTATATGTCCACGTTGATGGAAAAAGGACACAAATACATTAGAAATGCATATCCATTCCTTAAGAATTGTGGTCAGCATCACAGAGAGGATACTATTTACATAGATTACCGTATCTCATTATATCAATCCTGGGATCATTTGTTAAAGGTGCATCAATTCACGAATAGTTTAGAAATGAACACATGGAAGTGCAAAAAAAGAAAATATATATATACAACCAGCAATATATATAGAGAACTTCAGACCTATGATAATCATAAACTTGCAAAGATAAACCTTTATGAAAAGTATATCAAGAAAATGACTCAAATTCAATTTGAGATGTAAATATTAAATTTATTGACAATTGTATTATATTTATGAATCATAAAAGACCATTATTTTGTTTCATGTCCCTTTAAGGTTTGAGACAGACACGCTACAAATAAAAAACAGTGTAATTAACCTCACCTCCTATAGATTAAGCACAGTTGAACACAAATCTTTTAAGTCTGGGTTTGGGGTTTGTACCAACTTACTCGTTTAACTTGTTTAATACTCTATTCTACGTAAACAAACTTGTAAGGAAGTTAACACTGAAGAAACACTTTGTAAACACAGAGTATCTTAATACCCATACAATAGGGAACACTTCTAATTTTACACAAGAATCTGGTTTAACTTCTGACACACTTAACTTTCAGAACTTGTGTGGCCTTTTGGTCTTGGAGTCCCTTCAGTCAGAGATTAACTCAGATCAAATTTTGAGTAACATCAGCACTCCTAAACTCAGGTGTCCTTCTAATTTCTATCCAATTCACAGCAGGGGTCCACATATAGAAAATATTCAGAAAAGAATAGAAAAAAATCTTACCAATTTGTTCTATTGCCAAAAAAACCCTTGAACAATTTATCCAAGATTGAAAGGGAAGCCCTTGAAAAATTGAGCTCCAATAAAGAGTTAGTGATCCGTGCCGCTGACAAGGGAGGTACTGTGGTGGTGATGACTAGAGAGAACTTTGTCGGTGAGGCTCTGAGGCAGCTTACCAATCCACATGATTACAAAATTTTGTCCTCAGACCCTACTAGGTTTTTTAGTAGAAAACTGAGAGATTTAGTGGACGATGGTTTGCACCAGGGCTACATTGACAAGAACACTTGCAACTATCTACTCGTCACCCACCCAGTAATACCTGTATTCAATCACCTCCCTAAGGTACATAAGTCTATTGACAATGTAGTTGGTAGACCAATTGTCAGAGGCATAGGATCACTCCTCGAACATGTTTCTGAGTGGCTAGATTTAATCTTACAGCCAATGGTACGGGACCTTTGGAGCTATGTTCAGGATTCTAAACATATCCTGAATATAGTCTCAGGGATCAAGTGGAATAACAATTATAATTGTCTCATGGTGGATGTGAAAGGCCTATACTCCTCGATCCCACACGACAAGGGTTTATTGGCATTATCTTATTTTTTGGACAAGTATTATCCTGACAAGCCCGAGTTTTGCACATATTTACTGCGGGTTACAGAGTTCCTGTTGCAACACAACTACTTTGAGTTTGAGGGGGTTTTCTACCTCCAGATGTTTGGTACCGCTATGGGGGTGAAATTTGCTCCCTCCTATGCCAACCTCTTCATGGGGTGGTGGGAGCGGGAACACATATTTGGAGGTGGAAACCCCTTCTGCTCACAGATAGTTGTATACAAGAGATTCATAGACGATCTTTTGTTCATTTGGCAGGGTGACCAAGGGGACATAGGATCGTTCATTCAGTATTTCAATACAAATGATCTTGGAATTAGTTTCACCTTTGAATGGGATACTAACAGTATCAACTACCTTGACCTCACATTAAGAGGTATTCATGGGCAGTACATCTCCACTACAGTCTATAGAAAATCTCTGGCAATGCACTTCTACACACCTCAAGTTGTCATCCGGGGGGCGTGTTCAGAGGCATAGCCAAGGGACAGTTCATTCGCTTAAAGCGAAATTGCTCAGAAGAATCTGAATTTCAGAACAAATCTTCTGAACTATGTAAGAGACTAGAGGCAAAAGGCTACAAAAAAGATGTTATTGATTTAGCAAAGAAGTCAGTAAGCAAAATTGATAGGGTTTCTTTACTAAAAGATAAGGAACATCCAACAAGAGAACAGAGCTTTGGTAAGAACAATATTCTGTTTATCACAGAATATTCTGAACAATACACACACATTTGTAACATAATCAGAAAAAATTACCCTATACTAAGGGCTGATGATGGGTTAGCCAATTTAACAAACAAGGATTGCAAATTTGCCTACAAGAGGAGTAGAGCAATTGGTAATTGCATAGCACCCACCAAATTACAACCTCTGGTACAATTAAACTCATCATGGTTATCTTCTGTAGGCATGTACAAATGCAATAATAACTCTTGTGTGGCCTGTGAAAAAGTTGAATTAGGAACCGAGTTTAGATCTTCAGTAACAGGTCAGACATATCAGAGACGTTCTTGTCTTAATTGTAGATCAACTTTTGTTGTGTATACAATTAATTGTACAGTCTGTGACAGGCAGTACATTGGCCTCACCACACGAGAAGTAAGAATCAGAATTAGGGAACACCTCTCTAGTATCAAAAGTGGTACCGCTAGTACCCCACTGGTCCAACATTTTACACAAGAACACAACAAAAGTGCCAATTCATTCAGTTGGTCTTGTATAGAGAACGTCTCACCCCTAAAAAGGAGAGGTGACAGAGAGACATTGCTAGGAAAAAGAGAGGTCTTCTGGATTTTCAAGTTGAAAACCAGGTTTCCAGATGGATTCAATTCCGATTATGACCTAATAAATTTCTGGCAGTAATATAAAATGCTGTTCTCCCAAATGTATTATATAAATCACTAATTACTTTACTATACTATTGGCCAGGAAATTGATGTGTTAAGTTGCTCCCCATGAATGAGTCCCATTTCAAAAACATTCAGAGCATAAAGTTTTTGAGAAAATGTACTATATAATTTCATTGTTGACATTGAAATTTTATTCAATTTTTTGCATACTTTATTGTTATCAAAAAAGCATATATTTAAATTGCAAATTAAACTATTATATATAAAAATTGATTCATTTTTCAATCTCTTCCCTATCCTTTGTTTGTTATTGTTCCTAAGGAAAACAATGTATTTTATTACTTGGTCTTAGTGGAAGGGATAGTGTGTTCAATGTCATTATATTTTATGGAACCAAGTTTTCATTTGGTCATACTCGCATTAACCCATTTGCATTAATTGTTCATGCACTTTTTCTAATAACAAGCTCTAAATAATGTTTATTTCTTATTTTTTGCTTATCACTTTGTTCCATGCAAATATCTTGTTGTGATTTAGAGGTCACGGACACTGCTAAATAAGTTAATTGTACAGTATATTCAATTATGTATGTAAATTTTTCATGAACCAATAGGAGGCAGCTAAGGGTTTTTAAAATAATTTTTATGGCAAAGTTTGTCAGCTTCGACTACGGCTCCATGCTGAAACGCGTCAGCTGTTTGTCTACGCTGAGCTCCTTCACTTTAATTGCTTGATGTCTGGCTTTTAACCATTGTTCTAATAAAGATTTGGATTTTTATCTATTACCTCGGCTGGTGCTCCTACTTTTGTGCATTTGTCTTTAAGGATTAACCACATAAACTATAGATTTCAATCAATGACATGAATAAAGAGGACAAATAATATTGGAATGACATGTATTTTATTATTATGTCATAAAACATAAAGATATAAGATAATGTTACAAAAAACATATTGAAAAATCTGCCCCATTGGAGCCATTTGACAAGGTAAAAGAGTGCATCACAGTCCTTGGAGGGAGTTGACAAGGGCCAACACAGCCCCATTGGAGCCATTTGACCAGGTAAAAGAGTGCATCACAGTCCTTGGAGGGAGTTGACAAGGGCAAACACAGCCCCATTGGAGCCATTTGACAAGGTAAAAGAGTTCATCACAGTCCTTGGAGGGAGTTGACAAGGGCCAATACAGCCCCATTGGAGCCATTTGACAAGGTAAAAGAATGCATCACAGTCCTTGGAGGGAGATGACAAGGGCCAATGCAGCCCATTGGAGCCATTTGACAAAGTAAAAAATAGTGCATCACAGTCCTTGGAGGGAGTTGACAAGGGCCAACACAGCCCATTGGAGCCATTTGACAAGGTAAAAGAGTGCATCACAGTCCTTGGAGGGAGTTGACAAGGGCCAACACAGCCCATTGGAGCCATTTGACAAGGTAAAAGAGTGCATCACAGTCCTTGGAGGGAGCGGACAAGGGCCAACACAGCCCCATTGGAGCCATTTGACAAGGTAAAAGAGTGCATCACAGTCCTTGGAGGGAGTTGACAAAGGCCAACACAGCCCTATTGGAGCCATTTGACAGGGTAAAAAGAGTGCATCACAGTCCTTGGAGGGAGTTGACAAGGGCCAACACAGCCCCATTGGAGCTATTTGACCAGGTAAAAGAGTGCATCACAGTCCTTAGAGGGAGTTGACAAGGGCCAACACAGCCCCATTGGAGCCATTTGACAAGGTAAAAGAGTGCATCACAGTCCTTGGAGGGAGTTGACAAGGGCCAACACAGCCGCATTAGAGCCATTTGACAAGGTAAAAGAGTGCAATAGGCACAACAAAAAAAACGAGAAAGGTCAAAATGGCAACAACAACTTTAACAAAGGTAACATGTGGACGGAAGATTTGTATTTGCACCCTCGGAGCATCTCCGGATCCTCCACTTATGGGTCATCAGCATCACCCTCATCGTCCTGTGCATGTCCAGCTCCAGATTCAAGCATTGACTCTACACGCATCATACGTCATATGTTATGTTATCAAAAAAGCATATATTTAAATTGCAAATTAAACTATTATATATAAAAATTGATTCATTTTTCAATCTATTCCCTATCCTTTGTTTGTTATTGTTCCTAAGCAAAACAATGTATTTTATTACTTGGTCTTAGTGGAAGGGATAGTGTGTTCAATGTCATTATATTTTATGGAACCAAGTTTTCATTTGGTCATACTCGCATTAACCCATTTGCATTAATTGTTCATGCACTTTTTCTAATAACAAGCTCTAAATAATGTTTATTTCTTATTTTTTGCTTATCACTTTGTTCCATGCAAATATCTTGTTGTGATTTAGAGGTCACGGACACTGCTAAATAAGTTAATTGTAGAGTATATTCAATTATGTATGTAAATTTTTCATGAACCAATAGGAGGCAGCTAAGGGTTTTTTAAATAATTTTTATGGCAAAGTTTGTCAGCTTTGACTACGGCTCCATGCTGAAACGCGTCAGGTGTTTGTCTACGCTGACCTCCTTCACTTTAATTGCCTGATGTATGGCTTTTAACCATTGTTCTAATAAAGATTTTTATCTATTACCTCGGCTGGTGCTCCTACTTTTGTGCATTTGTCTTTAAGGATTAACCACATAAACTATAGATTTCAATCAATGACATGAATAAAGAGGACAAATAATATTGGAATGACATGTATTTTATTATTATGTCATAAAACATAAAGATATAAGATAATGTTACAAAAAACATATTGAAAAATCTGCCCCATTGGAGCCATTTGACAAGGTAAAAGAGTGCATCACAGTCCTTGGAGGGAGTTGACAAGGGCCAACACAGCCCCATTGGAGCTATTTGACCAGGTAAAAGAGTGCATCACAGTCCTTGGAGGGAGTTGACAAGGGCAAACACAGCCCCATTGGAGCCATTTGACAAGGTAAAAGAGTTCATCACAGTTCTTGGAGGGAGTTGACAAGGGCCAACACAGCCCCATTGGAGCCATTTGACAAGGTTAAAGAATGCATCACAGTCCTTCGAGGGAGATGACAAGGGCCAACGCAGCCCATTGGAGCCATTTGACAAAGTAAAAAAGAGTGCATCACAGTCCTTGGAGGGAGTTGACAAAGGCCAACACAGCCCATTGGAGCCATTTGACAAGGTAAAAGAGTGCATCACAGTCCTTGGAGGGAGTTGACAAGGGCCAACGCAGCCCATTGGAGCCATTTGACAAGGTAAAAGAGTGCATCACAGTCCTTGGAGGGAGTGGACAAGGGCCAACACAGCCCCATTGGAGCCATTTGAGAAGGTAAAAGAGTGCATCACAGTCCTTGGAGGGAGTTGACAAAGGCCAACACAGCCCTATTGGAGCCATTTGACAGGGTAAAAAGAGTGCATCACAGTCCTTGGAGGGAGTTGACAAGGGCCAACACAGCCCCATTGGAGCTATTTGACCAGATAAAAGAGTGCATCACAGTCCTTAGAGGGAGTTGACAAGGGCCAACACAGCCCCATTGGAGCCATTTGACAAGGTAAAAGAGTGCATCACAGTCCTTGGAGGGAGTTGACAAGGGCCAACACAGCCCCATTAGAGCCATTTGACAAGGTAAAAGAGTGCAATAGGCACAACAACAAAAAACGAGAAAGGTCAAAATGGCAACAACAACTTTAACAAAGGTAACATGTGGACGGAAGATTCGTATTTGCGCCCTCGGAGCATCTCCGGATCCTCCACTTATGGGTCATCAGCATCACCCTCATCGTCCTGTGCATGTCCAGCTCCAGATTCAAGCATTGACTCTACACGCATCATACGTCGTAGAGTCAAACGCTCAACCTGTAGCTGGGCATGCATGGTGTCGTAAATCCTCTCCAGAAACAGACTGTTCCTCAGCACAGCCTGCTCTATATGCGCTAGAGCCTCTAGCGTCAGCCATGCTGAGTTACAACCTAAAATAAAGCAAATAAAGAATATTAATGATAATTACAGAACATAATAAAAAGAGATCAAAGATACATTGTAATAATAAAGACAAATCATTATTATAATTAAATATTCTATCTCAAAGATTTACACATTAAATATGTTCTTCAGACATAAATCATTAAAGGGACAGTTTAATCAAAATAAAATTTTCTCCCCTTTAATTGGTTCACAATGATCCACTTTGCCAGCTTGAGTGTATTAAAATGTTTAAAAGTATTTCCATTGTCCTTACATTAGCATTTGAAATAGTTTATTTAGCCTGTGGTATCCACACCTATCCTTAAACCTTTTGGCCTTGAGGCCAAGCTGTGTAAACACAGCAAGCAGAAGAAATTACACTCCCAGTGGGTTATAGAAGAGATAAGGTAAGAAAAAGTTATTTTTCTATTGTTCTATCCAAGTAGTGGTGATTGTTATATGGAGTGATATGAGATATAATATGTTATAATGTGGATTTAGAATGATACTTACATCTGTGACTGTGAAAGACAATCCAACACCCAGGACAAGGAAGGTGGAGACTGAGGGGAGGGATGGGATTGAGCTGGGGAGGGAAGGGGGGAGAGCTGGGATTGGGATGGGGAGGGAAGAGGGGAGGGCTGGGATTGGGCTGGGGAGGAAAGGTGGGAGGGATGGGATTGGGCTGGGGAGGGAAGGGGGGAGGGATGGGCTGCTGCTCTGGGTTAGCCCATACAACTGGGGAGTCAGGGGCCTGGTGAGTTGGGGCTGGTCAGGTGGGGGAGCTGTATGGGCCAAAATAGAAATAGGGAGAGTGGTGAAGGGGGGCAAAGGGGCGTTTTTTGGGAGGGACAGGACAGTAGGAATGGGAAGGTCCAGGAGGGGCTTCTACCTGGGGAGGGGCTTCTACCTGGGGAGGGGCTTCTACCTGGGGAGGGGCCTGGGGAGGGTCGGGAAGCTGATGCCCAGAAGAGGAAGGTCCATCTGAAATATATAATAAAAATATATTAACATCTCATACATCATGAAATCAAATCAAGGCATTTAAACATGATTTGAATTTATAAACAATGATGACATAAGGATATGGTCTGCATATAGGCACTCAGATGAATAGCAATGACTGTCTGTACAATCAGCAGATGATTATTGTGGTTTGGCATGGAATATGCATGTGACATCATGATGGGATTAATGACAAATCAAACATAAATGAAAGAACAATACAAACATATGTTCATGCTGAATGATATAGAAAGGGGGGCAGTAGTGTTTTTTCTAAAAATAATGGAATAATAATTTTTAAAGTGCCAAAGCTGTAGACTTTGATTTTCTTCCAGAGAATGTCTTAAAATAATAATACATGTTCGATACATGTTATATATATTTGACATACCATCAGACTCCAAGGGAGCCACTTCCTCCTCCGTCTCACATGTTACATCAATCTCTGTAAAACATAACATGTGTACACGTTAAAATCAGATATTATAACATATGTTACTGTTGCTCAAGGACACACATCAATGTTGCATTAAAGATATACTGAGCCAAAGTTATGAATTACATCATTTTGATGGAGCATACAAATGATATTAGATTTGTTATTCTCAAAGAGTAATAATTACATTTTAGTGTCTGCATTTTTACATTATCTCAAAAGCAGAATACATGGAACATTTAAGAGTTCTCATGTGTGTATCACTTGATGATTGTTGTCTAAATTTATAATAAAAAGAAACATATGCTATCCATGTTCTGAAGAACAAAGGTGTAGACTAAGAAGCTTTGAGATCTTAATCTTTCCAGATTAAAAATAAATAGATATATAAACAGAGGAGTAATTTATCTGTTTTATTCAAATGTAATGCTTCATCAGAATCATGATCATAATATTTATTACAAATACACCTTCAATGACATATGCATGAGTCAATGGACTTACCCAAAGCCTGCAAAGGCAGCTCATCATTGGTGCTGGATCCCTCTGGGCTCCCCATAACAACTACATCTATTAATGATATAGATATATATTAGTGAACACAGTTTGGACATCATTTAATCCCATCAGTATTGAAGTTTCAAAATAATATACTTAGAAATGTGAAGAATAGACCACTAATATGAACAATAAATGCATGAGTTAATCAAGGTGATTATAAAGAAAATGATGTCTTTAACATATGTTTAATTTCTTACTAAATTAGACAGACTATTCATCTCATATGATTCTATTGCATATCTAAATATACCTATTCCTATTGATCATTGTTTTTTTAAATAATACACACAAACAACACTTTGAATAACAACTAGTGAAAAATCAAACCAAAGCCATGTGGAACATAGATCCATTCGTGCAATGTACATTAATCTTTTTTAGGACACAACACATTTTGATTACAATGCAAAACTGAAGTTATTATAAAAAATATGTCATCATGGTGCTGTTAGAGTATACTTATATCTATAACGTAAGTCCAAGAGTGAATATGTGATTTAGATATCAATATTGTTTCATCAAAACAATGTAAGGATGATTGAATATATTGATTTTAAAGGGACACTGACCACAAATATTTAATTAATTGATTCAAATAGAACATTACATTTTAAGGAATTTTTACATTTACTCCTATTATAGATTTGTCTGCGTTCTCTTGGTTTATTTTTTTGTAAAAAAAAATGCTGCTAACCAATATTTTGGTTCTGAAAATATTGGTCATTGAATATATCCACCAATCAGCAAGAACAAGCCAGGAAGTTCCCAAAAAATTTACCTGCATCTAAACTTACATTCTTGCTTTTCAAATAAAGATACCAAGAGCATACTGAAAATATGATTATAGGAGTAAATGATAAAGTTTATTAATATTGCATGATCTATCTGAATGACAACAGAAATAATTTGTGTTCATTGTCCCTTTAATATTAAAATATCTTGATTTGACAATGTTGCTATTAATGAATTTTCGAGTCCATATGTTGATGTAATGAATAGGATGGAGCATGCAATTACAAACAATTATGTAATTTAAGGATATCATCAAGCTTCTTTAATTATCCTTCTCTCTTAGATTAAATCTTTTTTATTAAGCATTTGAAAAGTAAGATACAAAACAAATCAATCATAATAGGCCATCAACATGTCATCTGGCCCTTACAAACAAGAAACTGAAGTAGAACATGGTCGTAGTAAAAGTTCAGTAAATCTCTGTAGTGATGACAAGTAGCTACTGCTAATTATAGGGCATAATTCCTTATTTTGCACCGGGCTCCTTCTTTTGTATCATTACAAGTGTTAGTATGGCTATATTGCCCCTGTAGCACTGTATATCCTTCTCTCTTAAAGGGACATGAAGTTAAAAATGTCTAGTTGTATTATTTTTTCATTTTCAAATCCAGCCTGTGATTTAAAAAAGCTTTCAAATAGACTTATTTTTGGCTATTTTGCTTCATTGTGTTATAATCTTTTTTAAAAGGAGCAACTATGTACTACTGTTATCTGAACACATGAGTTGAACCAATCAAAATAGGCAATTTTCGGCATCAAACAATCAGCCGGTTACTCCCAGTAATACATTGCTGATCCTGAGCCAACCTAGATATGATTTTCTAATAAGGATAGCAATAGACTGAAGCAATTTAGATAATCAAATACAATTTGAAATTATTTTGAAATTACATGTGTCTAAATCCTAAAAGTGAAATGCTTGTTTTCATGTCCCTTTAATGATAAGAATAAACAAAAAAACGTATGAAATTTATATTTTTAGAATCGGCACTTTTTCAAAAATGTGTTAGTGTTGTCTAAATGTATCCAAAAAATCGCAAGAACTACACAGGGGCAGAATATAAAATGGGCAGGAACCTAAGCTTACATTAAAATGAAGATATCAAGAATAGAAGGGATATCTTCAAATACTCATAGTTTTAGATTTGTATTACAATGTAATCCCAACTTTGATTCGGGATTCTTATTTTAAAATAACCAGAAAAGATAATTAGAGTATCCATATAAATATCGATCAATGTGAATGTATTATGTACTGTTATGTCCAGGTTTGTAAGACAAAGGTAAATTATTATGAGACATGCCATGCTGTGACGAACCCTGGCTTGAGGTTCCAGCACCAACATCAGGATCTGTAATATATTCAATGAGAATTGGATATCATTAATACAAATCAGGTCATGGAGACAAACAATCTGATTTTTCAATTCTAATTGTCAAAGTACAAATCTATTTTTATTCACATGAGTTCATTGTTTCCTTAATTAATGTCTAAATAAAGAGATCCTGTATTCTTATTTTCAATCTTTTATGTTGTTGACTCTAGCTTTAATTCATTTTGTGTCTTGCATTCTCAACAATTGATAGAGATAGTTCATTGTTTATTTTGATCTTGCTAGTATAGCTTTTATAATGTAGATGATTGTAAATAAGGATACTGTATTCTTCCCATATATACTAATTAACATATACATTTGACCAACATGTCTAAAGCGATGCCAGTTACAGCAAACACATGTTCATGTGTGTGCGCAATTCTATCTTTCGTGATCATTGCACAATGATTCCAAGCGGAATTGCACATCCATGATTTGACCAACATGTCTAAAGCGATGCCAGTTACAGCAAACACATGTTCATGTGTGTGCGCAATTCTATCTTTCGTGATCATTGCGCAATGATTCCAAGTGAAATTGCGCATCCGTGATTCAGAATTGTTTTGGATATAGTAGTGTGATGAGTATCATTTATAAAGACTTCAAATATATTGGCAATTGGGTGTATTACAAGATTCAAATCGTATATTTGTTAATATTGAAAAATAATAAATAATATTTCTAACTGGGTTATGATTCGATAGTCAATGTATTAAATGGCGGATGATAGGGATTTCACAGATGCGCAATTCCTTTTTTGCTCTGTGACGCATATTCTGTATAGCGCAAGAAACATCACTCCTATTTCATATGTGACGAATCTAAAATCAGATATCTGAACATCATATGTAGCGTATGTTGTGAGATCTATATAGGTTGAATATATGGCTATATACACATTTCTTAAAAAGTCGACTCAAATATTAATATATTATATGAAGTTGGATATTTACCTGGTTCAGATTCTCTGTCCTCTTCTCCCAGGCCACCGGATGGAGAAGCAGCTGCACTGGCCTCCGGGTCAGGACTTTCTGATCCAGCAGCTGGGAGGGAAGAAGAAGAGGCAGAGGAGCGAGAGGATGTAAATCTGCGGGGGACCCAGAGATTGAGGAGGTCGCATAAAGTCACCTCATAAGGGAGTAGGTATAGTTTCCATTGGGGCTTAGTTTTTTTCCCAACCCTCTTACGGGCTTTTACCCACTCCCTTATGAGGTTGACTATTTTGTGCAGACGCAACCTCATATCTCCGAACCTCTGCATGATTTGATCCTGGCTCTTCTGGACGCCCAACACAAAATTAACATAGACGCCTAGAGGGCCTTCTTTATACTATGCTTTGTCGACCTCTTCTTGTTCTCAAACAGCTGCGGATAGAAGTCCTGGACAGCGTTGACCAGTGCTGCACTCTCTGGCTTGGTGAACCTGGGAGGTGTCATTCCTGCTAGTCCTAACAAATATATATATATATATATATATATATAAACTGCCAGCAGGCATTAGAGAAGTGACAAAAATGGCAACATGTAATGGACTTTTATATGGTGAAGTAAAAATGAGATGCACCATGGGACATGGTATCTGTACATCTGATTGGATAAAATAATGAAATTTTGTTATCATGTCTGTGAGACCATACTGACTCAAGTTATTTTTGTGTGATGAACTCTGATTGGTTGTTCCTTAATGTTTCATACCTTAGTAACTTCCATACACATACCTCCTGGGGGTGCTGTTACTACATTTTTCATGTAGACTTATTTGTAACTCATTGGACTGTTATGCAAATATGTGTGACTCAGATGTAATATCCGTGATCCATTAAATATTAATTTTACAATTTTAAAAATATATATAATCCTGTCACATTATTAAATGTTTTACACATTTTGATGTTTAATATCGATCATGTTCTTTAATACAAATAAGTTTTATTAATACAAATTTAACATTGTATGTATTTATTGTTTATTAAATACATTTCGTGATTTATTGTGAAGTATTGACATTGCTCTATTAAATGTATTTATAATACACATCAAGTGTGTGCTATTGCGTGACATTAGAATTGAATTTTTAAATATGCGAATCTCGTGTTGCAAGATACGTTTCACACGCGATATTTCTGAAATGCGTAATTTCTGGTTATAATGGCCGGAATTTGTATAATCTGTTTATAAATGTTAAACTACACGTTTGTTTATTATTAGTAAATAAACCTCAAGCTTGTATTTGTCTGAACTGCTCACATCTGTTATTGGGCAATGGCTTCTTTATTTTTAAAGGGACATTACAACAAAATATTTTCTTAAAATGATCCGGAGAGAGAATACATTTTTATACTTTAAAATGTAACTATCAATTTAGATTAATCTTTAGATATCCTTAACAGAAGAAATTGCAATGCACATGGTTGAGCCAATCACACAAAGCATCTCTGTGCATCTACCAATCTTCAGCTACTGAGCATATCTAGATATGTTTGTAAAGGAAATAATCCAAAAATAATTATTTAAAATCCATGATAGAATTAAATGTTAATGTTTAAAATTAAATTTTATTTATGATTCCAGAAAGAAACGCTTTTTAATTACCGTCCCTTTCATGAGCTTATATGCAATCTTGAACTTGATCTAAATACATCTGTGTAAACATTGTAAATATGCATTGTTGGCCACCCACAATTAAGTAGATATTTCCCAGTAATGCTTTGATGATCATAAACCTATGCACCTCCCTTTCTAAAAATCAGTAGAACATGAGAATCAAGCATATTTATATTACCTTCTGTATTGTTTGCCCCACTGTGAATGAAATATCTTCTAATGGCTGTATTTATACAGCTTTACCTTAAAGTGACATTAAGCTATATGTTCTTTACTGATTTAGATGGATAATAAAATGTTAAAACAACGTCATATTTAGTTTTATTCTCTCATTAGCTTTTTTTGCGTGATATTCTTGACTGAAAACCATATCTAGATAGACTATTTTGCTGCTGATAGTTGGTTGCGCATAGATGCCTTATGTCATTGTCTAACCCATGAGCATTGCTATTTCTTTAACAAAGGATATCTAAAGACTGAATATAATTAGATAATAATAGTACATTTAAATGGTGTTTAAATAAAATTTGTATCATCTATGATTCACTAAATTAAATATTTTTGGAATGTCCCTTTAAGGACCAAACCATTAGGAATATGTGGAGTTAATATTGTATAAAGAAACTAAAGGGAACTGAAAATACATCTAGATATGTGATATCTATCCAAGAGGTAAGGAGAATAATTGCTAGAAATTATATTTTGATCTATCTATAGTTAAATGACCCTTTAAATTTCTACACTAGAACTGAAAAGTAATCAATATGGCATACAATAACTAGCTTGGTCTAAATATGAAATTAACTTACTTTTCATTTACAGATAATTTCTAACATATTACCTAAAAAATAATTAAAGATGAATAACCTATATTTATTGTAATAATGTTTTTGGATACCTAAGGAAAATCCCAGATATTATTATGTAAATCTAACATTCAACTACACTGTCACTTTAATGTAAGTTAAACACTTTCCTTTCTTAAAAGTGAAATGAACAAAGTTGTTTTGTATAATTTAGACTACATATCCTCGTCATAAACACATTATGATTTTAACATCTATAAATCACACATTTAAAGCATAGATGTATTTAAGTCCAAATTAAATTGTTGAAAGATACTTGACTTTAACATTATCTGAACAAGCTGTGTTGATATTTTACATTCAATAAATTAACCAAAATTTTTCTATTTTATATCAGGCATGTGCTTGTCAAATAGATGACTAACAGTCATGGGAGTAATATTTTGTTTACTTGTCAGATTAGATGGATATATTTCTTCTTATCTTACTGTGATAGAGATATGTCTCTAAGAATTTGTATTTTAATACAAAAAATAGAAGATATAGTATGAAAATAAATTTATTGACAAGAAAATAAATAAAATTTCTTAAAAAAAAAAATCATCACAGATGAAAAATATTATAAACATTAGTTATTTCATGAACACGTCTTAAAATATTCATTAAATCGAATAATTGTTAAATCATCTTGTGCCTATGCTCTAGCATGTATTTTTTGGTCTTGATATTAAAAAAAAGGTTCATACATGAAATCTATATCTATCCATAATTAGAAATACCATTATATTGTCTAATCAATCTTAGAATTAAACATTAGCATTTTAAATTAGACAAAATAATGCATATCACATTATAAAAATCTATTTATATTGCATGCTGAACATAATTGAATGTAATATTTCATGTCCCTTCAAATAATATACCTCTATATCAACTATAAAATGTATTCCTTTGTCCGATTGGTCAGAATGTGAGTCCTCTCTAGCACAAAGTAGGGGTATTGTATGTAAAAGAAACATATTCTAATATAGAACATGTATCTATTCCTAATTCTTTTAACATTCTTCCTCCTGTGATTCTAGCATGCATTGTGCAAACCAGTGATGTGCGGTGAGGTCAGAGGTTGGTGAGGCACTGGCTTGGTGTGGCTATAATATGCCCCACGAAGCACATATATGAACCCAACAGAGGTATCTTAAATTTACGATAAAATTAACAGGTTGCACAATGACACAAAATGAGAGGCTGCAGCAATCAGCACTGCAATTACCTGCTACAGCCTTAGCCACACATAAACATGTGCACTCATCTCATATATAGTGCAGGAGTGAGTAAGAACAAAGGACAGGAAGTGTGAGAGGCTCAAATCATCCTAATGACACAAAATGAGAGGCTGTAGCAATCACGACCTCAATCAGCTTTGCAGTTAACTGCTTCACATATAGTGTGGGGAGAGGGGAGGGAGAGAGTGAGAAAGAAAGAGAGGGAGAGAGAAAGGAGAGAGAGAAAAAATATAAAGATGGGGGGAGAGGGAGAAAGAGAGAGAGAGAGAAAGAGGGGAGGGAGAGAGAGAGAGAGGGGGGGAGGGAGAGAGAGAGAAGGGGGGAGGGAGAGAGAGAGAAGTGGGGGAGGGAGAGAGAAAGAAGGGGGGGAGGGAGAGAGAGGGGGGGAGGGAGAGAGAGGGGGAGGGGGAGAGAGAGGGGGAGGGAGAGAGAGAGAGGGGGGGGGAGGGAGAGAGAGAGGAGGGAGAGAGAGAGAGAAGGGGAGGGAGGCAGAGGGAGGTAGACAGAGAGAGAGGGAGGGAGGGAGAGAGAGAGGGTGGGAGGGAGAGAGAGAGAGAGAGAGAGAGGGAGAGACGGTGGGAGGGAGAGAGAGAGAGAGAGACGGTGGGAGGGAGAGAGAGAGGGGGAGGGAGAGAAGGAGAAAGGAGAGAGAAAGAGAGGGGGAAGAGAAAGAGAGAGAGGGAGAGAGAAATAGAGAGGGAGAGACTGGGAGAGGGGGAGGGGGAGAGAGAGAGAGAGAAGATAAAAATAGAGAGATGGGGAGAAAGAGAGAGATTGAGAGAAAGAGAGAGAAAGAAAGAGAGAGAAAGAGAGAGGGGGATGGGGAGAGAGGGAGACTATTTGTTTAGTTGTGACAAGTTTGACTGACATTTGTAATTAGATAGAGTGACAGTGTACTGCACCCTTTAGAACACAAACTCAGGAATTGGCAATGAGTGCATATCTTGAAATTAAAAAGTCGAAAGGAGCCTTTTTTATAACCACAGTTTAAATTTCTAAGTGAATTACATCCCTGGCATACTATTTCCTTGTTTATAATAAGACCTGGAGAGAATAAAGAGGTTAGGAATGTTAAATAGGCCATTAATAAACCAACTACAATACATATCAATCACCTAGCAATATATTTATATTCCATAATAATTTGCATCACATTAGCCATTCCACTGATTATGCACATGTTGTTTATGGGTATGAGGCTCAGGCTGTGACTCCCTCAGCTAGCTTGCCTCTCTTGATAGTTCCAATCAGCTGCCACTAGCCGCCCTCACGCTGCAGAGTCAGACTCACAGACTGTCAGACACTGTCCCCACAACTCACTGACTATTTCAGTGCCCCTTGTATGTCTCCATGCTTCCCTATTTATCTCAGCATTCTGCCGTTTATCTCTGAGACCATGAGTCTTTTATATACTCATGTGTCTGTCTTATTGTCTTCTTGTTAGTTTTTGTGTCCCCTCTTTATTTTTGTTTACTCATTAACAATCTTACTGCTGAACCCTCCTCTGTGCCCTGCTCTTGTCTCCCAGCCTGTGCCATATTATGAATTGCATTGGAATTATAGCGGGAGGATTAAAGGGACAGTAAAGTCCTAATTAGACATTCATAATTTAGACTAATAGACGGAGCATACAATTTTAAACAACTTTCCAATTTACTTCTATTATTAATTTGCTTCCTTCTCTTGCTATCCTTTGCTGAAAGGTTTATCTAGGTAAACTCAGGAGTAGCAAAGAACCTAGGTTCTAGCTGCTGATTGGTGGCTGTATATAAATACCCATTGTCATTGGCTCACCCATGTGTTCAGTTAGAAACCAGTAGTGCATTGCTGTTCCTTTAACAAATGATACCAAGAGAATGAAGCAAATTTGATACATCTAAAAGGATTTATCCCTGAGGGAGCAACAGGGTGAGAGTGAGATCACATAACATGCGATAAATGACTAACCACCATGTGCAGTGCGAGGTGACTATCACAGACAGCTATCTATCTCTCCATCTAAATATATATAGTATCTTATTTGCACCCAATATACAGCATATACATTTAAAAAAGAGGAACATATAACATTTATTTCCAAAATATACTACCACAAATTAAAGTCCTACACAAATGCATCACTAAGCAGTAGTAGATATAAAAAATAAAGTCCCTTACTTTCACATGGACACAGGTCACTCCAATTCACATGCACCTTCACTGCACTGGCCAACACACTTCTCAGCCAGTGAGCCAGATTCAATAGGACTCAGGCATATGGCAAACTCCCCCCCCCCCCTCTTTTTGGTGCACCTCAGTTAACAGCCAGCCCTTCAGGTACTTCCTGTCTTCCGGCACTGAGGGAGGGCAAGGCAGCCTAACATAGGATTGTGAGGGAGCTGGGTAGCTCATTTTATGTCACTCAGTCACTCTTATGTAATATTTACTATCTGACCAATTATATATTTAAGTACAGTTTAAACTTTATAAAGATTGTATGCTATATTTCACAGAAATAGAGCATACAATCTTGATAAAGTTTACAATGTGCTCTTATGTTCTATCTAGATAAGATGTTGATTAGAATGTGCCAATGTCTTTAAGTATAAGCATCAGCCTAGCTTGCTACTCTGTGCTACTAACTGGCTGTGTGTGCTCTAGGAAGCACTAGGCAGCTTTTAAACCATGGAGCTCAGCTAGAGAGGGAAAGCAGTGACAGAACAGCAGAGATTCAGCAGAAGAAAACTGACTGAAAGGATTTTTCAATCGTTTTTCTTACTTTTTTCCTCTGCTGTTCTGTCACTGCTCTTCCCTCTCTAGCTGAGCTCTGTGGTCGAAAAGCTGCCTAGTGCTTCCCAGAGCACACACAGCCAGTTAGTAACACAGAGCTATCAGACCATGACCAGAGAGGATAGTAAGTCCGTTGAGGGTGCTGTGAGAATCAGGGGGCGGGGCACAATGTCAGCCCAAGCAGTAACTTGTTAGAGAGACTGTGCTGGGGTGTGCATACAATTCATTGACAGTCACAGTGCACACATATTACGTGTCATGCTGCCAGTGCCAGGTGCCAGTTTGTAAAAAAAAAAATATCACACAACCCTGCTTAATCCCCAATCTATCAGTTGGAATAGAATTAGAGGATCAGATGAGAGTTTTTCAAATTCCATTCCAACTGTTAGATTGCGCATAATTTGATTTTTTTTTACCCCAATATGCAGCTGGAACTTGTAAAACCTACTCATCTGCACCTCTATTACAACTGATAGATTGCGCATTAAGTATTTTTATTTTTTTTCAAAAAAATAAAATACTTAAATGAGCAATCTATCAATTGGAATTAGAGGAGCAGATGAGTAGGTTTGGAGCTGAAGCGTCAGATATTTTATTACCTACTGCTTTGTGTAGAATCAAGTAGCTGTAGGCTCAGTGTATCACTCCCAGACAGGACATGGTAGCAGCTGATCGCAGCTCAAGATCGGAGGAAAGGAGGCAGTAGTCTGAATCTCTTCAAGCTTCCCGCCAGTTCGGCTGCTCTCTTGTGCATGCGCAGGGAGCCAATCAGCACCGGTCACGTTCTCCTGCTTCTGTCAATCACCAGGAGAACATGACCTTCTGATTGGCTCCCTTGCTAGGAGGCAGAAAGAGGGCTGCCTCCTATTGGTCCCTATTTTCAGTGTAGATATTTTGACCACCAATTGGTGGCGCTTCAGCTTGTGTAATGCTATGTCCCATATAGCTCTATGGACAGAAGCGGTCCTGTAGGCTGCCTCTCCATAGCGTTACATGGGGGAGAAAATTTTTTTGATTTTATTTTTTGTTTGTTTTTTATTTCATTAAATGTAATTACAATTTGGTCCCATATGGCAGGGTAGGCACTGCCTCCCCTGCCTCCTATGACTGCACGTCCATGGTACAAACTAACCTGGATGTATGGTCTTTGAAAGGCAATTATCTTCAAAATATCAGTTTATCTTCATTAGGTCATATTCATCATTTTCAAAATAGAGGATTGTGAAATACCATCTAAAAGAAAAATAATCTAAGTGTCTCCAATAGGATGCATCCACAGCCTTAGTCCATAAAAAAGTTTTGCCACTTACCATGTGAACGTGTCTTTGTATGGTTTTCAAGGTCAGCACATTTGAAAGACAATGCCAGACATGATCACATTGGTATTTATCACTTTCAATCTGGGATTCTTCACTTTCAGTCTGGAATACTTCACTTTCAGTCTGGGATACTTCACTTTCAGTCTTGAATTCTTCACTTTCAGTCTTTAGATGAAGTCATCTCCCTAATGGCCGAAAAAGTGAAAATAAAATAATTAATAGAAGTGTGTGAATTAGTTCTGCACCCCCATATTTCTGAAACCATTTCTATCACTAGCTTACTAAGCGTGTGTAGCATCTTGTGTTATGTTCTATCAATCAAGTGTGAAGATGAGTCATACATTGTGCAGACCTAACCTCTGATGTGTGACTTTGAATATGACTTTGAAGCATATAGTCTTGCTAGAGGATCCCTTTCTGAGTATCCAAATTTCTAGTAATGTGTAAACTAAATACTACTTTGTAAAATGTATGCCATATGATGGGTGATTGTGCCAAATTTCCGCCAGCCACAGTCCATACATTATTTATACTTACCAGCTGATGTCTTTAAAAACCAGGTGGCGAAGTCGTTACAGGACCCAATGCCAGGAGCATCACCTATAATAATCAAAATAAATTTTTATAATCATTTGATGAACAATCCTAACATGTTTGCACAATTCTCTACTTCTCATTTCCCTAGAATTCACACATATTCGCAATACTCCAATCTAACTTCTATTATTTACCGTCTGAAGTGGCGGTTGATGATGTTTGCTCTGACATTGAGCTCCTCGTCCTGGAATGGCCCCTCTAGAACAGGGTCGTCCTCCTCATCTTGGAGGAGGCGTTGGGGCATCCCAGCCCGCTGTGCAATGTTATGCAGGACGCTACAGGCTATAACGATATTCACCACTTTACTAGGGCTGTATTGGAGGGCTCCTCCAGACCTGTCCAGGCATCTTACTCTCATTTTGAGGAGCCCAAACATCCTCTCCACTACAGCCCTAGTCCGCTTGTGCGCCCTATTATAGCACTCCTGGGCCTCGTCGTTAGGGTTATGCAACAGCGTAATGAGCCAAGGCCGGCTCATGTAACCAGAATCACCTATAAATAATGAACATAACAAAATTACAAATATTAATAATTTATTTATAATTATTATATTAAAATACTTTGCATTTGTGTACACGAAAATCCCCTAAAATAAACATTTTCCTTAAAAAAGAATTATATGTTTAAATCGCATTCTTTATCTGCCCATTTAGGCTAAGACATGCTACATATCTGTTTTGAACTAAAACTAGACATTTGCAGAAAGAGACAATGACATGGTTAAATTACATTCTCTATCTGGCCATTTAAGCTAAGCCATGCTACATATCTGTTTGGAGCTAAAACTAGACATTTGCGGAAAGAGACAATGACATGGTTAAATTGCATTCTCTATCTGCCCATTTAAGCTAAGACATGCTTCATATGCGTATTTCGCATAAAGCAGACATTTGCTAAAATAAAAAAAAATGGTTAAATTGCATCCTAGAGCTGCCCATTTAAGCTAAGACATGCTACATATTTGTTTGGAGCTAAAACTAGACATTTGCGGAAAGAGACAATGACATGATTAAATTGCATTCACTATCTGCCCATTTAAGCTAAGACATGCTACATATGCGTATTTCGCATAAAGCAGACATTTGCTAAAATTAAAAAAAATGGTTAAATTGCATCCTAGAGCTGCCCATTTAAGCTAGGACATGCTACATATCTGTTTGGAGCTAAAACTAGACATTTGCGGAAAGAGACAATGACATGGTTAAAGTGCATTCTATAAATGCCCATTTAAGCTAAGACATGCTACATATGCGTATTTCACATAAAGCAGACATTTGCTAAAAAAGAAAGAAATGGTTAAATTGCATCCTAAAGCTGACCATTTAAGCTAGGACATGCTACATATTTGTTTGGAGCTAAAACTAGACATTTGCGGAAAGAGACAATGACATGGTTAAAGGGCATTCTATAAATGCCCATTTAAGCTAAGACATGCTACATATGCGTATTTCGCATAAAGCAGACATTTGCTAAAAGAGAAAGAAATGGTAAAATTGCATCCTAGAGCTGGCCATTTAAGCTAAGACATGCTACATATCTGTTTGTAGCTAAAACTAGACATTTGCGGAAAGAGAAAGAAATGGTTAAATTGTATCCTATAGCTGCACATTTTGCACATTACACAAACACAACTGTTTTTTAAGACTACGGTGGCAATTGTCTAACTAATTAACCATGTTGTGCACAAATACTCACCAACGAGCCACCCAGGGGGAAACTGTCTTCCCTCAAACTGCCGCCACAGGGATGACTGTCTGAGGATGCAGGCATCATGACAAGCCCCGCCGAAATTCGCACACACCTGCATAATCCACATCCGTGCATCACAAACAAACTGCACGTTGAGACTATGAAAGTGTTTGCAATTTCGGAAGGGCTGGTCATGTTCAGGAGCACGCAGCGCAATGTGGGTGCAATCTATTGTTCCCAAGACATTGGGCATTCGAGCTATAGCAAAGAATTCCCTCTTCAGGCACCTCCAATCCCCATCATTCTGAGGGAATCCTATGTATTGCTTACTGACTCGTACCATGGCGTCCAGAAAGTTGTCAAAAACCACAGAGAAAGTACCCTGAGCAAGCCCATGCAGGTACCCCTCTCCAGATTAAAAACTCCCAGAGGCCAGGACGTGTATGCAACTAAGCATCTTGGTCAAGGAGTAACAAGGTATGCAAAAACATAAAAGCGATTTGATACAATGTCGATCACAAGGGACGCTTTGGCCATGTTGTTTGGGGGATTTATAGTGCAATTAGTCCAATGGTAGCATTTTCGTAATGATTGCTGATTGTATACACTTGTTTGTATGTGCGCGGCGCGAATGCTTTAAAAGTGGGCGTTTTTTTTAGGTGTTTGCTGAAATTTTGTTTTCCCCCAATGAATCGCAATGTGAAATTGTAAAATGTAAGATATACAGTGAATCTTCGTAATGTTTGTTCATATGCGTAATAAATACTTATTAAATGCGATCTTATTGTAAAAAGCACACGTCCACGCTAACATGCATGAAAGTGCATACTTGTGTATAATGTGTATAATTGCATAGAATCTGATCGATCAATGTTTCTGCAATATTGTTTGTAAACGATAAAGTAACAGCTACCATCTCTAATATTGTATATATAAGTGATTTGCGAGATGTCAATATTGTACGCGTCCCATTAAAATCGCTATAGCAATGAAGATCTTCCAAACTGTTGTTTACGTATATGTAGTATTGATTGAGAAACTTCTGAAAGGGGCGGTACAGTCCTAAAGCTGTAATGTGTATGGTTGAAGCTTCTAATGACGTCATCATATTAGCAACCTGCCTGTCTAGTTAGCAAATCTTCATTCTGCTGTTGTATTTTACTACATTGTTATTGTGTGCTGATTAAAATATCAATGTTTGCTTTGCTGTTGTGTGATGCGTGTTATGTACATCTACGTATGTATTGTGATTCTCTCCCACATTTGCTGACTTATATAAAGCAGTATAGCATTGTTGTTCCTTCCAAAAAAGTGACAGCTGTAATCTGTTCTAATGATATGTTGTACGTAATTCCTAATGATATATTCTGAGTGAATCGTGATGTTAAAGGGACAGTAAATCCCTATTTTATGTTTCATGATTCATAGAGAAAATGTAATGTTAAGCAACCTTCCAATGTAGTTGTATGATGCAAATGTGTTCATTGTTTATATATGTGTATTCCCCCATAATATCAATGCACATGTATGAGTGAATGACAAAAGTCATGTATGTGCATCCATTAATAATCATGTGTTAAGCCTATGTAGATATGCTGTTCATGCAAGCATATGAGTTGAATAAATGAAATGCTATAATAGAGGTAAATGAGACGTGTTTCCAATTGTCTACTGTTTGTGAATAATGAAATGTGAAAATTATTTTTCTGTCCGTTTAAATCTGATGTAATTGATCAAAAATATTTTGTATTGTTGATGGTGATTGGTATTTGAAATAATGTAAATTTATAAAACAATTTGATGTTGTAGTGAATTTCACACAAGTAAAAGCTATAACTCCATAGGGAAATAGCCATTTCTTGATCTATTTGTCATAGCGGAACTAACGCAAGAAAGCATGAGTTAGTTTCAAAATTTTAACGCTGGCATTACGAGTTTTCTTGTCTACGCTTTTTTCTGTGCGTTAGGTAAATCTGGCTGTCGCGTGCACGAGCATGTCTTCCCCATAGAAGTCAATGGAGGAGAAAAATGTGTGTAGAAATAAAATCCAAGACTTGTTTTGAGCGTAAAGTGAGTGACGTCATGTTGTGTGAAAAAGTAGCTAAATCGTGTTAAATTTGTAATAAAAATCTTATTTGTGTATGTAAGGTGCTGTATATTGTTTGTATGTATTGATTAGTGTATGTATGTGATAATATTTGTAGTTAGATGTAGCTGTATGAGTGTCTGTTCCCGTCTGTCTATGTAAGTCAATGGAGAATGGATTTCTCTGGCTTTTTTTTCAAACACCTGAGATCTCGTAACTTTGTTCCGTTCTATTTTGAACTGAAAAAATCTAAATCTAAATATAGTGTAGTGTTTGTATGAGTGTAAGTGTAGTTTGTGTAATGTTTTTTTGTAATTCGTGGATTTTTTTCCGCGGTATATGTTAACTACTGGGTCTGGGTTGACGTTAATGATTTCAGCCGATGACAAATATTTTTGTTGCGTTAGGGAAACTTGTAATACCAGCGGCCGTAAAAAAGCAGAGTTAGGTCCGTCTAACGCTGCTTTTTTACTCTAACGCAAAACTCGTAATCTAGGCGTTTGTTTGTATGTATGGGGTACTCGCACGTCAGAGGCTCCTGCACACCTCTCATGCATAAAGAAATCCAAAGAGGAGACGTTAGCACCATCAATTCATCAAGGTATCAGCTTTATTTACAGTAACATGAAGACAAAGCAGCAGCGACGTTTCGAGTCCATCTGACTCTTAATCATGCTATAGACAACTACCATTAAACCCCTTATATAACACCTGTGTAACATTTAATTAATTCACCTGTTCATTAGATGACATCATACATATTTCTCATGTTTCTCTCTCGCCACCTACTGGCTGTATATAATTATCACTCATTTTAAATGAACTTTTTTTCCTTTTTACTTTTTGATGTGGCATTTTTTAGGGTATTATTGACATGGTAGTTTGGATTATGTACACAATATCAAAATATATAAATATTTAAAAACCTATAAATGCATATACAAAATATCTGAAAAATACTTATAAAAACAAATGTAGGTCATAATACCTATTTAATCCTACTGGGTGGAGGGTTTAAATTTAAATACCCTCCACCCAGTAGGATTAAATAGGGATTATGACCTACATTTGTTTTTATAAGTATTTTTCAGATTTTTTGTATATGCATTTATAGGTTTTTAAATATTTATTATTTTATGGAGTTTTGATATTGTGTACATAATCCAAACTACCATGTCAATAATACCCTAAAAAATGCCACATCAAAAAGTGAAAAGGAAAAAAAGTTCATTTAAAATGAGTGATAAATATATACTGCCAGTAGGTGGCGAGAGAGAAACATGAGAAATATGTATGATGTCATCTAATGAACAGGTGAATTAATTAAATGTTACACATGTGTTATATAAAGGGTTCAATGGTAGTTGTCTATAGCATGATTAAGAGTCAGATAGACTCAAAATGTCGCTGCTGCTTTAAAGGGCCGGTCCTAGCCATTGCGGGGCCCAAGGCAGGATGACAAAATAGGGCCCCTTTTGTCCCGCCTCCAACCCCGCCCAGTTCCACCTCCTACCCGCCCAGTCTCTGCCGCCAACCCCACCCAGTCTCCGCCTCCAATCCCGCCCAGGCTCCGCCTCCAACCCCGCCCCCAGTTTTTTAAATTAATTAAAAAAATGGGAGAAAAATAATTTAAAGGTAATGCACAACATTTTAAAAAAACAAAACAAAACAAATCCACTAATGTGGAGCACTATAGCATTGTATATACTGCAATAAACCATTTGCACTATTGGAACAACTGTTTATGTATACAGGGAGTGCAGAATTATTAGGCAAGTTGTATTTTTGAGGATTAATTCTATTATTGAACAACAACCATGTTCTCAATGAACCCAAAAAACTCATTAATATCAAAGCTGAATAGTTTTGGAAGTAGTTTTTAGTTTGTTTTTAGTTATAGCTATTTTAGGGGGATATCTGTGTGTGCAGGTGACTATTACTGTGCATAATTATTAGGCAACTTAACAAAAAACAAATATATACCCATTTCAATTATTTATTTTTACCAGTGAAACCAATATAGCATCTCAACATTCACAAATATACATTTCTGACATTCAAAAACAAAACAAAAACAAATCAGTGACCAATATAGCCACCTTTCTTTGCAAGGACACTCAAAAGCCTGCCATCCATGGATTCTGTCAGTGTTTTTATCTGTTCACCATCAACATTGCGTGCAGCAGCAACCACAGCCTCCCAGACACTGTTCAGAGAGGTGTACTGTTTTCCCTCCTTGTAAATCTCACATTTGATGATGGACCACAGGTTCTCAATGGGGTTCAGATCAGGTGAACAAGGAGGCCATGTCATTAGATTTTCTTCTTTTATACCCTTTCTTGCCAGCCACGCTGTGGAGTACTTGGACGCGTGTGATGGAGCATTGTCCTGCATGAAAATCATGTTTTTCTTGAAGGATGCAGACTTCTTCCTGTACCACTGCTTGAAGAAGGTGTCTTCCAGAAACTGGCAGTAGGACTGGGAGTTGAGCTTGACTCCATCCTCAACCCCAAAAGGCCCCACAAGCTCATCTTTGATGATACCAGCCCAAACCAGTACTCCACCTCCACCTTGCTGGCGTCTGAGTCGGACTGGAGCTCTCTGCCCTTTACCAATCCAGCCACGGGCCCATCCATCTGGCCCATCAAGACTCACTCTCATTTCATCAGTCCATAAAACCTTAGAAAAATCAGTCTTGAGATATTTCTTGGCCCAGTCTTGACGTTTCAGCTTGTGTGTCTTGTTCAGTGGTGGTCGTCTTTCAGCCTTTCTTACCTTGGCCATGTCTCTGAGTATTGCACACCTTGTGCTTTTGGGCACTCCAGTGATGTTGCAGCTCTGAAATATGGCCAAACTGGTGGCAAGTGGCATCTTGGCAGCTGCACGCTTGACTTTTCTCAGTTCATGGGCAGTTATTTTGCGCCTTGGTTTTTCCACACGCTTCTTGCGACCCTGTTGACTATTTTGAATGAAACGCTTGATTGTTCGATGATCACGCTTCAGAAGCTTTGCAATTTTAAGAGTGCTGCATCCCTCTGCAAGATATCTCACTATTTTTGACTTTTCTGAGCCTGTCAAGTCCTTCTTTTGACCCATTTTTCCAAAGGAAAGGAAGTTGCCTAATAATTATGCACACCTGATATAGGGTGTTGTTGTCATTAGACCACACCCCTTCTCATTACAGAGATGCACATCACCTAATATGCTTAATTGGTAGTAGGCTTTCGAGCCTATACAGCTTGGAGTAAGACAACATGCATAAAGAGGATGATGTGGTCAAAATACTCATTTGCCTAATAATTCTGCACTCCCTGTATAATGAAGAATTATGCTGACAATTAGGGACAGTTGAGTTGAACTGGGCCTTATTTTGTGTTTTCTTATGATAACAGGAACATTACAGAGACGCCAGGGCCAGCCCTAGCAAGTGCAGGTCCATAGGCAGAATGACAGTGCAGTGACCTCTACCCAGAACAATAAATACTTAAAGAAATGGGGCAACCACACACACATACCCCCCACCAACCACACACACCAACCAACCACACACACACCCACCAACCAACCACACACACTAAAGGGTAATAGAAATACTTGTAAACCTTTTTTTTTTTAAAGATGTTAATGCTTTATTTAGAATACCAAGGTATGGCAGCTACCTGTTGTAATAAGGTTGGATTCATAGCCCCAACCATTATAAAAAGCAGTTAGGTAGTGAACATTGCGCATTTTATATGCAACTGAAAACAAATCTGGCATTACATTTAAACAAAAAGTACCTTAGTTACACCAAGTTACAATGAAAGTAAAGTTTAACTTTGCAGTTACATTCTTTGATGTAGACATTAGACATTGATGTCCAATATCCAAATAATCTTACAGATTTTAATACCATGAAAACCCAAAGCAAAAATGTATAGAAATGGGAAGCAACTGAAATGGTGTAAATTGCCGACAGGTACTTACTGTAACTAAGTCAAACTGGTTAACTGCAAATTACAGTTGTGTATTTAATTTATACAATTTTAATTTTAAATCCATATATTGAGGTATTGTGACACATGATGGTATGCCAAGCTTTGTTATTGAGCTTTTATTAGTGACACCTCACGTAACATGCACCACACCAATAGGAATCAGCGGTCAAATCATAAAGGATATCCCAGCCCCACTGCAATAAAATGATGCCCTCAGCACCCCTGTAATAAAATGATGCTCACAGCAATAAAATGATGCCCCCAGCACCCTGCAATAAAATGATACTCCCAGCAATAAAATGATGCCCCAGCACACCTGCAATAAAATGATACTCCCAGCAATAAAATGATGCCCCCAGCACCCTGCAATAAAATGATACTCCCAGCAATAAAATGATGCCCCCAGCACACCTGCAATAAAATGATGCTCCCAGCCCCCCTCTGTAATAAATTATGTCCCAGCAATAAAATGATGCTCCCAGTCCCCCTGCAATAAAATGATGCTCCTAGCCCCCCTGCAATAAAATGATTCTCCCAGCAATAAAATGATGCCGCCAGCACCCTGCAATAAAACGATGCTCCCAGCAATAAAATGATGCCCCCAGCACCCTGCAATAAAATGATGCTCCCAGCAATAAAATGATGCCCCAGCACCCTGCAATAAAATGATGCTCACAGCAATAAACTGATGCCCCCAGCAAACCTGCAATAAAATGATGCTCCCAGACCCCTCTGTAATAAATTATGCCCCAGCAATATAATGATGCTCCCAGCCCCCTGCAATAAAATTATGTTACCAGCCCCCCTCTGTAATAAATTATGCCCCAGCAATAAAATGGTGCTCCCAGCCCCCCTGCAATAAAATGATGCTCCCAGCCCCCCTGCAATAAAATGATGCTCCCAGCCCCCCTGCAATAAAATGATGCTCCCAGCAATAAAATGATGCCCCCAGCAATAAAATGATGCCCCCAGCACCCTCCAATAAAATGATGCTCCCAGCCCCCCTGCAATAAAATGATGCTCCCAGCGCCCCTGCAATAAAATGATGCTCCCAGCAATAAAATGATGCCCCCAGCAATAAAATGATGCCCCCAGCACCCTCCAATAAAATGATGCTCCCAGCAATAAAATGATGCCCCCAGCACCCTGCAATAAAATGATGCTCCCAGCAATAAAATGATGCCCCCAGCAAACCTGCAATAAAATGATGCTCCCAGACCCCTCTGTAATAAATTATGCCCCAGCAATATAATGATGCTCCCAGCCCCCTGCAATAAAATTATGCCTCCAGCAATAAATGATTCCCCCCAGCACCCCTGCAATAAAATTATGTTACCAGCCCCCCTCTGTAATAAATTATGCCCCAGCAATAAAATGGTGCTCCCAGCCCCCCTGCAATAAAATGGTGCTCCCAGCAATAAATGATTCCCCCCAGCACCCCTGCAATAAAATGATGCTCCCAGCCCCCCTCTGTAATAAATTATGCCCTAGCAATAAAATGATGCTCCCAGCCCCCCTGCAATAAAATGATGCCCCCAGCACCCCTGCAATAAAATGATGCTCCCAGCCCCCCTCTGTAATAAATTATGCCTCAGCAATAAATGTTGCTCCCAGCCCCCTGCAATAAAATGTTGCTCCCAGCCCCCTGCAATAAAATGATGCTCCCAGCCCCCCTGCAATAAAATGATGCCCCCAGCCCCCCTGCAATAAAATGATGCTCCCAGCCCCCCTGCAATAAAATGATGCTCCCAGCACCCCTGCAATAAAATGATGCTCCCAGCCCCCCTCTGTAATAAATTATGCCTCAGCAATAAATGATGCTCCCAGCCCCCCTGCAATAAAATGATGCTCCCAGCCCCCTGCAATAAAATGATGCTCCCAGCACCCCAGCAATAAAATGATACCCCAGCAATAAAATGATGCCCCCAGCCCCCTGCAAAAAAATTATGCCCTGAGCCCCCTGCAATAAAATGATGCTCATAGCAATAAAATGAAGCCCCCAGGCCAGCCCCTCTGCAATAAAATGATGCCCCCAGCAATAAAATTATTTCCTCGCCCCCCCCTGCAATAAAATGATGCCCCCAGCCCTCCTGCAATAAAAGTATGCCCCAGCCCACCTGCAATAAAATTATGCCTCCAGCCATAAATGATGCCCCCAGCAGTCCCCTGCAATAAAATGATGCCCACAGCAGCCCCCTGCAATAAAATGATGCCCCCAGCAGCCCCCTGCAATAAAATGATGCTCCCAGCAATAAACTGATGCCCCAAGCACCCCTGCAATAACATTATGCTCCCAGCCCCCTCTGTAATAAATTATGCCCCCAGCAATAAATTATTCCCCCCAGCACCCCTGCAATCAAATTATGTTCCCAGCCCCCCTCTGTAATAAATTATGCACCCAGCAATAAATGATTCCCCCCCAGCTCACCTGCAATCAAATTATCCTCCCTGCCCCCCTCTGTAATAAATGATGCCCCATGCAATAAAATGATGCTCCCAGCCCCCCTGCAATAAAATTATGCCTCCAGCCATAAGTGATGCCCCCAGCAGCACCCCTGCAATAAAATGATGCCCCCAGCAGCCCCCTGCAATAAAATGATGCTCCCAGCCCCCTGCAATAAAATGATGCTCCCAGCACCCCAGCAATAAAATGATACCCCAGCAATAAAATGATGCCCCCAGCCCCCTGCAAAAAAATGATGCCCTGAGCCCCCTGCATTAAAATGATGCTCATAGCAATAAAATGAAGCCCCCAGGCCAGCCCCTCTGCAATAAAATGATGCCCCAGCAATAAAATTATTTCCTCGCCCCCCCCTGCAATAAAATGATGCCTCCAGCCCTCCTGCAATAAAAGTATGCCCCAGCCCACCTGCAATAAAATTATGCCTCCAGCCATAAATGATGCCCCCAGCAGTTCCCTGCAATAAATTGATGCCCACAGCAGCCCCTGCAATAAAATGATGCCCCCAGCAGCCCCCTGCAATAAAATGATGCTCCCAGCAATAAACTGATGCCCCAAGCACCCCTGCAATAACATTATGCTCCCAGCCCCCTCTGTAATAAATTATGCCCCCAGCAATAAATTATTCCCCCCAGCACCCCTGCAATCAAATTATGTTCCCAGCCCCCCTCTGTAATAAATTATGCCCCCAGCAATAAATGATTCCCCCCCAGCTCCCCTGCAATCAAATTATGCTCCCTGCCCCCCTCTGTAATAAATGATGCCCCATGCAATAAAATGATGCTCCCAGCCCCCCTGCAATAAAATTATGCCTCCAGCCATAAGTGATGCCCCCAGCAGCACCCCTGCAATAAAATGATGCCCCCAGCAGCCCCCTGCAATAAAATGATGCTCCCAGCACCGCTGCAATAAAATGATACCCCCAGCAATAAAATGATACCCCCAGCCCCCCGGCAATAAATGATGCCCATAGCAATAAAATTAAGCCCCCAGGCCAGCCCCCTGCAATAAAATGATGCTCCCAGCAATAAAATGATGCCCCCAGCCTCCCCTGCAATAAAATGATGCCCCCAGCCATAAGTGATGCCCCAGCAGCCCCCATGCAATAAAATGAAGCCCCCAGCCAGCCCCCTGCAATAAAATGATGCCCCAGCCATAAGTGATGCCCCCAGCCAGCCCCCTGCAATAAAATGATGCCCCCAGCCCTCCTGCAATAAAATTATGCCTCCAGCCAAAAGTGATGCCCCAGCAGCACCCCTGCAATAAAATCATGCCTCCAGCAATACGCCTGCAATAAAATGATGCTCCCAGCACACCTGAAATAAAATGATACCCTCAGCAATAAAATGATGCCCCCAGGAATAAAATATTTCTCTGAGTCCCTCTGCAATAAATGATGCCCATAACAATAAAATGAAGCTCCCAGGCCAACCCCCTGCAATAAAATGAATAAAATGATGCCCCCAGCCAGCCACCCCTGCAATAAAATGATGCCCCCAGCCAGCCCCCCCTGCAATAAAATGATGCCCCCAGCCAGCCCCCCTGGAATAAAATGATGCCCCCAGCCAACCCCCCTGCAATAAAATGATGCCCCCAGCCAGCCCCCCTGCAATTAAGTGATGCCCCAGTCAGCCCCCCCTGCAATAAAATGATGCCCCCAGCCAGCCCCCCCACAATAAAATGATGCCCCCAGCCAGCCCCCTGCAATAAAATTATGCCTCTTGCCAGCCCCCCCACAATAAAATGATGCCCCCAGCCAGCCCTCCCTGCAATAAAATGATGCCCTCAGCCAGCCCCCCTGCAATAAAATGATGCCCCCAGCCAGCCCCCCTGCAATAAAATGATGCCCCCAGCCAGGCCCCCCTGCAATAAAATGATGCCCCCAGCCAGCCCCCCTGCAGTAAAATTATGCCCCCAGCCAGCCCCCTGCAATTAAATGATGCCCCCAGCCAGCCCCCCGCAATAAAATGATGCCCCCAGCCATCCCCCACCCCTGCAATAAAATGATGCCCCCAGCCAGCCCCCCCTGCACCAGACAGTCAGTCAGACACAGTGACAGTTAGTGACTCACCACTCTCGTCGTCGACTCGGACTCTGGCTGCGCTTGCTGCGCCGATGCATCATGCCTGCGACTCCCACTCTGCTGGCTGCCTGTGTGACTGTCTGCTGCCTCAACCTTACCTGCACAGTGCACACTGACTGATCTCTGCTCCTCCTCCCCACTCACTCCTGGCTCGTGCAAAATTTTAAAAAAATGGCGGCAAAAAAAAAAATACATTTGAAAAAAAAATGTAATCCTAAATTTTATATATATATATATATATATATATATATATATATATATATATATATGTATATATCCTATATTATAAAAGGCCAAGTGTGTTTGTCCGAAACTGTCATGCGCATTAGGACAAACACACCTGGCCTTAGATTGACAGCTGGCACCAGACCTGGACCCTTACAGTGGCGCGTGGCAAACCCTGTTCTCGCGGTGGACACAGTCGGTGCAGAGAGATGCTTCTAACTGATCCTCACGCGCCACAAACTACTCACGCACCACTGTAAGGGTCCAGGTTTGGTGCCAGCTGTCAATATAACTCACGTGCTGCTGCCTAAACTACGGAGCCAGATGTGAATGTAAGCTGATCCTGCGCGCCAGTAGTGAGGATCAGCTTAGTAGCATAGTTAGTGGCGTGTGAGGATCAGCTTACATTCACATGTGGCTCCGTAGTTTAGGCAGCAGCACGTGAGTTATATTGACAGCTGGCACCAGACCTGGACCCTTACAGTGGTGCGTGAGGATCAGTTAGAAGCATCTCTCTGCATCAACTGTGTCCACCGAGAACAGGGTTTGCCAGGGTTGATGTGGGCGTGTCGGTGTCGGGGGCGGTCGTGTCGGGGGCGGGGCCGGGCATGTCAGGGGCGGGGTCGGGTGGGGCCGCACGCGGCCGTGTGTACAGGAGAGATAGCTCAAAAGATGAGGGGGGAGAGATAGCTCAAAAGAGGAGGGGGAAGAGGGGAGAGATAGCTCAAAAGAGGAGGGGGGAAGGGGGGAGAGATAGCTCAAAAGAGGAGATAGCTCAAAGGGGGAGGGGAGAGAGATAGCTCAAAAGAGGAGGGGGGAAGGGGGGAGAGATAGCTCAAAAGAGGAGGGGGGAAGGGGGGAGAGATAGCTCAAAAGAGGAGGGGGAGGGGGGAGAGATAGCTCAAAGAGGAGGTGGGGAAGGGGGAGAGATAGCTCAAAAGAGGAGGGGGAAGGGGGGAGAGATAGCTCAAAAGGGGAGGGGGGAGAGATAGCTCAAAAGAGGAGGGGGGGAGGGGGGAGAGATATAGCTCAAAAGAGGAAGGGGGAGAGATAGCTCAAAAGAGGAGGGGGGAGGGGGGAGAGATAGCTCAAAGGGGGAGGGGGAGAGATAGCTCAAAAGAGGAGGGGAGGGGGGAGAGAGAGCTCAAAAGAGGAGGTGGGGAGGGGGGAGAGATAGCTCAAAGGGGGTTGGGGGAGAAATAGCTCAAAAGAGGAGGGGAGGGGGGAGAGATAGCTCAAAAGGAGAGGGGGGAGAGATAGCTCTAAAGAGGAGGGGGAGAGATAGCTCAAAAGAGGAGGGGAAGAGATAGCTCAAAAGAGAAGGGGGGAGGGGGGAGAGATAGCTCAAAAGAGGAGGGGGAGGGGGGAGAGATAGCTCAAAAGAGGAGGGGGAGAGAGAGCTCAAAAGAGGAGGGGGGAGAGATAGCTCAAAAGAGGAGGGGGAGAGATAGCTCTAAAGAGGAGGGGGGGAGGGGGGAGAGATAGCTCAAAAGAGGAGGGGGAGGGGGGAGAGAGAGAGCAAAAGAGGGGGGAGAGCAAAAGAGAGGGGGGGAATGAGACGGCAAAAGAGAGGGGGGAGGGAGACGGCAAAAGAGAGGGGGGAGAGAGACGACAAAAGAGAGGGGGGACGGAGACGGCAAAAGAGAGGGGGGAGGGAGACGGCAAAAGAGAGGGGGGAGGGAGATGGCAAAAGAGTGGGGGAGACAGCAAAAAAGAGGGGGGAGAGAGAGAGAGAGAGAGAGCAAAAGAAAGGGGAGAGAGCGAGAGCAAAATATAGGGGAAAGAGCGAGAGCAAAAGAAAGGGGAGAGAGAGAGAGCAAAAGAAAGGGGGGGAGAGAGAGCAAAAGAAAGGGGGGAGAGAGAGAGAGAGAGCAAAAGAAAGGGGGGAGAGAAAGAGAACAAAAGAAAGGGGGAGAAAGAGGAAGCAAAAGAAAAATGGGGAGAGAGAGAGCAAAAGAAAGGGGGGGGGAGAGAGAGCAAGAGAGGGGGGGAGAGAGCAAGAGAGAGAGGGGAGAGAGCAAGAGAGAGAGGGGAGAGAGCAAGGGGTGGAACCACTGTACTGCAAAAAATGGCCCATGTACACAGGCTTTAGGACTAGTATATATATAAAAGCCCTGTCCTGTCAAAAACATCTATAAATACATATATATATATAAGCCCTTTCCTGTCAAAAACCTTCTCATAATCCATATACCTTTTAACCTTATCATTTTTTTAAATATTTATATGACTATTTTTTTATCAGATATGTTTATATGCTTGTAAAACTTTATTTTATTGTGATTACGTTGCGCTTAGTGCAACTTTTTTTTACTGCTTACAATTTACCCTACATCTTCACTTGCATCAGTTTACTTTCGATTTGTAATTCATCCATTTATTTATTTATAAAATATTTTACCAGGAAGGATACATTGAGATTTCTCTTGTTTTCAAGTATGTCCTGGGTCCACAAAACATTGCATTGATACAATAGGGTACAATAAAATACAAAAACAATAATAATACACAATATATGCAAACATTTTACATAGAACAGGTAGGAAATATATAATCAACCATGACAGGTGCATTCTGTTTTGATATATGTAGAGTGGGATCTCTTAAAGGATATTAGGCTTGGGGAAGGTTTGAAAGTGTGCGGGAGGTCATTCCATAATTGTGGTACTCTGTAGGAAAAGGAGGATCAAACTGCTTTCTTTTTGTATTGTGGCAAGCTAAATAATGTGCTGGTATTGGATCAGAGGTTTTAGGAGGTGGGAATAGCCTGGGAGAGCATTCTGTTCAGGTAGGGTTGGAGCTTCCCAGAAAGGCTCTTAAACACAAGGCAGGAAAGATGGAGGGTGCGTCTGGATTCCAGCGACAGCCAGTTTAGTTCTTTTAGCATGTCACAATGGTGGGTCCTGTAGTTACATTGTAGCACAAAGCGGCAGAATGAATTATACAATGTATTAAGTTTATTAAGGTGAGTTTGCAGTGCAGGTGCATATACTACGTCCCCGTAATCCATGATAGGCATCACCATTTGCTGTACAATTTTTTCCTTTACTGTAGGGCTGAGGTAGGATTTGTTGCTGTACAGGGCACCTAGTTTTGGATAAAGTTTAATTGTAAGTTTTTCTATGTGGAGGCCAAAACATAGATTAGGGGTCTAACAACATACCCAAGTATTTGAAAGAGTGGGCTGCGGTCAGTGTGCAATTGGATTTTGTTTTGATGCATAGATGGGAATTTTGTAATTTGTGTAATTTAGGTCCTGTTCCAAAGATCATTGTGACAGTTTTGTCAGTGTTTAGGAAGAGTTTGTTTTTTGAGATCCACTTTTCTACCTCTGTGAACTGGTCTTGGAGCACTTTTTCAAGCTGTGGCAGATTGGAATTGTTTGCATAGATTACCATGTCATCTGTGTACATGTGTACAGTTGAGTATTTGCAGACATTAGGCAGCTCATTTATAAATAATGTGAATAGTAGGGGGCCGAGAATGGAACCTTAAGGAACACGACACGTGACAGGGAGAGGGAGGGAGTTGCTGCTTCAGAAATTGAGACATATTGTGATCAATCCGATACATATTATCGAAACCAGGTTAACGGACGATCAGCAATACCAGAGTTTTTTAGTTTGAGCAGTAGTATGTCGTGGTCTACTGTGTCTTTACAAAATCAAGGAAAATAGCTCCAGTTAGGTCTCCTTGTTCCATGCCAGTTTAGATGTCGTTGCAAATTTTTAGAAGGGCAGTTGTAGTGGAGTGATTTGGGCGAAAACCTGATTGATCAAGGGTAACATAGTTAGATTGTTAGTAATACTCACAGAGTTGCATATGGACACATTTTTCTAAGATTTTTGACAATACTGGGAGCAATGATATAGGGCGATAGTTAGAAACCAAGGTTAACTCCCCACTTTTATGGATAGGCACTACTCTTGCAGTTTTCAAAAGTTTTGGTATGTATCCAGATACCAAGGATTCGTTAATTAGGGCTGTGACAGGGTTAGCAATTGCCGGCGCACTGAGCTTCAACAACATTGCTGGGATTTGATCAGGTCTAGACTGGTTTTTCATTTTTAGATTATTAAGGTGTTTCTTAATTACATTGATGGGTACAGGTCTAAAATTGAACTTCTGTATATTGGGTCTTTGCTGATTTAGTGGGGTCTGATCCACAATTGTAGTTTCAGGATGCGTGTCATTTATTAGTTTGTCAATCAGGGTGGTGGAGCATCCGACAAAATAACTATTAAAGGCATTTGCTACTTCTAAGGGGAGTTACAGGGTTTGGTTGTCCACCTTGACAGTGGAGGGTTGGGAGGGGATTGGTGGATTTTTTAAATTATTTATGAGTTTCCAAAACCTTCTAGGGTTTGATATGTTATTGTTCAGATTTTCACAGAAATATTGGACCTTGGCCAATTTTGTTTGTTAGTGCATGTATTTCACCATTGTCTATATACACAGTGATAGTTCATAGAGCCAGTATGCTTTAACTTTGACCACAATGAATCCCGAAACTGGTACATTTGAATGAGGTCAGCTGTGATCTAATTCAAGTGTTCTACTTTTACTCTCACCTTACACAGTGGGGCATGTAAATTCCAAACTTGTAGGAGTTCAGACTGAAAGAATTCAACTGCAGAGTCTAGATCTGGGATTAGGTTTAATCTGTGCCAGGGGAGGTTCTTGATGTCATTTAGAAATGATTGAACATTAAATTTTTTGAAGGACCTGCCTCCTGGATTCAGTCGGGAGAAATGGAGAGAATCCAGTCGAGCAGGGTGTGATTATTGCTTTTGATGTTTATGTGAGTTGGGGAGGAGATTAATTGCTTTAGCTGCAAAGATTTAAACAGCGAGTGACAACTATTATTTTTTGGATTCAGCCAATCAATATTACAATCTCCAAAAACCAAAATTTCACTTTTTGGGGTTTGAGCTATGGTTTCACTAAGGAAATGTGCTACGTCAGAAAGGGAATGCACAGGGGAGCTAGGTGGGCGGTAGATTCCTGCAACAATGATTGATTTACTGCATGGGATCTCAATTGTGCCAGAAAGGAAATAAAAGGTGGCAGGAGAGCTAGATTTTTGAAAGGGGGTGTACTTTGTGGAATTGTCAACATAAATTACAATGCTGCCTCCTCTCTTTGTGTTATCATTTCTATAGCATGAATACCCATGTATTGCAATGGCAGGTATTTTTGCGGTTAGCCACGATTCAGAGATCACAATGATTTTGGGCTTGTATTGTAAACACCATGCTTGCAGTGCATCAATTTTTGGTAGTAATCCCCAGATATTACAGTGCACAAAGGAGAGGCTTTTTTTAGTTGGAAGGCTAGGAATGGAATGTGTTGGTGGACCAGGGTTAGACTCTACATCATTTGCAAGGGCAAGTAACATAAGTAATAGGAATTTGGACATAGTTTTCATTTGGCCATATAGTGAATGGGATACTTTATAATTTTGTGAGGTGAGGGTAGGAGGGTTATATATTTTAACTCTCCACCAGCACTCAGCAGATAAGTTACAGCAACAGAGCAGGCCATGGTGTATGATAATTTGTTTTCCAGTTTGAGGTGTGTGCTTATGGATGTAGTGATGTGAACAAAATTGGAGTGAGAAAAGGGTTATCACGAATAACAGTATGGTCATATTTGGATTCATGTTAGTGGTATGAGGTATGTAGATGAAAATAAAACAAAAAAAATAAAATTATAAAAATTAAAAAAATAAATAAAAGTATATACTATTGATGTGTGATGTATAGCTATTTGTAGGAAGAGAGTATATGTATTCTATAGGGTTAAGTAAAAGGAAGGATGTGGTGATCAGTGTTTGCAGCTGTCATTTAAGGAGAATGAAAGTAGTGTGGGAGACTATCTATAATTCATGTGCAAGTTAGCATGGTCACAATATTCTTATTGCAACCCGTGCTTACTTTAGCGCACAACTTGTAATCTAGTCCAAAATGTTTAATTGTACATAGTGATAAAATCATACAACGCACTTATATTATTTAGTTAAAATAATTTTCTTAGGCCTAGATTTAGAGTTCGGCGGTAGCCGTCAAAACCAGCGTTAGAGGCTCCTAACGCTGGTTTTGGCCGCCCGCTGGTATTTGGAGTCAGTGATTAAAGGGTCTAACACTCACTTTTCAGCCGCGACTTTTCCATACCGCAGATCCCCCTACGCCATTTGCGTAGCCTATCTTTTCAATGGGATCTTCCTAACGCCGGTATTTAGAGTCGTTTCTGCAGTGAGCGTTAGAGCTCTAACGACAAGATTCCAGCCGCCTGAAAAAAGCAGGAGTTAAGAGCTTTCTGGCTAACGCCGGTTTATAAAGCTCTTAACTACTGTACCCTAAAGTACACTAACACCCATAAACTACCTATGTACCCCTAAACCGAGGTCCCCCCACATCGCCGCCACTCGATTAAAATTTTTAACCCCTAATCTGCCGACCGCCACCTACGTTATACTTATGTACCCCTAATCTGCTGCCCCTAACACCGCCGACCCCTATATTATATTTATTAACCCCTAACTTGCCCCACACAACGTCGCCGCAAGCTACTTAAAATAATTAACCCCTAATCTTCCGACCGCAAATCGCCGCCACCTACGTTATCCCTATGTACCCCTAATCTGCTGCCCTAACATCGCCGACCCCTATGTTATATTTATTAACCCCTAATCTGCCCCCCTCAACGTCGCCGACACCTACCTACACTTATTAACCCCTAATCTGCCGAGCGGACCTGAGCGCTACTATAATAAAGTTATTAACCCCTAATCCGCCTCACTAGCCCTATCATAAATAGTATTAACCCCTAATCTGCCCTCCCTAACATCGCCGACACCTACCTTCAATTATTAACCCCTAATCTGCCGACCGGAGCTCACCGCTATTCTAATAAATGTATTAACCCCTAAAGCTAAGTCTAACCCTAACACTAACACCCCCCTAAGTTAAATATAATTTTTATCTAACGAAATAAATTAACTCTTATTAAATAAATAATTCCTATTTAAAGCTAAATACTTACCTGTAAAATAAATCCTAATATAGCTACAATATAAATTATAATTATATTATAGCTATTTTAGGATTAATATTTATTTTACAGGCAACTTTGTAATTATTTTAACCAGGTACAATAGCTATTAAATAGTTAAGAACTATTTAATAGTTACCTAGTTAAAATAATAACAAATTTACCTGTAAAATAAATCCTAACCTAAGATATAATTAAACCTAACACTACCCTATCAATAAAATAATTAAATAAACTACCTACAATTACCTACAATTAACCTAACACTACACTATCAATAAATTAATTAAACACAATTGCTACAAATAAATACAATTAAATAAACTATCTAAAGTACAAAAAATAAAAAAGAACTAAGTTACAGAAAATAATAAAATATTTACAAACATAAGAAAAATATTACAACAATTTTAAACTAATTACACCTACTCTAAGCCCCCTAATAAAATAACAAAGCCCCCCAAAATAAAAAATTCCCTACCCTATTCTAAAATACAAATATACAAGCTCTTTTACCTTACCAGCCCTGAACAGGGCCCTTTGCGGGGCATGCCCCAAGAATTTCAGCTCTTTTGCCTGTAAAAAAAAACATACAATACCCCCCCCCCAACATTACAACCCACCACCCACATACCCCTAATCTAACCCAAACCCCCCTTAAATAAACCTAACACTAATCCCCTGAAGATCTTCCTACCTTGTCTTCACCATACCAGGTTCACCGATCCGTCCTGGCTCCAAGATCTTCATCCAAGCCAAGCGGGGGTTGGCGATCCATAATCCGGTGCTCCAAAGTCTTCCTCCTATCCGGCAAGAAGAGGACATCCGGACCGGCAAACATCTTCTCCAAGCGGCATCTTCTATCTTCTTCCATCCGATGACGACCGGCTCCATCTTGAAGACCTCCAGCGCGGATCCATCCTCTTCTTCCGACGACTAGACGACGAATGACGGTTCCTTTAAGGGACGTCATCCAAGATGGCGTCCCTCGAATTCCGATTGGCTGATAGGATTCTATCAGCCAATCGGAATTAAGGTAGGAATTTTCTGATTGGCTGATGGAATCAGCCAATCAGAATATAGTTCAATCCGATTGGCTGATCCAATCAGCCAATCAGATTGAGCTCGCATTCTATTGGCTGATCGGAACAGCCAATAGAATGCGAGCTCAATCTGATTGGCTGATTGGATCAGCCAATCGGATTGAACTATATTCTGATTGGCTGATTCCATCAGCCAATCAGAAAATTCCTACCTTAATTCCGATTGGCTGATAGAATCCTATCAGCCAATCGGAATTCGAGGGACGCCATCTTGGATGACGTCCCTTAAAGGAACCGTCATTCGTCGTCTAGTCGTCGGAAGAAGAGGATGGATCCGCGCTGGAGGTCTTCAAGATGGAGCCGGTCGTCATCGGATGGAAGAAGATAGAAGATGCCGCTTGGAGAAGATGTTTGCCGGTCCGGATGTCCTCTTCTTGCCGGATAGGAGGAAGACTTTGGAGCACCGGATTATGGATCGCCAACCCCCGCTTGGCTTGGATGAAGATCTTGGAGCCAGGACGGATCGGTGAACCTGGTATGGTGAAGACAAGGTAGGAAGATCTTCAGGGGATTAGTGTTAGGTTTATTTAAGGGGGGTTTGGGTTAGATTAGGGGTATGTGGGTGGTGGGTTGTAATGTTGGGGGGGGGGTATTGTATGTTTTTTTTTACAGGCAAAAGAGCTGAAATTCTTGGGGCATGCCCCGCAAAGGGCCCTGTTCAGGGCTGGTAAGGTAAAAGAGCTTGTAATATTTGTATTTTAGAATAGGGTAGGGAATTTTTTATTTTGGGGGGCTTTGTTATTTTATTAGGGGGCTTAGAGTAGGTGTAATTAGTTTAAAATTGTTGTAATATTTTTCTTATGTTTGTAAATATTTTATTATTTTCTTTAACTTAGTTCTTTTTTATTTTTTGTACTTTAGATAGTTTATTTAATTGTATTTATTTGTAGCAATTGTGTTTAATTAATTTATTGATAGTGTAGTGTTAGGTTAATTGTAGGTAATTGTAGGTAGTTTATTTAATTATTTTATTGATAGGGTAGTGTTAGGTTTAATTATATCTTAGGTTAGGATTTATTTTACAGGTAAATTTGTTATTATTTTAACTAGGTAACTATTAAATAGTTCTTAACTATTTAATAGCTATTGTACCTGGTTAAAATAATTACAAAGTTGCCTGTAAAATAAATATTAATCCTAAAATAGCTATAATATAATTATAATTTATATTGTAGCTATATTAGGATTTATTTTACAGGTAAGTATTTAGCTTTAAATAGGAATCATTTATTTAATAAGAGTTAATTTATTTCGTTAGATAAAAATTATATTTAACTTAGGGGGGTGTTAGTGTTAGGGTTAGACTTAGCTTTAGGGGTTAATACATTTATTAGAATAGCGGTGAGCTCCGGTCGGCAGATTAGGGGTTAATAATTGAAGGTAGGTGTCGGCGATGTTAGGGAGGGCAGATTAGGGGTTAATACTATTTATGATAGGGTTAGTGAGGCGGATTAGGGGTTAATAACTTTATTATAGTAGCGCTCAGGTCCGCTCGGCAGATTAGGGGTTAATAAGTGTAGGCAGGTGTCGGCGACGTTGTGGGGGGCAGATTAGGGGTTAATAAATATAACATAGGGGTCGGCGATGTTAGGGCAGCAGATTAGGGGTACATAGGGATAACGTAGGTGGCGGCGGTTTACGGAGCGGCAGATTAGGGGTTAAAAGTGTAATGCAGGGGTCAGCGATAGCGGGGGCGGCAGATTAGGGGTTAATAAGTGTAAGGTTAGGGGTGTTTAGACTCGGGGTACATGTTAGAGTGTTAGGTGCAGACGTAGGAAGTGTTTCCCCATAGCAAACAATGGGGCTGCGTTAAGAGCTGAACGCTGCTTTTTTGCAGGTGTTAGGTTTTTTTTCACCTCAAACTGCCCCATTGTTTCCTATGGGAGAATCGTGCACGAGCACGTTTTTGATGCCGGCCGCGTCCGTAAGCAACTCTGGTATCGAGAGTTGCATTTGCGGTAAATATGCTCTACGCTCCTTTTTTGGAGCCTAACGCAGCATTTGTTTGAACTCTCGATACCAGAGTTAAATTTATGGTGCGGCCAGAAAAAAACCCGCGGAGCGTTAACAGCCCTTTTACCGCCGAACTCCAAATCTAGGCCTTATACTTTAATTCTGAAAATTGTAGTGTTTTTCTCACTGCCCAAAGAATTGTGGGGTACATTCTATGGCATTCATAATTCAGACACTCCTACATACTATTTGTTATGAGCATGAGCTTTATGTTCCTAATTGACCACATCAAAAGAGATAAGATAGGCAGCACTCAAGAGGATTTCAGGGTGTGTTTCCAATTGAACTGCAAAGCAAACATTTTGTGAACAATGTTGATTTTAAATGTTTTGTCAACATTTATTTTGCATGCAAATCTTTTTACAATGTAGTGATTTATTTCTGATATGTACATACACAATATTTTACTATACATTTTTAAATTAAGGAACTAATAGACAGTAGTTTGAAATTCAGTTATTTTTCTCTTTATTTTCTACTATATATACACATTATATATATATATATATATATATATATATATATATATAATGCATATTTTTGCATTGTTAAAAATCTTGTAAAAATTTGAATTAACAAACACAAACAATATTCAAAATGTATATATATAATATATATATATATATATATATATATATATATATATATATATATATATATATGTATATATATATATATATATATATATATATATATATACACACACACACACACATAAACCCACATTTTCTTATTTCTACTAAATACTGAATATGCATGAGACACTACATGATCCACCTCAAAGACCTATTATATATAAAATTGGAGATTTAACTGACCATCTGTCAAATTACTTATATTGCTTTCTGCAACCATATGTTCATCAATTACCATCATATATCAGTTATAAGTGTAATGTGCTAAATATTAGAAGATGTAACCTGGAAGAATTCACCTCTTTTAAAAGTAGATTTTGAAGCATAAAATACCACATTTCAAAATGATTTGGGTCTGTTAGTCATTAATATAATGAAGAATTGGATCACTGTAATATAGTTTTTATTCTAACTTTGTTTTGAGTTTCAAGGTCAATTTTATACTCAGTATTATGGTACATTTATTGTTCACCTAAGCAATGCCAATTTATTCTTTTAATATTGAGAGAATTTTCTATCCAGCTTCTCAATTATAATATTTTGTTTGCATTTCATACATTACAGTCATGTGAAAAAAGAAAGTACACCCTCTTTGAATTCTATGGTTTTACATATCAGGACATAATAACAATCATCTGGTCCTTAGCAGGTCTTAAAATTAGGTAAATACAACCTCAGATGAACAACAACACATGACATATTACACCGTCATAATTTATTTAATGAAAATAAAGCCAAAATGGAGAAGCCATGTGTGAAAAAATGAGTACACCTTATGATTCAATAGCTTGTAGAGCCACCTTTAGTAGCAATAACTTGAAGTAATCATTTTCTGTATGACTTTATCAGTCTCTCACATCATTGTGGTGGAATTGTGGCCCACTCTTCTTTACAATGTTGCTTCAGTTCATTGAGTTTTGTGGGCATTTGTGTAGGGTACAGCTCTCTTAAGGTCCTATCACAGCATTTCAATCGGGTTAAGGTCTGAACTTTGACTGGACAATTGCAACACCTTGATTCTTTTCTTTTTTAGCCATTATGTTGTAGATTTGCTTCTAGGGATCATTGTCCTCTTGCATGACCCATTTTCAGTCAAGCTTAAAGCTGTTGGAAAGATGGCCTCACAATTGACTCTAGAATACTTTGGTATAAAGAGGAGTTCATGGCTCAATGACTGCAAGGTGTCCAGGTCCTGTGGCTGCAAAACAAGCTCAAATCATCACCCCTCCACAACTGTGCTTGACAGTTGGTACAAGGTCTTTCTGCTGATATGCTGTGATTGGTTTTCACCAAACGTGGGGCTGTGCATTATAGCCAAACATCTTCACTTTTGTCTCGTCTGTCCAAAGGACATTGTTCCAGAAGTCTTGTGGTTTGTTCAGATGCAACTTTGCAAACCTAAGCCTTGCTGCCATGTTCTTTTTAGAGAGAAGAGGCTTTCTTCTGGCAACCCTTCCATATAAACCATAATTGTTCAGTCATTTTCTAATTGTACTGTCATGAACTTTAACATTTAACATGCTAACTGAGGCCTGTAGAGTCTGAGCTGTAACTCTTGTTTTTTTTTGCAATTTCTCTGAGCATTGCAAGGTCTGATCTTGGGGCGAATTTGCTGGGACATCCACTCCTGGGAAGATTGGTAACAGTCTTGAATGTTTTCCACTTGTGAATAAACTTTCTCACTGTAGAATAATGGACTTTAAATTGTTTGGAAATGGCCTTATAACCCTTCCCAGATTGATGGACAACAACAATTGTTTCTCTGGGATCAATGCTGATGTCTTTCCTCTTTGGCATTGTGTTAACACACACCTGAATGCTCCAGACCAGCAAACTGCTAAAACTTTGGCTTTTATAGAGGTGGTCTCACTTACTGATGATCAATTAATCAAGGACATTTAATTAACAGCACCTGGCTGCTACTAAGACTCTTAATTCCTATGGAAGTAATAAGGGTGTACTTAGTTTATCACACATAGCTTCTCCATTTTGACTGTAATGCTGTTAAATATATAATGACACAGTGTAATATGTAAGGTGTTATGTCCTGTTGCATAAAACCAAAGAATTCAAAGAGGGAGTAATTTCTTTTTCACATGACAGTATATGTTAATCATCTTTGGAGGTAAAAATAGTATCCTAGAATAAACTTTAATCATAATTAATTTGGTCTAAAATTCACATTCTTGATTTACAGCTAAAAATATTTAAAACCAAAATTCACCATAAATAATTTGTTTTACTATTATATTTCTGTGTTAAAATGATGACCATAGGTAAAAAATATACCTTAGAAACAATCACAGATTCTAACACGTTTCTTAAAAAAGATATAAATTTCATACAGTTTAACATTAAATATAACTATTTCCATTGTATTATTGAATAGACACCAAGAGGTCTATTTATCAAAGGTCTTGCGGACCTGATCCGACAGTGCGGATCAGGTCCGCCAGACCTCGCTGAATTCGGAGAGCAATACACTCTCCGTATTCAGCATTGCACCAGCAGCTCACAAGAGCTGCTGGTTCAACGCCGCCCCCTGCAGATTCTCGGCCAATGGGCCGCCAGCAGGGAGGTGTCAATCAACCCGATCGTACTCAATCGGGTTGAATTGTGGCGATTCCTGTCCGCCTGCTCAGAGCAGGCAGACATGGTTATGGACCAGCGGTCTTTAGACCGCTGCTTCATAACTGGTGTTTCTGGCGAGTCTGAAGACTCGCCAGAAACACGTGCCCACAAGCTCCATATGGAGCTTGATAGATGGGCCTACAAACCTTAATTATTGAGTGAGAAAATAAGAATCCTTATAAAAATTAGGATATTAATGAAAAATATCTTCTGAGAAAATATTCTCTTTTATTTAACTAGTTTGACAATTAGCCGTAACATAGTATACAAATATCCCATGTTACAATCAACAATAATAACTACTACATGGATAAGGGATGATAGTGTGTAACAGAGAATGAATGTGTATCAGAATAGGATTTAGAGAAGGAGAAGGGAGGGAGATGGACTTCTAGAACGGACAGACAGGCAAGGAGAGGAATAATTCCCTAGAGGAAGAAGTGAAGGGATTCAGTAGAGCTGGCACTGGGAAAAATAATGAGTAAGCGGATAATTATCAGTGTTTTCACAGAGACAGGCATAAAAAGATCAAGGACAAAGAGAAAGAATGGCCATTGGGTAAAGGCTGGGGTATTAATGGCTTAAGTCACATGCACACTGGAGGGAAATAAGTGAGTGGGCCAGAACTGTTTGCATGCACCTGGAAGGATGAAAATAATAAAATAGTTAGCATTTTCATTTGAAAATAAAAATTATTAAAAAAGTTTTATTAAGGGGGGCGGAGCCAACAGCCGAGGTGATCAGACGTGTGTCTCCTGAGCTCTTAGGCCATGACTATATAAAATACCTATTTGCAGACACAGACTAAGATAAATTAATATGTAGCTATCGTCCGACTGATCTACAAGGGAAGGATACCTTATCTGAGCCAACTTTTGCTACTATCTATGTGCTTAGTATCCCCTATTGGGGGGAGCAGCTATACCGCGAGTGGTGAGATAATTGGGCCTACATCCTATGCTACTAGCCTACGCTCACACAGACCTGAGACTGAAACTGCTTTCAAAATGGAGGAAATACGGGAGTCACTTTATGCCCTTTTACAAGGACTGGATCGGCAGCTCACAAGCTGCTTTATTGATTTTACCGATACATTACGGTCTGCAATGAGTGGAGCGCTTCAGGGCGAACTGGCTGAGGTGAAGTCTGGAGGCATCTGGCAAAATCTCTCCACGGAAGACCCCCTAGTAACACAGAGCCACTTACCACCATGTCGCATCGATAATGCCGTTTTAGACATTCCATCGCAAGACCGATATGGACTGTTGAAGGCGGATCATACAACAGCTCTGATGAGCACTGCAGTGACAACGGAACAGTTTTCACAGAGGGTGGAGTTGTGGCAGCCATTGAATCCCAAGCTACTCCTTATACCAACAGAGTTGTCTCACTCCCTCTCGGATCTTAACAGCGGAGTGGTGGTTGCTTACTCGGATGATGACCTGCAACTTAATCTGCTGAGGATTACACAAACCTACGTTTTGCGGTCTGACTTTTCTCTACTGGCATGGCCCTCTGATGTAGTTATTGCTGCCTTGTGCCTTACAGCCGGAATATCAATCCTCTCACCCGAAGCTCTATTATCAAACACCAAGGCGGATGTCTTGCCTCTCTCAGCATGGGGTATGATCTGTGCACCTAAACTAGGCATCGGATGAGATGTAGTAACGCCTCAAGATGCAAACGTGGACCGCTGCTACGGTTCTGGGCCCTTTTTATTTTTAGTTTTATCTTCTCTCCACTATGGCGGCCCATTGTAAATAACAGACTACAACACACATGAACAGTTTGCACTGGACTATTCTCTAAAGTTACATTACATAAAAGCATCTCATTCTGAGGTAGTTTAACCTGGTCTATCTCCCTCAGAACTGTAAATATATATAGCTTTGTTACCAGCAAGGGAGGTGTAGATACTGTGGTTTAATGTTCATATAGTTTTCTGCCTCCATAGTCCTACACTCCATTTTGCTCTATTATAAGTTCTAAGATCAGTGCTCCTTATTATAAATCATATTACCTATCAAGTTTTGTAACTATAAAAAAGGACGTGTAAATTACATTTACATACAATATAGCCATGCATTACTATGGAAAGTATCCTTGTGTTAAAGGTGACAATATACTGCATATTTGGCTAACTATTTTACTCCCAAGCTATGATAGTTCTGAAGGCTTTAGGCTGAGAGTCCATGAGTGCAGAAGAAGTCATAGATGAGAACCTTAGGGGCATCATTATTCTCATTGTATGTGTGGCTGACCTGAGGTGGATATATATAGTGTGCATGTTTTCCATAGTTCCTCATTAGTGTGATAGCTGATAACGATCTTGCTATTATATGTACCTCTATTTCAGATACTACACTAGCGCACAAGAGATTTTGGCTTCCTCCTCTCAGTCGGCGAGGGTTAGATAGATGTCACCCCTGAGTAGCTTCTCTATGCCCTACCTTAGATAATTGTGAATTTAGGAAAAGTCCCCTAGCTATTCACTAATGAGCATTTTAGATATATCTCTGTAATGCCATGTTAATACCCACCTGGTCATTAGGAAGTTTTAGGTTTTGGGTTCAGAGATGTTTGTTTTACCGTTACCAGGTTTTATTGTTTGTTACTTTTCAGAATGTTCAATAATATTGTATATTTAATATCCACACCATGACTCAGAATTGGTTACACCCTCTGTGGATAGGATTATGTAAGTTGGATGTTTCTATCCATATATATTTTCCCCACGCAAGAGTGTATGAGAAATGTTTGTTCTTATATGTCCCAGACATAAATGTTCACTATCTTTTCCAATGTTATGTTGAAAGTCTATTATGTATTATTCTCCTTCTCAGCTAACAGACACATTTGATTTGCAATGTTTGGATAAGTTTATATATTACCTGTTGCATTAATCTTTAGGTCAGTCCTGAACACCTATGTGAATTACTATCAGTGTGACATGTATGCATTTCTCTATTGTCTATTTTTGTAACGTTTGAGTCTCCCTAAAAGAATCAGTAGAGTAGCCTTTAGCCACTATTTAGCTACTTCATCTAGCATTAAGATGTCACTTTACCCCACTACCTACTCTTAAATAGACTAATTTCCCAAGGCATATCTGATCTATCTTTTTAGTAATCCAGCTATCAGGCCTACGGTCTCTACACTTGGGTACTCCTAAGTTCACTTCAGGTGATCTATGCTACTTACATTTATAGTTGGCTTTGTCCTCCCACCCCCTTCTCCTAAACATATAGCGATGCTTACCCGCTGAATATCCCCTTCCCCTTATATATCTCAGCCCAAGAGTGGCTGATACTTTTTTGAACCCTCCACAGGCTGATATTTTGGTATTAGGTAATATTTTATTAGTACGTGGAGCTCATTCGCTGATAATATAAAAAGAAGTTATATTTCATCTCGCCAAAGATATTGTCTAGCTTCATAACCAGTCCTGAAATGTATTTTTTCTTCCTGTATGTGCATATTGCTTTCTTAATAATGCCTTTGTATAGACAATGTACTATTCTTTCTGTTGTAACCTTTGCCTTAGGGCGAGTCCTTGTTTAGATGAGATATGTTTTAACTTCAATAAAAAAATATTTAAAAAAAAAAAAAAAAAGTTTTATTAATGTTAACTGCTAAAATTAATTGACAACGAAAGGGTTAAACAATTTTAATCATACATGTAAAGATCTTTGTTCAAAAATAACATATTACATAGATCCCAGACATGTTGCTATATGTTAATCTTATGAAAAATACATTAAAATAATATATAATGCAACATTGCTTATATTTAAATCCATCTTTACTTTCAATCTAAACTCTTGATACAACACAGTGCTATGAGTGAAGGATGACATAGATTGTAGAGTATAAAGCTACCTATATCCCCAACAATAACTATAATTATAGCCACAACACTATGTAACCCTCAGCTGTTATCAAGATGGGTGATTGAAAACATTAAAGGGACAGGAAAACCCCTCAAAAAAATCTGTCATTATTTAGATAGAGCATAACATTTTAAACAATTTTCCAATTAAATTCTATTATGTAATTTTCTTCATTCTTTCTCATGATCCTTTGTTGAAAAGGATACCTAGGTATAAGCTCATGAGCTGAGTGTACCAAGAGAATGATGAAAAATTGATAATAGAAGTAAATTGAAAAGTTGTTTAAAACGGTATGCTCTATCTGAATCATAAAATACATTCATGTCCCTTTAATGAGGCACAATTTCATTGACAGTGAAATTCCTTTACATACAAGACCTCTATCAATGAGATACAAAAAAAAAAAACAGGAGCCCTTTTTTGTCAAATATCTTATACCATATATCTTTGAACTCTTATTAATTTTTTATAATCTTTTTGTAAATATTTTTTATCAGTTGGTGTTTATATGAGTGTATTTGTACGTTGAAATATATTGATGTTGTGTTTAATACATCTTCTTTTTTTTAACTCACTACCCTTTAAGCCTTCAGTTCTTCAGTCATGCTAACCCAACAAACGCAAATTGTGCTAACGCTCGAGTGAACGCTTTCACTTATAAGTTGTAATACAAGTGCTATTTTTGATGCGTGCAAAAAGACGGAAAAAACCTGATATCACTCGCTAAATAGAACTGATATGAGGTGTAAGGGATAAAAAAAAAAATACACAAAACACATCAAAAACATATTAAAGGGATATTATATATGGCAATTTATTTGACTGAACAGGGCTCCAATGTATATCTATATATGTCTAAATATGTGTGTGGGTATATATACATGTCTATATAAGTGTATACATGTGTATTTATGTGTTAAACATACATACATATATGCAGATATAAACACATATATCACATATATAGACACACACAAATATATACATATATATATATATATATATATATATATATATATGTATATATATATACATAAAAGAGAAATATCTCACAGCACCATTATTCATATAAGCCTAAGTAATCAACCTTGATCTGCAATTTAAATATGTAGCAGGCCAGGGGTACTGGACAGTAGTGCCATATTAGATTAAAACTATAAGAAAAAGTGGTTAAAAAACCACAAAGTCTACTATAGCCTGCACTGATTAATAAAAGGCAAATTGTAAAAACTCCAGAAAATTAGGAACAGATGGACACCGTGAAAAAAATCACACTGATACAGTAACCTGTGCTAAGTCACACCATTTATTAATTACCGCTAAATTCAAAGTTACAAACCCCCAAACAAAATAAAATGAAATAATAATAAACACATGGATAAAGTAGTAACCACAGATACTAATGTGTCGACACAGATGAACGTGTCATATGACCACTATTTAATACCATCCCGGGAGGTAAATGAAAATAATAATGTCCAAAGAATTTATTAAAATGCACTAATGAAATTCCTGAAGTGCACGTAATTCATATTGTTAACGGACATCTGCTTAAAGTCCTCCTTGGATGATAGTGCTTAACTAGACAGAGGGAAACTTTATACAATAAGAGGGAGCTGCTAGAGTTGTATAACCCCTGTATATAATAAATTTCAAATAGCGACCAAAAGATAGAACAGTCTTGTTGTCATAAGTATATGAATCGATTTTACCAGGACGCTAGGGTGGCTAATGCAGCAACTTCCAGAAAGACAATTTAAAGAAGGCAAACGGATACCTGTATCAGGGATAATTCCTTTCTCACCTGACCCATCCTTGACGGTCCGCACAATGCCTTTAAGCACTTCACGCTGTTAAATCCGGCTTTTTTCCTGCTGCAGATAGAAATGAATGTTTGCACTCACCCTAGCGCTCATGCAAGGTCCGTACTCGGTTGTTGTACGGGGGTTAACAGTCTCTACCTCTATATTGCTCCTCAGACAGTTGTCATCCGGCTGGTCAAACGAAGGGGTTCAGCTGCTACCCCAGTGTTTCTGCTGCTACGCACTAGGCAAATTTCAAATCGGGCTTCGTCAGGCCATGTATCTCTATCCGATTGGATCTTACACATTTATTTACGTGACTACACATGACGTCAAAGGGTGAAATGTTAACAATGTTGCTGTGGTATCCATTGTTAATAAGGGATTGCAACATTATGTTTTAAATCAATTAACCTATAAATACAAGAAATTTTAGCAGAATCTATAAAGTAAATTAATTAATACTTATTCACGGCCTTTTTGGCCTTACATATAGCAAAAATCTTCATTTACCATACAATTATTATTTAAGTTGTTATGCACAGTTTTATGGCGGGTTTCAAAGAACGATTAAATAACTAATTTCTAAAGTGTTTAAGCAAGGGTCCCTAATATTAATTTGTTTTGAAATTGCTGAACAACAGATATAGAACATATTTTAATAACCCAATTACATAGACAAGGTTAATTTTATAATAGAGAATATTTAAATTTAAATTTTTCCCATTTGCATAGAGTTTTTTTGATGGAATAACTTATATTTAATACATGATTTGTTTACAGTCTATCCAATGTCAATAAATGACATTAAATAGATAGTCATTCATAAAAAAGGAGCATAATTTATTTCCTCATTCAAACCGCTGGGAGTTAATGCTTTTAAGTTAAATATCCACTTGCATTCCCTTTGCAGTAATAACTTGTCAATGTCTCCTCCTCTATTTTTAAGACCTACTTTCTCTAAACCCATACATTTTAAATGGTTTTTGTTGCTGTGGGGGAAAAATTGAAAATGTCTCACTACACTGCTAGTGTTAATTTCATTTTCTATATCTCTTTTGTGCTCTTTAATGCGTTCTCTCATTTCTCTATAGGTTTTTCCTATGTAATACATGGGACAATCGGAAAACACTATATATATTACACCTTCTGACGTACAATTTATCCTCCCTATAACCTTATGAGTAGTACCCCATTTGTCAACAAAGTAAGAAGTTTGCTGCATATTTTTACAAACTGAACATCGTTTACATTTCAGATTTCCATCTTTTTGAGAAGCTTTACCTAACCAATTTTGTTGTTCATGTCAAATATAGTAACTAGAAACTAATTTGTCCTTTATATTGGGGGCCTTTCTAGGTGTCATGAGGGGTCTATCTCCAACTATTAATTTGATTTCATTGTCAATTGTTAGGACATCCCAATGTTTTTGTAGAATAGCTCTTATGTCATTCCATTTATTATTATATTGACTAATGAATATAATGGTTGATTCTGAATCTTTGGGTTTATCTTTGTAGAGTAGTTCATCTCTTGTTTGCTCCATGACTGCTCCATATGCTTTTTTTATAACCGTCTTGGAGTAGCCTCTCTGAATGAATCTTTCTTTTAAGTTTTTTGCTTCAGATTTAAAATCAGAGATTGCTGATGATGGCTGTCAGCTCTTAGAAGGGAATTGCCAGCTGAGGATTTCCTAAAAGTGTTTGTCACTATTTTATTGTTGACTATTTTTATTGTTAGATCTAAAAAATCAATATTAGTTTTGCTGTACTTATAAGTAAACCTCAAATTCAGATCATTTTTATTAAGGTTAGAGACAAATACTTCTAGTGCCTGCTCTGTACCTTGCCATAGGACCAAGATATTGTCTATAAATCTCAACCAGAGATCTATAGAACTACCATATATTTCATCATTATAAAAAATGTTATCTTTCTCCCATTTCCCAAGGTACAGGCAGGCATATGTTGGGGCACAGCATGTGCCCATGGCTGTACCTAGAACCTGTCTGTAATATTTATTGTCAAAAATAAAATAATTATGTTCCAAAATAAACTGCAGAAGTTTTGCTACAAAATTAGTATGATCATCATATTGGGGGCCCCTTTGTGTTAGGAATTCTACTGCTGCTTGTATCCCCTTTTTATGAGGAATCAAAGAGTACAATGCCTCAACGTCAATTGCTACAAGAAAAGTGTTTTCATTCACCATAACTCCATCAAGTTTTTTCAATGTGTCTTGGGTGTCTTTAATATATGAAGTTAATGTTGCCAAAGAGGGTCTTATGCAATAGTCTACATAAATTGAAATACCTTCAGTTAGACCACCTTGACCAGAAATATTCGGTCTACCCGGTGGTGGAATACGATTTTGGGGAGTTTGGGGATGGTGTAAAAAGTGGGAACTCTGGGGTGTTTATTTATCATAAAGTCCAGCTCTTTTTTATTTATCATTCCATTCCTAAATGCTTGTAATAGGATATCATCTATTTCATTCTTATAGAGATCAGTGGGATTGGATTTCAACAACTGATACTGTTTTGTATCTGATAGTTGCTTTTTGCACTCCAAGACATATTCTGTGGTGTTTAATACCACCACATTTCCACCTTTATCAGATGGCTTTATAGTTATTGATTGATCCATCTTTAGGGATTTAATAGCTTGTCTTTGTTTTACAGTTAAGTTGTCTTGAAAGCCAGTTCCACTGTCTAGTTCTGTTATATCCTTTTCTACAAGTTTAACGAAATTATGTACACTTGAAACCAATGATAGAGCTGGCATATAAGATGAACTTTTTTTTAACATCGCATAACCTATACAAAGAGTTTCCATTTCATTTTCATTTTGTGTTGTACTTAAAGATTCCAAATCTTTGAGAACTACTCTATCATTTATATCTAAAACTACATTAGAGGACTTATGCTGCATTGTCTTTTTTAATATTAATTTTCTGGCAAATAGATTTACATATTTAACTGCCACAAATTTATCAAGATTATTTACAGGAGCAAAATTTAAACCCTTTGCCAAGACCTCTGTTTCAGATAATGAAAAAGTTCTCTTAGATAGATTAATTACTTGTTTTTCTTTTTGGCTATCTGATTGGGATGCTACGTCAATATTTGTTGTTGTTGCTGTTGGTTCCTCAGGGGATACCTGTTTTTCCCCCCTGTATTTAGTCCTATATTTTCTGCCCCCTCTCCTCTTTTTCTTCTGCCTGAACGCCTGCGGCTGTAAAAACACCTCCCATAATTTTGTCCCCTAGGGTTACCTGTACTTAAATTAGAGCCATCTTCTCCTGATAACTCAGATTCTGAACTGCTGGTAAGTCTTAAGGAGTAATCATAAATATATATATATATATATACTGTATATACACCGGCCACTTTATTAAGTACACCTGTTCAGTTGTTTGGTAGCACAAATTGCAAATCAGCCAATCACATGGCAGCAACTCAATGCATTTAGGCATCTAGACATGGGGAAGACAATTTAAAAAACTGCTGATCTACTGGAATTTTCACACACAGCCATCTTTAGGGTTTACAGAGAATAATCAGAAAAAGAGAAAATATCCAGTGAGCGGCAGTTGTGTGGACAAAAATGCCTTGTTGATGTCATACGTCAGAGGAGAATGGGCAGACTGGTTTGAGATGATAGAAAGGCAACAATAACTCAAAAAATTACTTGTTACAACCATGGTATGCAGAAAACCATTTCTGAACACACAACACATTGAACCTTAAAAATAGGTAACAAATAGAATACCCCAAATAGGTAGTTTCTGCAACTCACAAAGTGTGATCTTCCCAATATTCACACTGAAAAATAACAAATACCAAATGTCAGAGTGCGCATAAACAGCTCTACCTAATAGTTATGACCATAAAATTAATTCACATTAAATGTACTTAAATTTAAAATATTAATAGTTTATTTCTAAATGTATATATTTCATACAAACACAAAAAAATATAAAAATATATATATATATATATTAAATTACTAAGGTGCACCTTTAAAACTAATACTTTAAAATCATAGCTTCCAATTTGTACATTTATTTTAGTTAATATTCAATGAATGTTCAATAAATGTCCAATGAATCCCAAATAATCAGGAAAAAGCTTATAATTGATCTTTTATAGAAAACTGTATCCAATGTTGCAGCTTAGCTAGTCAAAGCCTTTTATATTCGTTTTAAAGCTGAAACAGTATCCTTTCGATTGGTTATAATAATACCAGTGCAGTGTCTCTCCAATTCATACGCTTATTAGGGAGATTGCAAATGAAATATGTAAGCCCCAAAAAACTTTTTATTACCTCTGCAAGCAGTTATTCAGCATCTCCGAAATAGGCCGTTAGCTCAGGCCGTGACGTGTATACTCACACGTGTCCAATGTAATTAGCCAATGGCTCGCCTTTTTTTTTTAAAATAATATTATTTATTAACTAAAATAAATGTACAAATTGGAAGCTATGATTTTAAAGTATTAGTTTTAAAGGTGCACCTTAGTAATTTAATATATATATATATTTTTATATTTTTTTGTGTTTGTATGAAATATATACATTTATAAATAAACTATTCATATTTTAAATTTAAGTACATTTAATGTGAATTAATTTTATGGTCATAACTATTAGGTAGAGCTGTTTATGCGCACTCTGACATTTGGTATTTACATCGAACCTTAAAGCAGATGGGCTACAGCAGCAGAAGAACACACCGGGTGCCACTCTGGTCAGCTAAGAACAGGAAACTGAGAGGCCTGTTTATCATAGGTATTGCGGACCTGATCTTGCTGAATGGGGAGAGCAATACGCTCTCCGTGTTCAGCATTGCACCAGCAGCTCACAAGAGCTGCTGGTGCAACGCCTCCCCCTGTAGACTCACGGCCAGTTGGCCGCCAGTAGGGAGGTGTCAATCAACCCGATCGTACTCGATCGGGTTGAATTTTGGCGATTCATGTTTGCCTCATCAGAGCAGGCAGACAGGGTTATGGAGCAGCAGTCTTTCTGACCGCTGCTTCATAAATGCTGTTTCTGGCGAGTCTGAAGACTCGCCAGAAACACGGGCCCTCAAGCTCCATTCGGAGCTTGATAAATGTGCCTCTGAGGCTACAATTCACACAGACTCACTAAATTTGGACAATAGAAGATTGGAATAATGTTGCCTGGTCTGATGAGTCTCGATTTCAGCTGTGAAATTCAGATGGTAGGGTCAGAATTTGTCGTAAACATCATGAAAGCATGGATCCCTTCTCCCTTGTATTAACATTTCAGGCTGGTGGTTGTGGTGTAATGGTGTGGGGGTTATATTCTTGGCACACTTTGGGCCCCTTAGTACCAATTGAGCATCGTTTAAGCACCACGGTGTACCTGAGTATTGTTGCTGACCATGTCCATCCCTTTATTCGTACAGTGTACCTATCTTCTGATGGCTACTTCCAGCAGGATAATGCACCATATCACAAAGCTCAAATCATCTCAAACTGGTTTCTTGAACATGAGTTCACTGTACTCCAATGGCCTCCACAGTCACCAGATCTCAATCTAATAGAGCACCTTTGGGATGTGGTGGAATGGGAGATTTGCATCATGGATGTGTGGCCGACAAATTTGCAGCAAAGGTGTGATGCTATCTTGTCAATAAGGACCAAAATCTCTGAGGAATATTTCCAAAACCTTGTTGAATCAATGCCACAAAGAAGTAAGGCAGTTCTGAAGGCAATAGGGGGTCCAACCCGGGACTAGCAAGATATACCTAATAAAGTGGCCGGTGAGTGTATGTATATGTATATATATATATATGTTCTTATTTTAAATTCTTTATTGTAACATAGTCTAAAACTTCGGCCCCATCTGGGCCTTTGTCAAGGTAACAATACAGTGAAAAACACTACCTTTATATACTCCCCAGTACTCACAAGCCACTCCCAACTCCCAGGGTGCCCAACTTCTCAGCCATTTAATGTGAACATGAACTACTTGCAGACTTCACTTCTTGTTCCATATGATCACTATTTCTGGCTATAAGATATAAGGCATCCAATTATTAGGAGGGTTTTTTTAGTGCTATACAGTGATTAAAACAATACATAATGTATATAAAATAACACATAATATGTAACATATATATTAGGGTTTTAATCTAATTCTATCCACACTAATCTATGCCTGTCTATGCTTTACAGAAAACATGATAAAGACAATTAGGTGGTTAGACCTCTGGGATGTACAGTGTCTAGCTCATAAATCCATTTACTCTCTCTTTGTATTAGTGCCCTTTTCCTATTTCTACCTCTTTTGGGTCATGGTATGTGATCTATGGGACAACACCTTAGACTGGAAACTGAATGTCCTTTCTCCAGGAAGTGTTTGGCCACTGGCTGATCTTTCTTACACTTTTCAATGGCCAATCTGATGCTAGAACTGTGTGTGGCCATTCCCTTTTTCTGGGTACATTCCGTTTTGTCAATGTAGACATCGCCACATTGGCATTTAATCATATACACCACGTATTTAGATTCACAGTTTAAAGGGAATTTAATTTTATATATTTTGCCTGTATGGCTATGTGTGACTGTGTCCCCTAAAATAGGTTGTCACATGTCACACAGCCATGACATATATAAACCCCTGGTTTCCTCTGTAAAAAGTGAGTGATTGTTTTTTTCATATTTTTCCACTGGGTCTGATTGGACAAACATGTCTCTCAAGCTCCTTCACTTTCTATATGAGAAGATTGGTTCTTCTTTTACATATGGGGTCAATCTTTTATCTATTTGTAAGACTATCCAGTTCTCATTTATGGCCTTCCTTAATTTCCATGTATCTGTGGTGTAGTCAGTTACAAAAAATAGTCTATTACTGTCTATCTCCTTCCTTTCTGGTTGGTGTTCAGACATGGCTTTCTCTTTACTTTCCTGTACTATTTTGTTAGGGTACACATGTTTTGAAAATCTCCTTTCCATATCATCCTCTGCAGCCTCCATTTTTTCCACCTTGGAAGTGAGTCTAACAGCTCTTAGAATTTGAGCTTTGGACATTGATTGCAGTAGGTGCTTTGGGTGAAAGCTTTCAAACTTAACCAGGGTGTTCCTATCCGTGGGTTTCCTATAAATCCTTGTCTCTATCTGTCCCTTCTCCTTATAGATTTCTATGTCTAGAAACTCTATTCTGTTGTTGTCCCATTTTGGCACAAATTTGATAGAGCTAGGTAGTGTGTTTAATTCATCTATGAACTTTATCAGTGTCTCCTCTCTGCCATACCTTATAAAAAACATGTTGTCTATGAAGCGCCTGTATCCCCTACCATGTTCCTTATAGGTAGGGTTGTCAAGGATATACTTTTGCTCATAAAAATGCATAAATGTGTTGGCTGAGAAGTTGGTATTGGCTTGTGAGTACAGGGGAGTACATAATGGTGGTGTTTTTCACTGTATTGTTACCTTGGCAAAGGCCCAGATGGGGCCAAAATGTGGGACTATGTTACAATAAAGAAATTAAAATAAGAACACTGAGCTGAGTCATATGTGAAAGTATTAATACCCGATGGAAACTCAAAAACCTATCTAAGAGTGCAATCTCATAATTACAAGTGAATAATACAGAGACACCTGCACCTGAACTACCACAAAATAGTGGGGGATGTGGAAGTAACCAGACATCCCAAATCATCTGACATCCATCTAATACTTGCCTATGCTATGGAAAATCTTACCTGTAACCAGGAACAACATGCCCTAACCTACTCATTTGATAGCCAAGCTGCAGAACATATTTAAGTTGGAAGAATTGAACATAAAAGAAAAGCCCAAGGATATATCATAAACTGCTGAGACTGAAAAAGAAGGAAGTGGACTTATACCTACATGCCATATCCCTATCTGAGTATCAGCGGGAATCTAAGATCCCAAAAGGTTTCAGAATTAAAAACATACCCACTATTGGCCGAAATAATGCTGGTTGCTGTGAACGTTGGTGCCGCATCCTGAATAAGTGCTCCCTAGACCTAATACTGCTTGTGGTTGAAGAGCTAAGAAATACACTAACTCTGATCGAACAGGAAAGAGTTAAATTTGAGGCTGAACACAGACCTGTACTGACCACTAATGCAACAGAGGACTGGCTAATGAAACTAAACAACCAGATCTAGAAATACAGTAAATACCTCACAGCATACAAACGGAGTAAGTGCTGACGTATTGCAGAAGATTACCAGCAAAATAAACTTGATTTACCCCTGGCAGTACGGCATTCCCACAGCAGACAGAAGGAGAAGACGTGATGTACAACAACTGCGATGCCCAGAGGGTGTGTCACTGGACTCTGCGTCATCAGGTAGTGATGTGGAAGCTACAGGGGAGCAGGATCATTTTTTAGGAAAGGACAGGCCCAACGAAGACACCGGAGATGACCCAGGTAAACCAGGAGGGGTAGGAGAGGAACCACAATGGGTGACTCGGAGCAGAGGGACTGGCCCACATGACCGGAAGAAAATGTAATTTTTAGCCTATCCAGTCATAACTTAACTCAGGAAGAAGAAAGAGTATTAACCCGAGGGCTAAACTTTGTTCCAAAAAGTAAAGGGAACATGTTTAATATGAAGATAGATTTGTACAGACTTAGCAGGAACCTATGGCTAAATGATTATTTTCATGATAAATGGGACATTAGAAAACAGAAGGATATTGTTTACAAGGTAGCAAGTAAATTTGACCCCCCTACTAAGAATATATATATATATATATATATATTTACAGAAAAGATCAGCACTCACCAATGTAGTAACCACTCAAATGCACGGCCAGAAGATAAATGTAGAAAGAAGTATAAGCATAAAGACAGGACCTGGTGATGATCCCTGTAGTCCCACGCCAATAAAGCCAGCACACGAGATTTAAGCAACACACCTTCCTTTAATGTCAACAAAGCATAACGTTTCAGCTCCCACTGGAGCCTTGATCACATGCAGTAGTTCATAGAAATAAATCAGGCCTGATTTATTTCTATGAACTACTGCATGTGATCAAGGCTCCAGTGGGAGCTGAAACGTTATGCTTTGTTGACATTAAAGGAAGGTGTGTTGCTTAAATCTCGTGTGCTGGCTTTATTGGCGTGGGACTACAGGGATCATCACCAGGTCCTGTCTTTATGCTTATACTTCTTTATATATATATATATATATATATATATATATATATATATATATATATATTAATATGTTCCTAAGGATGGTGGAGAAAGATCTAGCCAAATTAGAGAAAGTTAAGTCAAGAAACACCTCCAATATGGAGAAAAATGAATGGGATGCCATACAACAACTTAAAAATAACAAGGATATTATACTGAAGCCGGACGACAAGGGTGTCAGCTTAGTCTTGATGGACTGTAAAGATTACAGAAATGAGGCACTGAGACAACTGGGTGATAAAGATAATTATATCCCACTAACCAGGAACCTCACTTGGGAATATAAAATGGAACTAAAGGATATCCTAGCAATGGGGGTCACTAATGGATTGATAAGTGAGAACGAGAGAGACTATATGATGACTGAATATCCAAAGACACCAGTTTTTATGTGCTCCCAAAGATTCAAAAGTCCCTAGAGCCACCAGGGAGACCGATCATCTCTGCATTTGACTGACTGAACCAACCCATAGCCAAATTCTTGGATGACCACCTACAGGACTGTATAAAAAAGTTACCATCTTATATAAAGGACTCAGCCAATTTTATTGGGTCAGTGGAAGAGATAGAGAATACTGAGGAGGATATGCTATTTGTTACCATGGATGTGTCTAATTTAGATATATGCATACCTCATGAAGAGGCAATAACAGCCGTTAGGGAGTTGCTCACAAACAACACTGAGTATAGAGGCCCACCAATAGAATACTTTGCCCTATCATTGCATTTTGTGATGCATAAAAATTACTTCAAATTTGATAATGAGATAATTTTGCAAAGGATGGGAACTGCAATGGGCTCATGTGTAGCCCTAAGTTATGCCAACACATTTATGCATTTTTATGAGCAAAAGTATATCCTTGACAACCCTACCTTTAAGGAACATGGTAGGGGATACAGGCACTTCATAGACAACGTGTTTTTTGTATGTTATGGCAGAGAGGAGACACTGATAAAGTTCATAGATGAATTAAACACACTACCTAGACCTATCAAATTTGTGTTAAAATGGGACCCCAACAGAATAGAGTTCCTAGACATAGAAATCTATAAGGAGAAGGGACAGATAGAGACAAGGATTTATAGGAAACCCACTAATAGGAACAACATGGTTATGTTTGAAAGCTTTAACCCAAAACACCTACTGCAATCAATGTCCAAAGCTCAAATTCTCAGAGCTGTTAGACTCACTTCCAAGGTAGAAAAAAGGGAGGCTGCAGTGGGTGATATGGGAAGGAGATTTTCAAAATGTGGGTAACCTAACAAAATAGTACAGGAATGTAAAGAGAAAGCCATGTCTGAACATCAACCAGAAAGGAAGGCGATAGACAGTAATAGACTATTTTTTGTAACTGACTACACCACAGATACATGGAAATTAAGGAAGGCCATAAATGATAACTGGAGGGTCTTACAAATAGATAAAAGATTGACCCCATATGTAAAAGAAGAGACAATCTTCTGATATAGAAAGGGAAGTAGCTTGAGATACATATTAGTCCAATCAGATCCAGTGGAAAAATATGAAAAAGCAATCACTTACTTTTTACAGAGGAAACCAGAGGTTTATAAATGTCATGGCTGTGTGACATGTGACAACCTAATTTTAGGGGACACATTCACTCACAGCCATACAGGCAAAATATATAAAATTAAATTCCCTTTAAACTGTGAATCTAAATACGTGGTGTATATGATTAAATGCCAGTGTGGTGATGTTTACATTGGCAAAATGGAATGTACCCTGAAAGAGAGAATGTCCACACACAGGTCTAGCATCAAATTGGCCATTGAAAAGGGAAATATAGATCAGCCAGTGGCCAAACACTTCCTGGAGAAAGGACATTCAGTGTCCAGTCTAAGGTGTTGTCCCATAGATCACATGCCACGACCCAAAAGAGGTGGAAATAGGAAGAGGGCACTAATACAAAGAGAGAGTAAATGGATTTATGAGCTAGACACTGTAGATCCCAGAGGCCTAAACACCTACTTATCTTTATCATGTTTTCTGTAAAGCATAGAAAGGCATAGATGAGTGTCGGTAGAATTAGATTAAAACCCTAATATCTATGTTACATGTTATGTGTTATTTTATATACATTATGTATTGTTTTTAATCACTGTATATAACTAAAACCCCTCCTAATAATTGGATGCCTTATATCTTCTAGCCAGAAATTGTGAGCATATGGAACAAGAAGCAAAGTCTGCAAATAGTTCATGTTAACATTAAATGGCTGAGAAGTTGTGGACCCTGGGAGTTGGGAGTGGCTTGTGAGTACTGGGGAGTATATAAGGGTAGTGTTTTTCACTGAATTGTTACCTTGACAAAGGCTCAGATGGGGCCAAAATGTTGGACTATGTTACAATAAAGAATTTAAAATAAGAACACTGAGCTGAGTCATATGTGAAAGTTATAATTCCTGATGAAAGCTCAAAAACCTATCTAAAAGTGCAATCTGACAATGACAAGTATATATATATAACAACATTTAAAATGATATATATATGTACATATACACACACTTTTGAACCCTTTCCAGTCGAATACCTTGAAACTGAAATATCAGTTTTATTCCTTTTTAATATATTTCATATATGTGTTATGAAAATTATTCAAATTCCCATGCTATTCACTTCTTTATTTATTTTTAAATATATATTTGTATATATACAATCATATATATATTATATATGTGTGTGTATGTTTAGAAGTCTATGGGGTCAGGCAATTAGCTTGGTTGTAAAATCCAAAGTCTTGAAGTTAGAGCACCTGAGTCTTTTGGTTGCTAACTTTTTACTTTCAACTTATAATATGTACACTAATCCGCCGACACGCATGTATTCCATAATCTGGTGTATTTCTCTTATGCTACTCTTTAATTCATTTAAAAATTGGTTTATAAAAAATCATGAAAAAGGAAAAAAACAAAAGATCAGAAATATGTTCCTTTATTAAGAATCATCACGAGTTATAAAGTCACCAAATTGTGTCCATCAAAGATGGTCCCAAAGGACTAAGGCGCCCCCAAGAGACTTCCGTCAATGGTAGATAAACACCAGGATCAGCTCTTTTTATGAGAAATGGAAATGCTGTATAATGAAAAAAGAAAGAAAGGCGCTCCAATGGTGCAGAAAATTGCAACAGATATTGAAATAAGCTCCAAATACCCCTCCACTGAATGTTACTCACAGAGGTAGCGCACTATATTACAGTGAAGTCAGACAGGCTGGGTAAATCAGCTGTCTTACTCCGGACAACAGGTTCAACACCCTTTGTGTGCTGTATATAAAAAGAGAGACAGGGGAGGGGGACCGAAGCTCCAATGGTGCAGAAAATCACAAGAAATATTGATAATATTCAAAATCGCCCCTCCAATGAATAATACTCACAAAAATAGCGCACTATATTGCAGTGCAAGTCAGGCATGCTGGATAGATTAGACCGCACCAGCTAGCTCACTCCAGCAAGCAGGTAACATATATAAAATAGTCTCCAAATAAAAGTCACAAATCCTTGTAAAAACAAAACACCCCTATAGGTAAGGGGTAATTTATTGTGAACAAAGTAAAATCTAAAACAATCTGCAATGCGTCTCTCAGTGCTTATGGCACTGCTTCCTCAGGCAGTGAATATAAGTAAATGAACAATACAACATATATAAAGCCTTTAGTTAACCAGACAAATATACAGGTGTCCAATGTCTGTGTGCAAATTTGCATACATTATCCTAATTAACAACAAGCTTCTGCTGTGTAAAAATGAACCCCTTAGAAACATTCTTACACTGCGGTAAAACATCCAAAATACAATATATTATTCTCATATAGATTAGACATCTGATTCAAATATCTCCACAATCCCATACATTGGGAACAAATACAAAGTTAATACCTTTTTATATCTTGTAGAAGTTAGCCTCTTGGAGGCATTGTACCACGGTTGAACATTCATAATGGGATATATCATTCTTATTTGAATCAGATATCTGTTTCAAACGCCTCCACAATAACATATATTGCATATAAATACAAAAACAAAGTTGATACCTTGTTACAGTATCGCCAATCCCAGCATGTCTATATTATTTGGAACACTTCTGCATCCTGATGATCCAGCTCTGTGTCATGAGTAACACGTGATGCGACGTGGCTTCCAATCAAAAGCCGGCCAAAAATCAAATTAGCCAATAGAATGAGAGCTGCTTAAATCCTATTGGCTGATTTCAATAGCCAATAGTATTTTAGCAGCCCTAATTACTATTGGCTGATTCAAATTTTTCAGCCAATAGGAATGCAAGGGACGCCATCTTGAATCGCATCCCTTGCATTGAAGATTCAGTTTACGGCGGCGACCATATGAAGAGGATGCTCTGCACCGGATGTCTTCAGGGTGGACCCGCTCTGCGCCTCCGGGATCAAGATAGAAGATGCCGCCTGGATGAAGATTAAAGAGGCCGCCTGGATGAGGACTTCTCGCCACTTGGATCAGGACTTTGCCGCCGGGATAAAGATTGAAGAGGCCGCCTGGATCAGGACTTCAACTCCGGGATGAAGATCGTTCAAGTGGGACTTCAGAAACTGTAAGTGGATCGTCAGGGGGTTAGTGTTAGGCTTTTTCAAGGGTTTTTTGGGTGGTTTTTTTTTTAGTTTAGGGTCTGGGCAGTAAAAAAAAAATATAATATATATATACTGTATATATATATATAACACATTTTCATAGGAAATTAGCAGATCCAGGCAAGTTCCCTGCTTCCTTTTCCCCAGTAAAGCTCTATGCACATTATTACCAATGTACAAGAGGATTCTGGGTAAGATATACAAAATCTCAGATTTTTTGCTTCAAATACTGTTTTAATACAGAAACCACTGCTAGACAGCCTTTTTCATTCTTTTTCATTCTTTTTAGAACTCGTCAGTAGCAGATAGATTTCTGGTTGCTGCTTCGGTAAAGTTTATTTCAGGGTTAAATCAAAATTCGTTAAAATTATGGTGGAGATAAAAATCTGAGATTAAAATCCTCCATGTCTCAAACGTAAATCAATACAATTTTTTTTGCATAGGAAATTAGCACATCCAGGCAAGTTCCCTGCTTGCTTTTCCCCAGTAAAAATGATTTACATTGTTACCAATGCACAAGAGGATTATGGGTAAAATATGCAAATTATATATGCAAATCTCAGATTTTTTGCTTCAAATACTGTTTTAACACAGCGATCCCTTATTAGGGTGATTGCAGCAATACAGAAATCACTGCTAGACAGCCTGTTTCGTTCTTTTTAGAACTCATCACCAGTAGTAGATAAATTTCTGGTTGCTACTTCGGTAAAGCTCATTTCAGGGTTAAATTACAATTCATTAAAATTAGGGTGGAGATAAAATTCTGAGATTAAAATCCTCCATGTCTCAAAAGTAAATCAATACAAAAATTTTGCATAGGAAATTAGCACATCCAGGAAAGTTCCCTGCTTGCTTTTTTCCAGTAAAACATTAATGTACATTGGACCAATGTACTCCATGTACATTGTTACCAATCTGAGATTATAAACCAGTAAGACAGTGTTACACAACTTATAATATAATTTTCCTGAAGATCTTGCTCAGGATAGTGAAACACATAGGAGAGTCACCACCCAGAAGACACCGCACAACAAGTGATATCTGAAGAAAATATGGTTGTTAATAAGACAGTACATTTATCTGTTTCAGCAAATGGAAACTAGCTGTCTGGAGGTGTAGAAAAAAATATAATTATGAACAATGGAATTCTGTTTATACATACCAACCCATAATCGTTATTCTTATAGAGATAATATAGATGGATTAGATGCATTATTTCAGTGCATTTGTAAATACATGCACATACATTCCTTTATTTTATTGTTATAACAATTTACATAAAATGTGTTTGCTTTTTTTATACAAATTATATAAAATATATATAATGATTCAACAATAGTAAATTTCTGATAATACAATAAAGTTTTCTATATGAGTTTTTTTTCAAACAGCCAATGTCACATAATCAATTAAAGAATATTTAACATCATTCTAAAAAAAACCTGTATTTTTCTTAAAAAGCTTTTTTTTCATAGTTTGTATGTCTTTTCTGTAATTTCACCAATGAACATTCCAATAACACATTTTACATATAAAAATACAATTCTGTAAACTTAATTTGTTTAATGAAATAATTACTTTTATTATATAAAATTAATTAAATATAAATGTTTATACAAAAAATCTCACACACACACATATATATATACAGTATATATGTATGTGCGTGTGTCATGATATGACTCTCTGTAAATATATAACTTTTTAAAATATATATTGATCTACATACAAATACAATGTTATTATTGTATTTCAGTAGGCACACACATGTTTGTATATATAACACGTGATGGATCTGAGTGTGTGTTGTGTATTACATCTATATTTGCTTCTCTATGAACTTTGCACACAGCTGGTGGTAAAATGCCTTTGTCACTATGGCAGAGTTTGTGCACCCACTTCAGTTTCATAATGCAAAGTGTTATTAATGTATAAAGCTAAGACAAATCAAAAGAAAAATAGAAAAAAGTTTAAGATAGCAATGTAGAGAAATAGAAATAATAAAAATTGGAAAACAGAACAGAAAAAAGAGAAATAGAGAAAAAAAGAGATATTGAAAGATAGAAAGATGGATATATAGATGAATAAATGGATAGATGGATATATAGATATATATATATATATATATATATATATATATATATATATATATATATATATATAGATAGATAGAGTGAGTGAGTGAGTGAGTGAGTGAGTGAATGAGAAAGAAAGAGACATTGGTTTTCATTGTTTAGGTTGTGGCCTAATACAAAATTACTATTTAAACTCTGTTTGCAAACTTAAAGGGACAGTAAACACTTTCGCCTAGATTACGAGTCTTGCGTTAGTCTTAAAAAGCAGCATTGAGGGGTCCCAACGCTGCTTTTTAACGACCGCTGGTATTGCGAGTCTGACAGGTACAGATGTACCGCTCACTTTTTTCCCTGCGATTTTCGCATACAGCAAATCCCCTTACATCAATTGCGTATCCTATCTTTTTAATGGGATTTTCCTAATGCTGGTATTACGATTGCAGGAAAAAGTGAGCGGTACAGCCATTCCTGTCCAGACACCTACCGCATTTAAAAGTCAGTAGTTAAGAGTTTTATGGGCTAATGCCGTAACATAAAACTCTTAACTAAAGTGCTAAAAGTACACTAAAACCCATAAACTACCTATTAACCCCTAAACCGAGGCCCCCCGCACATCTAAACCACTTAAATAGATGTTTTAACCCCTAATTTGCCGACCGAACATTGCCGCCACTTTAATAAATATATTAACCCCTAAACCGCCGCACTCCCACCTCACAAACACTAGTTAAATTTTATGAACCCCTAATCTGCCGTCCCTAACATCACCGCCACCTACCTACATTTATTAACCCCTAATCTGCCGCCCCCAACGTTGCCGCTACAATATTAAATTTATTAAGGAGGTAGTGTTAGGTTTTATTAAGGGGCATTGGGTGGGTTTTAGAGTAGGGTTGGGTGTGTGGGTGGTGGGTTTTAATGTTGGGGGATATTGTCTTTTTTTTTACAGGTAAAAGAGCTGATTACTTTGGGGCAATGCCCCGCAAAAGGCCCTTTTAAGGGCTATTTGTAAGTATAGGGTAGGGAATTTAATTATTTTTGGGGGCTTTTTTATTTTATTAGGGGGATTAGAGTAGGTGTAATTAGCTTAAAAAACTTGTAATTATTTTTTATTTTCTGTAATTTAGTGTTTGTTGTTTTTGTACTTTATTTATTTTAATTGTATTTACTTGTAGGTAGTTTAGGTAATTAATTTAATGATAGTGTAGTGTTAGGTGTAATTGTAATTTAGGTTAGGATTTATTTTACAGGTAAATTTGTATTTATTTTAACTAGCTAGCTATTAAATAGTTAATAACTATTTAATAACTATTGTACCTAGTTAAAATAAATACAAAGTTGCCTGTAAAATAAATATAAATCCTAAGATGACTACAATGTAACTATTAGTTATATTGTAGCTAGCTTAGGGTTTATTTTACAGGTAAGAATTTAGTTTTAAATAGGAATAATTTAATTAATTATAGTAAATTTATTTAGATGTATTTAAATTAAATTAAGTTAGGTGGGTGTTAGACTTAGGGTTAGATTTAGATTTAGGGGTTAATAAATTTAATATAGTAGCGGCGACGTTGGGGACGGCAGATTAGGGGTTAATAAATGTAGGTAGGTGGCGGCGATGTTATGGCCGGCAGATTAGGGGTTAATAAAAATTTTGCAGTTGTTATCTCATAAAGCTAATTAAGGATATATATGTAGCAGAGTTAGCCTTGAGAAGCGAGCAGGTTGCATTTCAAATTCTAATTTAGAACTAAATTACATAATATAATGAAATAAATATTGCAAAGTTGTTTCATTGTGCACAACTATTTTAAATAAAAATCTAACAGAGTTTATGGTTTGAGATTTTTCATATCTGGTTTATGTTTGTACTTAACAGATCCTTTGGGGCAGATTGCTCTGTGGCTGATAAGGAAACACTAACATATATATTAGTGAACAGAAATGCCCCAAAACCATTAAAACAGCATCTTTACAAACTTGTTTTAAAGCTACTTAACTATTTTACTTAATTATATTGCATTTTATTTATTTATTTTGTAATATTTAAATATTGTGTCAATCACTACCGAAGTTTGTTATTTTTATATCTGTCTGTCTATGTAGCTATATATCAGTTTATCTGAGTCTGTCTATGTGTTTATGGAATGAGTAGGGTAAATTACAAAGAGGTACATGAATTAAATTGATTAATTTAATAGAAGGTATTCTATATTAGTAGTTTATGTTAAATTTATCAAACATATTAATCTTTCTATACATAATGGTATATTTGTTACTGTACTTTTCTAAATTTTGAATAAACAGCAAACATCAAAGAATTGATTTAGAATTAATATTGTTCCTCACACAGGACTCCTTGATTGCATAATAGTCACTTGAAATATTTAATAATGGATTTCATTTATATTTTGTGTCTGAAGCTTTATATCCGTTTCTGCTTTACCCTCTACCATCAACTGAGTTTCCTGTAATACAAAAATATAGGGTTCTTTAACTATTTTGTTAAGTATAAGTTAATCATTAGAAATTTAAAAAAATAAAAATATTATTCATTTTTTGCTTTTACCATCTTAAACTTTATAAACAAAACACAACAAAATATATATCTTACAATACAACATTAGAATTTAAAACTGTGCTGCAGCAGTAGTGCTGACTTGTTATTAAACTTCCTAAATGCCTATTTGTAGTTTCCAGTAATTAATTCTCTATTTATATGTCTTCCATTGAATGTAAACGGATGTACATTTGTTCTATGCACCTACATTTAAACACAGGTGGCTCCAAGTACCAAGTAGCGAATTCTTCTAACCCTAACAGTCTACTTTTAAAACTTTGGGGCTTAGTTAGGAGTCGTAAAATCAGTGCAATGTTATTTATAAATAAGCAAAACTATACATTAAAAAAAACAACAACCTGTATGGGCTATATAAATGGATCATCTACAAAACATTTATGCAAATTAAAATCTAGTGTATAATGTCCTTTTAAGTTAATTCCTCTTACCCTGGCAATAACTATTTTTTATGTCCAGTGCTCTAGTTAAGGTGTGTGGTGAGCTGGGGCTCTCATCTGTTGATTCCAGCTTGTTTCATTCTGAAACAATAGCATTCCACCTGACACTAGGAAGACATGTGCTTGGACAGGAAAGTAGTTTGCTGATTGACTTGTTACATTCAGCATACCCAAAACATACTATGCATGTGAAAGCAGCATTTTAAAGTGATTGTAAAAAAAAATTGAACTAAAACTAATACAGCAATGTCAGTTTTTACTGGTTAATAAGGCTAACTCTTACAGCTAGATGTATGCAAGCATACTGAGATAACAAATAAAATAATATTTTGAAATTCCCTCTGTTAGATGTAAAAAACAAAAACACTGTAATGTCCCTTTAAAGCTCTCCAGATCTCTCAGTGTGCATCCATTCATCAGATGGTACACCAGAAAAAAAATGATGGAAAGAAATCATTTTTTTTTAATTATAAACAACATACTTTGACTTCAAGTAATTAGGAGAAAGCATTTTTTATGAAGTAAATCATAAAATAACATAAATATGTCACCTGTATAGTTTAATATGTGAAAATGCTACAGCAAAATTGTGTGGAGCTGGATCTCTTAATTAAAGATCTGTACAGATTTATGTCAAATTAAAAGGACATAATACTCATATGCTAAATAACTTGAAACTTATGCAGTATAACTGTAAAAAGGGAAAATATCACCTGAACATCTCTATGTAAAAAAGGAAGATATTTTACCTCACAATTTCCTCAGCTCAGTAGAGTAAGTTCTGTGTAAAAAGTTATACTCAGCTGCAGCCCAGCTGCTTTAAAAATTTTTTTTTAAAAAAATGAAGAAATGAACAGCAGCCAATCAGCATCAGCAGTGCTGAGGTCATGAACTCTTTTACTGTGATCTCATGAGATTTGACTTAACTCTCATGAGATTTTATTGTAAACTTTCTTACACTGAATAGGGAAATAACATGAGAGTGCAGGAGGCTCATCCCTTCGGCTGTCCCGGGACAGACATACTGATATGCTGCTTAGAAATCCTTTACAATGGGATGTGACTACTGAGGAACTTTTGAGGTAAAATATCTTGCTTTTTAACATAGAGATGTTCAGGTGATATTTTCTAGTCAGCTTTTTACAGCTATACTGCATCACTTTCAAGTGTTTAAACATTTGGGTATTATGGCCCTTTAAGAAGATTTTTACCTGCTCAGCTACGATGAAAATTGTCTCATAACTATTTTTACTCACCGGTTTATCACTGATTTTTTTTCCCTTGAATTTACGATGCTTATTTACAGCTAATAAACAATTTTGTATTGTATCCAAATTACAGTATAAATTAATTGTCAAATAATAAACTCTGATTTACTATTTGCCAGTGATGATAGGGGACTTTTTAATAATGCCATGGAAATGTTGAAACACATTTAAAAGTTAATCATATATCAGATTTGAAGCAAGACTTCGAACAGCTTAGGAAATTAGCAAAACAGAGGTCCTCACAGGAGCAGTTTCTGAGAATGAATATTCATAAACAGCCTCTTCTGGTTGAACAGTGATCTTATTTTATTTGATATTAAGGGAGGCATGATGATACATTTGTTTGTCGGTTTTAAAATGATGTAAGTTAAACAGATTTTTACCGGCCTCCGAAGCTGCTCGAATCACGTACAAACTTTAACATTAAGTAAACATTTTATTCTTTTCTTTCAGCTTCCCTGCAATTGTAAACCTAACACTTAAAGTATAAATGGGACATGGAACCAAAAATATTTCTTCATAATTCAGACAGAACATAACATTTAAAACAACTTTAAAATTTACTATTATAATTTTTTTTTTCATTTCCATTGTTTCATTTGTTGAAGAATCAACAGTGCACTACTGGAAGCTAGCTTAGATGATCCAGTGACAAGAGGCATATAAGTGCAGTCTCCAAAAACCAGCAGCTCCCACTAGTGCATTGCTGCGCCTAAATCTACCTTGGTATGCTTTTTAACAAAGGATATGAGGAGAGCAAGATAAATTAGATAATATAATTAAATTGTAAAGTTGTTTACAATTGCATGCTCTGTCTGAATCATGAAAGAAATATTTTGGGTTTCATGTTCCTTTAACGAATACGTTTGATTTAAAACAAGCTATACATGTTAAGTTACAGAATACAAAGTGTACAATTTTAACCCATAATGGGCCAGATAACAAGAGGTGCACTAATGATAGCGCACCACTTGACACACAAAAATTTACGCGCAACTTAATTTTACAAATCTATTGTAAATCATGTTTACCAGAGAATGGTTTGCATGGCCGACATCACTTGAGTGCAACCTATACTTTTAATGGATACTTGGGCTCATATTACAAGTTAAAAATTATAGGCCGCGATACGATATACGGCGCAGGTTTCGGCACAAGCGTGGAAACCTGCGCCTGTAGTTTCAGCTCGCAACTCAAGCTATCTTATATACGGCGCCGTCAGATGCTAAAGTGCCGTAAGTCTGACAAACTAGCAATGTCCAGAAATCTGCGTTAGTACAAATTTCTGGAGTCCCCAGTGACTTTCGGCACTTTAGAAACTGCCTCCGCCTACAAAATCTTACTAAAGTATTAAATCTCCCGTACTGTCTAACACGCCTCCCAAAAATAACCCGACACGTATACCCCTCCATCCGCAATCCCCCCTCTCACTCCTAACAATAAATATATTAACCCCTAAACCGCTGCTTCCAGACCCCGCCGACAGCTACATATGTCTTACCCCCTAATCTGACCCCCTTACACCGCCGCCAGCTACATTAAATGTTTTACCCCCTAATGTGAGCCCCCTATCCCGCCGCCACCTACATAAACTATATTACCCCCTAATATGATCCCCCTACACCGCCGCCACCTATTTAAACTATATTAACCCCTAATGTGAGCCGCCTATGCCGCCGCCACCTATATTATATGTACTACCCCCTAATCTGACCCCCTTACACAACCGTAACCTATATTAAAATTATTAACCCCTAATCAAATCCCCCTATACCGCCGCTACCTATATTAAATTTATTAACCCCTAAAATACAAAAATTTCCCTACCACTAAACCTAAGTCTAACCCTACAAATAGCCCTGAAAAGGGCCTTTTGCATGGCATTGCCCCAAAGTAACCAGCTCTATTACCAGCCCTTAAAAGGGCCTTTTGTGGGGCATTGCCCCAAAGTAACCAGCTCTATTACCAGCCCTTAAAAGGGCTTTTTGTGGAGCATTGTCACAAAGTAATCAGCTCTTTTACCTGTAATCTGATCCCCCTACACCGCCGCCACCTATAATAAATGTATTACCTCCTAATCTAATCCCCCTACACCGCCGCCACCTATATTAAATATATTAACCCCTAATCTAATCCCCCTACACCACCGCCACCTATATTAAATATATTAACCCCTAATCTAATCCCCCTACACCGCCGCCACCTATATTAAATATATTAACCCCTAATCTGTCCCCCCTACACCGCCGCCACCTATATTAACCCTAATTATATTAGGGATATTATATATATTAACTATGTTAACCCTATCTAACTGTAACACCCCTAACTTAATTATTATTAAAATAAATCTAAATAATATTAATAATATTAACTAAATTATTCCTATTTAAAACTAAATACTTACCTATAAAATAAACCCTAAGATAGCTACAATCTAATTAATAATTACATTGTAGCTATTTTAGGGTTTATATTTATGTTACAGGTAACTTGGTATTTATTTTAACTAGGTACAATAGCTATTAAATAGTTACTATTTAATAGCTACCTAGTTAAAATAATTACCAATTTACCTGTAAAATAAATCCTAACCTAAGTTACAAATACACCTACACTATCAATAAATTAATTAAATAAACTACAAATATCTAAACTAAAATACAATTAAATACACTAAACTAAATTACAAAAAAAACAAAAACTAAATTGCAAAAAATAAAAAAAGATTACAAGAATTTTAAGCTAATTACACCTATTCTAAGCCCCCTAATAAAATAACAAAGCCCCTCAAAATAAAAAAAAATTCCCTACCCTAATCTAAATGACAAAATAGCCAATAGAATAGCCAATAGAATTATAGTAGCTCTTATTCTATTGGCTATTCAAATCAGCCAATAGAATTAAAGTAGCTCGCATCCGATTGGCTGATTTGAATTTGAAGGCTCAAATCAGCCAATAGGAATTCAAAGGACGCCATTTTTAATCGCGTACCTTGAATTCCTATTCAGTGTACGGTGGTGATCGTATGAAGAGGATCCTCCACGCTCCGGCTCTGGTCTTCAATTCCAGCTTCGCTGATCTTCAGTTCCAGATGGACGGTCTTCAGGTCCGCAGTCATCGGTCTTCAACTCCGCTGGCTGGATCCTGGAAGAAGAAGAGGTCGCCGCCTGGAAGAAGACTTCTCCGCCAGGAACAGGACCTTCTCCACCGGTCTTCAGGACAGGTAAGGAGCACTTGGGGGTTAGACTTGGGTTTTTTTAAGGGGGGATTGGGTGGGTTAGAGTAGGGGTATGTGGGTGGTGGGTTGTAATGGGGGGTTCTTTTTTTTTACAGGTAAAAGAGCTGATTACTTTGGGGCAATGCCCCACAAAAGGCCCTTTTAAGGGCTGGTAATAGAGCTGATTACTTTTGTAATTTAGATTAGGATAGGGAAATTTTTTTTTATTTTGGGGGGCTTTGTTATTTTATTAGGGGGCTTAGAATATGTGTAATTAGCTTAAAATTCTTGTAATCTTTTTTTATTTTTTGTAATTTAGTTTAGTGTATTTAATTGTATTTTAGTTTAGATATTTGTAGTTTATTTAATTAATTTATTGATAGTGTAGGTGTATTTGTAACTTAGGTTAGGATTAATTTTACAGGTAAATTGGTAATTATTTTAACTAGGTAGCTATTAAATAGTTATTAACTATTTAATATCTATTGTACCTAGTTAAAATAAATACCAAGTTACCTGTAAAATAAATATAAACCCTAAAATAGCTACAATGTACTTATTATTAGTTAATAACTATTTAATAGCTATTGTACCTAGTTAAAATAAATACCAAGTTACCTGTAAAATAAATATAAACCCTAAAATAGCTACAATGTAATTAACTATCTTAGGGTTTATTTTATAGGTAAGTATTTAGTTTTAAATAGGAATAATTTAGTTAATATTATTAATATTATTTAGACTTATTTTAATAATAATTAAGTTAGGGGTGTTAGAGTTAGATAGGTTTAATATAGTTAATATATATAATATAATAACTATATTAACTATATTAGCCCTAATATAATTATATATATATAGTTAATATAGGTGGTGGTGGTGTAGGGGGGTCATATTAGGGGTTAATATATTTAATATAGGTGGAGGCGGTGTAGGGGGATTAGATTAAGGGTTAATATATTTAATATAGGTGGCAGCGGTGTAGGGGGATTAGATTACAGGTAAAAGAGCTGATTACTTTGTGACAATGCCCCACAAAAAGCCCTTTTAAGGGCTGGTAATAGAGCTGGTTTCTTTGGGGCAATGCCCCGCAAAAGGCCCTTTTAAGGACTGGTAATAGAGCTGGTTACTTTGGGGCAATGCCACGCAAAAGGCCCTTTTCAGGGCTATTTGTAGGGTTAGACTTAGGTTTAGTGGTAGGGAAATTTTTGTATTTTAGGGGTTAATAAATTTAATATAGGTGGCAGCGGTATAGGGGGATTAGATTAGGGGTTGATAATTTTAATATAGGTGGCGGCGGTGTAAGGGGATTAGATTAGGGGGTAATACATTTATTATAGGTGGCGGCGGTGTAGGGGGATTAGATTACAGGTAAAAGAGCTGATTACTTTGTGACAATGCCCAGCAAAAAGCCCTTTTAAGGGCTGGTAATAGAGCTGGTTACTTTGGGGCAATGCCCAGCAAAATGCCCTTTTGAGGGCTGGTAATAGAGCTGGTTACTTTGAGGCAATGCCATGCAAAAAGCCCTTTTCAGGGCTATTTGTAATTTAGTTTAGGGTAGGGACATTTTAGTATTTTAGGGGGTAATACATTTATTATAGGTGGTGGCGGTGTAGGGGGATTAGATTAGGGCTTAATACATTTATTATAGGTGGCGGTGGTGTAGGGGGATTAGATTAGGCGTTAATGCATTTAATATAGGTGGCGGCGGTGTAGGGGGATTAGATTAGGGGGTAATATAGTTAAAATAGGTGGTGGCGGGGTAGGGGGCTCACATTAGGGGGTAATAATTTTAATATAGATGGCAGCGGTGTAGGGGGATTACATTAGGGGTTAATAATTTTAATGTAGGTGGCGACGGTGTAGGGGGATCACATTAGGGGGTTAGACATTTAATGTAGGTGGCGGCGGGGTCCGGGAGTGGCAGTTTAGGGGTTTAGCACTTTGTTAGAGATTGCGGCGGGGGATCGCGGTTGACAGGTAGATAGACATTGCGCATGCATTAGGTGTTTTATTTTGCAGGTATATGCTAAAATGTTTGACTGGAAAAGTCCAATGTGTATATATGTGTACTTGTGTATTTATGTGTTTATAGGTGTAAATGCTTGTGCACACATGCATGCATAGAAGTTTTGGGATTCTGTTATGTGGAGTGATGAAACAAACTGGAACATTTAGGCCTGATGGAGGAAGAAGAATAAAGCATACGCTGAAAAGAACACTCTGCCTAAAGTTAAGCAGGTTGGTGGCTTGGTGATGCTCTGAGGCTGCTTTGTATCCTCTGGCACTGGAAACCTGTATCATGTGGAAGGAAAGATAGATTTAATTAAAGTTTCAATAAATCCTAGGAGAAAACGTCATGCTGTCTGTGAGGAAGATGAAGCTTGGGCGTCATTGGACCTTCCAACAAGATAATGATCCCAGGCATACCTTAATAATTCTCAGCTGAGCATAATTAACTGAAAACCCAAAAAGGGTATAAAATACTAACGGCTAGATTTAGAGTTCTGCGGCCAAAGGGATGCGTTAGCTACGCTGGCTTTTTTTCTCCCGCACCTTTTAAATACCGCTGGTATTTAGAGTTCACAGAAGGGCTGAGTTAGGCTCCAAAAAGGGAGCGTAGAGCATATTTACCGCCACTGCAACTCTAGATACCAGCGTTGCTTACGGACGCGGCCAGCTTCAAAAACGTGCTCGTGCATGATTTCCCCATAGGAAACAATGGGGCTGTTTGAGCTGAAAAAAAACCTAACACCTGCAAAAAGCAGCGTTCAGCTCCTAACGCAGCTACATTGTTTCCTATGGGGAAACACTTCCTAAGTCTGCACCTAACACCCTAACATGAACCCCGCGTCTAAACACCCCTAGCCTTACACTTATTAACCCCTAATCTGCCGCCCCCGCTATCGCTGACCCCTGCATATTATTATTAACCCCTAATCTGCCGCTCTGTACACCGGCGCCAGCTACATTATCCCTATGTACCCCTAATCTGCTGCCCCTAACACCGCCGACCCCTATATTATATTTATTTACCCCTAATCTGCCGCCCCCAACATCGCCACCACCTACCTACAATTATTAACCCCTAATCTGCCGACCGGATCTACTATAATAAATGTATTAACCCCTAAAGCTAAGTCTAACTCTAACCCTAACACCCCCCTAACTTAAATATAATTGAAATCTAATGAAATAAATTAACTATTATTAAATAAATTATTCCTATTTAAAGCTAAATACTTACCTGTAAAATAAACCCTAATATAGCTACAATATAAATTATAATTATATTGTAGCTATTTTAGGATTAATATTTATTTTACAGGCAACTTTGTAATTATATTAACCAGGTACAATAGCTATTAAATAGTTAATAACTATTTAATAGTTACCTAATTAAAATAATTACAAAATTACCTGTAAAATAAATCCTAATCTAAGTTACAATTAAACCTAACACTACACTATCAATAAATTAATTAAATACAATACCTACAATTATCTACAATTAAACCTAACACTACACTATCAATAAATTAATTAAATACAATACCTACAAATAAATACAATTAAATAAACTAACTAAAGTACAAAAAATAAAAAAGAACTAAGTCACAAAAAATAAAAAAATATTTACAAACATTAGAAAAATATTACAACAATTTTAAACTAATTACACCTACTCTAAGCCCCCTAATAAAATAACAAAGCCCCCAAAATAAAAAAATGCTCTACCCTATTCTAAATTAAAAAAGTTCAAAGCTCTTTCACCTTACCAGCCCTGAAAAGGGCCCTTTGCGGGGCATGCCCCAAAGAATTCAGCTCTTTTGCCTGTAAAAAAAACAACATACAATACCCCCCCAACATTACAACCCACCACCCACATACCCCTAATCTAACCCAAACCCCCCTTAAATAAACCTAACACTAAGCCCCTGAAGATCTTCCTACCTTATCTTCACCATGCCAGGTTCACCGATCTGTCCACCGAAGCCTTCATCCAAACCTCCGAAATCTTGATCCAAGCCCAAGCGGGGGCTGAAGAGTGACGTCCATGCTCCGGCTGAAGTCTTGATCCAAGCGTGCAGAAGAGGACATCCGGATCGGCAAACATCTTCATCCAAGCCGCATCTTCTATGTTCTTCAAGACCTCCAGCGCGGATCCATCCATCTTCACCGACGACTTCCCGACGAATGACGGTTCCTTTAAGGGACGTCATCCAAGATGGGGTCCCTCGAATTCCGATTGGCTGATAGGATTCTATCAGCCAATCGGAATTAAGGTAGAAAATTCTGATTGGCTGATGGAATCAGCCAATCAGATTCAAGTTCAATCCGATTGGCTGATCCGATCAGCCAATCAGATTGAGCTTGCATTCTATTGGCTGATCGGAACAGCCAATAGAATCCGATCTCAGTCTGATTGGCTGATTGGATCAGCCAATCGGATTGAACTTGAATCTGATTGGCTGATTCCATAAGCCAATCAGAATTTTCCTACCTTAATTCCGATTGGCTGATAGAATCCTATCAGCCAATCGGAATTCGAGGGAAGCCATCTTGGATGACGTCCTTTAAAGGAACTGTCATTTGTCGGGAGTCGACGGTGAAGATGGATGGATCCGCGCTGGAGGTCTTGAAGATCAGCCGGTCGTCATCGGATTGAAGAACATAGAAGATGCGGCTTGGATGAAGATTTTTGCCGGTCCGGATGTCCTCTTTGCCCGCTTGGATCAAGACTTCAGCCGGAGGATGGACGTCACTCTTCAGCCCCCGCTTGGGCTTGGATGAAGATTTCGGAGGTTTGGATGAAGACTTCGGTCGACGGATCGGTGAACCTGGCATGGTGAAGATAAGGTAGGAAGATCTTCAGGGGCTTAGTGTTAGGTTTATTTAAGGGGGGTTGGGTTAGATTAGGGGTATGAGGGTGGTGGGTTGTAATGTTGGGGGGGGGGTATTGTATGTTTTTTTTTACAGGCAAAAGAGTTGAATTATTTGGGGCATGCCCCGCAAATGGCCCTTTTCAGGGCTGGTAAGGTAAAAGAGCTTTGAACTTTTTTCATTTAGAATAGGGTAGGGTATTTTTTTATTTTGGGTTTTTTTGTTATTTTATTAGGGGGCTTAGAGTAGGTGTAATTAGTTTAAAATTTTTGTAATATTTTTCTAATGTTTGTAAATATTTTTTTATTTTTTGTAACTTAGTTCTTTTTTATTTTTTGTACTTTAGTTAGTTTATTTAATTGTAGTTATTTGTAGGTATTGTATTTAATTAATTTATTGATAGTGTAGTGTTAGGTTTAATTGTAACTTAGGTTAGGATTTATTTTACAGGTAATTTTGTAATTATTTTAACTATTTTAGCTATTAAATAGTTATTAACTATTTAATAGCTATTGTACCTGGTTAAAATAAATACAAAGTTGCCTGTAAAATAAATATTAATCCTAAAATAGCTACAATATAATTATAATTTATATTGTAGCTATATTAGGATTTATTTTACAGGTAAGTATTTAGCTTTAAATAGGAATAATTTATTTAATAAGAGTTAATTTATTTTGTTAGATTTAAATTATATTTAATTTAGGGGGGTGTTAGGGTTAGACTTAGCTTTAGGGGTTAATCCATTTATTAGAGTAGCGTCAAGATCCGGTCGGCAGATTAGGGGTTAATTATTGTAGGTAGCTGGCAGCGACGTTGTGGGGGGCAGATTAGGGGTTAATAAATATAATATAGGGGTCGGCAGTGTTAGGGGCAGCAGATTAGGGGTACATAACTATAATGTATGTTGCGGCGGTGTACGGAGCGGCAGATTAGGGGTTAAAAAAATATGCAGGGGTCAGCGATAGCGGGGGCGGCAGATTAGGGGTTAATAAATATAACATAGTGGTCGGCGATGCTAGGGGCAGCAGATTAGGGGTACATAGGGATAAGGTAGGCGGATCAGGTCCGCCAGACTTTGCTGAATACGGGTTGATTTCCGGCGATGTCTGTCTGCCTGCTCAGAACAGGCGGAGAGGTTATGGAGCAGCGGTCTTTGTGACCGCTGATTCATAACTGCTGTTTCTGGTGAGCCTGCAGGCTCGCCAGAAACACGGGGCATCAAGCTCCATACAGAGCTTGATACATATGCCCCATTAAAGGGACAGTATACACTAATTTTCATATAACTGCGTGTAATAGACACTACTATAAAGAATAAGATGCACAGATACTAATATAAAAATCCAGTATAAAACTGTTTAAAAACTTACTTAGAAGCTCTCAGTTTAGCTCAGTTGAAAAGGTAGCTGGAAAGCCCACTGCAAGTGGGAAATAAGACTCTCCCTCTTCTTTTGCATATGAAAAGACCCTTTACACAAGCAGGAGCAAGCTGGAGAAGGTAGCTGACAATATTCACATAAAACTTTGGGGCTTGGTTAGGAGTCTGAAAATCAGAGCAATGGCATTCAAAAATAAGCAAAACTATACATTTTTTTTAAAAAAAAACCCTTTATGGGCTATATAAATAGATCATCTACAAAACATTTATGCAAAGAAAAAATGAGTGTATAATGTCCCTTTAACTCAGTATCGCGTTAACTTAGAATTGACATTTTATCGTATTAACTTTGAATTGATATTTTAACCACATTAATCCAGTATCGCATTAACTTAGAATTTCTGTTTTTAGAATATCCGTTTTTAGGATCTAGGTAATAAATGATATAGTTTGTTATTTACACAGTCTAGAACTTATTCATTTATTTACGTATATGTAGGCAAACTTAAAAATAGCTAAACTATTACCAGTTTTAGTAATTAATGAGCACTGAAGTAAGTGCTATTCACTTTAATCTATAGATATATTTATACAGGTTTAAAGTGATGGTAAACTCTCCCCTTTTTAAAACCAGATCTGAAATGTAAGCGCTCTTTTAGATGAAGTTTAATTCATTAGCTGTAATGAAGATGCAGTATAACATGCTTTTTAATATAGATCTGAAATTCAAATACTGCATGCTCCTCCGCCCACTTCAAAAGTAAAATTTTCTGTGAGTTAACAGATTGAATTGTTGTCCAATCAGCGCTCTTCCCATATGGCACTTTTGTTGTAGCTAGAGCATTGATTGGAGAGTAATTCAATCATTTAGCTGACAGAAAAATTGACTTTGAAGTGGGTGGTGTAACGTAGGGTATTTGAATTTCATATCTATATTAAAAACGAAGTTATAGCGCATCTTCATTGCACATGATGAATAAAACTCCATCTAAAATAGCGCTTACATTCCAGATCTGATTTTAAAAAAAGGAGAGTTTACCATCACTTTAAGCATTGGTTTGCACTATTACTCCAAATCCACATTTTTCTTGCAAACTATATTTGATATCCTTAAGGGGAATATCTTAGGAGTTTTTAGCTTACCTTAAAAGCAGCGCAAGAAAGATTTTATCTCTTTGATTACATCCCATAATTTGACCCTCTAAAAATTGAGTATTGCAGCAGCTATGGAAAATAGTCCATCTAGAGAACCTCAAAATAGAGAACATGTAAAATGCACATCAAAAAGCAATTCTAACAGACAAGAAAATATTTTTGATCTAAGATCACAAATTTACGATAATGTACACAATATATTTGAAGAAAGAAGGCAAAAAATAAAGATTTAGACAAAATGAAAGAATATCTCACGAATTTAGAATCCAAGCTCATTCTGGAAATGAGACATAAAACTGAATGTATATTCCTGAATGAATATCTAATCACTAAAAGAGTACCTAGAGGACTCCAAATAAAAAAGGAATGTGCGTTTAAAAATATAGATATAAACTTTAAGACTAAATGGAGAGAAATATTGGAAGAAACGTCTTTCAAACTTATGAATTTAATTAAGGAACATAGAGAAGAACAGCTAATAATGCTAGGGAATGAGATTAATGAACTGGAACAAAAATCAGGGAGTTTAAAGAACTAAAAGAATAAAAAAAAAGAGAAGAAGAAATCAAACAATTATTGATTAAAACTAAACAAGAACTAGTTGATAATAAATTTAAAAACTTCGAAAGAGATAAAATGGATTATATTGCCTTTGAAAAAAATCAAAATGGAGATGACTATATTAGTCATAAATGGAGAGGTAGCAAGATAGAGAAACTAGACTCACATAAAACGATTGAAAAAACCATAGGAGATCCTATATCTAAAGTTCAAAATACCTTAATGCAAGGATCTAAAACCATACAATCAGAAAAAACACATGCAAATTACCATGATTTTAGACCTTTATGGCAAAAAGTAGAATATAGGAGACCTAGACACTACAATAACCATTATAATCAACAACACAAAGAATAGCAAAATTACCCTACTTACAACTCACATAACTCACATAGATCGAGGGGATCTAAGAGACCCACAACACTTATTGAAAGCCCAATATCAGGAGATGAAAAGGAAAAAATAAATACAAAATAACATGGGGATTTATAATTTAAGTAGATTAGAGTTGGATAACTCCCAAATTCAAGTATTAAGCAAAGGATTATCCTTTGCCCCTACACAAAGATTGGATACGTTTAATACATTTATTGACGCTCATAAATTCATCAGAACCTAACTCTTAAGAAGTATTTTATTAAACATCCAGTAGAGAAGCAACTTAAAGAAATGACCCAACCAGAAGTAGAAACAGGGCAAATTAGAATTTAAAGTAGAACATTCCTTAAAGACAAAAAGGGATTTCTTCATACAGATCTAAAAGGAAGATCAAACTTTTATCCTAAAAATGAAAAAGGAAAATATACAGACACTTTTGAGAAGCTAGTCATGGCTGATATAACTAATTTAAAACATGATAATCATATGAAACAAAACCGTACTAAGAGACAGAGAACACTCATTTCAGAACTAGAAAAAAACAAGGAGGTTACTATTAAACAGGCTGATAAAGGAGGGAATAGTCATTCTAGACAAATATAAATATGACAAAATGATTTTTAAACTTATAAAAGACACCAGTACTTATAAAAGGATGATTGCCAATCCAACCAAGGTATATCAGATATTTCTAAAACATTATCGAAGCCAAAACAATAGGAATTATCACAGGAAAAGAGTATAACTATTTATACTTAGAAAATCCCAAAATCCCGATTATTTATGCACTCCCGAAAATACATAAATCACTAATAGACCCACCGGGACGTCCAATTATATCAGGCATCAATTCACTTACATCTAATTTATCTGCCTACATAGATTAATTCTTACAAAAATATGTAAAAAATCTTGAATCACATCTTAGAAATTCAACAAGTCTATTAAATATTCTAGAGGATCTCAAGTGGCAATCTAATTTTCTATTAGTCACATGTGATGTCTCATCATTGTATACATGTATTAAGCATAGTGATGGGCTAGAATCAGCCAAATATTTTTTAACTAAGGATGGAGATATGCCTCCCAAACAAACTGAATTTATTCTGGAAGGCATAAAGTTAATTTTAACACACAACTATTTTATGTATGAAGGTATATTCTATTAACAGGTTTGCGGGACTGCTATGGGGACAAAATTTGCCTCCAGTTATGCAAACCTGTTCATGGGAATGTGGGAAGAGGATTTTATAACAAAAACAAAATATAAAAATAATTTTGTAACTTACAAAAAGGTATATAGACGACCTGTTTTTTATCTGGAATGGGAGTGAAAATGATCTTATATGCTGCCTCAAAGATATGAATATCAATGAAAAAAATTTGGCGTTTATATACACTTATGATAAGAAAATGATATATTATTTAGATCTGGAAATTTATACTCCTCAGCTTTAAAACAAAACCAACAATAAGTAGTTATAATGAGAAAAAAGAGAAAATTAATATACCATTCATTACACAATATGGTGAAGATAAATCGAATTTAGAAAAGATTATTAAAAAACACTGGAATATTTTGAGCTATGACCCGGATTCAGGCTCTAAATTACCTGAAAAACCTAGATTTATCCATAGAAAAGCTAGAAATCTAAAAAGCAGAATAGCCCCCTCTATGATTAAAAGTTATCAAAGAGGAGGAATAGAAAAAGGAGTACTAGGTAACGCATTAAAAGGATTTTATCCATGTCACATTTGCAAAACGTTTAGATACTACTTTTAAATCTAACATTACCGGAAAAGAATATAAGATATATAATGCAATTATATGTATTGAAAAACACGTGATTTACTTAATAGAATGTAAAAAATGCAAAATTTAGTACACAGGTAAGACAGAAAGAATGGTGAGGGAATGGTGAGGGAACGTCTAAGAGAACATATTCTCTCAATTGAAAATTCTGAAGATAAAAGAATTTTAGAGCTTCCAGTGCCTAAACATTTTAGAATTTGTAATAATAGTAATCGGAAATACTTTCATTTTTCTGCTATAGAAAAAGTTAAAAAAGACTGTGGAGGAGGAAATTAGATAAATAAAATCTTACAATTAGAAGCAAAATGGATTTTTCAGTTGCAGACTCTACAACCCAAGGGGTTAAATCTTGATTTTAATTTAAATAGTTTTTTGAAAGAGAGCTAGAATCTCTACAAAATATAGAATGTCATACTGTAACTATTTAATGTTAGAATAAGCCCATATATTCTGTCTTACTCAAATATTTATATAGTTACACATGTTTTTAAGGGTTTTTAAGGGTGTTTTATTTAATCATCTGTAAAGTATTTTGTATAAACTTTTTATTTTTATTTCTTAAGGATTCACTTGACATTAAATATTTTTTTATAATATTAAGCATAGCTGTATGCAAGTAAATTTGAGCTACAAATATCTCTCTAGTTCTATAAATACAAACATATGTAATATTGAAGGTTAACTGCAGAACCTGTAAGAATAAAAAGACTCTCCTTTCTATTGGATACGATCACAAAAAGGAGCTCACAGCTGGTAGTCATCCACCTTAATAATTCTCAGCTGAGCATAATTAACTGAAAACCCAAAAAGGGTATAAAACACTAAGGCCTAGATTACGAGTTGTGCGTTAGCCTTGAAAAGCAGCGTTAAGAGGTCCTAACGCTGCTTTTTAATGCCTGCTGGTATTACGAGTCTTGCAGGTACAGGTGTACCGCTCACTTTTTTGGCCAGACTCGGAAATACCGCAAATCCACTTACGTCAATTGCGTATCCTATATTTTCAAAGGGACTTGCATAGCGCCGGTATTAAGAGTCTGACCAAAAGCGAGCGATAGACCCTCTCCTGTCAAGCCTGGTACCGCATTTAAAAGTCAATAGTTAAGAGTTTTACCCTACAACGCTGTAGCATAAAACTCTTAACTAAAGTGTTAAAAAGTACACTAACACCCATAAACTACCTATTAACCCCTAAACCGAGGCCCCCCCCCACATTGCAAACACTAAAATAAATATTTTAACCCCTAATCTGCCGAACCAGACATCGCTGCCACTATAATAAATATATTAACCCCTAAACCGCCATACTCCCGCATCGCAAACACTATTTAAATATTATTAACCCCTAATCTGCCGGCCCTAACATCGCCGCCACCTACCTACATTTATTAACACCTAATCTGCCCCCTCCAACATCGCCGCCACTATAATAAAGTTATTAACCCCTAAACCTAAGTCTAACCCTAACCCTAACACCCCCTAACTTAAATATAATTTAAATAAATCTAAATAAAATTACTACAATTAATTAAATTATTCCTATTTAAAACTAAATACTTACCTATAAAATAAACCCTAAGCTAGCTACAATATAACTAATAGTTTCATTGTAGCTATCTTAGGGTTTATTTTTATTTTACAGGCAACTTTGTATTTATTTTAACTAGGTACAATAGTTATTAAATAGTTATTAATTATTAATAGTTAAAATAAAGACAAATTTACATGTAAAATAAAACCTAACCTAAGTTACAATTACACATAACACTACACTACAATTAAATTAATTACCTAAATTAAATACAATTAATTACAATTAAATAAAATTATCTAAAGAACAAAAACAAACACTAAATTACAGAAAATAATAAAGAAATTACAAGATTTTTAAACTAATTACACCTAATCTAATCCCCCTAACAAAATAAAAAAAGCCCCCCAAAATAAAAAAAGCCCTACCCTACAATAAATTGCAAATAGGGCCTTTTGCGGGGCATTGCCCCAAAGTAATCAGCTCTTTTGCCTGAAAAAAAAATTCCAATTCCCCCCAACATTAAAACCCAGCACCCACACAACCAACCCTACTCTAAAACCCACCCAATCCCCCCTTAAAAAAACCTAACACTAACCCCTTAAAGATCACCTTACCGGGAGACGTCTTCACCCAACAGGGCCGAAGTCCTCAACGAAGCCGGGAGAAGTCTTCATCCAAGCCAGGCGAAGTGGTCCTCCAGACAGGCAGAAGTCTTCATCCAGATGCCATCTTCTATCTTCATACATCCGGCGCGGAGCGGGTCCATATTCAAGACATCCGACGCGGAGCAACCTCTTCAAATGACGGCTAAACACAGAATGAAGATTCCTTTAAATGACATCATCCAAGATGGCGTCCCTTCAATTCCGATTGGCTGATAGAATTCTATCAGCCAATCGGAATTAAGGTAGAAAAAATCCTATTGGCTGATGCAATCAGCCAGTAGGATTGAAGTTCAATCCTATTGGCTGATCCAATCAGCCAATAGGATTGAGCTGGCATTCTATTGGCTGTTCCAATCAGCCAACAGAATGCCAGTTCAATCCTATTGGCGGATTGCATCAGCCAATAGGATTTTTTCTACCTTAATTCCGATTGGCTGATAGAATTCTATCAACCAATCGGAATTGAAGGGATGCCATCTTGGATGACGTAATTTAAAGGAACCTTCATTCTGTGTTTAGCCATGGAAAGAAGAGGATGCTCCGCGTCGGATGTCTTGAAGATGGACCCGCTCCGCTCCGGATGGATGAAGATAGAAGATGCTGTCTGGATGAAGACTTCTACCCGTCTGGAGGACCACTTCACCCGGCTTGGATGAAGACTTCTCCCAGCTTCGTTGAGGACTTCGGCCCGGTTGGGTGAAGGCGTCTCCTGGTAAGGTGATCTTCAAGGGGTTAGTGTTAGGTTTTTTTAAGGGGGGATTGGGTGGGTTTTAGAGTAGGGTTGGTTGTGTGGGCTGATTACTTTGGGGCAATGCCCCGCAAAATGCCCTTTTAAGGGCTATTTGTAATTTAGTGTAGTGTAGGGCTTTTTTATTTTGGGGGGGCTTTTTTATTTTGTTAGGGGGATTAGATTAGGTGTAATTAGTTTCAAAATCTTGTAATTTGTTTATTATTTTCTGTAATTTAGTGTTTTGTTTTTTTGTACTTTAGATAATTTTATTTAATTGTAATTAATTGTATTTAATTTAGGTAATTAATTTAATTGTAGTGTAGTGTTAGGTGCAATTGTAACTTAGGTTAAGTTTTATATTACAGGTACATTTGTCTTTATTTTAACTAGGTAGTTATTAAATAGTTAATAACTATTTAAAACTATTGTACCTAGTTAAAATAAATACAAAGTTGCCTGTAAAATAAAAATAAACCCTAAGCTAGTTACAATGTAACTGTTAGTTATATTGTAGCTAGCTTAGGGTTTATTTTATAGGTAAGTATTTAGTTTTAAATAGGAATTATTTAGTTAATTTTAGTAATTTTATTTAGATTTATTTAAATTAAATTTAAGTTAGGGGGGGTTAGGGTTAGACTTAGGTTTAGGGGTTAATAACTTTATTATAGTGGTGGTGACGTTGTGGGCAGCAGATTAGGGGTTAATAAATGTAGTTAGGTTGCGGCTACATTGGGGCGGCAGATTAGGGGTTAAATAATATAATGTAGGTGTCGGCGATGTCAGGGGCGGCAGATTAGGGGTTAATAAGTGTAAGATTAGGGGTGTTTGGATTCGGGGTTCATGTTAGGGTGTTAGGTGTAACTTTTATTTCCCCATAGGAATCAATGGGGCTGCATTAGGAACTTTACGCTGCTTTTTTGCAGGTGTTAGTTTTTTTTTCATTCGGCTCTCCCCCATTGATTCCTATGGGGAAATCGTGCATGAGCATGTTTAGCCAGCTCACCGCTAACGTAAGCTGCGCTGGTATTGAGGTGAGATGTGGAGCAAAATTTTGCTCTTCACTCACTTTTTTGCAGTTAACGCCGGGTTTGTAAAAACCCGTAATACCAGCGCTGTCTGTAAGTGAGCGGTGAGCATAAACTGCTCGTTAGCACCGCACCCCTCCTAACGCAAAACTCGTAATCTAGCTGTAAGTATTCTAATATGACAGGCTTAAGAGTACACACCAAAAGCAGTACAGCTTGAAAAAGGCCGGATTACACGGCTGAAACGCGTAGCTTTAACTGCCTAAAAATACATTGAGGACACCAGGATACAGAAGACACTAGCGTTGAAACTTCTGACGCTAAACTACTTGCCAAAACAACGCTTCAAGGATTGCTAACTATTACCACTGTAACCCAAGTAAAGTACACATAGGACTGCAGAGCCCTATTACAGCACAGAGGAATTCCGGAATGCTCTGAACCAATAGGAGTAAAACGAACGGGCTCCAGGACCGGTTTACATGACCACTGTGGGCAGACAGTGAGCACAAACTTTTCCTTTTTTAAAAGCATCCAAATAGATATTGCTTGCATCTAAAGAAGATTGCACAATTTTCTTCAGCTAACACTAAAGGATATTACAATATGAAATGAACCGTGTTGTATTAATTATTGGATATAAAAACACCGGGACTATCTATAAAGAATACTAACACTTTGTACAGAAAAGCAAAGAAGTTTTAAATATCCATTTATTCATTGTCGACTCTGGGGTACCCTAAAGACTATATTTTGTAAAAAAAGTCAGCCGACTTCACAATAAATTATCGTTTTAAATACATTAACTCAGTATCGCATTAACTTAGAATTGATATTTTATCGCATTAACTTTGAATTGATATTTCAACCACATTAATCCAGTATCGCATTAACTTAGAATTTCTGTTTTTAGAATATCTGTTTTTAGGATCTAGGTAATAAATTATATATTTTTTTATTTACACAGTCTAGAACTTATTAATTTATTTACGTATATGTAGGCAAACGTAATAAGAGCTAAACTATTACCAGTTTTAGCAATTAATGAGCACTAAAGTAGCTGCTATTCACTTTAATCTATAGATATATTTATACAGATTTAAGCATTGGTTTGCGCTATTACTCCAAATCCACATTTTTCATATCTCAAATTCCACCAAGGCTTGGTTGCAGAATAAGTCCTGGAAGATTCTACAGTGGCCATCACAGTCATCTGACTTGAACCCCATAGAAAATCTCTGGTGGGATTTGAAGAAGGCGGTTGCAGCACGCAAAACCAAGAATATTACTTAACTGTAGGCTGTTGCTCATGAGGAATGGGCTAAGATTCCTCAGGAACGCTGACAGAAGCTGGTGTCTGGCTATGCATCTCATTTGCAGCAGGTCATAGCAGCAAAAGGATGCTCTACTTAGTACTAAATATACAAAGAAGCGTTAAGCAGTGATGAACTTATCACTCTAATACATAAAGGGGGCGCTGCAAGGACAAATCTAGGCAACACGAGATAGTGCTGCTTATTAGAGATATATCAATCTCAATATAAACAATGTATGTGGAATATCAATGTAAGAGTACAATCATGGATTTTAACAGCATACACAATTCGTATAGTATACAGACTTGACAGTATTCCTTATGGACGAAGGCACAAAGTCTCTGGCTGCTCTCTGGGTAGTTCGTCTAAATCAGATGAATTCCTGAAGAAAGGAAAAAATACAGAGGCGCCTCTAAGTGCAGTATCACCAAGCAACAAAAACACAAGGTGTATTAGTATTTCCATTCACATTTTATGAAGCACACTATAGTGCAATTGTGGTGGACCAAGGCTTCTGAGCTGCTCGGCTGACTCCAAACTCCGGTATCCCCAACAGATGAGGGTCAAGTGATTTGTAATGACAGGTCTCCTCCCTGCTTCCAGCAGCCTCTCCGGATAATTTGCAGCAGTGATCGCTATATGAGTTTAAGGAAAATATGAGGATAAAACAGACCTTCCAATAACCAGAGAGGTAGCGATAGTAAGTTAAAACAAAATATTTAAAAACAGTGACGCGTTTCTCGGCGTGCAACACCATTTCCTCACACGGTATATTGCAAAACAACTGCTACCTATTTAAAATACTCTCCCCCAATCAAATGGACAACCTGTGTCAGAGCTACGCCTCCTCCTGTGACAACACACAGGTGAGTTCCATGAAAAAATTAACAGATCCTGGTCCTTTCCTTTCCTCAGACTTCACATATATAAGACAGGGGATATTTAGGACTCTATGTTACTAAATTAATAGAAACTAATATACGTACTATCACATTGGCATAAACACATTCCCCTAGATTTAGAGTTTTGCGTTAGAAGGGGGGGGGTGTTAGCTACGCATGCTTTTTCCCCCCGCACCTTTTAAACAACGCTGGTATTTAGAGTTCTCTGAAGGGCTGCGTTAGGCTCCAAAAAGGGAGCGTAGAGCATAATTTACTGCCACTTCAACTCTAAATACCAGCGTTACTTACGGACGCGGCCAGCTTCAAAAACGTGCTCGTGCACGATTCCCCCATAGGAAACAATGGGTTAGTTTGAGCTGAAAAAACCTAACACCTGCAAAAAAGCAGCGTTCAGCTCCTAACGCAGCCCCATTGTTTCCTATGGGGAAACACTTCCTAAGTCTGCACCTAACACCCTAACATGTACCCCGAGTCTAAACACCCCTAACCTTACACTTATTAACCCCTAATCTGCCTCCCCCGCTATCGCTGACCCCTGCATTTTATTATTAACCCCTAATCTGCTGCTCCGTACACTGCCGCAACCTACATTATAGCTATGTACCCCTAATCTGCTGCCCCTAACATCGCCGACCTCTATATTATATTTATTAACCCCTAATCTGCCCCCTCCAACGTCGCCGCTACCTAATTACACTTATTAACCCCTAATCTGCCGACCGGACCTTGCCGCCACTATAATAAATGTATTAACCCCTAAACCTCCTCACTCCCGCCTCAAAAACCCTATAATAAATAGTATTAACCCCTAATCTGCCCTCCCTAACATCACAGACACCTAACTTCAAGTATTAACCCCTAATCTGCTGACCGGACCTCGCCGCTACTCTAATAAATGTATTAACCCTTGGCTGTAGTTCGTTCTAACGCTCACTTCAGCCAAGACTCTAAATACCAGCGTTAGAAAGATCCCATTGAAAAGATAGGATACGCAATTGACGTAAGGGGATCTGCGGTATGGAAAAGTCGCGGCTGGAAAGTGAGCGTTAGACCCTTTCCTGACTGACTCTAAATACCAGTGGGTGGCCAAAACCAGCGTTAGGACCCCTTAACGCTGGTTTGGATGGCTAACGCAGAACTCTAAATTTAGGCGATTGTATCAATCCAACATTTTCCGCATTAATTAGAAATATAATTGAAAAGGATACAAAAATCCGGTCCTCATGTTTGGTGTACACATTGATTGTCATATTAAGGGGATTAATATGACGATAAATATAAATGTCCCTTCTATGATGACAAATATAAAAAATACTATATATAATCTGATTATGCGCTCATTTGTAAGTCTCTATTTGTGGGCCTTCTCCATTTGGTAATATATTACAGGATTTTAATCTCAGGGCGCTTCCATATTAACCTTTTATTAACAAAGATAAATATAACTACAAGACAAATTTGAAGTGAAAAAATAATAAAGTAGACATTGATTTCAATAGTTACAATGTCTAGTGATATGATAAGTGTATAGAAAAGTGCACGTTTTGCACTTTTCTATATATTATCCAAAATAATAACAATTAAAACTAATCTAATACCCCTATAAAAACAAAAACTTATGTGCCACTGGGATGAAGATAGAAGATGCCCCTGCAATGGATGAAGACTTCTTGCCACCTTGATGAAGATGGATGTCTGGACTTCAGGAACTTTGAGTAGATTTCCTGGGGTTAGCGTTTTTTTTAATTGTTTGGGGTGTTTTTTTTTTTTAGATTAGGGCTTTGGGCACAAAAGAGCGGAATGCCCATACAAATGCACCTTTAGGGGCAAATGGGTAGCTTAGGTTCTTTTCAGATTTAGATTTTTTTATTTTGGGGGGTTGGTTGGGTGGGGGGATTTACTTTTAGTAGGACTTTGTAATTTTTTTAAGGTAAAAGAGCTGATTGCTTCTGGGCAATGCACTACAAAATGGCTATTGGCAGTTTATTGTTAGGTTAGGGGGTGTTTTTATTTTGGGGGAGCTTTTTTGTTTTTATAGCGGTATTAGATTAGGTTTATTTGTTATTATTTTGGATAATTTTGTTTATTTTTTTTTTTTTTAAACTAATCTAATACCCCTATAAAACCAAAAAAGTTCTGTGCCACCGGGATGAAGATAGAAGATGCCCCTGCGATGGATGAAGACTTCTCGCCACCTTGATGAAGATGGATGTCTGGACTTCAGGAACTTTGAATAGATTTCCTGGGGTTAGTGTTTTTTTAATTTTTGGGGTGTTTTTTTTTTTTTAGATTAGGGCTTTGGGCACAAAAGAGCTGAATGCCAATACAAATGCACCTTTAGGCGCAAATGGGTAGCTTAGGTTCTTTTCAGACTTAGATTTTTATTTTGGGGGGTTGGTTGGGTGGGGGGATTTACTTTTAGGGGGGACTTTTTAATTTTTTAAGGTAAAAGAGCTGATTGCTTCTGGACAATGCACTACAAAAGGGCTATTGGCAGATTATTGTTAGGTTAGGGGGTGTTTTTATTTTGGGGGAGCTTTTTTGTTTTTATAGCGGTATTAGATTAGGTTTATTTGTTATTATTTTGGATAATTTTGTTTATTATTTTATTTATTTTTTCGTAGTGTTAGAATTTTTTTAATTTTTAATTTCGTTTTTTTTCCGTTTATTCTATTCTTTTAAAATAGTAATGTTAGGTTACTTTATAGTTTAAACTTAGGTTTTTTTTATTTCACAGGTAAGTTTTTATTTATTTATTTAAAGATAGTTATATTGTAAATTTAAAGAAAAATTAGGGGGGTGTTAGGTTTAGGGCTTAATAGTTTAATTTAGTGTGTTGCAATGTGGTGGGCCGGCGGTTTAGGGGTTAATAGGTTTATTTTTATTAGTAGCGATGTGGGGGGGTCATCAGTTTAGGGGTTAGTAGGTTTATTTAGTGTCGGCAATGTCAGAGGGCAGCGGTTTAGGGGTTAATAACTATTTAGTGTCTGCGATGTCGGGGGGTGGCGGATTAGGAGTATATTGACTAGAAGTTTATGTTAGGGTGTTAGGTTTTAACATAACTTTCTTTTCCCCATAGACATCAACGGGGTTGCGTTACGACGATCTCTATTCTGCAATCGCAGGTGTTAGTTTTTTTCTGACACTTTCTCCACATTGATGTCTATGGGGAAAGCATGCACAAGCACGTAAGGTCAGGCCTTGGGTTTTGTGCAGTATGGAGCTTATCGCACCATACCACAAGAGAAGGTTTTTCAGTATCTTGTAATGGCAGCGCTATGGAAAGTGCGATATAGCTAATTTTTTTGCGTTATTTACCGACTCGGTATAGTGCAAAACTTGTAATCTTGGTGAATGTGCCTCTATTTATTGACTTTTATTTAATTTTTTATAGTAAATGTGTGCACAAAAGTATTTCTCCTAAGCAAAAAAATATGATAGCCTACAGGCACTCAGCTACATATAGACATTAAAGGTCATGTGCAAACCGCAACTGCATACTAACGCCTAGATTTAGAGTTCTGCGTTAGCCATCAAAACCAGCGTTAGGGGGTCCTAACGCTGGTTTTGGCCGCCCGCTGGTATTTAGAGTCAGTCAGGAAAGGGTCTAATGCTCACTTTCCAGCCGCGACCTTTCCATACCGCAGATCCCCCTACGCCAATTGCGTATCCTATCTTTTCAATGGTATCTTTCTAACGCTGGTATTTAGAGTCTTGGCTGAAGTGAGTGTTAGAAATCTAACTACAAGACTCCAGCCGCAGAGAAAAGCCAGGAGTTAAGAGCTTTCTGGGCTAACGCTGGTTCATAAAGCTCTTAACTACTGTGCTCTAAAGTATACTAACACCCATAAACTACCTATGTACCCCTAAACCGAGGTCCCCCCACATCGCCGCCTCTCTATTAAACTTTTTTAACCCCTAATCTGCTGACCGCACACCGCCGCCACCTACATTATCCATATGTACCCCTAATCTGCTGCCCCTAACACCGCCGACACATACATAATATTTATTAACCCCTAATCTGCCCCCCCAACGTCGCCGCTACCTACCTACAATTATTAACCCCTAATCTGCTGACCGGACCTCACCGCTACTATAATAAATGTATTAACCCCTAAAGGTAAGTCTAACCCTAACCCTAACACCCCCCTAAGTTAAATATAATATTTATCTAACAAAATAAAATAAATTTTATTAAATAAATTATTCCTATTTAAAGCTAAATACTTACCTTAAAATAAACCCTAATATAGCTACAATATAAATAATAATTATATGGTAGCTATTTTAGGATTTATATTTATTTTACAGGCAACTTTGTATTTATTTTAACCAGGTACAATAGCTATTAAATAGTTATTAACTATTTAATAACTACCTAGCTAAAAGAAATACAAAATTACCAGTAAAATAAATCCTAACCTAAGTTACAATTAAACCTAACACTACACTATCAATAAATTAAATACAAATACCTACAAATAAATACACTAACTAAAGTACAAAAAATAAAAAAAGAACTGTTACAAAAAATAAAAAAATAATTTACAAACATTATAAAAATATTACAAGAATTTTAAGCTAATTACACCTACTCTAACCCCCCCAAAATAAAAAAATGCCCTACCCTATTCTAAAATAAAAATTATAAAGCTCTTTTACCTTACCAGCCCTTAAAAGGGCCTTTTGCGGGGCATGCCCCAATGAATTCTGCTCTTTTGCCTGTAAAAAAACCCATACAATACCCCCCCAACATTACAACCCACCACCCACATACCCCTAATCTAACCCAAACCCCCCTTAAATAAACCTAACACTAAGCCCCTGAAGATCTCCCTACCTTGTCTTCACCACGCTGGGTATCACCGATCCGTCCAGAAGAGGGTCCAAAGTCTTCATCCAATCCGGGTGATGTCTTCATCCAAGCGGGGGCTGAAGAGGTCCATCATCCGGCTGAAGTCTTCATCCAAGCGGGGGCTGAAGAGGTCCATCATCCGGCTGTCTTCATCCAAGTGGGGGCTGAAGAGGTCCATCATCCGGCTGAAGTCTTCTATCAAACGGCATCTTCAATCTTCTTTCTTCCGGCTCCATCTTCATCCCGCCTATGCGGAACATCCTTCCTCCACGACGAACTCCCGACGAATGAAGGTTCCTTTAAGGGACGTCATCCAAGATGGCGTCCCTCAAATTCCGATTGGCTGATAGGATTCTATCAGCCAATCGGAATTAAGGTAGGAATAATCTGATTGGCTGATGGAATCAGCCAATCAGATTCAAGTTCAATCCGATTGGCTGATCCAATCAGCCAATAAGATTGAGTTCGCATTCTATTGGCTGTTCCGATCAGACAATAGAATGCGAGCTCAATCTGATTGGCTGATTGAACTTGAATCTGATTGGCTGATTCAATCAGCCAATCAGAATTTTCCTACCTTTTTTTTCCTACCTTAATTCTGAATCAGAATTCGAGGGACGCCATCTTGGATGACATCCCTTAAAGGAACCTTCATTCGTCGGGAGTTCATCGTGGAGGCGGGATAAAGATGGAGCTGGAAGAAAGATGATTGAAGATGCCGCTTGATAGAAGACTTCAGCCGGATGATGGACCTCTTCAGCCCCCGCTTGGATGAAGACTTCAGCCGATGATGGACCTCTTCAGCCCCCGCTTGGATGAAGACTTCAGCCGGATGATGGACCTCTTCAGCCCCCGCTTAATTGAAGACTTCAGCCGGATGATGGACCTCTTCAGCCCCCGCTTGGATGAAGACATCGCCCGGATTGGATGAAGACTTCGGACCCTCTTCTGGACGGATCGGTGATACCCAGCGTGGTGAAGACAAGGTAGGGAGATCTTCAGGGGCTTAGTGTTAGGTTTATTTAAGGGGGGTTTGGGTTAGATTAGGGGTTTGTGGGTGGTGGGTTGTAATGTTTGGGGGGGTATTGTATGTTTTTTTTTACAGGCAAAAGAGCAGAATTCTTTGGGGCATGCCCCGCAAAAGGCCCTTTTAAGGGCTGGTAAGGTAAAAGAGCTTTACAATTTTTATTGTAGAATAGGGTAGGGCATTTTTTTATTTTGGGGGGCTTTGTTATTTTTTTAGGGGGCTTAGAGTAGGTGTAATTAGTTTAAAATTCTTGTAATCTTTTTTTATTTTTTGTAATTTAGTGTTTGTTTTTTTTGTAATTTAGTTTAGTTGATTTATTTGTAGATAATTGTAGGTAGTTTATTTAATTAATTTATTGATAGTGTAGTGTTAGGTTTAATTGTAACTTAGGTTAGGATTTATTTTACAGGTAATTTGGTAATTATTTTAACTAGGTAGCTATTGAATAGTTATTAACTATTTAATAGCTATTGTACCTGGTTAAAATAAATACAAAGTTGCCTGTAAAATAAATATTAATCCTAATATAGCTACAATATAATTATTCGTTATATTGTAGCTATATTAGGGTTTATTTTACAGGTAAGTATTTAGCTTTAAATAGGAATAATTTATTTAATAAGATTTATTCTATTTCGTTAGATAAAAATTATATTTAATTTAGGGGGGTGTTAAAGTTAGGGTTAGACTTAGCTTTAGGGGTTAATACATTTATTAGAGTAGCGGTGAGATCCGGTCAGCAGATTAGGGGTTAATAATTGTAGGTAGGTAGCGGGGATGTTGGGGGGGCAGATTAGGGGTTAATAAATATAATATAGGGGTTGGCGGGGGTTAGGGGCAGCAGATTAGGGGTTCATAGGGATAACGTAGGTGGCGGCGGTGTACGGAGCAGCAGATTAGGGGTTAAAAATAATATGCAGGGGTCAGCGATAGCAGGGGCAGCAGATTAGGGGTTAATAAATGTAAGGTTAGGGGTGTTTAGACTCGGGGTGCATGTTAGGGTGTTAGGTGCAGACATAGGAAGTGTTTCCCCATAGGAAACAATGGGGCTGCGTTAGGAGCTGAATGCTGCTTTTTTGCAGGTGTTAGGTTTTTTTCAGCTCAAACTGCCCCATTGTTTCCTAGGGGGGAATCGTGCACGAGCACGTTTTTGAAGCTGGCCACGTCCGTAAGCACCGCTAGTATTGAGAATTGCAGTGGCGGTAAATCATGCTCTACGCTCCCTTTTTGGAGCCTAACGCAGCTCTTCTGTGAACTCTAAATACCAGCGGTATTTAAAAGGTGCGGGGGGAAAAACACACGCGTAGCTAATGCACCCCTTTGGCAGCAGAACTCTAAATCTATTTGCTAATTAAGCACATCAACTTTACATAAATTAGAAAAGCAAAATAATAAGACCATGTAAGAAATTAGCAATAACTTTAGTAAAAATAAATTTTTCAGATATCTTCTATAATTGAATTAATTTGAGGCACATTCCAATGAACTACGCAATGAGAGCCAAGTACTATTTTTTAGAATATGTAGTTTTAGGGATTCAGTCTATGCAACATTTATAACATGTATATGTTATATTTGAAAATCCCAGTATAGTGGGTCCAGTATCTATACTATAATTGTGTTTGTAAGTGTCCGTCACCGTTGGCAGTTGCGCACGCATCCTCAAAGGAATGTTGGATGCGTGAGCAGCCACCTCGCGGCGACGAGACAGCTTCAGGAGCTCCAACTCTCAGCTGTAACATATGAGTATAGCTATTCCTCTCTTTTTTTAGCAAAAGAGGCTGTTTCACAGACCGGGTAGAGGGAAGATTTGATTACATGGGGAGAGGGTTCAGTCCAGTGAGTCTCTTGTATAAAAGCTACATACATTTTTAAAAATGTTTCAAATATCTTAACAGTAAACTACGTTTCGTGGGTGTGTTGAGTCCCTTAACGTTAAGGGTTGACAATGTTAGCAGGGTCATTTACCTATCTGTATGGGGTTCTGCAATGAACGAAGAGTGCCATCTGGGGTAGGGAGAGGTAGGACGGGGGAAAGGGGAAGAGAAGAGAGAAAGAAAATAGAAAAGGAAGCATGCATTTAAAGAAGACATTATTGCAGAGGTTTGAGGGGTGGTCAGCGCAGAATAGCACTGTCCAAGGTTACTCTGGTGATTTCATTTCTGGGATCCCAGGGTAACACGAATACAAGTACAGGTAGCACTCAGTTTACGCCGGGGTTAGGTTCCAGAAGGAATGGTTGTAAATTGAAACCCAGTTTATAATGTAAGTCAATGGGAAGTGAGGGAGTTAGGTTCCAGGCCCCTCTCAAAATTGGCATAAGTAACACCTAATACATTATTTTTAAAGCTTTGAAATGAAGACTTTAAATGCTAAACAACATTATAAACCTAATAAAATAATCACACAACACAGAATATATAATTAAACTAAGTTAAATGAACAAAAACATTTGCTAAACAGCATTATAAACCTAATAAAATAATCACACAACACAGACTTTACTTGCATTTTTCTGCAAACAGTTCTTTCTATGCATTCCAATCTGGACTGATTTATAGACAGGAAGATCTTGTTCCTTTGCAAACTGCTCGATAGCTCAGGTCTGGTTAAACTGATTAATTTCAGCTTGCTTGGCTTGCATATCTTTACAGCAACACAAGCGGACAGCTCCACCTACTGGCTATTTTAATCAATGCACTGCTTCTCAATGCTTTTCAATAGCAGTCACATGACTGAAAAAAAAGGTTGTTATTCTGAAACGGTGCAAATTGAACCGTTGTAAACCGAGGGCCACCTGTATACATATACTTAAGGTGGGGGGGGGGGGGGGGAAGGGCCTATGATTGTAGCTTAAAATGGGTAGTAGTTATGATAGTCTAGCTGTAAATAGTCTATCCTGAACAGTTGGGGTTGGATATAACCTAAACAACAAAAATAGGTTAGAACTTAATAACTGACAAATAACATAAATAAATACAACATAGCATACAAACAAGTGACTCCAATAACAGATCATTAGCATCCTATAAACATTAAAGTCTCCAGGACTACAACTTATGTATAAACATTTGAGAAAAGGGGGGAGCAGGAACTCAAGGGTCCCTACAACCCCAAGTGTAATCAAGCAGTAAAGGATACTTAGTGAAGGTCACAAGGTTGTTTCTTCCGGATAACAAATCATCAGCATCCTATGAACATTAAAGTCTCCAGGACTACTACTTATGCATAAACATTTGAGAAAAAAGGAGGGAGTAGGAACTCAAGGGTCCCTAAAACTCCAAGCGTAATCAAACAGCAAAGGATACTTAGTGAAGGTCACAAGGATATTTTTTTTGGAATGGGGTATAAGGCCCAGGTTGAGCCAAGACCAGATAAGGGGGTCTCTTATGGTGGCTTTCGGAGGGTGGTGGTATATCTCCTAAAGGGTTGAGAAGCTCTGTGGGGAAGGGGGTGCCATTCAGGTGCATTACCAGGGATAGGCACTGAAAAGGCTGTGGCGGACATTTTCCAAATTACAGACCTTAATGAAGGTACACCAAGGTACATTTGAAATTACAAACATTATTTTATAGTGCTTGGTGTTATTATACTGATTCAGATACCACTGATCCTATAACCAGCCCTTCTCTGGCTATACCCATGAGCCAGTGTCACTACTGTGTCATTATATAGCACTGGGTGTTATTATACTGATGCAGATACCACTGATCCTATAACCAGCCCTCCTCTGGCTATACCCATGAGCCAGTGTCACTTCTGTGTCTTTGTATAGTGCTTGGTGCTATTATACTGATGCAGATACCACTGATCCTATAACCAGCCATCCTCTGGCTATACCCATGAGCCAGTGTCACTACTGTGTCTTTGTATAGTGCTTGGTGTTATTATACTGATGCAGATACCACTGATCCTATGACCAGCCCTCCTCTGGCTATACCCATGAGCCAGTGTCACTACTGTGTCATTATATAGTGCTTGGTGTTATTTTACTGATGCATATACTACTGATCCTATAGCCAGCCCTCCTCTGGCTATACCCATGAGCCAGTGTCACTACTGTGTCATTATATAGTGCTTGGTGTTATTATACTGATGCAGATACCACTGATCCTATGACCAGCCCTCCTCTGGCTATACCCATGAGCCAGTGTCACTACTGTGTCATTATATAGTGCTTAGTGTTATTTTACTGATGCATATACTACTGATCCTATAACCAGCCCTCCTCTGGCTATACCCATGTGCCAATGTCACTAATGTGTTATTATATAGTGCTGGGTGTTATTATACTTATGCAGATACCACTGACACTATAATCAGCCCTTGTCTGGCTATACGCATGTGCCAGTGTCACTACTGTGTCTTTGTATAGAGCTGGGTGTTTTTATACAGATGCAGATACACATCCAGTATTTAACTCAGGCTTTATTTATTCCAAAACTTATCACCCAATATCGCTTGCAGTCTCTAACGTTTTTCACACTACATATTTTTTTTCTTCCTATTATTTAGAAAGAAAAAATATACTAAGGTTGTGGTGGACACTGCAAGGGCTAGTCATGGACACCGGTGTCCGTGTACTGACACCTTGCCTATTCCTGTGCATTAGCTCTCAGTGGGGGCAGCCTGGAGGATAACGCTTCTTGATCTTCTGGGTCATCTGGGAGGAGATTCTACTTTTGTAGTAGTAGTTTGACTTCTTGTGGGGTGGAGACTATGTGTAGTTGGCCATCTTTGGTGATATGGAGTTTCACAGGGAAGCCCCATCTGTATCTGATGCCCTGCACTCTAAGAGCTTTGGTGTATTCAGCATTGGGAATAGTGTGTGTGCTGATAAATCTGGGAAAATCTGTATCTGTTGGAATTTTTCAGAGAGTGTTTTAGTTTTCATGTCTACATTGACAAGCTTGTTTTTGAAGGAGAGTGGAGTCTGGTCACTTTTCTTGTGCTTTTGGGTCAGTAGTGGTGTACGTCTTGGAGTTCTGGCATGGAAACCTTTTGCGTTTAGTACGTGCCTTACTGTGCAAACTGAAACCTCAGTGCCTGTTGCCACCAGGTCTTGCTGCAGGTTTTTTGCAGTCACTTGAGGGTTTTTCTCAACCTGCCTTCTCAGAAATCTGGTTGCAGCCATTGATAGCTTCCTTTTTCTGCCCTGTCCAGGCAGTGTAACCACTGTTTCTTTAACTTTGAATTTGCAAACTATGCTTCCAACTGTGTCTCTCTGAACATTTAGTGACTTTGTTATCTTTTTGTATCCTGTTCCTTGTTTGGGAAGTGTGATGATCTCTTCTCTTAACTTTTTGGACCATTCTTTTGACTTAGCCATATTTCTAACATGCAGTCAAATGTGACACTTAATAAACCCCTAGCCAGTTCAGGTATTTTATGTGTTCCAACTCAAGCACACCTGGTGCAACTAATGAAGCCCTTGATAAGTTGCATCAGGTGTGCTTAAGTCAACACCTGTTTTGCATATTTTTACTAATGTGGGGGACTCTATTCAGGGAGTTGAATCATTTTTAGACTGCAGAATTATTTAAAAGTTTTGAATTTGGGAAAACCATGTGAAGCATGTGTTGTATTGAGCTATTTCAATTGCTTTTGTTTGATTTGTTCATTGCAAACAGCTGAAACTCTGTACATTTTGACAATAAACCTGATTTGCAATGGGGTTTAATAATTTTGATTACAACTGTATATTAGCAAATATAAAGTTAGCATCTTAAGACTGCTGCTTCTTAACTCCTGTTTCCGGTGAGCCTGGAGGCTCGAACGGAAACAGAGGCATTGGGGCCGATACAGGGGTTGGTAAATCTGCCCCCATATCTCTAGGAGGATATAAATAAACTGGAATATGTCCAAAAGACGGCTCTTAAAATGATACATGGTCTTAAAAATAAAACTTACAATAAAGGTTTTATGACCTAAATATGTATAGCTTAGTTGAGATAAATGAAAGATGGGATATGATGGAAACTTTTAAGTTTAATAAGGGGCTTAAATAATTTGAGGCTGTAAGCATTTTCCTTTAAATAGAGCCACACCAGAACTAGGGCTAATAATCTTAAAGGGACAGTCTAGTCAAAATTAAACTTTCATGATTCATATAGGGCATGCAATTTTAAACCACTTTTCAATTGACTTTTATCATTAAATTTGCTTTGTTCCCTTGGTGGTATTTTTGAAAATCTAAACCTAGGTAGGCTCAAACTGATTTATAATCGTTGAAAACCGCCTCTTAGGTCAGAGCATTTTGAAAGGTTTTCCCAGTTAGACAGTTCTAGTTCATGTGTGTCATATATATATATATATATATAACATTGTGCTCACTCCCATGGAGTTATTTAGGAGTCTGCACTGATTGGCTAAACTGCATGTCTATCAAAAGCACTGAGATAAGGGGGCAGTCTGCAGAGGCTTAGATACAAGGCAATCACAGAGGTAAAACATATTGCCTAGATTACGAGTTTTTGTCGGTAAGGGGTGCGTTGCTAACACACAGTTTTTCCTTACTGCTCACCTACAGTAATGCTGGTATTATGGGCTTTAAGAAACCCGGCGTTAGCCGCAAAAAAGTGAGCGTAGAGCAGAATTTAGCTCCACATCTCACCTCAGTACCAGCGTGGCTTACGATAGCGGTAAGCTGGAAAAACGTGCTCGTGCACGATTTCCCCATAAGAATCAATGGGGCTGAGCCGGCTGAAAAATAACCTAACACCTGCAAAAAAGCAGCGTAAAGCTCTTAACGCAGCCCCATTGATTCCTATGGGGAAACACTTTTTATGTCTACACCTAACACCCTAACATGAACCCTGAGTCTAAACACCCCTAAACGTACACTTATTAACACTTAATCTGCCGCCCGACATCGCCGCAACCTACTTTATATTATTAACCCCTAATCTGCCTCTCCGGACACCGCCGACACCTACATTATATGTATGAACCCCTAATCTGCTGACCCCAACATCTCCGACACCTACATTATATTTATTAACCCCTAATCTGCCGTCCCCAATGTCGCTGCAACCTACCTACATTTATTAACCCCTAATCTGCCGCCCCCAACGTCGCTGCCACTATAATAAAGTTATTAACCCCTAAACCTAAGTCTAACCCTAACACCCCCATAACTTAAATATAATTAAAATAAATCTACATAAATATTACTATCATTAACTAAATAATTCCTATTTAAAACTAAATACTTACCTGTATAATAAACCCTAAGCTAGCTACAATATAACTAATAATTACATTGTAGCTATCTCAGGGTTTATTTTTAATTTACAGCAACTTTGTATTTATTTTAACTAGGTACAATAGTTATTAAATAGTTATTAACTATTTAATAACTACATAGCTAAAATAAATACAAATTTACCTGTAAAATAAGCCTAACCTAAGTTACAATTACACCTAACACTACACTATAATTAAATTAATTACCTAAACTAACTACAATTAAATACAATTGAAAAAAATTATCTAAAGTACAAAAAACAAACAAACACTAAATTATAGAAAATAATAAAATAATTACAAGTTTTTTAAACTAATTACACCTAATCTAATCTTCAAGACAACCGACGCGGAGCATCCTCTTCTTTCCACGGCTAAACACAGAATGAAGGTTCCTTTAAATGACGTCATCCAAGATGGCGTTCCTTAAATTCCGATTGACTGATAGAATTCTAATTCTAGAATTTAAGGAACGCCATCTTGGATGACGTCATTTAAAGGAACCTTCATTCTGTGTTTAGCCGTGGAAAGAAGAGGATGCTCCGCGTCGGTTGTCTTGAAGATGGACCCGCTCCACTCCGGATGGATGAAGATAGAAGATGCCGCCTGGATGAAGACTTCTGCCGGTTGGGTGAAGACGTCTCAAGGTAGGGTGATCTTCAAGGGGTTAGTGTTAGGTTTTATTAAGGGGGGATTGGGTGGGTTTTAGAGTAGGGTTGGGTGTGTGGTTGGTCCGGCACGGAGCGGGTCCATCTTCAAGACATCCGACGCGGAGCATCCTCTTCAAACGAAGTCCAACTGAAGAATGAAGGTTCCTTTAAATGATGTCATCCAAGATGGCGTCCCTTGAATACCGATTGGCTGATAGAATTCTATCAGCCAATCGGAATTAAGGTAGGAAAAATCCTATTGGCTGATTGGATCAGACAATAGGATTGAACTGCGGATAGATTATGGAGCAGCGGTCTTAAGACCGCTGCTTCATAACTTCTGTTTCCGGTGAGCCTAAAGGCTCGTCGGAAACACGGGCCATCAAGCTCTATAAAGAGCTTGATAAATATGCCCCATGGTATTAACCAACACATGGTGCTGTTATTAGGCAACACATAAGGAGCTCTCATTAATTACCCTTGAGGAAGCTCCAAGCACATGGGGAAATGAACATCTTGTGAGTACAGTTTTATGTTATATTTTCTCTGAGTGATACATACACTTTGGGAGAAGGTTCAGTGAAAGCCGTATTTAAGATCAGCCTGGCAGCTGAGATATCAGGACTGAGCTCAATAGTTTTTGAGCTCACATTTGACTATCTGATCTTCTTTATGGAGAGTTTAAAGGGACAGAGTTTTACACACATTCTATTTTGGATTCTTTTAAATCCTTTATTTATTACTTAATTTGGGATTTTATTTAAATTTATTGTGATTTAGAAAGGGCCAATTTAGAAAGGATCAGCATCAATAGCAATTGTAATTTCCTACATTTTGTTACCAGCAATTTTGCATATAAACGTGTGCTTGGAAAAAAAACCAACAATTTAATTATTTATGCAGTTTACTTAAAAAAAGAGATAATGCTATGTATATGTGCAGACATTTTAACATTTTCATACATAACATGCTGGCATAATGTATGATTTTATTGAATTCCATAAACGTTTTACATAAATGTAGGATTTGGAAAGTTTGGAAAGTTTCACCAACATTTTATTTGAGGTTTTACAAATAAAAAAGGCTTTCAGAAGGAGGAGTGACCATTGGGACAGTATTGATAGTTTTCATGTTTTCATGTCATTTAATTTTTTAGTTTGTGAAATATATATTTCTCAAATTATTCTGTCACATATTAAACTAAAGAAAATAAACTTGTGTCTGTATTGAAACAAGAGCCAATCTTAACAATTCTTCCATAAGGTTTCTCTAGACACTTTATTTCTAATTATGCTTAAAACATTCTTTATGCTTTCAGTAGATAATATATATTTGACTCACCCCAGAAAGCTGTTTGAATAGGTATTGCAATTTGTTCTCAGCTTTCAAAGATTCAGGCATCTTCCTTTCTTTGTTCTCAAACTGCTCAGTGTTCAAATGGATGAAGTGTCAAAAGAAATTAGATTAAATGGTTGCAGAAATCCCACAAGAAAAAGATTAAAATACATGCAAAAAAAAAGTCTTATGAATTTTCATTTTGTAACTAAACCTTTACGCATAACTGATTATTGTTATGAGGAGAATGAGTGGGAGATGTTTGATATATTCAAAAATATCAGGCATACAATGCAATGCATAGTTCAAGGATGGGTTTACATTAATTAGGAGACTCAATTGAATAAACAGAATCATTTCTGAAAACCACGCAGGAAAAAATAGAAAATTGAAATGTTGAATGGACCAGAGATGATTCAGAGACCTGCTAATGAAATTTGCATAAAATATGTTTTTCCTGTATTCCAGGTATGAGGTTTTTTATTTAAACTAAGTGTAGTTCATTAAATTTTAAATATTGTAAACTAGGTCATAATATTTTTTTGCCTTTTCCATGAATATATATTTTTTGGCTTAATTTGTAAAATGCAAAAATAACAATCACCTAGATTAAGAGTTTTGCGCTAAACAGGGTGTGAAAATAACAGCAAAAAATTGCGTTTTTGCACTCTCCATATCGCTGCCATTACGAGTTACTGAAAAACCACCTTGTGCTGTGCGGTATGGGGGTCGATCCGATAAAAATCGTCGCCCGCAAAAGCCGGCGACGCCAATATTTACGCTGGTTTGGTATCACATATACGGCGTAACCTAGAAGTTACGCGCGTATATTTCTGCCGTCGCCCGTAGTTTTTTGGGCTATAGGCAGGTATACCAAACCAGCGCAGTTTGGTATCCAATATGCAGCGTAAGGACTTACGTGGCGAAAATGGAGAAAACTTACTCCATTTTCACCTCGCCACAAAAGCAGCCGTAAGAAGCCTTACGCTGACTATTGGAGCCCCGTAACTCCCTAAACTGGCTGCTAAAATAAACCTAACACCTAACGCATGCGCAATGTCTATCTCCCTGTCAACCGCGATCTTCTAAAATAAACCTAACACCTAACGCATGCGCAATGTCTATCTCCCTGTCAACCGCGATCTTCTAAAATAAACCTAACACCTAACGCATGCTCAATGTCTATCTACCTGTCAACCGCGACCCCCCCCCGAAATCCCTAATAAAGTTATTAACCCCTAAACCGCCGCTCCCGGACCCCGCCGCCATCTACATAAACTAACCCCCTACTGTGAGCCCCTAAAACCGCCGCCATCTACCTTATCTATCCCCTAATTAGAACCCCTTACACCGCTGTCATCTACCTTATCTATCCCCTAATCTGACCCCTTACACCGCCGCCACCTATATAAAAATTATTAACCCCTAATCTAGGGGTCGATCCGATAAAAATCGTCGCCCGCAAAAGCCGGCAACGGTAATATTTACGCTGGTTTGGTATCACATATACGGCGTAACCTAGAAGTTACGCGCGTATATTTCTGCCGTCGCCCGTAGTTTTTTGGGCTATAGGCAGGTATACCAAACCAGCGCAGTTTGGTATCCAATATGCAGCGTAAGGACTTACGTGGTGAAAATGGAGAAAACTTACTCCATTTTCACCTCGCCACAAAAAGCAGCCGTAAGAAGCCTTACGCTGACTATTGGAGCCCCGTAACTCCCTAAACTGGCTGCTAAAATAAACCTAACACCTAACGCATGCGCAGTCTATCTCCCTGTCAACCGCGATCTTCTAAAATAAACCTAACACCTAACGCATGCGCATTGTCTATCTACCTGTCAACCGCGATCCCCCCCCCCCCGAAATCCCTAATAAAGTTATTAACCCCTAAACCGCCGCTCCCGGACCCCGCCGCCATCTACATAAACTAACCCCCTACTGTGAGCCCCTAAAACCGCTGCCATCTACCTTATCTATCCCCTAATTAGAACCCCTTACACCGCTGTCATCTACCTTATCTATCCCCTAATCTGACCCCTTACACCGCCGCCACCTATATAAAAATTATTAACCCCTAATCTAATCCCCCTATACCGCCGCCAGCTATATTAATATTATTAACCCCTAATGTAAGCCCCTTACACCGCCGCCATCTCTATTAAAATGATTAACCCCTAATTTAATCTACCTACCCCGCCGCCAGCTATACTATCTATATTAACCCTAAGTATATTATAGTTAATATAGGTATTACATTATATATATTAACTATATTAACCCTAATTATATTAGGGTTAATATAGTTAATATAGTTACTATAGTATTTATATTAACTATATTAACTCTATCTAACCGTAACACCCCTAACTAAATTTATATTAAATTAATCTAATTCATTTATAAACTAAAATATTCCTATTTAAATCTAAATACTTACCTATAAAATAAACCCTAAGATAGCTACAATATAATTAATAATTACATTGTAGCTATGTTAGGGTTAATATTTATTTTACAGGTAAATTGTTAATTATTTTAACTAGGTATAATAGCTATTAAATAGTTATTAACTATTTAATATCTACCTAGTTAAAATAATTACCCAATTACCTGTAAAATAAATCCTAACCTAAGTTACAAATACACCTACACTATCAATAAATTAAATAAACTACAAACATCTATCTAAAAATACAATTAAATTAACTAAACTAAATTAAAAAAACAAACAAACACTAAATTACAAAAAATAAAAAAAAAGATTACAAGATTTTTAAGCTAATTACACCTATTCTAAGCCCCCTAAGAAAATAATAAACCCCCAAAATAAAAAAAATTCCCTGCCGACGACTGAACGACGAATGAGGTACCTTTAAATGACGTCATCCAAGATGGCGTCCGCCGAATTCCGATTGGCTGATAGGATTCTATCAGCCAATCGGAATTAAGTTAGAAAAATCTGATTGGCTGATTGAATCAGCCAATCAGATTCAAGTTCAATCCGATTGGCTGATCCAATCAGCCAATCAGATTGAGCTTGCATTCTATTGGCTGATCGGAACAGCCAATAGAATGCGAGCTCAATCTGATTGGCTGATTGGATCAGCCAATCGGATTGAACTTGAATCTGATTGGCTGATTCAATCAGCCAATCAGATTTTTCTAACTTAATTCCGATTGGCTGATAGAATCCTATCAGCCAATCGGAATTCAGCCAATCTTGGATGACGTCATTTAAAGGTACCTCATTCGTCGTTCAGTCGTCGGCCGGGATGGATGCTCCGCGGCGGCGGAGCGAAGAAAGAAGATTGAAGATGCCGCCGGAAGAATGAAGACTTTGCTGCCGCTTGGAGGAAGACGTCGCCGGAGGAAGAATTCTTCTTTGCCGCTTGGAGGAAGACATCGCCGGAGGAAGAATTCTTCTTTGCCGCTTGGAGGAAGACATCGCCGGAGGAAGAATTCTTCTTTGCCGCTTGGAGCAAGACATCGCCTGGATCGGATCAGGAGTTCGGCCCGGTGTGGTGAAGACAAGGTAGCGAGATCTTCAGGGGGGTAGTGTTAGGCTTTTTTAAGGGGGGTTTGGGTGGTTTTAGAATAGGGGTATGTGGGTGGTGGGTTGTAATGGGGGGGTATTGTATTTGTATGCAAAAGAGCTGAATTCTTTGGGGCATGCCCCACAAAAGGCCCTTTTAAGGGCTGGTAAGGTAAAGAGCTTTGAACTTTTTTTAATTTAGAATAGGGCAGGGAATTTTTTTTATTTTGGGGGTTTATTATTTTCTTAGGGGGCTTAGAATAGGTGTAATTAGCTTAAAAATCTTGTAATCTTTTTTTTATTTTTTGTAATTTAGTGTTTGTTTTTTTTTGTAATTTAGTTTAGTTAATTTAATTGTATTTTTAGATAGATGTTTGTAGTTTATTTAATTTATTGATAGTGTAGGTGTATTTGTAACTTAGGTTAGGATTTATTTTACAGGTAATTGGGTAATTATTTTAACTAGGTAGATATTAAATAGTTAATAACTATTTAATAGCTATTATACCTAGTTAAAATAATTAACAATTTACCTGTAAAATAAATATTAACCCTAACATAGCTACAATGTAATTATTAATTATATTGTAGCTATCTTAGGGTTTATTTTATAGGTAAGTATTTAGATTTAAATAGTTTATAGTTTATAAATGAATTAGATTAATTTAATATAAATTTATTTAGGGGTGTTAGGGTTAGATAGAGTTAATATAGTTAATATAAATACTATAGTAACTATATTAACCCTAATATAATTAGGGTTAATATAGTTAATATATATAATGTAATACCTATATTAACTATAATATACTTAGGGTTAATATAGATAATATAGCTGGCGGCGGGGTAGGTAGATTAAATTAGGGGTTAATCATTTTAATAGAGATGGCGGCGGTGTTAGGGGCTTACATTAGGGGTTAATAATTTTAAGATAGATGGCGGAGGTGTTAGGGGCTCACTTTAGGGGGTTATAGATATAATATAGCTGGCGGCGGGGTACGGGAGCGACGGTTTAGGGGTTAATAACTTTATTAGGTTGCGGTGGGGTACGGGAGCGGCGGTTTAGGGGTTAATAGCTTTTTTATTGTTAGGATAGTGAGGGGGGATAGCGGATAGAGGGTTAGACGTGTCGGGCTATGTTAGGGAGGCGTGTTAGACGTGTCGGGCTATGTTTAGGAGGCGTGTTAGACAGTGCGGGTGATTTAGACTTTAGTCAGGTTTTATAGGCGCCGGCAGTTTCTAACGTGGCGCAAGTCACTGGCGACTCCAAAAATCTGTACTTACGCAGATTTCTGGACATCGCTGGTTTGTGAGACTTGCGCCACTTTAGCAAGTGACGGCGCCGCATATTGGATGGCTCGAGTTGCGAGCTGAAACTGCGGGCGACGTGGGTTCCCTCGCTTGCGCCGCAAACTGCGATCTATATCGGATCGCGCCCCTAGTACGTTAAGCTCCATACTGCACAAAAGCCAAGGGCTGAGTTTACGTACTCATGCTCGCTTTCCCTTATAGACATCAAAGGGGAGAAAGTGTTAGATTTAAACGTAACTTTCTTTTCCCCATAGACATCAATGGCAGGTGTTAATTTTTTTTCTAACACCCTAACATAAACCCCTAGTCTAAACACCCCTAATCCGCCGCTCCCCGACATCGCCAACACTAAATACAGTTATTAACCCCTAATCCGCCACTCCCTGACATCGCCGACACTAATTAAAAATATTAACCCCTAATCTGCCACCCACCCACATTGCAACTATTGAATAAACCTATTAACCCCCTAATCCGCCTCCCCCGACATTGCTGACACTAAATAAACCTATTAACCCCTAAACCTAAACCCCCACATCACCAACATTATAATAAAGTATTGACCCCTAAAACTCAAGCCCCCAACATCGTAACTACTACACTAAACCTATTAACCCTTAAACCTCCAGCCCCCATATCGTAACTACTAAACTAAACCTATTAACACCTAAACCGCTGGGCCCCCCACATCGCAAAACACTTAATTAAACTATTATCCCCTAAACCTAACACCCCCTAACTTTAAATTAAAATTACAATATAACTATCTTAAAATAAATAAAAACTTACCTGTGAAATAAAAAAGAAATACGTTTAAACTATAAATTAACCTAACTATTCTAATAAAATAAAAAAACCTACCAATTAAAAACCTAAATAAAAAATGGAAAAACCTAAAACTACGAAAAAAATGAACAAATCTAAAATTACAAAAAATAATAAACAATAAATTACAAAAAAAAAACGAAACTCTCGGCTAGATTACGAGTTACGTTAGGGTAAAAAAGCAGCATTAAGAGGTCCTAACGATGCTTTTTTACGGCCGCTGCTATTACGAGTCTTGAAGGTTAGTTGTACCGCACACTTCTTTGGCCTTACCGCAAAATGACTAACGTAAACTTCGTAAAGTCTTTTTTCTATGGGACATCCATAGCGCCGGTATTACGAGTCTGTCCTGGGAGGCCAAAAAGTGAGCGGTACACCCTACCCTGTCAAGATCCCTAACGCATTCTAAAGTCAGTAGTTAAGAGTTTTATGGTACAACACCGTAACATAAAACTCATAACTAAAGTGCTAAAAAGTACACTAACACCCATAAACTAACTATTAACCCCTAAACCGAGGCCCTCCCGCATCGCAAACACTATAATAACATTTTTAACCCCTAATCTGCCGCTCTGGACACCGCCGCCACCTACATTATATTTATGAACCCCTAATCTGCTGCCCACAACATCGCCAACACCTACATTATATTTATTAACCCATAATCTGCCGCCCCCCCCATGTCGCCGCAACCTACCTACACTTATTAACCCCATATCTGCCACCCCCAACGTTGCCTCCACTATAACAAACATATTAACCCCTAAACCGCTGCACTCCCACCTCGCAAACATTAGTTAAATATTATTAACCCCTAAACCTAAGTCTAACTCTAACCCTAACACCCCCTAACTTAAATATAATTTAAATAAATCTAACTAAATATTCCTATCATTAACTAAATTATTCCTATTTAAAACTAAATACTTACCTATAAAATAAACCCTAAGCTAACTACAATATAACTAATAGTTACATTGTAGCTAGCTTAGGGTTTATTTTTATTTCACAGGCAAGTTTGTATTTATTTTAACTAGGTAGAATAGTTATTAAATAGTTATTAATTATTTAATAACTACCTAGTTAAAATAAATACAAAAGTACCTGTAAAATAAAACCTAACCTAAGTTACAATAACACCTAACACTACACTATAATTAAATAAATTAACTAAATTAACAACAATTAAATCAATTAAATTAAATTAGCTAAAGTACAAAACCCCCCACTCAATTACAGAAAATAATAAACAAATTACAAGATATTTAAACTAATTACACCTAATCTAATAGCCCTATCAAAATAAAAAAAGCCCCCCCCAAAATAAAACAAAAAACCCTAGCCTAAACTTAACTACCAATAGCCCTTAAAAGGTCCTTTCGCAGGGCATTGCCCCAAAATAAAATACTATCTAAAAAAACCTAAGCTCCCCATTGCCCTAAACAGGGCATTTGGATGGGCATTGTCCTTAAAAGGGCAGTTAGCTCTTTTGCAGGCCCAAAGTCCCTAACCTAAAAATAAAACCCACCCAATACACCCTTAAAATAACCTAACACTAACCCCCTGAAGATCGACTTACAGTTCTGAAGATCCGACATCCATCCTCAAGGAAGCGGCAGAAGTCTTCATCCAACCGGGCCGAAGTCCTCAATGAAGCCGGGAGAAGTCTTCATCCAAGCCGGGCGAAGTGGTCCTCCAGACGGGCAGAAGTCTTCATCCAGACGGCATCTTCTATCTTCATCCATACGGCGCGGAGCAGGTCCATCTTCAAGACATCTGACGCGGAGCATCCTCTTCATCCAACAACTAAAGACAAATGAAGGTACCTTTAAGTGATGTCATCCAAGACGGCGTCCCTTAGATTCCGATTGGCTGATAGAATTCTATCAGCCAATCTGAATTAAGGTAGAAAAAATCCTATTGGCTGATGCAATCAGCCAATAGGTTTGAAGTTCAATCCTATTAGCTGATCCAATCAGCCAATAAGATTGATATTGCATTCTATTGGCTGATTGGAACAGCTCTTTTAGGAGTTAATAAGTGTAAGATTAGGGGTGTTTAGACTCGGGGTTCATGTTAGGGTGTTAGGTGTAGAGATACATTTTATTTCCCCATAGGAATCAATGGGGCTGCGTTACTGAGTTTTACGCTGCTTTTTTTTGCAGGTGTTAGACTTTTTCTCAGTCGGTTCTCCCCGTTGATTTCTATGGGGAAATCGTGCACGAGCACGTACGACCAGCTCACCGCTGACTTAAGCAGCGCTGGTATTGGTATCGGTAATGAGCGAAATTTTGCTCAACGCTAACTTCTTGTCTTTTAACATCAGAAAACTCGTAATACCAGCGCTGTAGGTAAGTGAGCGGTGAGACAAAACTGCCTGTTAGCACCGCATAGCCTTTAACGCAAAACTCGTAATATGGGCCTCTAAGATTACAAAAAATAATAAACAAAATTATCAAATATAAAAACAATTACAGCTAATCTAATAGCCCTATAAAAATAAAAAAGCCCTCCCAAAATAAAAACACCCCCTAACCTACAATAAACTACCAATAGCCCTTAAAAGGGCCTTTTGTAGGACATTGTCCTAAGATAAAAGCTCTTTTACTCTAGAAAAAAAATACAAAGTCCCCCTAACAGTAAAATGCCCCATCCAACCAAACCCCCAAAATAAAAAACCTAAGTCTAAAAAAAAATCAGCCAATAGGATGAGAGCTTCTGAAATCCTATTGGCTGTGCAGAATGGACGTTGCGTTACAGGCTAAAATGTTTGCGGTATAGCTATACCGCCATGATTTGTAATATGCGTTCCCGGCTATTCCAGCGGTAATAGCCGTACCGCAACACTTGTAATATAGCCGAGTGAAAGGTGACATAATCATCTTTATTTTTACAGTATTTTCAAGCTTTAGCAATATAAGTGCTATTATATTAGCATGAGTCTATAATAATATATTTTAAAATAAATTGTGTTTTAGGGAACTCAGATCATTACTTATTACTTACATATATAACCAATCAGTACAAGACAGTCGTATATAGTTCTATTATCCATTTTAAGAAACATTAAGTTCCTATACCACCTTATGCACTTCAAAGAAGTATAAAAGGTATCAAGGTTTCAAATCCAAAACTCAAATAACAACACAATTAAGTAATACCAGTAATTCCAGTAATGGGTAACATTATTGGAGATGTTCATCCAGTTAAAACATGTTCAAAAAACAGAACACGGAAATGTATATAAACTAGAGGATTAAGTCTTATTTCAGTTAAAGGTGTGTTAAGATATTTTGCTGCCTAGTTTTAATGTTCTGCCGTTCTTTATACATCCACTGTGCATGCAATTTCTCCAAAGCAAACCTTCGGACCATCACAGATATTGCAGGATTGTCACAGCTTGGGAGATGTGCCTGCTGTGTCTCCCTTAAAGCAAATGTCTCAGTTTTCAGAGACTGCCTTCCCCCATGGCACATCCATGACCCATACCTCAAAACACTGGCAAGCCACTGTTTCCCTCACCTCATTGTCACAGAAAGCCTCTAGGAACTATTGGGAGATTTGCTAATGTGTTCCCTATAGACAAGCTTCTGGGGTGGACTTTTTGAAAGACCATCTCTCATAAAAATACCAGTAGTAATAACCTTGATTTTTTTCTTCCACCACAGTTTTATCTCCAACCCTTTCTCATACTTCAGTCCCACACACCTATAAACAAGTACTAGCAACGCACCAGTCTCACTTCAATTAATTCTGCACATACCGCTAATCACCAAATAAAAAGGAAAAGTACTTCACTAACACTCCATACTATGTTTTCATGAACAAAGATTGCACGCCACACACAAAACAGAACGGACTAGATCAGTGTCTAACAGTGAATACATCACATATAAATAACCTATACTAACAATGCACTCAAAACCAAATGAGACATTACACTAAACATTTATATACTAGTCGTGCAACAATATCAATCACTAACACTGCACTTAAATGCTACCAAACTTGTCCTTCCACATCTACCACTATTAGAAACACTGTGGTAGAGATTAACAAGATAATAAGCATTACAATATTATTTATGAGATCATGCACATGAATATCAAACTCTAACTTTGATTTAGTGAAATGTACCATTTTTTAATTTTGTATTTATCTTTTATTGAGATTTTTGGCATACACATAAAACAACATATGTCCATTTACAATAATAGCAAATGTATGTGTATGTATGTATATATATATATATATATATATATATATATATATATATATATATATATATATATATATATATATATATATATAACAGGCATGCTGATGTATAGGAAATGTTAAACAGCAACTTTGTGAGCGCATAAAAATAATGTGTGACTATTATCTGTAAACAAATATGCCAGGAACCTTTTTGTGTATAGATGCCTATAAAATCAAGTAAATGGCTAGTAGAGATAGCTCTTGAGATAGCAGCTTAGACAAATAAAAAAAAGAAAAATTTATGAACACATTCGCAGAGATACATTTTCAAAACACTTAAATATCTCATATGACATGATCTAAGGTTTTCAGCATTAGTAGTGTAAATGGACAAAGTACTATGGAATCACGTTTTAACTAGGGTTGTAATACCTCCCATACCGATGAGGGTCACTCTTGTACCCCGATGAGGAAATATGACACTGGGGAGGATCTCAAATGGTACAGATGGCCACTCTTGGACCACTGATACTTAGTAATTGGATTAGTAAATTGCCATTTATATTCTGAATTAAATCTAACATGTATAGCGAAAAGAACTTATCAACTAGTCCCTTGTTAAATATATATGGCATGGAAAGCTTTATAACCTTACATTATGTTTTCAACAGGACCTTTGTGATATTAAAAGGTTCTATATACATGAACAAATGTTTATATATGAGTCTAGTAGAGACTACGTATATCCTCTCAGTCTATTATATTATAATTAGCGACTAAATGAACCATTGAAGATCAAACAAAATGTCCCTTGTGTTATTTAGTTAGTGCTTAGTATCATGAGACAAATTTAGTATCATATAGTCTTGTACATTTGGTTAAGGGCTTAATCTGCTAAGTAACATCCTATATTATAAAAGGCCAAGTGTTTGTCTGAAGCCGTCATGCGCAGTAGAGACAAACACTTGGCCTTCCTGCACGCGCACCTCCGCAGTGTAAGCAGCACACAGCTGAGAGACCTTCGCACGCGCACCCACCCGACCTCGCGCGCACCTCCGCACAGCTGAGAGACCTTTGGCACGCGCACCCACCCGACCTCGCACGCGCACCTCCGCAGTTTAAACAGCAGCGCAGGAATGAGGTACAGGAGCATGTAACCGGCAGCGCGGGAATGAGGTACAGGAGCATGTAACCGGGAGCGCGGGAATGAGGTACAGGAGCATGTAACCGGCAGCGCGGGAATGAGGTACAGGAGCATGAGAGAGAGAGAGAGAGAGAGAAGCATGAGAGAGAGAGAGAAGCATGAGAGAGAGAGAAGCATGAGAGAGAGAAGCATGAGAGAGAGAGAAGCATGAGAGAGAGAGAGAGAGAGAGAGAGAGAGAGAGAGAAAAGAGAGAGAAGAGAGAGAGAAAAGAGAGAGGGAGAAAAGAGAGAGAGAGAGGGGGGAAAAGAGAGAGAGAGGGGGGGAAGAGAGAGAGGGGGAAAAAGAGGGAGAGAGAGGGGGGAAAGAGGGAGAGAGAGGGGGGGGAAAGAGGGAGAGAGAGGGGGGGAAGAGGGAGAGAGGGAGAGAGGGAAAAGAGAGAGAGAGAGAGAGAGAGAGAGAGGGAAAAGCGAGAGAGGGAAGAGAGAGAGAGAGAGAGAGAGAGAGGGAAAAGAGAGAGAGAGGGAAGAGAAAGAGAGGGAGAGGGAAGAGAGAGAGAGGGAGAGGGGGAAAAGAGGGAGAGGGGGAAAAGAAGGAGAGGGGGAAAAAAGAGAGAGGGGGGAAAAGTTAGAGAGGGGGGAAAGAGAGAGAGGGAGAGGGGGAAAAGAGAGAGAGGGAGAGGGGGAAAAGAGGGAGAGGGGGAAAAGAGGGAGAGAGAGGGGGGGAAAAGAGGGAGAGAGAGGGGGGGAAAGAGGGAGAGAGAGGGTGGAAAGAGGGAGAGAGAGGGGGGAAAGAGGGAGAGAGAGGGGGGAAAAGAGGGAGAGAGAGAGAGGGGGAAAAGAGGGAGAGAGAGAGAGGGGGAAAAGAGGGAGAGAGAGAGGGGGGGGGAAAGAGGGAGAGAGGGAAAAGAGAGAGGGAGAGAGGGAAAAGAGAGAGAGAGAGGGAAAAGAGAGAGAGAGAGGGGGAAAAGAGAGAGAGAGGGGGAAAAGAGAGAGAGAGGGGGAAAAGAGAGAGAGAGGGGGGAAAGAGGGAGAGAGAGAGGGAAGAGAGAGAGAGAGAGAGGGAAGAGAGAGAGAGGGGGGGGAAAGAGAGAGAGAGAGAGAGAGAGAGAGGGAAAAGAGAAAGAGAGAGGGGGTGAAAGAGGGAGAGAGAGGGGGGAAAAGAAAGAGAGAGAGGGGGGGAAAAGAGGGAGAGAGAGGGGGAGGGGGGAGAGAGAGAGAGAGGGGGAGAGGGATGGAACCGCGGTACATAAAAAATTGGCCCGTGTACACGGGCTTTAGGACTAGTGTTCTATAATCACATAGAACTGGAATGTGAGGTCATCACTCAAATTTTACAACACTAGTAATGGTAGCTTATTTGTAGTTAAGTTTTATATTATTAATATTATTAAACATGTTATATCTACCCATTATGGGACGTATGTTGAACGTGAAAGTTACTAGGGGGGGGGGGGAAGTAGCAAATATATAAGAAAGACTCCAATTGTTGTAGAGCCCTAGTTGCGAAAACACTCGTTCAGCAAATGCATTCTGCACATTATAAGGAAGAAATAGTTGGAACCATAGTAATTAGAGATCTCCACAACATAGGTAACAACAATAGATCAGGTTAAACAGCGTATTATACAATCCACTTTAATGTCAAACCATGTGGCATGTGAATCGTGGGGTCATGTTTCTCACCGAGATACAGAGATGTCACAAAACCAGACTGATCGATTGAGTACATCTGCTCAGCTTTTAAATAAGTAATCTTATTCACATATGTGTTGCACTAAGCAATTTCATTTGACTATGTTTATTAGTGGGGAATAGCTGACTCTAGGGGGCCGATTTATCAAATGTCTGGCGGACATGATCCGCTGTAGTGATCATGTCCGCCAGACATTGGAAAATGTTGACAGCATATGCTGTCGGCATTTATCATTGCACAAGCAGTTCTGGTGAACTGCTTGTGCATGCCGCCCCCTGCAGATTTGCGGCCGCTAGCAGGGGGTTTCAATCAACCCCTTGTATGAGATAGGGCAGATTGATGCCCGCAGCCTCAGAGGCAGCGGACAAGTTAAGGTGCAGCGGTCTTAAGACCGCTGCTACTCAACTCGTGTTTCCGGCAAGCCTTAAAGTGCGATAAATTGGCCCCTAGGTCTTGCCGGTTAAGTCTGTTTTTATTTCTCTACAAGTATAAGTGCAATTACCTGAAGTCCAGATGAAAGTACATAATTCTAAGCAATTAGCCTATACCTGAGGGAAAAAAACAGGATTAGATCATATGGCCTCTGTAATTCTCATCTGCTTGTAAGGCATTCGCATATACACCCGGTACTCCAAAGATGTAGGGCAAGCAGCTTAGTGTAAATTATATCTTAGGTAGCCAGTCTGTCATGAATCTAGGGTAATGTTGGAGATGTCTTGCCACCCTCTGTGATGGGAGATTTGGTGTGTTTGTGTTCTGCTCATCGCACCTACCCCAGTCGCCACCCAAGAGACCTGCCGCATCTACCCAGGTTTTGACTAGGGGCAAGTGCGTATTTGTTTTGCTTCCATTTGAAGCGTAGATCAGGTCATCTGCGGGATCTCTGAAACTGAGCTTCTGTATGATCTGGGTGTCACTTGCCTGCATCATGCTTGCCTCAATGGTCTCCACAGTTGCTGCTTGGTAGTGTGCTGCTTGTGAAGATCTTTCTCCTCCATCACATTAGGCATATCTTCATCTCCCTCTTTGTATTGCGTTCCCGCCAGAATTATGAGCTGATCAAAGCATCTGTTCTTTTTATGTCCAAATTCGGCTAACGAAGTAAGTATCATCATATAGCTGTTTTCCTCCATGTTCGAGTAAGTATTTAGAGAGCTTCACTCTTGTAAATTGCACTGATGAAAATTGTGCCATTAACCCTAGGCACAAGGGAGAGGAGCACTGATGGCCTGCACACTTATGCGCTACCAGAGGTCTCAATGACCCGGATTTCGTAGCCAAAAGGACCCACTTAAAATACAACTTAGCTCAGGATACAGAATTGATCTAAGTGGGTCTCATTGGAATATTTTGCTGGAGATAGCTGTAAAACATCAAATTTACTAGCTTGGTTTACTCTGCATTCAATTTTGCTGCTGATCATGGCAGCCTCTAGGGGACGCACCACCATTTGTTTTAAAATGTATAATTTGTTCTAGTGAAACATTGAAATGCCCTAATAAATATCAAGGAAACATTCATTACCATCATGTTTCCTAAAACAATATGAACATAAAGCTAATACAAACTTTCAATTCAGAAACATTATTCTGAAAAGCTATGAGGACATAGAAGCTCTGCAAAGAAAATCTCTTCTGATCTTAGAACTGATCCTAAACTTTTCCTCAATTGAAAGACCTGACATATGCCTCTGAAGTCTACTAAACAAATCTTAATAGTTAAGCCCATCTACATTTATTTTCCTGACAAATTTCATAAAATTAAAATGCAGATTTCCTTGTAGTGTTGCAAAATGGAAAATTATTTTCTCACTCATAATTCACTAAAAAACAAAAATACCATTAACAACATATATATATATACTGTTAATATATAGGGGCCGATTTATTAAGATGCGGGCGGACATGATCCGATGCAGTGGATCATGTCCACCCGACATTGCTAAATGCTGACAGCATACGCTGTTGGCATTTAACATTGCACAAGCATTTCTAGTGAAATGCTTGTGCAATGCTGCCCCCTGCAGATTTGCAGCCAATCGGTGGCTAGCAGGGGGTGTCAATCATCCCGATCATATCTGATCGGGATGATTTCTATCCGCCACCTCAGAGGTGGCAGATAAGTTAAGGAGCAGCGGTCTGACGGCTCGCGCGAAAACTGCTGCATTCGCAGCATGTTAAATCGGCCCCTTAGGCTTAGTTGCAACTTCCAGTCTAAGATGAAATATCATTAAAATGTTCTGCTACTTTAACTGTAAGATAGAATAATTTAATAAATGCATTTTTTAGGGATAATAATATATCCAGTCATCTATGAGATGTTGACAATTTAAGTGCTCAGAACATACCTGTCAAACATTAATGGGGTATGACAACATTAAAGGCACAGCTGTCTCCTCTACTTTGCACTCCTGACAATAAGGGCTAGATTACCAGTAGAGCGTAAATGTGTGCTCCCGCGAGTGCTTTATCTGCGCTCAACTTTTTTTACCATTGTGAGCCCAGTTGCATACGTATTACAGGCTCTCACGGTTGCATACTCGTGCAGAAAAAAAGACTGCAAAGTTGCGAACACAGGATCATATATCCCCATAGACTTTAATTGAGCCTTGTATTGAACAAAAAAAAAAAAGAGCCGCTACCTCAGGCAAACACAAATGCGAACAAATGCAATGATATATATTTATATACATGTATATCTGTATTTATTATTATTATTATTATTTGCATAATATAATATAAACAAAAGAATACAGTAATCATAGCCATTATTAATTTAATTATATTCCTTTTGTTCGAATTTCTATGATACCAGTTTTATTGTGATTGAATTTATTTATATATATATCTGTGTATATAAATTTACATATGACAAATATATATAATATTTCAAAATTATTTGAATTGTCAACTTATATTTATAGAACTAATAGTAAAATAGTAGTATTACGCTGTTATATTTAGTTTTTTTTTTTTTTAAATAAATTTTTATTGATAAGAACATTGTGAAAACCACATAACAATGCATTTTTCGTACATAATTGGTAGCGGTAGTACACACGATAATACAGGAGATAAATGACATCAAGAGGGAATCAGCGAGCACTGCAGGGGAGTCATTTAGAACATTGAAAAGCTATCTGGTGCGCACATGTAAATTTATCTTGTTATGTATTGGTACTCTGAAAATGTTTAAAGTTTTTATAATTTAGTCCATAAATGGCAAATGATGCCATATTCAGTAGTCCTGACAGTTAAAGAACACAAATCATATGGTCTATGTAGTGTATAAGGGCGGATATAGCGTTGTAGGGTTTAATCACCCAAGACCCATTAAGGGAGGGTGTAGTGGGGGGAGGGTACAATCACAGTGAGGTGCACCCTCGGGGACTAGGGAAGAAACGTCACCAGAAGTGGGCTACTAGCGTTCTAAAGAGAAAAGCCTAATTTTGGGGTTTGTTTCAGGTAAGTCTCACAGGATTCCCAGATTAGGCTAGATGTTCCTGACTGATTTCTCATCCGAAAGACATAATCTTCCATGGATTTGATGTATTGTAGGTAGTCAACCACAGCCTGCCATCTTGGAAGCTGTGGTTTCTTCCAGTTCCTGGCTATCAGCATTTTAACCAAGGTCAGCAAGTAGACAAATAGGTATCTCTTATGGATCGGCAATTTCTTTATTCCAATATGAAGCAGAGCTAGACTCGGGGTGTCCGGTGTCGGGAGTTCTAGGGCCGTGCAGGCCATGCATAATCTAGACCAGAGCAGTCGAAGTCTGTCACATGACAACCACACATGGAGCAGAGTGCCTATTTCTCCATAGTCTCTCCAACATAGGGGTGAGTGCCCAGGGTACAGAGTCCGAAGTTTAGCTGGTACTAGGTGCCATCTGGTAATGATCTTGAAATAGAGTTCATACATTGTGACACAGTGTAGTGCAGATTTAGTCACCAGTATAGCCTTGGACCAGTCAAGTGTCGTGTAGGTAAGTCTCAGCTCAGTTTCCCAAGAAATCATGTGTCTGGTGTCTGGTTTTTACAAGGATGGGAGGCCCTAAGAGGGATTTGTAGTGAGTGGTGAGGGGCCTATATAATTGTAGGCCCGCTTTGCACGTAATCTCCCAAATGTTGGGTGCCCTGATCTTGTCAGTCAGGAATCCCCACGCCCTCATAAGGGATCTGAGCCTCATAAAGTCAAACTCCAAGTGGCGGGGAATATCGAATCTTGCGACCATGTCTCGGGGCGAGAGGAGGTTATCGTTTAGGTAGAAGTCACCTAATGAGGTGACCCCTAGGTTCTTCCAGGCAGTAAGCCTGACATTAGGTAGTCCCTGCAGGAGTGCGATAACAGGATGGATGGGCGAAGGGTGAGGGGCTATCAGCAAATTGTGTCTCAGCTGGAACCAAGCCGACTGGCAGTCTTTAATCAGGTGGTTAGAGATAGTTATCCACAAAGCTAAGTGCGGGGGAACCCACAGCAGGTCTGAGAGTTCAAGATATGCTGGGAGAGATGCTTGTTCTAGCTCTCTCCACCTCGCTGGTGGGAGGTATTGCCCCCAGGCTGAGACATGAGATATCATCGCTGCTTGGTGATAGAGTTGGACATTAGGCAGGCCTAGCCCACGCCGTTCAACCGGCGCCTGAAGAGTGTCTACCGCAACTCTCGGCCTCTTATTATCCCAGATACATGAATTGAATATTGTTTGGAAGCTGCGCAGCATCTTCACCGGGACTGGGATAGGGATACATCTCATGATATATGTCAGTTTGGGGAGGATCATCATCTTTAGAGCAGCAATTCTGCCTATCAATGATATTTCCTCATATTTCTTCGATTTCAGTCGAGCATCAACCCCTTTTAGTAGAACAGTTTAATTTTCCTGTATCACTGTACCCTTGTCATGCAATAGGAAGACACCTAGGTGTCATATCCCGTTCACTGACCACTTGAACGAGTTGAGTCTCTTAAGACACCTCTGTTCCACCTGGTCTAAGTGGATCATGTAGGCCTCTGTTTTAGACACGTTGATCTTATAGTTCGATATTCTGCTAAAAGAATCAATGGTCTCTAGGAGGTGGAGAAGCAACATGACTGGGTTTGTATGGAAAAGGGTGAGATAGTCAGCGAAGAGCGCCAACTTCTGGAGTGTATTGTGTATCTGAAGGCCCTGGATCATGGGATTTTTCCTAATTGCTTCTGCAAGTGGCTCCATAGCCAGCGCGAAGAGGAGTGGGGACAAGGGACATCCCTGTCTGGTCCCATTTCTGATAATAATTTTAGGGGAACAAAAACCCAAGCCCTTGACCACGGCCATCGGGGAGGCATAGAGAGCGGCCACAGCAGTGCGGAAGAATCGAGGGATCCCAAAATGTTCCAGGGTACCAAACATATATTCCCACCCTGTCAAACGCCTTTTCTGCATCCATAGACAGGGTGAGGAGGGGCAACCCCATGTCAGCCGCTTCCATAAATATATTCAGCAGCCTTCGGGTATTATCCGTACCTTGCCTACCTTGTATGAATCCCACTTGGTCCAAATGGACCACCAAGGGTAAGTGTCATCAAAGTCTGGTCGCCAGGACCTTAGCGTAGACCTTCACATCCACATTAATAAGTGAGATAGACCGATAGCTACCACAAAGCGCTGGGTCTTTCCGATCTTTAGGGATGGCCAGGATACTTGCCTCTAAGAACTCTGGGAGGAAAGCTCCAGCCTTCGCCACCTCGTCATAAAGGCGAAGTAATATAGGTGACAATAATTGGGCAAAGGTGCGGAAGAATAAGCCTGTGAAGCCATCTGGGCCCGGAGCCTTGTGGGGCTTTAAGGTTAGGATAGCTGTTTTAATCTCCTCCAGGGTGAAGGGAGTAGACAGATAATCTACAGAATCAGCATCTAAGGAGGGATGGTCCAACTTCGCCAAAAACTGTTGGATCACCACCCTATGAGTGTCAACTCCCAGAAAGTTGCTGTCAAGGTTGTATAGAGAGGTATAGTAGTCAGCAAACACCTTCCCTATATCTCTGGGTGAGTAAACTGCGCCTGCTGTTGTTTTGATCATGGGGATCTTGGCTTGAACCGCACAATCCATAAGCTTACGGGCAAGTAGTCTATCGGCCTTATTTCCTTTGTGGAAATACAATTGCTTGAGCCTAAATAGGTTAGCTTGAACCTGAAGCTGCTCTCTCTTATTGATCTCATCTATAATGGTACCTACCCGGGTGGCAAGGATGGGAGTAGGAGTGCTTTTGTTTGCCAGTTCAATCTGTCTTAGTTCCGCATATAGTTTAGCGAGGGGATCTTACTCTTAGCTTTCAATAGTGCAATTTTTTTAAGGAAATGACCTCTGAGGTAAGCATTAAGCGAGGCCCACAGTATTTCCAGGCTCGTGTCTCCTGTATCGTTATGTTTCAGAAAATCTGAAATAATCTCTACTAGTAGGGGGATCTCTCCCTCCAAGAGAAATTGATTTGGCAGTCTCCAAGAGGGCCTGCTATCAGGGGGTCGCAATATCAAGCACCGCGCACTAACCAGGTCATGGTCCGACCAGGAGCATGGCCTTATGCGCGGGGTATGGAATTGGTCTAGAGTCCAAGAGTCGCATAAAAGGTAATCAATCCTAGAGTAGGAGTTGTGTGGCTTAGAGTGGTGGGTGTAATCCCTTTCAGTCGGGGCAAGGCAGCACCATATGTCATAGAGGCCATGTTGGTACATGAGTTTGCATAGCGCATTGGACTGGGTAGTGAGATTCCGGTCAGTAAGGCTTATGTTAGTTGTTTTTTTATCTAGAGTAGGGTCCCAGACTAAATTGAGATCTCCTCCTATCAGTAGGTGGCCCCTCCTAAGTTCGCCTAGCCATCTCAGAAACTTCCTCAGGAATGGTATTTGCTTGGTGTTTGGGGTGTAAATGGAGGCCAGAGTATAGAGTATTCCGTTTAAAGTACAGACTAAAATTAGGTATCTACCCTCAGGGTCACATTCAACATATTCTGTTACACAACAAACATCTCTATGCACCAAGATTGTTACCCCTCTCTTTTTCTCTAAAAAGGAAGCAGCTTCACATACTGGGTAGTGAGTCGGGTTACAGAACGGTCGTGCAGTTTTATCCCAATGTGTCTCTTGTAAGAACACGATGTGTAGCTTATGGAAGGCCAGATAATTAGATAGGAGACTTCGCTTAGTGGGGGAGTTTAATCCCTGGGCATTTAAGGTGGCCACGGTTATGGGGGCCATGGGACCAAATAGCTCTGTGTCTCAAAGGAGCGCCTTTCATAACCTGAAGGTCCAAAGGTAAGAAGGGGAGGGGAGAGGGGATACCAAAGGGACAGGAAGAGAGGGCTAGGTGTACCTGCCCACTCTGTATAGTCCGTATGTGTCTTTATGGTACTGTCAGGTAATTAATGATGTGTATATTACACTATCTCAATGAGTGCTCTCTCATGTACTTGTAAGAGAACACAGCTATTAAGGTGGGGGGGGAGGCAGGCGTGTGAGACCTGACCCCAGTCAGCTGTTCTGACTTGTGCTTTAAGTATCTACATATGTCAGGTTTCCTATATCAGTGTCTTATATGTCACCCTACGAGTAGTGTATGATAGACCGAAGGTGATAGATAAGTAACTCAACAAAAAACAAACATTACCTAAATTGCAACATAGTTAAACAGTTAAATAACATTTAAATATAGCCGTTGTGCACAGTAAAGTTATTGAGTAACACACTAAAAATCGCAGTTGTGTTGGTTATATTACCATGTAGGCATGACTCCCCAGTTTACTCTGGAGCCACCCCAGGGGGCAGCACCCATGCAAACTGCAATATGTTGTTGCGGGCCTCGGGGGGAACGGAGGGAGGGCCCTAATAGAGCATTGTACAAGTGGGGGCTATATTTCTTATCAACTCCCACGCCACCCCCAAAGCCCGCGAGTCTGCACAGGCAATGTCATAGTGAACAAAGGATAACAAACAGGCAACATTCAGTAGTAACGTTATTAGGTGACATATTAACACTTACGTATCATAATATATAGCAAGGTAGCAGTTAAGAAGAGGAAACCACCTAAAGAGAAATATCAAAGTAATCTATGCTAGGTAATTCGATCAACAAAAAAAGAAAAAGAAAAGAGAAAAAAACAAAATGAGAAGTATAAGGTCCACATTAATGGGCCTCCTCACCTAACCCTCAGGGGAAGAGGTACCAAGGCCAATGGGGGAGTGGGGTGACTCCCGGCAAAGAGTCCAGTTTCAAGTGTTGAAATAAAGGGGACTTATGAGTCACAGTGATCCGCAGTAACGTTGCGTGCAGGAGGGTTCTTGCCTAAAGACTGTGTGGGTCTTTTCTGGGCATTACTCACTCTTTGGGGGAGAGGCCGCCACTCTGGGGCCGACGCTCTCAACCCATTGGTAGCGTCCCTGTGGTGTTGGGTCTCAGGTGGATCTGGTGGTAACAGGTCCCATCTTTGCAAGAGTTCTCTGGCCTGCTGGGGTGAAGAGGCTGTGAACTGTTGTCCGTCCTTGGTTATGTGTAGCTTAACAGGAAACCCCCATCTGTATTTTATAGCTTTGTCTCTCAGCAACTTGGTGAAGGGTTGATAGTGGCGACGCAGCTGGAGGGTGTGCGGAGAGAGATCCTGATAGATTTGGATATCCGTGTATTGGTCTGGGAGGCTTCTGTCACCTGCAAGTGCTCGGTGTAGTTTATCTCTGAAAATATAGTAATGCAGGCGAGCTATAATGTCTCTAGGCTTATCGCCTTCTGCAGATCTAGGGCTTAGTGCCCTATGTGCTCGGTCAATCAGCATCTCCTGACCATCCTCTGGGCCTAGAATTGCTGTGAACAGTTCCCTTAGGTATTTCTCCAGTTCTTGAGGGGAGACAGTCTCAGGGATGCCCTTCACCCGAATATTATTGCGTCGGGTTCTGTCTTCTAGGTCGGCCAATTTGACTTCTAGGTCAGTTATTTGCTCTGCTAGGCTTTGCGAGTAACCAAGCAAGTTGGTGTGATCGATCATCAAATCTTCCTGTTTACGCTCTAGCGTGTCAGTACGCTCACCTATAGTGGCTATATCACGTTTCAGATCTGCATGGCTCTTCTCAAATTTTTTGGATAGGGAATCATGGTGTGAAGCCAAAAGCGAAGTGATAGAGTCCATAAGGTTATTGTTGGCCTCTGTATCTGCACGTAGTGAGTGTCCCACAGACTTGATCAGGGTTGCCCCACCAAGGGTTTCATTTGAGCTGCTAGCATCTGTAAGTTCCTCATCAGAACCAGCCTGAGACCTAGAGGTGGGCTTGCTAAAGTGGTCCACCACTGTGCGTTTAGGGGTGTTATGGGGTTTCTGTTTTCTCTTAAATGCTTGAGACATTTTGTGTGCCTGCATGGATAATCTGTAAATTTTGTAAATAAAATACAGCACTATAATGACCCGCTTCTATCTGGCTGACTGGGGTCTTGGCATCAAAAAGTAGCTCACATATTTTCAGAGTAAATCATAACAAAAACAAGGTAGTTAGACCCTATACAGTTATGCACTTTAAATATCAAACACAATACCCTAAGGGTAGTGTTACTGGGCGGGCTGCCCCTGGGCCTACAAAACCTCCTCTCGACTCAGGGAAAGGGGATATGACCCGAAGGAAGGGAAAAGGGGAAGTGGAAGTGACCAGCCTAGACTAGCTAGGCCGGAAAGAGGGAGTCTTGAGGGGTTACAACTTAAGTTGACACTTATCTAGTTAAAAGCTATAACCATTACTGTAGAGAAAACCTGCAAGGAATGAAGATGGTTAGGCAAACAGTAAAGCAATACAACACTCCACTTTGGGCTGAAAACTCCAAAGGCACATAAGCTGACGCAGCAGCTAAATTTTGCAAAATAAGTAGACAAGCTGGTGCAGTAAATGAAGCTATGCAGGGGGCCAGAAGCAGTATTTTGGAAATGGCTATGAGCCTGGGCTAGGAGCACAGGGCTTTTGGGTATCCACAGGAGGTTGTTGGGCTGTGGAATGTGCGAGGCCCAATAGGTAAAGGAGCACTGTGATGAGTAAGGCTTTTATTTTTTTCCTTTTTTCTTCTCCCTCTTTTTACCTCTTTTTTTCCCTTTCTCCTTCCCCTCACAAATCTACTCCAAAAGCAATGTCCACCGTGGGGTAAGGTAGAGAATGTCCAGGTGGGAGGACAATTGCAAGGGTGGGCTTACTTGGGTTTCTGGAGCTTAGGACGCAATATACTCCAGAGTGAGGCCTGTTGCAGGAATAAGTGTTTGTTTAGGGGTCACTGGGTGGTCACAGGAATGGCCCAAATTATATATATGCTCCTGTCTGGCTAGTTTTAAGATGTGGGACTTCCTGTAAATAACAGCTCTTCTCAGAACCCTCTATACTGCCTTGCGGCTGGAAAGTCCTGATTTAAACGACAGCCACGTGGGTCTGGTACTGCGCCGCTCTGGCCGTTACTTAGTGCAAATGAGGGCTGCAGTATTAAGAGCTGTTAGGCGCAACTGGATTACACACACCTAATTGTCCCCTAGGATGGTGAGGGAGGCAGCAGCCCTCTGTGTCATATCCACAAGCCCTAGGTACAGGAGGCGTCACTGTCTCTGGGGGTAAGGGCCTCAGGCAATATGGCGGCGCTTCACTCCAAAATTCTCAGGGACCTCAGCAAGGGGGAATACCGGGTGCTTTATTAGGGCCTGGCTACTACTGAAAGTGGGAGGATTGTGTGGGTCGTCAGCCCAGGTAGCCGCAAGCGGCGTCAGCTTACCCAGTCTTTTGCAGCAAGTCCGGGCGGGTATCCAGCGGAGGGTCCTGTGTGAGCGGAATGGTGCTTAATCGGTCTGTAAGTTCTCTAGATCGCACTGTAGACAGCTGCTCAGGATCTCCGCTTCTCAGGCTGGCAGACAGGATGTGTTCTCGGCTCCGGAGCGGATCCCCGACCCTCCGGACCAAATGTAGGCAGCGCAGTCTGGCTGGGTTAGACCCGGTCTGTGTAATTTAGGCTAAGAACACCTCAGTATCCAGAGTTTCACCTTCAAAGGCAGAGGGCTATGTTCCCAGATGTAATAGGGCAAGGTTTACCCTCAGATGAGCCCAAAGATAGGGTTAAATAAAACTTTTCCTAAGTTAAGGCTTAGAGAGCTTTCTCAAAACACGTCTGCTTCTAACAGCGGTTAGCTCTGCCCCCTAGATTTTTTTTTAAATAAAGTATTTGTGTATAATATATGAAGCGGCAAGAAGACATCAGTCTTCTCTTATAGCTTGGTTTTGGGCATTATGCCATATTTAATCATAAAGGAATGAGTTATTCCCTATTTCAAGAGGAATCATAAAATATATACAGCAATATTATAAAAGTACAGTCTATTGTGTGGTATTTTGTACAAGACTTTAATCCATAATTTTATGTGATTAAGCCTGTAGATAAAGCCACCATGCCCCTGAATAGGGTAATTCATGTTCACTAGACAACCTGGGATAATTGATTTGCAATACAATTAATAAATATGTTGGGAGGAAAGATCCCATGCTATGGAAATACCTTCTTTAATCCTGCTGCCCAAGGTGGTCTAGGCCAAAATACTCCCCTGGTACACAGTCAAGATGGTGGATGGTGGATCAATGATTAATGTAGGAAACAGTATTTGGGGTTTGCTGTATTTGTGCTGGGGTGGGGGCACAGGGTGACTTGGGTGCTAGGATGAGAGATTTTTGGGTGTTGTGTACTTTTTAATACAGTTATTACCGGATAGGTTTCTAAATTATGGATATAATAATAATTATTATTTTATAATATTTATTCCCTGTGGTTTGCCACCAAGGATTTATGGTCAATAAAACTAGTTTGTTTAACTGATATCTTGTGGGGGAAAAAACCTTGTAGCAAAATCTCAAATTCATAAACATTTGTACCTGGTTCTTATCTCATCAGCGAATAATTATAATCAATGACGCAGCAAAGTTTAACTGTGAAAAACTGGCATCACTAAAATACTTTTAAAATGTTACAGAATAAATTAAAAGGAAAGAAACATTTTCTCTATAAAACAATCCCCACTAACATATGCAAACATGTAAACTTAAAATATCGCTGCTATACTGAACATCACAAGTGTCGAGTTATGTTCTGTGCTGGAGCTAAAAAAGTTAGCGCAACTCTTGAAATAAAGTGTTAGGGTTGCAACAAAAGTATAAAAAATAAATGTAAAGCATATTAAAAGTATTTCACTCATAATTATACATAATAAAAATAAAATAAATGATTTATTAAAATAAATGTTTAAAACGTGATTTAAAATTTAAGGGGTATACAATAAATAAATATATATATATATTATTAAAAAAGGAGTATACAATAAATATATATATATTATTTAAAAAATAAATGTGATGGTGCACAAAAAAGAATAAAAGTCCCAGGTTATCACGGTGGTAATGCTCAACAGGTGAACCTCAGGGAAAAAAAGAAACACATACAGCGAAGTTCTGTGGTTATGTACAGCAGAACCTAGAAAGGTACTCACATTGTCTAGAGCTTCAAAATCAAGTTCTAGATATATAGGCACAGGAAGCTCCTAATAGGAGGCAAGGCAAAGAAGGATGTTCCAGCTCCAAAGGATTAATCAGAAATGGTTAAAAAGTATAACAAATTTATTAAAAACAAGTCACAAGGCAATAATGAGACTGTCCCAATTTCAAGATTTAGAAAAACTTGAGAAAGATAAGAGTCTGGTTATAAAGCCAGCCGACAAATGCGGTGGCTTTGTCATTATGGATAAAGAAAATTATATTAAAGAATGCTATAGACAACTAAATGACTTAACAACATATGAAAAGTTGAAAAATAACCCTCTGACTATTCTAGGGACTAGAATTAATCATTTTGAACAAAAGGGAATTTGATTACAGTATATAAATATTATACATCCAAAGATCCCCACTTTTTATGTATTACCTAAAGTACATAAAGACCCTGAACATCCCCCGGGGAGACCAATCGTCTCCGGGGTGGGTTCCTTAACAAGTAACTTATCAGCATATATATATAGGCTACTACAACCTTATGTAGTCAATAATAAAGCCTATATAAAAGACACACTAGTATATTACAAATCCTAAATGACATCAAATAGGAGAATGATTGGTGGCTGGTTTCAGCAGATGTTTCATCTTTATACACCAATATAAATAAAGAAAAAGGAATAGAGGCAGTCAGATGTATTTTAAAAGAGGATGGAAAGTTAGATCCAATACAGATAGACTACATATTAGAAGGGATTAAAATCATATTGTAGACTAACTTTTTTGGTTTGAAAATAATTTATTTTTGCAGATAGATGGAACAGTGATGGGTACCAGGTTTGCACCCAGCTATGCAAATTTGTATATGTCAGCCTGGGAAGACATCCATGTGTATGTTGGCGGGGGTGCAAACCTGGTATCCTATCACAGATATATAGACAATCTGTTCATAATCTGGAAGGGGACAGAGGGAGATATTAAAACTTTCATGGAATTGCTTAATGTTAATGACTGGAAAATCAAACTATATTGGGAAAAGAGTCAATAAACGTTACATTTTTTGGATTTATCCATATATATTGAAAATGGTATGTTAACAACAAAAAAATATTTTAAACCTGTAGATGTCAATAGTTACATTCAATTAGACAGTTGTCATCTTTACAACTGGCTAAAAAATATCTCTAAGAGCCAAATGAACAGACTGCGAAGGAATTGTAGTGATAAAAGTGTTTTTTTACGAACAATATAAACACTTTAAGACTAAATTTATAGAAAAAAAGTATCCAGAGCAAAAGATTGATCTTAGTATACAATAAATAGGCCAAGAAAAAAAGAGACCTTTTTTAAATATAATGACAAAAAGAACAACAAGTTTGAATACAATTAAGGGAAAGTAGGACCTATAATCTTAGATTATTGTGCCCAAAATAAAGAAATAAGGAACATCATTAATAGACATTGGGACGTACTTAAAAAAGATTATGGTCTGAAAGATATTATACAGGAAAAAACATTTATAGTTTTTAAAAGAGTACCCAATATAAAAGATACTGGAATCTGTGAAAAAAATCACAAAAAGAGAGGGCGCCTCCTAGTGCAACTCTGTTGGAATAATGATGATGATAGATCAGGTAGATGATATAATACTCACAAAATGAGCAGCAACTATGCTCTAAATGGTGCAGGCTGGGGCATTGTAGTGACCCAGCTACACTGATCCTGCAACAGGATGATGAATCCATTTAATCCAGAGAGTGAAAAAAGCTCAGGCTTCCAAACCGTGGATAAAAGTTAATTTATTTAAAAGCAAAGGATGTACTCAATACACCCCAAACAAAGTAATAACAAATGTTTAAAAAAAGTTGCAACGCGTTTCTCAGCCAGACTGGCTGTTTCATCAGGCATCTGTCTTAACAATGGAAGCTCTGGCTTTTTATAACACATTAAACAGAGTAACCCCACCCCTACCCCTCCCCTTACCCCATGTTCATACAATTGAGCTAATTAACAATTCATCATTGGCAACAAGTAAACAAACACATAGCAAATGGATACAACATGACAAGCCCTAATCTTGTACAAGTAGTGAACTCCATCTACATTAATATAAAATAACATCTTATTACAAAGTGCTAGCAACCTCTTTCCAGAGATCAATCAACGCCATTTGACCCTGTGTGGTGGTAAGTAACAGATAAATATATACATTTTATCTAGGTTATTATTTTATGTAATTTTTATTTAAAAATGTCATACTGTCAATTGTGTGAACATTTAATCCATCAATATTCAATACGAGTTTTACCTGTACTCACTATGATAAAATTGTTTTGTGAAAATGAAATTATATAACCAAACGGTTAATAAATATTTACTGAGTATCATCATGGCTTAAAAATATAACATCTCAAAATACCGCTGAAGTATTGTTCAAGATCAATGTCGTTATAGATGAATCTGCAATAAAGAATACCGTGGAAGCGTAATGTCTTTACTATGACTAAAATAATCACACTACTCCGATTTGCTGTCCACTAAGAGGGGACGTGATAGGGAGTGAGAGTTAGGAGAGTGAGCTTCTCATGAATAGTATGTGGAGCGTGATTGGAGGTGTAGTATAGTGTATATGATATGTGATGCATGATTTTACGTAGTTAGGGGGAGGTTAAAAGAATAGTGTGTAGGACGTGATAGGATGTGTGTATGTAATATGTGATGCGTGATAGGATGTTAAAGTCACTGACGTGTTTTGCGTAATTAAAGAAAGGTTAATGATATGGTTATAGAACATGATAGGATGTGACAGTCTAATGTGAATGGTGTCTATTGCATGATTGGATGAATTGTGACGTTTGTGTTTAACATAGTGTAAGGGGATATACATGATATGATACATGTATAAGGTTTATTTAATAATAGTGAGTGGCCCTAATAATGGATTACTGATTGATATATTAAACGTATCTGAATACATTTTATATTCACAACACACCATAAAATATAATTGCATATAGTTTGAAAATAAGGTGTCTATTAATAAGGAGGAATCAAAATTAGCCTGATGTAGCTAAATGATCAATTCGACCTATATATATATATATATATATATATATAAAATCAATACAAATGTGCTATCATCATCAAGACGTTTGATGAATGGGTATTATTTATTACTAATGGGTTATATTGATGATACTATAGTGAGGGATATGTCATACAAATGGATCTTATGCTACTAATAAAATCTCTTAATATTTATTATAATGTAAAAGTTGCATTGAGAGTGAATACGATGCTTGATGCATTTTTGTGAATGTATTCTAAAGAGATACCTAGATTTATACAAAGATGATCTAAACCTTTCTGTATGCTGTCACATTAGATTGTTAATACATTGAACTAGTGATGGAATAGTGAGAATGGTGTCATACAATTCTATCATTTGATGTTTGATTATAGTGTGAAAAATTGTATTAGTGATGAATGCGATATATAATGCACTTTTGTGCATATACTCTGAAAGTGATTGGTTTAAATTATAGAATGTATATTACTAAATATAAAGATTATTTTTAACCTACCTAAGATAACTATAATTGACTTGTCTATAAATAAACTGTACCCTCCTGAGATGTGAGAAATATATTGAATTTAGATAGGAATTTTATATTCTACTATGTTCAGCTATTCAAGAATGTAATGATGGTGTCCAATATAACAATAGTGTCCCTAAAAGGTTATGATGTTATATGCATGCTAGTTGTCAAAAGGCGTATGACCCATCTCAACAAAGAGGCTTGCTTAGCTCATATTAGATAGTGTAAATCAAAAAGCTGCCATATCAAGATTTTCATTTAATCCCTCCGGTAAAAGGCTCCCAAATTTGAAGATCCAATAGGTCTCCCTTTGTCAGAGTCTTGTATACCTATTGGACCCTCTAACATGAGGGATACTCTCAAGGGGGTTATGTGAAAATGACATTGACCATGGTATTTACAAATCCTATGATGTCTAGAAACACTATGTTTAATACTGTTTTTAGTGATGTTCCTAAAGTGTTCTCCCTACCTCTTTCTGAGCTTCCTAATAGTGCACCCTAAATATTGTACCTCACATTTGCAAGTTAAAACATAGATGACATAGGTGGAACTACAATCTAGTCTCTTTGAAATTGTTGATATTCAAATCATACTGACTGTTGTAGATCCATATCTGTTTGCAATTAGCATTTGATTTGCACAATTTTTTTAGTCATTAGCGCCCCCTAGGGTTGGACACTTAGGTGTAATCAACGTTTTTGAGTCAATATAAAAGATAAAATCACTAGAAGTTTTCTCAAAGATAAGAACAAAGTAAATTGGTTAGGAGAAAATCTAAAAGGTTTCTACAGATGTGGGAAATGTATGGGCTGTAAAGAATTCTCTCCACAAGAGAGGAATATTAGATCTCTAACAATGGATAACAATAAACAATACTAGATAAGACAAATGATTACATGTAATTCAAATAATGTTATTTACTTATTAAAAATTTCTTTCAATTTAATTTATATTGGAAGGACCTCTAGGAAACTTTCAGTTAGATTTAGGGAGCATGTATATAACATAAAAAAAGGTTTTGATAAACATGTACTATCTGATCACTTTAAAAGGAAACACAACTGTAATCCTAAACATATAAAATTACATTTGGGTATTCAAAAGGCCAAATTATATTGGAGAGGTGGGGACATTAATGCGATCTGGAAATTAAATTGATCTTTGATCTAAACACGTTTATTCCCAATGGTTTAAATACAGATTTTGAATTGCATCACTTTATAGAATACTATTCCTCTCTGGTTATAATTACTTATACTATTTCTATTACTAATATACCTTTGGCACAATTCAGAAATTCAAATATCCTAGGGGATTGTGGCAGTGACATAGTTTTAAGATCTTGAGGACATTGGTTCGTTTCCAGGTAGATGCTATTTTATAAATTTCTCTATACAATACAACCAATTGTTAATATTAATAAAAAGTCTAATGTTTTAGAACAATCCTGGTAGCTCAGGATGCTAAGACATAGATTCTGCCATTTTATGAACCTTTAAGACTGGGGTTCGATTCCCTATGGTTTAAATTCATTTTGAATTGCATCATTTTTCAGAATAATTTTCTCCTCTGGTTTTAATCACTCTATGCTTCTTGAATTTCATAAATTTAAATATCTTTGTGGACTATCACAGTAACATAATAATAATTTTATAATCTTGAGGACATTGGTTCAATTCTAGGCAGATGCCATTTTATGAATATTTCTGTATAACATAATTATTTGCTAACACTAGTAAAGAGTCAGTAGCTTTAGTACTCTCATGTTAGCTCAGGTTATAAAGACATAATTTAATAAAATAAAAAAATTATATATTTTTTTTTAACCCTTTAGACAGAGGTTCGATTCTCATATCCACCTTTAGATTTATAAGGTTTTATTGAACATTTTATTTAATTTTTATGTTTATTAATTATGTATAAATAAATATATTTGATAAGATGCCAATGATATATATTTCTGCTATGTGGTAAAATTATTTTTCTTAATTGAATCAATAAGACATGACGACACTGTCAGAACACCTGCATAAGAATCCAGGATCCAATCAGAAGTGGAGTTACAACTTTAAAAGGTCATCAGGACCATCCTTGAAAATTGTGATACACACAGTCTTTTGCTTGTATGCTTCTATAATTGGTACAGTCTCATTATATGCCTTGTGACTTGTTTTAATAAATTTGTTTGACTTTTTAACCACTTCTGATTGATCCGTTGGAGCTGGAACATCATTCTTTGCCTTGCCTCCTATTGGGAGCTTCCTGTGCCTATATATCTAGAGATTGATTTTGAAGCTATAGACAATGTGAATACCTTTTCTAGGTTCTGCTGTAAATTTCACATAACCACAGAACTTCACTATATGAGTTTCTTTTTTTCCCTGAGGTTCACCTGTTGAGCATTACCACCGTGATAACCTGGGACTTTTATTCTTTTTTGTGCACCATCACATTTATATATATATATATATATATATATTTATTTATTGTATACCCCTTACATTTTAAATCATGTTTTAAACATTTATTTTAATAAATCATTTATTTTATTTTTATTGTGTATAATTATGAGTGAAATACTTTTAATATGCTTTACATTTATTTTTTATACTTTTGTTGCAGCCCTAACACTTTATTTCAAGAATTGCGCTAACTTTTTTAACTCCAGCACAGAACATAACTCGACACTTGTGATGTTCAGCATGGCAGCGATATTTTGCATATGTTAGTGTGGATTGTTTTATAGAGGAAATGTTTCTTTCCTTTTAATTTATTCTGTAACATTTTAAAAGTATTTTAGTGATGCCAGTTTTTCACAGTGAAATTTCGCTGCGTCATTGATTATAGGATTGAGCTTGCATTCTATTGGCTGAACAGCCAATAGAATGCAAGCTCAATCCTATTGGCTGATTGCATTAGCCAATAGGATTTTTTCTACCTTAATTCCGATTGGCTGATAGAATTCTATCAGTCAATTGGAATTTAAGGGATGCCATCTTGGATGACGTCACTTAAAGGTACCTTCATTCAGCTTTAGTCATCGGATGAAGAGGATGCTCCGCGTCGGATGTCTTGAAGATGGACCCGCTCCACGCCGGAAGGATGAAGATAGAAGATGCCGTCTGGATGAAGACTTCTGCCCATCTGGAGGACCACTTTGCCCCGGCCTGGATGAAGACTTCTCCCGGCTTCATTGAGGACTTCGGCCCAGCTTGGATGAAGACGTCTCCCGGTAAGTCGATTTTCAGGGGGTTAATGTTAGTTTTTTTTAAGGGTGTATTGGGTGGGTTTTATTTTTAGGTTAGGGTTTGGTCGCAAAAGAGCTAACTGCCCTTTAAGGGCAATGCCCATCCAAATGCCCTTTTCAAGGCAATGGGGAGCTTAGTTTTTTTTAGATAGTATTTTATTTGGGGGGTTGGTTGTGGGTGGTGGGTTTTACTTTTGGGGGGGTTGTTTGTATTTTTTTTTACAGGTAAAAGAGTTGATTACTTTGGGGCAATGCCCCGCAAAAGGCCCTTTTAAGGGCTATTGGTAGTTTAGTTTAGGCTAGGTTTTTTTTATTTTGGGGTGACTTTTTTTATTTTAATAGGGTTATTAAATTAGGTGTAATTAGTTTAAATATCTGTAATTTGTTTATTATTTTCTGTAATTTAGTGGGGTTTTTTTTTGTACTTTAGCTAATTTAATTTAATTTAGGTAATTGAATTTAATTTGGTTAATTTATTTAATTATATTGTAGTGTTAGGTGTTATTGTAATTTAGGTTAGGTTTTATTTTACAGGTAAATTTGTCTTTATTTTAGCTAGGTAGTTATTAAATAGTTAATAACTATATAATAACTATTCTACCTAGTTAAAATAAATACAAACTTGCCTGTAAAATAAAAATAAACCCTAAGATAGCTACAATGTAACTATAAGTTATATTGTAGCTAGTTTATGGTTTATTTTATAGGTAAATATTTAGTTTTAAATAGGAATAATTTAGTTAATTATAGGAGTATTTATTTAGATTTATTTAAATTATATTTAAGTTAGTGGGTGTTAGGTTTAGGGTTAGACTTAAGTTTAGGGGTTAATAATTTTTATATAGTGGCGGCGACGTTGAGGGAGGCAGATTAGGGGTTAATAAATGTAGGTAGGTGGCGGCGATGTTAGGGACGGCAGATTAGGGGTTAATAATATTTAGATGATCTAAACCTTTCTGTATGCTGTCAAATTAGATGTTAATACATTGAACTAGTGATGGAATAGTGAGAATGGTGTCATACAATTCTATCTTTTGATGTTTGATTATAGTGTGAAAAATTGTATTAGTGATGAATGCGATATATAATGCACTTTTGTGCATATACTCTGAAAGTGATTGGTTTAAATTATAGAATGTATATTACTAAATATAAAGATTATTTTTAACCTACCTAAGATAACTATAATTGACTTGTCTATAAATAAACTGTACCCTCCTGAGATGTGAGAAATATATTGAATTTAGATAGGAATTTTATATTCTACTATGTTCAGCTATTCAAGAATGTAATGATGGTGTCCAATATAACAATAGTGTTCCTAAAAGGTTATGATGTTATATGCATGCTAGTTGTCAAAAGGCGTATGACCCATCTCAACAAAGAGGCTTGCTTAGCTAATATTAGATAGTGTAAATCAAAAAGCTGCCATATCAAGATTTTCATTTAATCCCTCCGGTAAAAGGCTCCCAAATTTGAAGATCCAATAGGTCTCCCTTTGTCAGAGTCTTGTATACCTATTGGACCCTCTAACATGAGGGATACTCTCAAGGGGGTTATGTGAAAATGACATTGACCATGGTATTTACAAATCCTATGATGTCTAGAAACACTATGTTTAATACTGTTTTTAGTGATGTTCCTAAAGTGTTCTCCCTACCTCTTTCTGAGCTTCCTAATAGTGCACCCTAAATATTGTACCCCACATTTGCAAGTTAAAACATAGATGACATAGGTGGAACTACAATCTAGTCTCTTTGATATTGTTGATATTCAAATCATACTGACTGTTGTAGATCCATATCTGTTTGCAATTAGCATTTGATTTGCATAATTTTTGTAGTCATTAGCGCCCCCTAGGGTTGGACACTTAGGTGTAATCAACGTTTTTGAGTCAATATAAAAGATAAAATCACTAGAAGTTTTCTCAAAGATAAGAACAAAGTAAATTGGTTAGGAGAAAATCTAAAAGATCTACAGATGTGGGAAATGTATGGGCTGTAAAGAATTATCTCCACAAGAGAGGAATATTAGATCTCTAACAATGGATAACAATAAACAATACGAGATAAGACAAATGATTACATGTAATTCCAATAATGTTATTTACTTATTAAAATGTTCTTTCAATTTAATTTATATTGGAAGGACCTCTAAGAAACTTTCAGTTAGATTTAGGGAGCATGTATATAACATCAAAAAAGGTTTTGATAAACATGCATTATCTGATCACTTTAAAAGGAAACACAACTGTAATCCTAAACATATAAAATTACATTTGGGTATCCAAAAGGCCAAATTATATTGGAGAGGTGGGGACATTAATGTGATCTTCGGTAAATTGGAAATTAAATTGATCTTTGATCTAAACACGTTTATTCCCAATGGTTTAAAAACAGATTTTGAATTGCATCACTTTAGCTCATATTCCTCTCTGGTTATAATTACTTATACTATTTCTATTACTATTATACCTTTAGCACATTTCAGAAATTCAAATATCCTAGGGGTTGTGGCAGTGACATAGTTTTAAGATCTTGAGGACATTGGTTCGATTCCAGGTAGATGCTATTTTATAAATTTCTCTATACAATACAACCAATTGTTAATATTAATAAAAAGTCTAATGTTTTAGAACAGTTCTGGTAGCTCAGGATGCTAAGACATAGATTCTGCCATTTTATGAACCTTTAAGACTGGGGTTCAATTCCCAATGGTTTAAATAAATTTTGAATTGCATAATTTTTCAGAATAATTTTCTCCTCTGGTTATAATCACTCTATGCTTCTTGAATATTTCATAAATTATAAATATTTAGTTTTAAATAGGAATAATTTAGTTAATTATAGGAGTATTTATTTAGATTTATTTAAATTATATTTAAGTTAGTGGGTGTTAGGTTTAGGGTTAGACTTAGGTTTAGGGGTTAATAACTTTAATATAGTGGCGGCGACGTTGAGGGCGGCAGATTAGGGATTAGTAAATGTAGGTAGGTGGCGGCGATGTTAGGGACGGCAGATTAGGGGTTAATAATATTTAACTAAATTTTGCGAGGCGGGAGTGCGACGGTTTAGGGGTTAATATGTTTATTATAGTGGTGGCGACATTGGGGGCAGCAGATTAGGGGTTAATAAATGTAGGTAGGGGCGGTGATGTTAGGGACGGCAGATTAGGGGTTAATAATATTTAACTAATTTTTGTGAGGCAGGAGTGCGGCGGTTTAGGGGTTAATATGTTTATTATAGTGGCGGCGACGTTGGGGGCAGCAGATTATGGGTTAATAAATGTAGGTAGGTGGCGGCAATGTTAGGGACGGCAGATTAGGGGTTAATAAATATAATGTAGGTGTCGGCGATGTTGGGGGGCAGCAGATTAGGGGTTCATAACTATAATGTAGGTGGCAGCGGTGTCTGGAGCGGCAGATTAGGGGTTAATAATGTAATGTAGGTGTCGGCGATGTCTGGGGCGGCTGATTAGGGGTTTATAAGTGTAAGATTAGGGGTGTTTAGACTTGGGGTTCATGTTAGGGTGTTAGGTGTAAACATAAATTTAGTTTCCCCATAGGAATCAATGGGGCTGCATTACTGAGTTTTACGCTGCTTTTTTGCAGGTGTTAGGCTTTTTTTCAGCTGGCTCTCCTCGTTGATTCCTATGGGGAAATTGTGCACAAGCACGTACGACCAGCTCACCGCTGACTTAAGCAGCGCTGGTATTGGAGTGCGGTAATGAGCAAAATTTTGCTCAACGCTCACTTCTTGTCTTTTAACAACGGGTTTCTGAAAACCCGTAATACCAGCGCTGCAGGTAAATGAGCGGTGAGAGAAAACTGCTCGTTAACACTGCATAGCCTCTAACGCAAAACTCGTAATCTAGCCGACAGGTAGCCCATGTAAAGACTCTACCTATAACATATGTAAGTAAAAATAGACAAAATGGATATAAATTCCACATTAATTTGTTACACAGACAATCCACGATAGTGGAGGTCAGAATCAAAGGCTATGATGTTGTGAACCTAAAGGGTAAAATGTTGTATTGATTATTATATTTACAGGCACCCCTTGAATTGGCTGGCATATACTGTGCCAGATCTACACAGAAGTAAAAGGGTAGAGCTGAACTATATATATGCATCCCTAATAGTACAACTGTTTATATATACTTTGGAGAACTTTTAATGTAATTTTAGCAAAAAGCAGATCCTGCAACAAAAAGTGGAGTATACAGTGCGTACATTCTATGACTATAGGAGAGGTCACAGCAATATGTGCCTGCAACAAACAGAACTGATGTTTTAGCAACTAGCGTCACCTAGTTTTTTTTTTTTTGTCTACTTTAATGTACTGGCCAGCATTATGTATCTGCAAATCTGCCCATTATAGTTTTGGAAGCACACACCAAATACAATTGAATGTGGAATTTATATCTATTTTGCACATTTTTACTTACATGTGTTGTAGGGTGGTAATGTCTTTACATGGGACTACATATGATTGGCATTTGTGTGTCAGATTTATAGAATCTTTTTTTAGTTGCTAATATTACTTTTTTTCTGAGATGCCTTCCCCCATATTTAGGGGTTTACGGATACAAGTCCTTGGTAGACCCATATTAAAACAGAGTTGTTAAATATATATAAATATTTATATATATTATCATATAATTTTATAATGTGTCAAAAACAAATCTTCCATTTTCTTTGCACCTTCAGGAGATTTGTAGCACACACCATAAAAGTCTTTTAGACAAGGGATTTAGTATGGCCACGCTATTTAGCCTCAAGATCTTAGCATGCCCAAGGCTTTGCTCGAGTACTACCATCAACTTGTAATATGAGTGCAAGAATAAGAATGCTATTGATTTAACTTGAGAAGTGTTAACATTCAATAGTGGTAATATTTTTGCGCTCCACTTGTAATCTACGCCATAGTCTTTATGTAAATTATTTTATTTTTCTTCATTAAGTAGCTGTAACAGTAACTAATAGAAAAATAGCTAAAATTATTTAGATTGTTACAAAAAAGAAGATGGAGTAGAGTCAATCTGGTACTAGAGAGAGTTCAACAGCCAACTTTAGTCTCATTGCTCTCTTACCCCTAGCTCCGGCTCTATCCTAGTGAGGTCTAGTTGGTACTTGGAGTTTGGTGATGCATACATTGAGTGGGTTCTAGGGGAAAATTGCATGCATCTAGTAAAGTCTAAAGAGTACTGGGATTTTGGTGGTGCATGCATCTACTGAGGTCTACAGGGCACTGGTGTTTAGTGATGGATGCATCTAATAAAGTCTAAGGGCACTGGGAGTTTAGCTTCAAGTTGAGTCTAGAGGGGACTGGTAGATTGGTAATGCATGTATCTAGTTGAGTCTATAAGGCACTGAAGCTTAGTGATGCATGCATCTAGTGAGGTCTAGATAGCACTGGAGTTTAGTGATGCCTGCCTCTAGTGTAGTCTAGAGGGGACTGTGAATTGTGTGATGCATGCATCTAGTGGAGTCTAGTTTGGGGATGCATGCATCTAGTGTAATCTAGAGGGCACTGGGAGCTTGGCGATCAATGTATCTAGTGAAGTCTAGAGGGCACCGGAGTTTAGTGATGCATGAATCTAGTGAGGTCTAGAGGCTATTGGAGTTTAGTGATGCATGAATCTAGTGGAGTCTAGAGGGTACTGTGATTTTGGTGATGCATGTATCTAGTGGAGTCTAGAGGGCACTGGGAGTTTAGTGATACACGCATCTAGTGGAGTTTAGAGGACTCTGGGATTTTGGTGATGCATGTATCTAATGGAATCTAGAGGGCTCTGGGAATTTAGTGATGCATGTATCTAGTGGAGTCTAGAGGGCACTGGGGGTTGGTGATTAATGCATCTAGTAAAGTCTAGAGGGCACTGGGAATTTGGTGGTGCATGCATCTAGTGAGGTCTATAGGGCACTGAAATTTAGTGATGCATGCATCTAGTGCAGTCTAGAGGGCACTGGGAGTCTATTGATGTATGCATCTAGTGGAGTCTAGAGGGGGCTAGGAGTTTAGTGATGCATGCATTTAGTGGAGTCTAGAGAACACTGGAGTTTAGTGATGCATGCATCTAATGAAGTCTAGAGAGGACTAGGAGTTTGGTAATGCATGCATCTAGTGGAGTTTAGATGGTACTGGGGGTTTAGTGATGCATGCATCTAGTGGAGTCTGGAGAGTAGTGAGAGTTTAGTGGGAACAAGTCAGGGTTCAGGGACTTATGTAATCACCCTAAGCATAAGACATAAGTCCCTGAACCCTGACTTGTTCGCAGTTTGTTTGATTAAGAGCTTGCATTTGTGTGTGTGGCTGCATTTGTGTGGCTGTATTAGGGACCCAGGTTTTTGGAAGAGACCTTGAAGTGGTACCTGGGCTTGTCCCATTTGGCCAAATGCGGTAACTGACTCTTCCAGTTTTTAATCTTAGCTGAGAGCTTGTGAGTGAGTGCTTTTATTTGACTGTGTGCTGCATCTAGTAAGGTCTAGTGGGCACTGGCAGTTTAGTGATGCATGCCTCTAGTAAGGTCTAGAGAGCACTAGGTGTTTAGTGATGCGATTTATCTAGTAAGGTCTAGAGGGCCTGAGCTCAATCATGATTTACACTAGAATGATTACCACGACCTCAGAGCTCTGGTTAACTGTTACGCTTGAGAAAAAAGTGTCACTAAACACATCAAAAATACATACATGTAAAAATATAGTTATACTTATAATAACACCATCTAATAAAAATTATTAAAAAAAATATATTGCATAAAAAAGTTGTATGGGTTCACAGATATGAGGTCTCTGGTGAACTGCAAAGGGCTTTAACATAGAGATACATACATACACATGTCTAAAGATGTATATGTATGTGTGTGTATATATATATATATGTGTGTGTGTGTGTGTGTGTGTGTGTGTACATGTGTATTAATGTATTTATATGTGTATATGTATTTACTGTGCATTCACTGTAAATATTTCACATTCTAAGGTTCTGCACATTTCTCATCAACAAATCTATAAATTAATTTGAAAACTCCTCATACTATGATCTTTGAAGTTTTCTTCTTATTATATTGAATTTGCACATTATGAGTAGACCTTGAACATATAGTAGTTTGACAAACATCTGTTTTGGCAACTTATGGAAACTTTTGATAGAAATTGAACAGCTTTCTTTGAATTACAGTCTGCCTAAGCTTTAAAAGCATTAATGTTTAAACTGATTATCTGAGCAGTTGAAAGATGCTTAACATGATGAAGATGAAAGATGCTTAATGTGATGCCTATAAGAATCTTATAACAGAGAGCTTATAGGAAGAAAAAAAGAGGAAATGATTCTCTTTGTGAGCCAGAGAAGGAACAGATGTTACATGTTGTATTCTTTGGCGAAGGACATAAATCTAACACTATTTTGTGCCTTAGTATTGGTACACGGTTTATAAACACAATGTATTTCTTCCCAAACAAACAAATGTTGTTTAAAAAATGAAATTACTAACATAAAAAAGTTAAATAAAAAACTATAAACCAAGGTATAGGGGGATATTTATCAAAGCGTTAATCTCGGTGCATTCGCCGGCGTCAATACGCTAGCCAGACATCACTGCCGGGGATCCACATATGATGCCCTTATTTATAAAAACAAACGTCAAAAACATGCACGTCATGTACAGCGAGATAAGCATCAGACTGTTGTTAACTAACAGCCATTGATGTTGCGGTTATTCTGTTTTTTCCCCAACTTTATTTATACCATTTCATTACTGTCCATGAACAAGCACATTTCTCTAAAGCTAATCTTTTATTTTTCATCTGTTAATGTCCAAGAAATAGCTAGATTTATACCTCAACAAACTATATCTCATAGAAAGATATTTTTATATTTATTTGTTATATGATACCTTCACATAAATGAATGTATATTTGTATTTCTAGAAGTCATGATATGCTTTTTTCTCATGTTTTTTTTTATAAATGATTATTAATGTTTTAATTTGTACATATATCTTTGCACACACACATATATATATATATATATATATATATATATATATGTATATACAGTATATGTGTGTGTGTGTTTGCTATGTCAGAAATCTTTTGCAAACATATTTACATGCCCCTAAATTCCTTTTTTGTTCTAAACATTGTTGTATTTCATATCTCTGTGTTTATTTATACCACTATATGTATATAGTGTAAATTTATTATTATTCTAAGCAGGAACAATTGCGAATATAACATGTTTTCAGGGTATCATATGTATTTATTTGCAATCAATGGATATTTTAAGAGTTGGGCCAATTTTCTCTCTGTACCTGTGTAACCCCTCCTGATTGCAATCTAGTTTTAAAACCACCCCTACACAGGTGTTATAAAATGGGCTGGCATATAAAATGACATTTCTTACTGAAAAATAAATTCAAGAAAAGGAAGAAATACACTGAAAATAGCATGACAGTGAAGATGTGATTTTAATTTCTGCTGTATCTGAATCATGACAGTTTAATGTTAGGTGGGCTATCCCTTTGAGCTATCATCTTAAGATTATATTGAATCAAACATCAATTCAAATTTTAAAATCATTGTCTAAAATAATACCCTGTGTGTGCCAATGTCAGCATCAATGTTTATCTTTAATACTAATTTCACATATACATTCTTTCAAAGTATAATACACAATGTAACAAATGGCACTTGCAAGTTCTGATGAGTGATCAATGACACAAGTATCGAGCAATTTGATTTGTTAGTGAAAGTTTAAAAAGTATATTTGAATCAGATTGGCTGATGTCATAAATCATGTGATTATGCATATTCCAATCAAAAGTGGTTGAAAAATTCACTAGTGTGTGGGTTGTTTAGGAGTTTGCATTATAATTAGCGCGAAAAGTGTTGCATCAAATTTGGTGCGAAGTGGAGAGTGGGACTTGTATTACATGGCTTAAACATGGTGCAAATGGATTTTTCCTAAAAAATAAAAAGGAAGTTAGCTATATTATGTTGTGTATTTATTTCATTTTTATCTCTATATCTATTAGTGCAACAAGTTTGGGGCAAAACTTTGCAACACATTTGGAGAAATAATATTGTCCCCTTGCTCTGTAATGAGAGACAAATTTGTAGCATTATCCATTAGTAGTAATGTATTTTTAATTTTCTACTAGTGCACCAAATCTGGAGAAATAATATTTTCGGCTAGATTACGAGTTGTGCGTTAGGGTAAAAAAGCAGCGTTAAGAGTTCCTAACGCTGCTTTTTTGCACCCGCTGGTATTACGAGTCTTAAAGGTTTAGGTGTACCGCACACTTCTTTGGCCTTACCGCAAAACGACTTACGTAAACTTCGTAAAGTCTTTTTTCTATGGGACTTCCATTGCGCCGGTATTACGAGTTTGTCCTGAGAGGCCAAAAAGTGAGCAGTACACCCTACCCCATCAAGAGTCCTAACACATTTAAAAGTCAGTAGTTAGTGTATGAGTTTTACACTACAACGCTGTAGCATAAAACTCATAACTAAAGTGCTAAAAAGTACACTAACACCCATAAAATACCTATTAACGCCTAAACCGAGGCCCTCCCGCATCGCAAACACTATACTAAAATTTTTAACCCCTAATCTGCCGCTCCAGACACCGCCGCCACCTACATATTTATGAACCCCTAATCTGCTGCCCCCAACATCGCTGACACCTACATTATATCTATTAAACCCTAATCTGCCTTCCCCAATGTTGCCGACACCTACATTATATTATTAACCCCTAATCTGCTGCCCCCAACATCACTGCCACTATATTAAAGTTATTAACCCCTAAACCTAAGTCTAACCCTAAACCTAACACCCCCTAATTTAAATATAATTTAAATAAATCTAAATAAATATTCCTATAATTAATTAAATAATTCCTATTTAAAACTAAATACTTACCTATAAAATAAACCCTAAGCTAGCTACAATACAACTAATAGTTACATTGTATCTAGCTTAGGGTTTATTTTTATTTTGCAGGCAAGTTTGTATTTATTTTAACTAGGTAGAATAGTTACTAAATAGTTATTAACTATTTAATAACTACCTAGCTAAAATAAATACAAAAGAACCTGTAAAATAAAACCTAACCTAAGTTACAATAACACCTAACACTACACTATAATTAAATAAATTAACTAAATTAAATACAATTTGCTAAATTAAATACAATTTGCTAAATTAAATTAAATTAGCTAAAAACAAACAAACACTAAATTACAGAAAATAATAATCAAATTACAGATATTTAAACTAATTACACCTAATCTAATAGCCCTATTAAAATAAAAAAAGCCCCCCCAAAATAAAAAAAAACCCTAGCCTAAACTAAACTACCAATAGCCTTTAAAAGGGCTTTTTGCGGGGCATTGCCCCAAAGTAATCAGCTCTTTTACCTGTAAAAAAAAATACAAACAACCCCCCAACAGTAAAATCCACCACCCACACAACCAAACCCCTAAATAAAATACTATCTAAAAAAACCTAAGCTCCCCATTGCCCTGGAAAAGACATTTGGAAGGGCATTGCCCTTAAAAGGGCAGTTAGCACTTTTGCAGCCCAAAGTCCCTAACCTAAAAATAAAACCCACCCAATACACCCTTAAAAAAACCTAACACTAACCCCCTAAATATAGGGCTGTTAGATTAGGTGTAATTAGTTTAAATATTTTGTAGTTTGTTTATTATTTTCTGTAATTTAGTGTTTGTTTTTTTGTACTTTAGCTAATTTAATTTATTTATTGTTGTTAATTTAGTTAGTTTATTTAATTATAGTGTAGTGTTAGGTGTTATTGTAACTTAGGTTAGGTTTTATTTTACAGGTACTTTTGTATTTATTTTAGCTAGGTAGTTATTAAATAGTTAATAACTATTTAATAACTATTCTACCTAGTTAAAATAAATACAAACTTGCCTGTAAAATAAAAATAAACCCTAAGATAGCTACAATGTAACTATTAGTTATATTGTAGCTATCTTAGGGTTTATTTTACAGGTAAGTATTTAGTTTTAAATAGGAATTATTTAGTTAATGATAGGAATTTTTAGTTAGATTTATTTTAAGTTAGGGGGTGTTAGGGTTAGGGTTAGACTTAGGTTTAGGGGATAATACATTTAGTATAGTAGTGGCGACGTTGGGGGCGGCAGATTAGGGGTTAATAAGTGTAGGTAGGTGGCGGCGATGTTAGGGATGGCAGATTAGGGGTTAATAATATTTAAATAATGTTTGCAAGGCGGGAGTGCGGCGGTTTAGGGAATAATATGTTTATTATAGTGGCAGCGATGTTGGAGGCAGCAGATTATGGGTTAATAAGTGTTGGTAGGTTGTGGCGACATTGGGGGTGGCAGATTAGGGGTTAATAAATATAATGTAGGTGTCAGCGATGTTGAGGGCAGCAGATTAGGGGTTCATAAATATAATGTAGGTAGCGGCGGTGTCCGTAGCGGTAGATTAGGGGTTAAAAATTTTATTTTAGTATTTGCGATGCGGGAGGGCCTCGGTTTAGGGGTTAATAGGTAGTTTATGGGTGTTAGTGTACTTTTTAGCACTTTAGTTATGAGTTTTATGTTACGGCGTTGTACCATAAAACTCTTAACTACTTACTTTTAAATGCGTTAGGACTCTTGACGGGGTAGGGTGTACCACTCACTTTTTGGCCTCCCAGGACAGACTCGTAATACTGGCGCTATGGAAGTCCCATAGAAAAAAGACTTTACCAAGTTTACGTAAGTCGTTTTGCGGTAAGGCCAAAAAAGTGTGCGGTGACCCTAAACCTGCAAGACTCGTAATACCAGCGGTAGTGAAAAAGCAGCGTTAGGACCTGTTAACGCTGCTTTTTCAGCCTAACGCACAACTAGTAATCTAGCCGAAAGTTATTAACCCCTAATCCGCAAATAACATAATTCAAATATTAACCCCTTAACCACCAACCCCCCACATCACAATAATCCTAATAAACCTATTAACTCCTAAACCGCCAACTCCCCACATCGCAATAAACCTAATTAACCTATTAACCTCCTAAACCGCCAACCCCCCACAACACAAATAACAAATTTAATTACTAAGCCCCCTAACCTAACACCCCCTAAATTAACCCTAATACTAAGTTACGCTTAAATAAAAACTAACATTAAATTACAAACAAATTATCTAAAATGACAAAAAATAAAAAACTCTAAAATTACAAAAAAAAATAAACAAAATGATCAAAAATTTTAAAAAATAAACCTAAACCCTATGAAAATAAAAAAGCCTCCCCAAAATAAAAACACCCCCTAAACTAAACCACCAATAGCCCTTAAAAGGGCCTTTTGTACGGCATTGCCTTAAGTTAAACAGCTCTTTTACATTTTAAAATTACTAAATACCCCTAACAGTAAAACCCCCCACCCACCAAACCCCCAAAATACAAACAATTAACACTAAAAACACTAAACTACCCTTTGCCCCTAAAGGGTCTTTTGTATGGGCATTGCCCTTAAAAGGGCATTCAGCTCTTTTACAGCCCATTAAATACCTAATCTTAAAAAAAAATCAAATAAAAAAAAAAAAAAATCCTAACACTAAGCCCCAAATAGGTACTCAACGTTCCTGAAGTTCGGCGGACAAGGTCTTCTTCCAGGCAGCTCCATCATCTTCTATCATTATCCGGAGCGAAGGCGACGCGGATCCTCAGCGGTAGTCCTCAGAGGCGGTCTTTAGCAGCGGTAGTCCTCAGCGGCGGTCCTCAGAGGTGGTCTTCAGTGGCGGTAGTCCTCATCGGCGTAGAGGCTCCTTTACATGCGATCGTCCGTCACACATTGAAGATTGAATGCAAGGTACCCCATATTTATTAGGGTACCTTGCATTCCTATTGGTTGAAATTTTGAAATCAGCCAATAGGATGAGAGCTACAAAAATCTTATTGGCTGATTTGAACAGCCAATAGGATTTCAGTAGCTCTAATCCTATTAGATGATTTCAAAATTTCAGCCAATAGGAATGCAAGGTATCCCCCGAATTGATTGCGGTACCTTGCATTCAATCTTCAATGAGGATCCACGCATCGGAGAAGACAGCTCCCCATCTCTGCTTCACACCGCATTCGTTCTGGATAAAGAAAGAAGATGATGGAGCCGCCTGGAAGAAGACCTTCTCCGCCGGACTTCAGGGATGGTGAGTACCTACTTGGGGCTTAGTCTTAGGCTTTTTTTTATTTTTTGGGGTGACTTTTTTAGATTAGGGTTTTTAGAAAAGGGCTGATTGCCCTTTTAAGGGCATTAAAAGAGCTGAATGACTTTGTAAGGGCAATGCCCATACAAATGCCCCTTTTGGGGCAATGGTTAGTTTAGTTTTATTTAGTGTTAGTTTTTTTTATTTTGGGGGGTTTTACTGTTAGGGGGTAATTGATAATTTGTTTAGGTAAAAGAGCTGTTTAACTTCGGGCAATGTCCTACAAAAGCCCTTTTAAGGGCTATTGGTAGTTTAGTATTAGATTAGGGGGTGTTATTATTTTTTGGGGGATTTTTTATAGGGATATTAGACTAGGTTTAACATTTTTATTTTGAACAGCTTTGTTTATTTTTTTCTGTAATTTTACATATTTTTGTTGGTGTCATTATAGCTTTAGATTGCCCTCTGGGCAGGCTTATTGCCTAATATATATATATATATATATATATATATATATATATATATATATATATATATATATATATATATATATATATATATATATATTTATTGGGAATACACAGTTCCCATAGACCGCAATGTAAAGGCACTTTTCAGGGCCATTTTTTTCTTAACTGCCTAGTGCAGGTATTTTATTAAAAAATAAAAATGCTACAATTTTTATTTTTTAATAAATTACACACCACTGTATTTTGGGGGTATTTGGGGCAAATTTATCAAATTAACCAGAGATCTGATCTCTGGTTAATTTTATAAGTGCTATTTGCTACCGCAAGGTCGCGTTAGCAATGACCAGCCACTTGTAAAGGCTGGTTAATTATCGTGCGCCTGCAAACGGGCAAATTAGCACTCCACTTGTAATCTGACACTTATTTTGCATGAACATCTTTTTAAGATTAGGGATTTAATGGGCTGTAAAAGATACATACAAATACAACTTGGGTCAACTTTGACTTTTACATTTTTTTCATGCTGCAGTGGAGGCTTATACTAATCATTTCTTCTTTTGGAAAAAGAAGCATTAAAATCACATTAACAGCCGTTTAAGCCCTAAAAGGAACCCAGGATAGCGTACTGAGATTACCTCCCTATGACAAGCTCCATAATCTATGGAGTATTTGTATTCAACGGTCCTGGGAGAGACTGTGGGAAGCAGTGGTATAATGTGAGAGGGGAGTATTATTTTTAGCATATAGCTATATTTGTTTCAATTCTGATCTTGTTTGCTTGCAGAATTTTGTTGTTTAGTGGAGCATTGTCTAAAGGGGCAGTAGGATTCCAGCCCCAGACCCCTTTTTTGTGACATCTCCGATTAGTTCACTTTCTTGTGTTGGCTGACATTTGTTAATGCTATTTGTTTGTGGATGAAATTCTTTCCTATCGTAGATGTCTTTGCAGCATGATTGGACCAAATGTACAGTAGCACAAATGTACAGGCACATAGAGCAATAGCAGCAGGACAGCATATGACCTACTGGATATGTAAGTAAATTACAGTAAAGTCACAACAAGGTGCAAACAGAAGAACAAAGCATCAGACTGTTATGTGAAAAAGGTCACAAATTGGAGCAGTCACAGTGTTACAAATGAGCAGATGGACACCTTGGGTAGCACAGACAAGCAGGACACAAGGTTATTTTATAGAGTAAAATTTGGATTTTCAACACAAGTTGTCAGGGAGACAAATGGGCAGTCCTGGCACTCAGTTCAGCACAGGAGTCGGGCCACATGGTGGTAAAATAACTTTTGAAATACAGAACTTTGCACTTTATTGGGCCCACCTGCTCCTTATGAGATGTGGGCACTATGCCATATGCATTCACTGAAAATAATATCTAACAGTGAGTTCTCTGCAATTTAAATTATTTTTCTGTAATTTTATGCTACTGATGACTTGTTGCCAGAGAACCTGTTTTGGAATATGGTGACTGGCATTTTATTGGGCACACTTGGGTGGGCACTTGCTAGGCACACCCACTGAAAACAACATATAATAGTGTGTTTTTTGTAAAATTGTTCCAGTAATTTTATATTTTAAGGAATATATAGCCAAATCTTCTGTATTAGAAATTATAAATTGGCACATTATGGGCCAAATTGCAAATGGCACGCTATTTAGTGCTTTCATTATCCTGTAAACACTGACAGAAGAAAACTTTTAATGAGTGCTGCTTAGCTCACATATTACAAGTTGAAAGTAAAATATTTGAGCGTGAGCAAAAGCCGAGAGGAGCTAACTGCAGGGCTTCAGATATTGCCACCAAACTAACTTCTCCCCAAACTAGAAAAGAAATAGCTTTGATGAAGAGCCGAGTGTGGCAGGAAACGCGTCAGCTTTAGTCAGGTCTGTGTTTTCTGTGCCTTTGCAAGTTTTTATAATGTATACCCTATTAAAATGGACATTTTAACTTTCCATCTTCAGCCTCCCTGTTTTCAATTGGGTGATTGTCGTTCCTGTTTACTCTAGAAAAGAAATAACACTTATTGCTCATGCACTAACCCAACAGGAGTTAAACTTACAGCGCTAACTCGAAGGTAGTTATGAATATTTTATATTTCAATGTTCTATTTTTTTTAAATATATATATATACTGTATATACTGTATACATACAGTATATATATATATATATATATATATAATATATATATATATATACCGTATTGTTCCGCATATAGGCCGCACTTTTTCCCCTTGATTTGTAGCTTTAAATGTGCAGTGCGGCCTATAAGCGGGGTGCGGCCTATAATTGGGTGCTTATCTGCAAAATTGTACTTGCGCAATACAGCCGAACTTCCGGTGCACCCTGTGGCCTTATTGGGATTGTAGTCCACCGGAGTTGGGTAGTTTTGCAACATTTTGCAATAGTTGCTTGGTTTGGATGATGAGCAGGACACTCATATGCAGAAACCACTGCTGTGAAGGTGTGTGAAGATGTGGTAATGCTGTGTAATACTGTGCTGAGCACAGTGTAATTCGGAGCACTGGCTTATACAGCCAAACTTCCGGTGCACTCTGTGGCCTTATGGCGATTGTAGTCCACCGGATTGGATAGTTCTGCAACGTTTTTTAATGGTTAATTAGTTTGGATGATGAGCAGGACGCTCATATGCAGGAGCCACCAATGTGAAGGTGTGTTAAGATGCAGTAATGCTGTGTAATACTTTGATGAGCACAGTGTAATTCGGAGCTTGGGCTTATGAATGAGGATGGAGGAAGTGGGTGGAGCACACAATGTCCCATCTGAGTCAGTTTTGCTACTGATATTGTCAGGTAAGAAAGTGCTTTTTTTCCCCATCACATCATACCTGCTTAACCTGCTAAAAATGTACCAGTACATACAAAATTGCAGCTGTAATATGTTAAAACAAAAAAAGGAAAGATGCTGTACTCCTTAGTACTGGTAATTTCCAATGTGAAAAAAGCCTTTATTCAGCCATTACAGCTTTAATGGCTGAATAAAGGTGTTTTTCACATTTTAAATTATTGAGGAGTGCAGCATCTTTTCTTAGTTTTTTTCTATACTCTTGGGGAAGTGTAAAAGTGTAAAAGGTTTCCCTGGGAGCTGACACCCTGCATTGGGACTCATTGCTTGCTCATTGTGTGTGTTTTCTTTAAAAATTTATTTTCTTTAAAATGGCACCAAACTTTAAGGGTGCGGCCTATAATCAGGTGCGGCCTTTGAGGGATATTTATCAAGCCGTCAACCGCAAATGCGCTGGAATTCCGCCGCATAATTGTGGCGAGTCTGATTTGACCCATTTATCAAAGCCTACAGACCGGCAAAAGTTGAAATTTGCGACGTTACATACGATCCGCCGGTCTCAATCCAACACAGATCGATGCTTACATCATTACAGATGTTCCGAATACAAATTTGGCACTATCTGACAACTTTTGCTAGTTAACACATTTCTGACAGGTACGCTCGCCCCTTTTCCGGCCCAGCGTACCTGGTTTTCAATCCGCTACCCTGGAGGCCGCGGATGCCATAGGAATCAATGGGAGTCTAAAAGCAGCGAAAGCTAATGTTCGATGCTGCCAGATATCCCATTGATTTCTATGGCAGAAAACAAGTAACGTTTACACCTAACACCCTAACCTATACCCAGAGTCTAAACACCCCTAATCTGCCGCCCGACATCGCCGCCACCTACATAATGTTATTAACCCCTAATCTGCCACCCCCGATATCGCCGCAACTAAATAAATATATTAACCCCTATCCCGCTGCTCCCGGAGCCCACTGCAACAAAATAAAGTTATTAACCCCTATCCCACCACTCCCGGAGCCCACCACAACTAAATAAAGTTATTAACTCCTATCCCGCTGCTCCTGGACCCCACCGCAACTAAATAAATGTATTAACCCCTATCCCTCCACTCCCGGAGCCCACCGCAACTCTAATAAAGTTATTAACCCATATCCCTCTGCTCCCGGACCCGGCGCAACTAAATAAATGTATTAACCCCTAAACCCCTGGCCTCCCGCATCACTACCACTTACTAAACCTATTAACCCCTAAACCGCCAGCCCCCCACATCACCATAAACTAAATTAAGCTATTAAACCCTAAACAACCTGCTAACTTTACATTAAATATTAACTCATCCCTATCTTATAATAAATTTAAACTTACCTTTAGAATTAAATTAAACTATATTAAACTACTAAGTAACCTACCCTAACTATTATACTAAAATTACATTAAACTATATTAAACTATTCATTAACCTACCCTATTATACTAAAATTACATTAAACTAACAATTAAATTAACTATATTACATATTTAAAAACCCTAACCCTACTCAAGTTATTTAAATTTACGATTAAAAATTACTAAGTTACAAAAAAATAACAACTAAGTTACACAAAATAAAAAACACTAAGTTACACAAAATAAAAAATAAATTATCAAATTTTTAAACTAATTACACCTAATCTAATAGCCCTATCAAAATAAAAAAGCTCCCCAAAATAAAAAAACCCTAGCCTACAATAAACTATCAATGGCCCTTAAAAGGGCCTTTCGCGGGGCATTGCCCCAAAGAAATCAGCTCTTTAACCTTTAAAATAAAATACAAACACTCCTCCAACAGTAAAACCCACCACCCACACAACCAAACCCCCCAAATAAAAAAACTATCTAAAAAACCTAAGCTCCCCATTGCCCTGAAAAGGGCATTTGTATGGGCATTTCCCTTAAAATGGCATTTAGCTCTTTTTCAGCCCAAATTCCCTAACCTAAAATTAAAGCCCACCCAATAAACCCTTAAAAAACCTAACACTAACCCCCGAAGATCCACTTACAGTTTTTGAAGACCGGACATCCATCCTCATCCAAGTGGCAGAAGTCCTCAGTGAAGCCGGCAGAAGTCTTCATCCAAGCGGGCCGAAGTCTTCATCCAATCTGGCAGAAGTCTTCATCCAGACGGCATCTTCTATCTTCATCCATCCGGTGTAGAGCAACTCCATCTTCAAGACATCCGGCGCGGAGCATCCTTTTTCTTCTGACGTCTTTTGGAGAATGAAGTTTCCTTTAAATGACCTCATCCAAGATGGTGTCTCTTACATTCCGATTGGCTGATAGAATCAGCCAATCGGAATTAAAGGGGAAAAAATCATATTGTCTGTTGCAATCAGCCAATAGGATTGAGTTCACATTCTATTGGCTGATTGGAATAGCCAATAGAATGCAAGCTCAATCCTATTGGCTGATTAGATCAACCAATAGGATGAAAGCTCAATCCTATAGGCTGATTGCAACAGCCAATAGGATTTTTTCCCCTTTAATTCCGATTGGCTGATAGAATTCTATCAGCCAATCGGAATCTAAGAGACGCCATCTTGGATGACGTCATTTAAAGGAAACTTCATTCTTCAAGAGACGTTGGAAGAAGAGGATGCTCCATGCCGAATGTCTTGAAGATAGAGCCGCTCCGTGCCGGATGGATGAAGCTAGAAGATGCCGTCTGGATGAAGACTTCTTCCGGCTTAGATGAAGACTTCGGCCCGCTTGGATGAAGACTTCTGCCGGCTTTGCTGAGGACTTCTGCTGCTTGGATGAGGATGGATGTCCGGTCTTCGAAAACTGTAAGTGGATCTTCGGGGGTTAGTGTTAGGTTTTTTTAAGGGTTTTAAGGGCAATGCCCATACAAATGCCCTTTTCAGGGCAATGGGGAGCTTAGGTTTTTTTACATAGGTTTTTATTTGGGGGGTTTGGTTGTATGGGTGGTGGGTTTTACTGTTAGGGGGGTGTTTGTATTTTATTTTACAGGTAAAAGAGCTGATTTTTTTGGGGCAATGCCCCGCAAAAGGCCCTTTTAAGGGCCATTGATAGTTTATTGTAGGTTAGGTTTATTTTTATTTTGGGGGGGCTTTTTTATTTTGATAGGGCTATTAGATTAAGTGTAATTAGTTTAAAAATGTGATAATTTATTGTTTATTTTGTGTAACTTAGTTGTTATTTTTTGTAACTTAGTAATTTTTAATAGTAGATTTAAATAACTTGAGTAGGGTTAGGGTTTTTAAATATGTAATATAGTTAATTTAATTGTTATTTCAATGCGACGGGGTCCAGGAGCAGCGGGATAGGGGTTAAACATTTTAGTATAGTGGCGGTGTTTAGTGACAGGGTATAAATAAAGTTGGGAAAAAGCTGAATAGCAGCGAGATCGATGATTGTTAGTTAGCCACAGTCCGCTGCTCATCGCCCCGTACTTGGTGCGCAGCTTTTTGACAGCTTTTTTTATAAATAAGGAGAGCGTATTCAGGTCCGCGGCCACGATGTTAGGCAAGCGTATTGGTGCCGTCGAATGCAGCATAGTTGACAACTTGATAATTCGGCCTCTATATGCGGCACAATACGGTATATACACATAGAAACACCCAGCACTCACCAGCTAGCTCACAGCTAAGATAAAATCAGAAGTGGAAAGGTTAGTTACCGCATCTGGCCAAATGGGAAAGCTCAGGCACCACGTTAAGGTCCTTTCCACTGCCTAAGTCCCAAACACAGCCACACCATCATGCGAGCTCACAAAGCCAAACAAACTGAGAACAAGGAAGGGGTGCACAGGTGGATGTAATCACCCAGAGAAAATACAAAACATGGAAGGGAACTGTACTCCAAGACCGGACCAGGTGATTACATCCACAGTATATAAATATATATATATATATAAATAAATATAAATATAATATATGAAAAAAATATATATACATATATAGGCATATATCAATAAGGAAAAATAATTTAAGCTCAGTCCAATAGAATTATAACCGAGCAGTGTAGTATAAAAGTAAGTGCTGCACAAAGTGTGGTGCAGATTCTCAACACTGTTGTAGAATAATAGATGCGTTAACCCCATACAGTAAGGTAAATTTCAGAAGTCACGTACCTCTCTCTCCTTCTTCGGTGCCAATCTGGGGTGTGCATGCACTAGTGAGCAAGATGCCTTAACGGTGGAGAAGCACATCCATCTGTAGTCAGCAACTCAGCTATCCATAGCCGTAGTGCGTACGGCAGGTGCCGCGTCCAAGCTCCTCCTATGGGTAACGTCAGAGAGGCACGGTAGGTGAGGATAGGTGTTCACAAAGAACAGGGGGAATGCATCAAGGAAAACGCCACTACTGGGAACAGAGCTATGTGTTCATTGCGGGGTTCCGGTCCTCTAGGCAAGCTCAGCCTTTACATATACAGACAAATGAAAGGATGAGGACTCACAAGAACTAAGAGGCCTCACCTTTGCTGCTTGAATAAACCACATTGGTTATTAGTTCCTGTGAGTCCTCATCCTTTCGTTTGTCTGTATATATAAATGTCTGTATATATATATATATATATATATATATATAGGCATATACAGATATACTGTATATAGGAATATCTATTTAAAAATACATGGAAAATTTCCACCTATGTGATGATCTCCCTGCATGGCTGACCCAGAGTGAAATGAAAGCAAACTGAGACGCAGGGACTTATATCATGATTTTAAGTCTTCCCCTAATAAGGTCACGAATAAAGAAGAAGTTAGTTGGCTGACAGAAGAGCCAGTCAGCTGGGGAGGGGGTGGGGGGCATTGGATATTGGGTTTTCCCATTGGTGGAAACAAACTAATATTTTTACTGCACTGTCATAATTTATTTTCATTTATTCATTAAGGGCCAGAGTGGAGTGCAAGGAGCGCAAAAGCGATCACAAGATTGCAGTGTTCTTTATGCTAGAATTCATATTACAAATAGTGTGCTGTTTAAATTACCGCAAATTAGTTTGTGCAAACTCGAGGTAATTTATGTTCTTACAAGTTGAAAGTAAATCACATTTGACCTGAAAGGTCACGTAAAGAGTTTGGCTGGAGGAAACAGTTGCACTACACTACTCTATTAACCCCTAAACCTCAATAACCCCCATCGCAAACTACACATCTACTCTATTAACCCCCTAAAGTGCTACACCCCACATCACAAAATGCCCCACTACTCTATTAACCCCTAATTTGCCACAACCCCCACCACAAAATCCCCACTAGCAACTAATCCCTCTAAATAGCTAACCCCTATAACCTAACACTCCCTAAGTTACACCTAAGAAAACCTAACCTTACCTGAAATTAAAAAAACTAACAGTACCTTAAAAAAAAAAAAAACTAGCCTTACCTTAGAAAAAACCTAAAACAATTTATACTTACCTGAAAAATAAAATACCTAACATTACAGAAAACAAACCTACCATTACTGAAAATAAAAAAACCTACCATTACAGAAAAAACAAATAACCATACATAAAAAACAAACAAACACGGGGGCGGAGCTTAGCCACGCAAGCAGATGGCTGCAAAATAAGATAGCTCCGTTGCTGTGAAATTCATTAGGGGAATAAAACAGGCATCTGGCTTGATAAAACTTACATCTGAATCTGAGGGAACTTATGTGAATGCCTGAGGAGCTAGCAGATAAATTGAAGGAGTGCAGATCCTAAATAAATAGGGGTCAAAAGGAGCGAGACGTTCACGGCGCCATTACCGCCAGCCTGACCTGCGTTGCTCATGTGAGTAAAATAACTGACACGGACACTGACCGCATTTGGATTTACACCGCTGAGGCTGAGACACTGAAACGGCATTTCAGAGAGCGTTAATTTGCTCATACTTCTTCAGCGTGTACAGCGGGTTACAAGTTGGGCCCGTGCTGCGGAAGCTGGATACCCATTGAGAGCTGTGCTGGCGCAGCAATAAATAGCAGAGAGAAATCAGATACATTGGTATCGGAGATATCTTTTACACTGAAGAAACAAGGCGGTAAGAAATTGGTGCCCCTAATACAACCCACAAATATAGTCATCGCTTAAAACCTTTATATTGCAAACTGGGCAGAAGCGCTGTTCTACTTCTCATATGGACAAAAAAGTATTACTAGGGAGGCCTTCCTTGCCATAATATTACAGCCTAGTGGAGCTTCCTTACTGCACACAACTTGCAACATTCCATATGCAGAACTGAATGCTAAATATATGACATACGATCTGCTGGGGGATTGCACAACATAGACTAAAGCATTATATCTCTACACTCTACTATAAAGAGTGCACTGAGTGCACTGCATCCATATATCTGTCATTGGAAGACAGGGCCTGAGTTGTTAACTGCAAAGACATGCCACTTAAAAGGACACCTAAATTAGATAAACCTCATAAAATGACTACAAGGACCCAATATCTTAAAACACAAGATACTGTCCTAGAGGATGAAACTGTGCAGGTGGGGAAGGGCCCTTTAACACAAATGCAGGACTCTCAAACCCTTCAAGAATTAGGGGAGTACCCGAGTCAATTAATCCATCGGCCCTCAACGGATATCTCCAAGATCTTTTCCGCACTATTAAAGGAACACCAAACTCATCAGACGTCATTCTGGAAAGGACGCATAGAGCCCTGAGGCCTAAACCTGCTGGTAAGGCTCCACCAAGAGATGTCATCACAAGAGTCCTTAATTTCGCAGAGAAAGAAGAGATCATGCGCAATGCAAGGACAAAGGCACCCCTAACACATGCTGGAATTAATATCTCTATCTTCTCGGACTTAAGCCCGACTACATTGCAGAAAAGGAGGGAACTCAGATTTAACACAGAGGTCCTGAGGTCCAATCATATCAACTACAGGTGGGGCTTTCCAGTGAGTGTAATTGCCACCAGAGAAGGAAAAACTGCAATCTTTCGCAATATGGAGGATCTCCGCAACTTTTGTGACACCTTGGGTGTAGAAATCAACGACCCTGCCACATACCCCGAGCAGGACGTCATGCCAAGGAGGGAAACAGCGACAGCTCAGAAAGAACAAAACCCCGAAAACACTTAAAATAAATGCACCTAATGTGGACTTAGTACTTATAGCAAGTTGTACTGTGAGTTCTGGGACACTAGCCCACATACTACAGGTGTTCAGAGATATTTACAAAGGATCAACAACTCCCGTGAGAGACAGTCATATACGATAAGTATATAAGCATTGAATGTTTAGTTATCTACTTTCTTTCCACTGCTCTCTGTATTGCTATATTGCATTGTCTTTATTTTGATTTTTTTTTCAGGACTGAGATACCTTTTAGACTAAAAAATTGTTATTTCAAGATACATGATGGCCGTAACAACAGGCAAATGTGTTCCGCAATTTGTGTTAGAATGTTTTACATATGTTGTCGAATCAATGCAAGCGATATGTTAGATCATTACTTTAGGTAAACTGTCCCTATATTATTGAGGATCACCTCGCACTCATGTGTTCATATATTACACAAGTTAATGTTGTTCACATCTAGTGAGGCTATCGCCTATGTTAAAATATTCACAAATGTTCAAGGTCAAATGATAATTTAAAAGCAAGCTCATTCAATCAACACTTGGGGGGTATCAGACATGATTGAACATGATGACTTTGGTTGGGATTGGCCCTCCTGGACATTTAGATGTAATGGATGATTCACCTATTATGTTATAAGAAGAAGGGTCCCCCATGTGCTAGTGATTAACTACTTGTTGTGTTTTCTAATGTTGATGTGTTTTGCTGTTTTTTGGTTATTGTTGTTTAATGTTTCCAAGGATTTTGTTCATGTTTATATTATTGCCCCTGTAGTTGCTGCTCAGATATTAAATGGATCTTGATATCGAAGCCCCCACAGATTCACCTTTTAATTATAGCCAGGTGAGGTGCCTTATGTATAATTTTCTACATACCAAGAATATCTTCTACAGCCCCTTTGGATTTCTAGCAAGACCCCTATTTGGATACTCTAGCTCATTGTCTCATCTCTTATTCACATATAGTACACAGAATATCAGTAAGGACTTTGTATTTATATATTATTTTATTCCTTTATCTTCCTTTTTTTTTCTCTTTATTTTTTATACTCTCATACCTTTTCCTTGCTTACCTTTTCTCTATATAATTATATATTTATATTTTTTTCTCTTCTTTCTCCTCTCCCTCCTTTCCTCCCCCTTCCCCTACACTAATAAGCGGCACAACATGACATCTCAGCCACGCGCAGTAACATTTATAACATTAAATGTTAAAGGTCTCAACCAGCCCGAAAAAAGAACAATGGCATTAAGGGACTTCAATAGACTAAAAGGGGAGGTAGTACTAATTCAAGAGACCCACTTTAAGAGAGGGAGTGAACCCAAGTGGACTTCCCCACACTATCCCACAATGTTTAGGAAATACTACTCTGCATTATACAATTTAAAACAAAAAAGAAAAGATGACTCCCACTTAGGGCCTGACCATTGTGACCATGACTTGAGTAAATACCTTTCTTCCCCGACTCTTCCCAAACTTGACGGTGAGGATTCTAAAAAGCTCCAAACCCCATTCACGACTCAGGAAATAATAGAGGCCATCAGAGAACTACCGGTAGGTAAGAGCCCAGGGCCGGATGGCTACGGCAATAAATATTATAAGACGTATATTCAAACACTTGTACCCCAGTTAGTAACATTATTTAACTCTATACAAGAGGACACAGGTTTTTCTAAAAATATGCTAGAAGCGCATATCACTGTGCTGCCCAAGCCAGGTAAACCCCCTACAAAGCCAGAAAATTTTCGCCCCATTTCCCTACTAAATACCGATTTAAAAATATACGCCAAAGTACTAGCTAATAGGCTGAACCCACTACTGAAACAATTGGTCCATACAGATCAAGTAGGTTTTATCCCGGGGAGGGAGGCGAGGGATAATACCTTGAAAGTAACACAGCTGATCTCTTATGCCCGTATTAACCAGATACCCCTAGCAGTTGTGTCCACTGATGCCGAAAAGGCTTTTGACAGGGTGGACTGGGGATTTCTCAGGTCCACCCTGTCACATATGAATCTGGGAGAGAAATTCATTGGAAACATTTTTGCTCTATATTCGTGTCCAACGGCCAAAGTCAAAGTGAATAACATTCTTTCGGATCCCTTTGAAATTAGTAACGGCGCGCGACAGGGATGTCCCCTATCCCCTCTTTTATTTGCCCTCTCCGTTGAGGTTTTGGCACAAAAAATTCGATATAACCAACAGATAAAGGGTGTTACAGTGTCTGGGTTAGAATATAAGACGGCTTTGTACGCCGACGATATTCTATTGACTTTAACTGCTTTAGACAAATCTATCCCAGCTTTATTACATGAATTTCAAGACTATGGCAGGTTATCGAATTTTCATCTTAACCTTACTAAGTCAGAAATTCTCAATATATCGGTACCACAATCTGATATGGAAAATGTGACTACATACTGCCCCTTAAAAATACAACCCCAAAGACTTAAATACTTAGGCGTTTATCTGACGGCTAACCCAACGGAGATGGTAGAGGCTAATTATACTCTTATCCAAAATGAGATTTTGAATGATCTATCTAGGTGGAGGAGCAAACCCTTTTCCTGGTTTGGTAGGGTACAAATATTAAAAATGAACATCTTACCTCGCATCCTTTATCTCCTCCAAACGATACCGTTACCTTTACCTCACCAATACCTTATTAAATTACAATCCAACTTAGAAACGTTTATCTGGAATAGAATCAGGCCAAGGGTACAGAAAAAAACTCTGTATATGCCCAGAGAGAGAGGGGGTTTGGGTGTCCCTGATTTAGCTCAATATAGAATAGCATCTTTGCTGCAGCGAATCCCTGAATGGTGCTCCCAGTCGGATCAAAAACAGTGGATCCGACTGGATGCAGACATCTTAAAAGTGGAAAATGTGGGAGCACTTGCTTGGCTTCCACAACATCACCGGCCTGCCTTGATTAGGGAATATCCTCTTTTTGATGTACTGTTTGAGCAGTGGGATAGATTGTTAAATACATCTACACATATTTCATCCATCCCATCTCCATTGACTCCCTTTCTGGGGAATCCCGAGATCCCCATATCTAGACGCTTTTGCTCTAACATGACTACTACACACATACGCCACAGAGCCATAGGCTCATTAATCAGAGAGGACAGATTGATTCCACGAGAGGAGATGTTAGAATTGGATAATCCAGTTTTCACATCTTGGTACTCCTATGCTCAGGTCGCCCATTTTATACATTCACATACCAAAAGGACTACCTTGATTAGGCAAATAACACCATTTGAAAGTATATGCATGCAGGAATGTTCTCTACGTCACATTTTATCTAAAATTTATAAGCTTTTGACGCCCAGTGACTCCATGCCTTCCTATGTACATCGATGGAATGTAGATCTAAATTCACACATAGACTCCAAAGAATGGGAGTCAATATTTCACATACATAAAACCTCCTCAATCTCGCCGCACATACAAGAAATGAATTTTAAATTCATCTCAAGATGGTATTTGACACCTATCAGACTCAGACAAATTTATAAAAAAACAAGTGGGAAGTGCTGGAGGGGATGTGGGGAGGAGGCTAACCTCCTGCACATATGGTGGACATATGACAGAATAACCCCGTTCTGGGTCGAGGTGCTAGCTTTCATTGAGAATACATTTGCAATCACACTCCCTGCCAGACCAGAAATCTTGCTTTTTCACTTATTACCCAGAGCTGAAGAGGTGTCACTCATGCCATTGCTCATAATTTTTTTAAATTGCGCTAAGACACTTATCCCTCAGAGGTGGAAGTCCTCAGAAATTCCCACCTTAAATAACTGGAAAGCTCAGGTCACTCATACCATAACATTGGAACGAAGACATTATTGGGAACAGGGGAAAATAACAACACATGAACTAATGGTTACAAAGTGGAACGCAGCTCTATCTGGATAAATGCCCCTAACCCCTTCCCCCTTTTCCCATACTCATCCCTTATCTCACTCCCCCTCCCTTTTTTTTTTCTCTTTCTCTCTCTCTCTTTTTTATATGTTTTTGGTTATTATGATACTTACTGGTTCACTGGAGATAGACAAGTGCTGGCTAGGAATTCAGAAATTAAGAAAGTTTATATATTATATAATATCTTATTATAGAAATTGTTATTTAGAAAAAATGGTAAAGTAAGAGCGAAATTGTATGTACAATGTATTCATATTACCTCTTAGGAGAAATTGTACACATATTGTAATTGAAGCTGAACATGACAGGTATGTTGTATTGTATTATCTTTTTTTTGACAAATAAAGCTCTTTTGAAAAAAAAACAAAAACAAAAAAACAAACAAATAAACAGTTATGCCTATTCTAAAATTCCACTTAAAGCCCCCCCCAAATAATAAACCTATAATAACACTTAACTACCGCAATAGCCCTTAAAATGGCCTTTTGTAGGGCATTGACCTAAAGTGGCTTTAAGTTGCGGATTAGGGGTTAATAGAGTAGCATGGAATTTGTGGTGGGCTATGCGGTGGGTTAGGAGTTAATAGCGTAGGGGAGACTTTAAGGTGGATTATGCAGCGGGTTAGGGGTTAATAGTGTAGTGGGGACTTTACGGTGGGCTATGTGGTGGTTTAGGGGTTATTAGAGTAGGGGGGCTTATGGTGATTCAAGTTAGCATGCAAGTACAGGCGTTTATGGGAGAGTATGTTAACGCGGTCAGAATATTCTAACTTTTGCTCTTTGTGCGCATGTGAAAAATATTTACATTCCATTTTTAATATGCGCTCTACTCGACATGCGCAAAGAGGAGAAGTTGAGTGGAGTTAATGTGTAAGCAATAGAATGAGAGCTCATTCCTATTGGCTGATTGGATCAGCCAATAGGATGAAAGCTCAATCCTATTGGCTGATTGCAAAAGCCAATAGGATTTTGTTCTCTTTAATTCCCATTGGCTGATAGAAATCTTTCAGCCAATAGGAATGCAAGGGACGCCATCTTGGATGACATCACTTAAAGGGAACTTTCAGTTGACGCCGACGACCGTAAGAAGAGAGTGCTCTGCATAGGATGTCTTGAAGATGGACCCGCTCCGCACCAGATGGATGAATATAGAAGATGCCATCTGGATGAAGACTTTTTCTCACTTGGATGAGGACTTTGCCGGCTGGATGAAGATCGAAGAGGCCGCATGGATGAAGACTTCTTGCCGCTTGGATGAGGACTTCGCCGGCTGGAGGAGGATGGATGTCCGGGCTTCGATAACTGTAAGTGGATTGTCAGCGGTTAGTGTTAGGTTTTTTTAAGGGTTTTTTGGATGTTTTTTTTTAGCTTAGGGTTTGGCAATGTAAAAGAGCTAAACGCCCTTTTTAGGGCAATGCCCATCCAAATGCCCTTCTCAGGGCAATGGTTAGCTTAGATTTAATTAGATAGGTTTTTATTTGGGGGGGGGTTGGTTGGTTGGGTGGTGGGTTTTACTGTTAGGGGGTGTTTGTATTTTTTTTTACAGGTAAAAGAGCTGATTTCTTTGGGCAATACCCCACAAAAGGCCCTTTTAAGGGCCATTGGCAGTTTAGTGTAGGCTAGGGTTTTTTTATTTTGGGGGGCTATTTTATTTTGATAGGGCTATTAGATTAGGAGTAATTCGTTTTTATTTTTGATAATTTCGTTTTTTATTTTTTGTAATTTAGTGGTTTTTTTTGTAATTTAGAAAATTGTATTTTAATAATTTAATTTATTTAATTTTATTGTAATGTTAATTTGTAGTGTAAGGCAGGTTAGGTTTTATTTTACAGGTAAGTTTGTATTAATTTTAACTAGGTAGCTAGTAAATAGTTAATAACTATTTACTAACTAGTCTACCTAGTTAAAATAAATACAAACTTACCTGTGAAATAAAAATAAAACCTAAGCTAGCTATAATATAACTATTAGTTATATTGTAGCTAGCTTAGGTTTTATTTCACAGGAAAGCTTGTATTTAGTTTTAAATAGGAATTATTTAGTTAATAATTGTAAACTTTATTTAGATTTATTTTAATTATATTTAAGTTAGGGGGTGTTAGGGTTAGGTTTAGGGGTTAATAACTTTAGTATTGTGGCGGTGACATTGGGGGTGGCAGATTAGGGCTTAATAAGTGTAATTTAAGTGGCGGCAATGTTAGGGGCAGCAGATTAGGGGTTATTAACTGTAATGTAGGTGGCGGCAATGTTAGGGGCAGCAGATTAGGGGTGTTTAGACTTGGGGTTTATGTTAGGGTGTTAGGTTTAAACGTAACTTTTTATTTTCCCCATAGACATCAATGGGGCTGCATTACGGAGCTTTTATTTCCTTGATCGCAGGTGTTAGGCTTTTATTTGCCGGCTCTCCCCATTGATGTCTATGCGGAAATCGTGCACGAGCACATCAAAGCAGCGCTTGATTAAGGTGCGGTATGGAGCTCAACGCCACCATATCGCCCACACAAGCCTGTTTTTTTAAAACTTGTAATAGTAGCGCTATAGGGAGGTGAAATAACGCCGCTTTTGTGGCGGTCGTTAATTTCCCTATAGTGCTCAAAACTCGTAATCTAGCTGATATTTACTGAATTAACATATTTAAAACAATTGATATTAATGCAGTGGAATAGTCAATAGTAATTTTAGTCCTCATCATAGTGATATTTATGAAAATACAATTTATTATTATGGTCTAAGACCGTTATTACAAAAATAATAAGTGTTTCTATGTAAATAAGTGTTAATAAGAAACTCCAGGGTTCAAATAAATGATCAAAATTATACAAGAATATATCATTTAAGATATAGATGAAAATAATAATAAATAAAAAAAGGATAAAGTTAAAATGGGGGTATACTTGTGAAAATAGAAAATAGAAGACATAATGATAGAAATCGTATGTATAGAAATCCTACGTCTGGAGATAAATACCCTAACATGGAACTATTGGCCTATTTTACAACCATGGGACATGGTAGAAAGATTACCTAAAGCATATCAAGTGGGTAAAATTCAGTTTACATCAGGAATGGTGAAATAACGAAATTTATGCTTACCTGATAAATTTCTTTCTTTCTTGATACGATGAGTCCACGAATCATCATCAATTACTGTTGGTAATATCACTCCTGGCCAGCAGGAGGAGACACAGAGCACCACAGCAAAGCTGTTAAATATCACTGCCCTACCCACAATCCCCCAGTCATTTGACCAAAGGGAAAGGAGAGAAAGGAAGTAACACAAGGTGCAGAGGTGCCTGAGGTTTATATAAAAAGAAACTGTCTGAATACAGGGCGGGCCGTGAACTCACCGTGTCAAGAAATAAATACATTTATCAGGTAAGCATACATTTTGTTTTCTTTCTAATGACACGGTGAGTCCATGGGTCATCATCAATTACTGTTGGGAACCAATACCCAAGCCAGAGGACACAGATGATAACGGAGGGACAAGACAGGAACCTAAACAGAAGGCACCACTGCTTGAAGAACCTTTCTCCCAAAAGAAGCCTCAGCCGAGGCAAAAGTATTGAATTTATAGAATTTGGCAAAAGTGTGCAAAGATGAACAAGTTGCAGCCTTGCAAATCTGTTCCACAGAAGCTTCATTTTTGAAGACCCAGGAAGAAGAAACAGCCCTTGTGGAATGAGCTGTGGTTTTCTCAGGAGGTGGCTGTCCAGCAGTCTCATATGCCAAGTGAATAACGCTCTGTAGCCAAAGGCAAAGTGAAGTAACCATAGCTTTCTGACCCTTGCGTTTCCTAGAAAAGCAAACAAACAATGCAGAAGACTGACGAAAGTCCTTAGTTGTCTGTAAATAAAATTTTAGCGCTCGCACAGCATCCAGATTATACAACAAGCATTCTTTGTGAGAAGAAGGATTAGGACACAAAGAAGGTACAACAATTTCCTGATTAATATTCTTGACCGAAACAACCTTGGGCAGGAAACCAAACTTAGTACGCAGAACCACCTTATCTGAGAGAAATATAAGATAAGGGGAATCACACTTTAAAGCAGAGAGTTCAGAAACTCTCTGAGAAGAGGAAATAGCAACAAGAAACAACATTTTCCAAGATAACATCTTAATATCTAAAGAATGCATAGGCTCAAATGGAGCCTTTTGTAAAACTTTGAGAACAAGGTTGAGACTCCATGGAGGAACGTAGAGGGCTCCTCCAGTTTGGACTGACGTTGCCACATTTCCATTGTGAACTTTACTACCACACTTTTTTGGGGGCATATTTTTATCTACTATCTAGTAAGTGTTATTACTAGTGTGTGTCACTTTTCATCAAATAAACTACTACCTTGAGTCGGATGTGCGCTGTCTCTCTCTCCTCTGTTTCAGCATATTTGTTACTCCATCTGTGGATAAGGAACCCATTGATCTTTGCATAGCTTCACTCCCCTGAACTCGATTGTGAATCTGATTTCCCTCCGATTGAATAGCATTGCTGTGTGGGCATATTCTATGTTTCTACCATATTTCAGGAAACACGTTGTCTGGTAATGTAGTGCAGCTCTCTTTTATGTATATATAGGTTTAAACACAGGCCGAATTCTAACCAAGGCCTGACAAAACGATTGCATGTCTGGCACATCCGGCTTATGTAACAAAATAGACAATGCCAAAATATAACCCTTTAGTGTACTTGCTGACAAACTCTTCTCCAGACCATCCTGGAGAAAGGACAAAATACTGAAGCCTGAATCAAGGTCTTAATTACCGACTCTGAAAATCCACCCTTAGATAAAACTAAGCGTTCAATCTCTAAGCAGTCAGCTTCAGAGAAACAAGATTTGGATGAAGGAAGGAACCCTGAAGTAGAAGGTCCTTCCTTTAGAGGCAGTCTCCAAGGTGGAAAGAATGACATTTCCACTAGGTCTGCATACCAAATCCTGCAAGGCCACGCCAGGGCTATGAGAATTACAGACGCCCTGTCTTGCTTGATTCGAGCAATGACTCTTGGAAGGAGAGCGAACTGAGGAAACAGGTATGCTAGACTGAAGTTCCAAGGAACTGCCAGAGCATCGGCCAGAAATGCCTGTGGATCTCTTGACCTCCGAAGTTTGGCATTCTGATGAGAAGCCATGAGATCCAACTCCGGCTGCCCCCACTTGAGGGTCAAGCTGGAAAAAACATCTGAATGAAGTTCCCACTTCCTGGGATGAAAAGTCTGTCTGCTCAGAAAATCCGCTTCCCAATTGTCCACTTCTGGGATGTGGATCGCAGAAAGACAGCAGTTGTGGGTCTCCGCCCACTGAATAATTCGGGCCACCTCTGTCATGGCCAAGGAACTCAGAGTTCCCCCCTGGTGGTTGATGTAGGCCACCGAGGTTATGTTGTCCGACTGGAATCTGATAAACAGGGCTAAGGCTAACTGAGGCCAGGCCAGAAGAGCATTGAAGATTACTCTCAACTCCAAGATGTTTATGGGCAGGAAAGGAAAAATCCGTAGCACCTCCTTTTCACAAGAAAAAAAGTATCCGTATAATAAAATAGAAAAATGTATTCATTTGTAGCAAGTGCAGCATAAAAACAGAACGTGAGCCCAAGGCTCATACCATCAGGAAGAAATATCCAGTAGTGCAGAGAACGGCAGACATGTTTCATGTGGGGCCTCCACACTTGTTCCACATTTTATTATACGGATACTTTGTTTCTTGTGAAGAGGAGTTGCTACAGATTTTTCCTTTCCTTTGGTCTTTTTGGCGGTCCAATGAGGGCGCTGTCCGGTTGCATCCTCATAAGGGAACAAGTGGCTACTATGGATGTGTGCACATGCTGAAAAAAACACTGCCATGGTTATCGTGGATCTGTGTGTTTGATGTTTATGGGTAGGACTGACTCCTCTTGGGTCCATAAGGCCTGAGCCTCTAAAGAGCCCCATAATGCTCCCCAACCTAGAAGGCTGGAATCCGTGGTCACAATCACCCAGGAGGGTCTGCGGAAGCAAGTACCCTGGGAGAGATGATCCTGAGAAAGCCACCATGGAAGAGAGTCTATTGACGCCTGATCTAGATCTACACATGGAGACAGGTCTGTATAGTCCCTATTCGATTGTCTGAGCATGCATAACTGCAGAGGTCTGAGATGGAACTGAGCAAATGGAATGATGTCCATGGAAGCCACCATCAGACCGATTACCTCCATACATTTAGCAACTGGCGGCCGTGGAGAGGACTGAAGGGCAATACAAGAGTCAAAAATATTTCTTTTTCTGACCTCCGTCAGAAAAATCTTCATTAACTGGGAGTCTATTATGGTCCCCAAAAATACGACCCTTGTACCTAGAACCAGAGAATTTTTTTCCGATTCACCTTCCATCCTTCCATGAGCTGACCCTCTTGTACCAAGAGAAGAATGGAGTGTATACTCTACATCTTGAAGGATGGCACTCGAAAAACTTGTTTAAACATTTTAAATCTAGGATTGGTCGAAAAGATCCCTCCTTTTTGGGAACTACGAACAGATTTGAGTAAAATCCCAGACTCCTTTCCTGAAAGGGAACTGGAACTATTACCCCCAGGGTGGCAAGGTCCTTGACATAATGTAAGAACGTCTCTGTTTTTATCTGGTCTACAGATGTCCACCCAGGGTCCCAGTACATCTCTTATCCAAGCCTGGGAAAAAAGAGAGAGTCTGCCCCCTACAATATCCGCTCCCAGATCGGGGCCAATCAGCTGAAGGCTTTTTAGATTGTTTTTCTTTATTCCAGGACTGGTTGGGCTTCCAGGAAGGCTTAGCTTGATCTTGCTTGGAGGAAGGGGAGGAAGACTTGCCTTTAAAGTTACGAAAGAAACAAAAATTACTCTGACATCCCTTCTGCTTATTCTTTTTATCTTGAGGAAGAAAAGAACCCTTCCATCCAGTAATATCTGAGATAATTTCCATCAAACCAGGTCTTACCCTTGTAAGGAATAGCCATGAGCTTAGATTTAGACCAGGACTTCAACCACAAGGGCCAGTGGGCTAGGACCGCAAAACCAGAAATTTTGGTTCGCTGTTTATTAACCTGTAAGGAAGCATCTGTAATGAAGGAATTGGCTAACTTGAGAGCCTTAATCCTGTCCTGGATATCATCAAGTGGGGTATCCATCTGAAGAGATTCAGACAACACATCAAACCAGTAAGCCGCAGCGCTGGTAACAGTACACATCGCACGTTGCCATTGTAGACCCTGGTGGACATACATCTTTTTTAGTAAAGCCTCCAATTTTTATTCATTGGATCTTTAAAACAAAAACTATCCTCAATGGGAATAATAGTCCTCTTGGCCAAACTGGAGATCGCTCCTCCTACCTTAGGAACTGTCTGCCACGACTCCTTAACAGAATCCGCTATAGGAAACATCTTCTTAAAAATAGGAGATGGAAAAAAGGGAATACCAGGTCTTTCCCATTCTCGAGCAATAATCTCCGCAGCACGGTCAGGAACCGGAAAAACCTCCACCGTGGAGGGAACATCAAAGTATTTGTTCAATTTACTAGACTTTTTAGGAATGACTACCATAGCTGTGTCGGAGTCTTCCAAAGTGGCCCAAACCTCCTTAAGTAATAAGTGAAGGTGTTCTAGCTTAAATCTGAAGGATACCACTTCAGCATCAGAAGAAGGAATTACACTGTTTGAGTCTGAGATTTCCCCCTCAGATGCTATCGACATGTCTTCTTCCTCAGGCTTATGGGAAGGGACACTCTGGATAGCCAGAACTTGATCAGAAACCTTACTAGCTGTTTCCTTAAATTTCCTTTTACGCCTTCCCTGCAACATGGGGAAAGCTGACAAGGCCTCAGATACCGCAAGGGATACCTGGGAAGCAATGTCTTGTAGAGAAAATCCTACAGGATTGCAAGAGGAAACACAGGGCAATGTATGTGGAGACTTAAAAAGTTGGGATGCTTGAGGAGAAAGCTGCGGCATATCTGCAACAGGAGACACCTGAACATCATTTGCCTGGGATAATGGTGGCTCATGGTTAAATATTTTATCTCTATAACTTAAAGTTCTCTCAATGCATGAGGAACAAAAAGGAACTGGGGGTTCCACCTGAGCATCAAAACATAACTGACAAGGAGCAACTTTGCCTGGGATAATGGTTTGAAAAGCCTCTTGATCCATCTTATGTAATAAATAAGGATAAAGTATAAAGATTCTTTATTTGAAAATAAAAAATAAATGTGTACTGTGTCTTTAAATAGGAATGTGTGTTAGCGCAACAAACCAAATAGACCTCAGGCTACCTATACACCTCAGTAGCTTTACTGAGGCGCCTACTTGTCCTGCAGCTAATTTTCAAATACAGAGCGGTTACAGAGCCCTAACTGCTGAAAAAAACGGCTTACAACAGTAATCTCCATGACCAAAAGTTAAAGTATAAAAACTACTGTAACACACTGAGCCACCATAAATCACCTCACAGTCTCAATGCCCAAACTGCCTTAAAGAAACTCCAAACATGAAGGTTTAATAAAGTCCCATATTAAATGACAGCTTTTAGCTGTAACAAGTGCCAGCAATCTCCTTGCAAAAGAAAATTAAAATGGCATGAAAGTGCTGTCTGGCAGCACAGCTCACCTGGTTTGAGAGGGTGCAGCACCTCACATGGACCTGTGAAGAGAGAAAAACTGAGTAAACCTACTCAGGTTTTCTAGTAAGGGTAGCATATTCTTGAGAAAACACAGTGAGGATTGTTCCTCACAAGTTCTCAAGTGCTCAAAAGCCACCACTGCCCTACTGAAGAGACTGATGTGGACTAGGCTAGACCCCAGAAAAGAATAGAGTAAGCTTACTCTGCTAAAAAAAAAAAAAAATCTTGATTGAAGAAAAATTCTCATCAGACACCTAAACTTCACCTCCTCCTTGCACTACAGGCAAAGAGAATGACTGGGGGATTGTGGGTAGGGGAATGATATTTAACAGCTTTACTGTGGTGCTCTTTGCCTCCTCCTTCTGGCCAGACGATGATCCGTGGACTCACCGTGCCATTCAAAAGAAATCTATTTCTGAGTTAAGTCCTGTGGGGTGGAGCGTCTGCATGTTGTAGATCAACTCTGCCTCTTTCTATAATAGCTTAAGCTAAAAATTGACCCCTCCCCAGTCTGGTCTAATTTTTTGGATTCCCCAGAATTTAAAATCTCTAAGATTATTATTATGTACTGTACAAAAGTGGTTATAGAGATCTTTATTGCCTCTCTTTATACATCCCCTTACGGTCCTAGTTGTTTCCCCTATATATTGCTTGTGGCAAGAGCATTCAATTAGATAGATTACAACTATAGCTTGACATATCACTATATATTTAAAGCCATGGATATATCCATTTTTACTGGATTTGATTTCCATACACATTTTGCTAAATTGGCAAGATCTACAGGTGAAGCATGGAAAAAGCCCTGTAATTGCACTCCCTTCAAATCCCTTTATTAAGCACCTTTTATTTTTCCCTTTTAAACTCACTTTGGGCTCATATAATTTTAATGTCCCTTGCTTTTCTATACACAATTTTTGGATGAATAGGCATTATTTCTCCTATTATTGGATCTGTTTGCAGTAAATACCAATGTTTTCACATAATTGTTGATAGAATGTAGTTATCACAATTGTAATCTGTCACCATAGGGATATTAAAAACATCAGTTTTTTCTTTTGGATCTAAATTATTTTGAGCTTTATATTTAAGTAGATTTTCTCTATTCATATCATCTACTTGTTTGCTTTCATCTTTGATTAATTCTGGAGTATAGCCCCTCTCTACAAATTTCTGTTCCAGTATCTGTATGTTTTTCATAATCTGTTACTCTGGAGCAATTACATTTAATCCTCAAACATTGTAATTTTGGGATGTTGTCCTTCCATTTTCTGTGGTGACAGCTATTAAAATGGATAAGGTTATTAGCATCTACCTTCTTAAAGTGTGTTTTGGTAGTTAATTTCGTGCCTATTTATTCTATATCTAAATCAAGGAAGGTGATCTTTTCTGCACTGTATGTGTATGTGAAGTTTACACCTATATTATTGGTATTTAGTTCAAATAGAAAGTGATTAAGTTCTTGGACATTCCCCTTCCAAATATCTTCTATATAGTAAAAGATTTGTACCCAGTTGGTGGGGGAGGATACATTCTTCCTCCCATTTCCTCAAAAATAAATTTGCATAATTGGGTGCAAATATTGTACAGCTGTGCCTCTAATTTGCAAGAAAAAACTTTGGATTAAATGAAAAGTAGTTTTGATTTAAGATAAAATCAATCCCCTTCAGTATAAACTGTCTTTGTTCTACATTTAATGAGGTGTCTCTTTTCATAAAAAATTCTGTTGCACTTAGACCTAGATTATGTCGTATGCTGGTGCATAGTGAGGACACATCCCCATAATATTACTTTCCTCCCATTTTAATTGATTTAGACAATTTAGAATATCTGTTGTATCTTTCAGATATGATGGTAGAGTTTTGACACAATCTTGTAGGAATCTATCTATATACTGGGAGAGGTTGGCCTACCTGCGAGGTTAACCAGGTCATTATTAATTTTTGGTAGGTAATAGAAAATGGGAACTTTTGGGAATTTAGAGTATAGAAAGTCATACTCCATTTTAAGGATGATGTTTTTATCTTTTGCCTCATCCAAAATTCTAATTTGTTTTGTTGAAATGTTTTTGTTGGATTAAGTTTCAGTATATTGATTACATAATAATCTATTTGCTCCTTCTACATATTTATTTGTATCAAGTTTAACCACTCCCTTGTCAGCTGGTTTAATTGTAAGTTCTTTATAATTTTGAGGATTTCTAAGGATTTCTTTTTTTGTCAGATTATTTTCCTTATATTTATTCAGTCTTATTTTAGATATATAATTTTGTGCCATTTTCTCAAATAATTCTAAGTTCCTTCCTTTTTTATTTGATGGATACAATTTAGACTGGGGCTTCAGATCAGTATGATTTATTTGGTTTCATTCCTTATTATCTTTCTCTCTATCAGATTTTTTTATGAAATATCTTTTTAAAGTGAGTTTTCTTATAAACTGGCTTACATGTATATGTGTGTTAAATTTATCTAGCCTTGATGTAGGTGCAAAGCTCAAGCCTAAATTTAAAACGTATTTCTCTTTTTCTGAAAGATCTTTACTACTTAAATTAAAAATGACAGATTTAGGTAATATCGTTTTCTCTTTACATTTCTTTTTCCCCCCTTCCTCATCTTGACCCTCTCTGTTTCTTTTTAAACGTGGACCTGTTTGTTTGGACAGTAATCTTGGTGTTTTGTGTTGTTTTGGGCTCTCCTCTAAAAAAAATTATGTTATTCTTCTCTTTCATTTGTTGGAAACTTCTCATTCAGGCTACTGAATCTATTAGAGATCTCACTAGTCCAAATATTATGATTTCTCAAGTTGATATGCCTACTTTGGTTGTAGTACCCTTGTCTTGAATGATTTGGTCTATCATATCTCTCATCATTTTTATAGTTCTCTGTCTCCCTGTACTCCCTTCTTTCTCTATTTGGATATCATCTTGTGTTCTTATTCTCTCTGTTCTGGTACCATCTATTAGATCTGTTGTAACTGTGATCTCTTCTTATTGTGTTATAATTATTCCTCATTGAGTGATTTTCGTTCTACACACTCCACCTATTCCTCTTATATCCCTCATTATTTCTCCTTGTAGGTGTATAGTTGTTTCTTTTGTTTAGTTTATTATCATTCCACCTAATCTGATCTCTATGTGAATTGTTAGCTTGGGTGAATTTTTCAAACGTGTTCCTGTACTCTATTTATTACGTGGGGAGGGGATCTCATTTCTCCTTGCATATTTTCCTCTTCTTCAGTGAGTGCCTCTCTTGTTTTATTTAAATAATCATCCTCGTCCCTCCTATATTTCCTCCATTTAACTTCTTGTAATTTTTTATTTAAAGTATTTAGTTTATTCATTATATCTTTCTGTTTTTCATTATATTCTCTCACATCTTTTTTTTTCCAATTAGATAATTTTTAATGGTAGTTATGTTTTGGCCCAACTGTTTTAGGGATTCTTCCCTTGATCTTCTGAAAATATCCATTAGAGTAAAATACGTTTTTTCTAAAGCCTCATCCCATTCATTTTAAAAGTTAGTCTTAATTTCAAATGTGCAGTTTTTCTTAAGTCTTAAACCTTGTGGCACTAGGCTATCATTTATATATTTGTTTAGAGATTTTAATTAAATTTTTTCTTCAATTCACTTGCTAAATATTTCTCTAGTTTAAACATGGATGTATTTAAATCAAATGGTTTTGTACCTGTTTCTTCATTAAGTAAAATATCTTGTAGGATTTTCTCTCTCCACAAAAAAATATCATCCTCCATAACTCAACTGCTAGAGTCTGCTACAAGTAGCAAGGGAAGTAAGTTAATGTTAGGGTATTAAACACAAGCACTAAGCAAGAGTGGATCCTAAGCTTCTTCTCAGTTTATCTCTTCCTAAAAGGTAAACAAATTAAACAAAATACAAGTAAATGAGATGAAGCGCTAAAACAGCACGGATACCAGGATGAAACAATAAAAATTTAAATTTAATATACAATCAGCATATAAAATCTATGTAAACATTTTAGGAATCGATATCTCCCCCATTCATACAGAATTATTTAATCTTAACTATGTCCCACTTCAAATAGAAACCGATAAATCATTGGAGTCCTGGCACAAGCAAGGCCATCTTTCATGGATGGGACGTATTAATGCATTAAAAATGAACATCATTCCCAAATTCCTTTACTTATTTCAAGTCCTTCCCCTAGATCTTCCTACGCACTACCTGCTGAAACAACAGAGGAAGTTTGACCGATTTATTTGGTCACATAAAAGGCCCAGAGTTAACAGAAACACATTGTTTCTTAATAGAGTAGATGGGGGTCTGGGGTCACCCAATCTGGTTAACTACTATAAGGCGACCCACCTGGCACGAATAGTCGCCTGGAAACACTCACTGACGAGCAAACCCTGGGTGCAGATAGAATCCTTTCTAGCGGGGGGGTTGGACTTGGGAGAACAGTGCTGGATCCCACATAAAATGAGGTCCCCCGACATAGGGAGTAATTACTATACAATTTCCACGTTGCGTACATGGGATAAATCCCTAGTAGAAGATAGTCTGATTTCGACACCAATCTCTCCTCTTACCCCTCTGCTCAATAACCCCTTGCTACTACAAAACCATACCATTCAGACCCCGCGTATTGCAGGAGCCCCCTCAAATGTACCAACACACATGCTAATACACAACGGCTTGATGTGCCCGCAGGCTGAGGTAGGCCAATTAATAGGTTCCCCGTTCCATCTTTGGTTTCCTTACTTGCAGGCTAGACACGCCATTTTCTCTAGTCCCCACAGACCAAACTTGATAAGGGCACTAACCCCATTCGAAGCATTATGTGCAACCCCCTCCATGGCTAAAGCACATATCTCTATAATTTATAAACTACTAAGAGGATCCTTTCCCATTAAGAGACCTACATATATCACCAAATGGGAGAAGGAGTTAGATATAGCATTGACAGATGAACAATGGGAGTGCATTTTTACTGAAACCAAAAAGTCGTCCCTATCATTAACTTTAGTAGAAACAAATTTTAAGCTACTTTCTAGGTGGTACCTTACTCCACACAGAATACATAGTATATTCCCCAACTCCTCTCCCTTGTGTTGGAGACACTGTGGTGAAGTCGGTACGCTTTCTCATATATGGTGGAAGTGCCCCCGTATTAAGCCATATTGGCACAGCATAAATGCACAAGTTAGCAAGATATTAGGTGAGCCACTAGAGCTTTCCCCTAGCCTGATTCTATTAAATAACTTCCCAAATGTAACCTGTTTGTATCGGAAAAAATTGCTACATGTTATGCTTACTTGCGCTAGGCGCCTTATACCAAGATTCTGGAAAAAGGCAGAAATACCAACATACGGTATGTGGGTTAGAGAGGTGAAATATGTACTTGAACTTGAAAAAATACATTATACGAATGTAGGTAAGCTAAACTTTATTGCTGATGTGATATTCCTCTGGGAGCAAGGCGAATGAACTTAACACAAAAGCTTTGATTCAAATTAAAAGGTCAACTGCCTATTATCTTATTGTTTCTGTAACATTTGCTCTTGTTTCAGTCTAGAAGATTGCTAGAACTGGTAATAATTTGCAATGTTAGCAAGTACTCTGATTCTAAGTGTTATTCCTGATTTAAATGTATTTGCTGTTAACACCTGCCTACAGATGCATTTGTACACTGCATAAGATATATTCCTGTTTCTGTTTCTTTTTCATTAATTTGTTTGAAAACAATAAAAAGATATATTGGAAAAAAAAAATCTATGTAAACATATATAGGGACGTCTCCCTAGGAATATATTTCAGTAAAAGACAATTATCACACATCCACTTTAAAAAGAACTCTGGCGAGTATATAGAATTCAAACAAAAATAAATGGTTGCTAAGTAGTGGAATTGCACTGATGTTTTTATCACACAGAGTCTATTAAAATAGTATACCTTCTTGATAAAGACTTAGATGTCTCTGTATTGGTCCATTTTGCCTTTAGGCCTTAGAGGTAAAGTTAGTATTAGCGTCTGTATGTGTTAAACAGAGGAAATGGATAGCGTACCAGTCTCACCTTTAGGCCTTTGAAGAGAAATAGTATCAGCGTAGCTTACCAGCATCTCAAGATCTGAGAAGGCTGTATGACTTATAGTTACCAGCTTCTTACCGGTTTCTTCCATGTCAGTCCCTTACCCGCACCTGTAGTCGGATCGTAAGAGGAGACTTTGCCTTGTAGTTAACAGCTCATACTGGCGCCCTCCACTTGTTGCAGTCCCTCAATCGGTAGTGGGCAGTCACGTGTGTCCTGTGATGTCACTCTATGCTGAGAGTACTGATCTTGTTACAATGTAGCACGCATTGAGTGTCTAGCTGTTACAAACTTTTTTTTTTTAATTCTTTTTATTAAGGAAAATATAGGTACATCAAAAATAAATCACAATGCAGTACATAAAGCCTTATTTTTTGTTGTTGAAGCTAACAGAATAGCATTTAACTTGTAATAACAAAATTAAGTGGAGATAGCTTTACAAAACAGCTATCTCCTCTGAAGAGCAAAGTCCCCGCTTTCTAGTACATCAATAAGAGAAGAGGATCCTACCTCCACAGTGTAATATTGCCCAAGTCCTTTACTGTGGGGTTCTTACATATGTATTGTTACAGAAAATAAAGTGAAGTAGGATAAGTTATCCAACCTAATGAGAAAATCATATCTAGAGCTGAAAGCTAGAAGGGAACACATTTCAAAAACGTTAGTCGAGGAATATTAATGAATTTTTTTAAATAATCATGAGATAATGAGACCATTTGGGATAACACCACCATGATCAGGAATTGAAAGGGGTAACATCTTTATGGCCATCTAAATGACATATGTAGGAAGAAGGAGGGAAGGTGAGTATGAGAGGGGGAAAAGAGAGAGAAGAAGAGAGAAAAAAAGGAGGCTGGGGTTTTCAGAAAAGGGTAGAGTACTGTTATAAGCCTAATTTATGTCCCTATAGTGAAACCAGTGCTCGCAAATTGCCCAGAAGCGATCCATGTTGTCAACTGCATTATTGAAGACTTTTTCCATATTTGCCAAGTAATCAATCAATTTAATTACCTGGGAAATGGTACGAGCATCTGTTTTTTTCCAGGATCTAGCTACACAGGATTTCACAGCTGTCACAATAACAGAGAATAGGGTTTGTTGGGATTTTGCAATGTTTTTAAGTCCTATATGTAGCAAAGCTAGAGTTGGAGATGAGATTATTGTCAATCCCATGTCTGAAAACAGGCAAAAGACCTGTCTCCACAGGTGAGAGATTTTTGGGCAGGACCAACATATGTGTACATCTGAACCAGGCTGTCTACACTGTCTCCAACAGAGTGGCAAAGAGGTGAGATACATTTTAACTAGCTTGTGAGGGGTAAGATACCACTTTAGAAGAACTTTGAAATAAGTTTCAAGATATGAAGTACAATGTATGGAGCGTTTAGTTAGTGTAGTTGCACATTCTATATCTCGAGTTGTGAACTGTTTATTTAGCTCTCTGTCCAGCCAGTCAGTAGTAATTTCAGGCCATGGATGGACGAGGGATGAGGAACAATCTCTTTGTGGTGTCTGAGCGTATGCCAAGTATGGCAGTTTCCCAAGATTATATAATTTGTTTGCAGAAGATCTGATAGTCTATGTTTAGGTTTTCATATAAGATCCTCCAATTTGATACCTCTAGGCAGAAGAGATGTCTCAAGATGGAACCAAGCAGGTTTTTCAATGTTATTACACCAGCAATGCCTCCTCTAGAGTATGGTAGTAGGAGGATGCGATTATCGACTCTTGGTACTTTACCTTTCTATACATATTTAATAATTAGGGAGTGAAGTTGGGAAAGGTATAATTTCGGTATTGTGAAAGGAATACACCTAAATATAAGATCTTGGACAGAATAGACATTTTTTTTTAATCTTTATTTAAACATCGTTAATACAGAAAGGAAAAACTAAAAAAGTAAAAAAATAAAAATGAGTGAAGGAATTGAACAAAGAAAAATCAATTACATCTGTGCATAGCATATTTTTTTACATATTGATATCTCATTCCCTTCTTGCAGGAACTTAGACTTCTACAGACTTTCAGAGGCTTATTTCTTTTAGTCTTAAGTACACTTTGAACCTATATATTATAGAAGCATTCTTCTTTCTATTCGTAATTTAGAATAAATTATCGAACTAGTCTAGGCAATATCACTCCAATCCCCCCTTATTTGTGATTCTAAAAAGTATTCTGTATTTTTAAATTAATTTAAGATTTCCTTTTGAATAGCTTCAGATTGGGTTTTTATGTAAAGGGACCATTTTTCCAAAAAAACTTCAGTTCTATTATTAATATCAGCTAGAGCATCTACTTATTCTATGTTTATCTGGTGCAGTATATTTCCCTTCAATGATCTGATCGTGGTTTTTTTTTCTTTTTTCTAGCCATAATTTAAATATAAGCTTTCTTGCCAGCAAAATATTCATTGTCACAAATCTTTTTTCTTTCTTTTTGATTTCTCACGGTAGGTCAAAGATCATAATATTACTTAACTCTAACTTTAATTTTAACAATAATCTTAGATAAAAATATAAAGACGTGGCACCAAAATTGCTGAATTTTTGGACATAACCAAATATAGTGTATTATATCAGGTGTTATTTTATCACGTTTTATGCATATTGGGTCAATGCTGTTGTCCCATTTTGCCCTCCTTGCAGGAGTTATATAGTCAAAATGAAGAAGTCTTATATTAGATTCTCTTATTCCCATATCCAAAGACGAGTATTTAACAGTTTTGATACAATTGAGAACCCTATCTTCCATTATGTGTATATCTATTTCTATGTCCCACTTCACTACTGTTTCCCTTAAGCACATTTTGGATTCCTTTCTTATTAATTGCTTATATAAATTTATTCATTTGTATTTTGTTTTCCTACTTCTCTCAATAATGTTTAACATTATATTTTCTGAATTATATTTTTCTATGTTAAATTCTTCAGTTTGAATAAAATGTTTAATTTGTAGGTATGACAGGATCTGACCATTAAAAGTTTCAAACTGATTAGATAATTCTGTTATTGTTTTTATTTTCCCTTTCGCCATATTCATCGCTTCTTTTATATATCTAATTACTGGGATTCCTTTTTGTTGGATGAAGGGGAAATAATTCCCTGGATCAAATTTTGGATTGCCTTGTATTGGCAAATAAAGTTAAAGTTCATGTCCTGATTTTAACTGATTGTTTATTTTTTCAATGTCCATATGGTGTCCTTTTTTTAAATATTATTTTTTTGATTTATAGTTCATTCCTTAGATGTTGCAAATGGTAAGTAAGTTAGAGCCATTGGACTTATCATTTTCTGTTCTAGATCTTTCCAAACTGTCTGTCCATTACCCGTTATCCACTCTATTACATACCTTGTTAATACTGCCCAGTTATAATATGGAAACTTGTAGTTTCTTTAAGCTTATCCTAGGTTTTTTATCTTTCCAAATGAAGCTTCTTATTATTTTATTTATACTTTGTAAGTCTATCTTTTTCAAAAGGAAGGGTAGCATCTGCATAGGGTATAATAATTTCGGTAGAATTACCATTTTCACTAATTGTATTCTTTCCGTTAAATTTAAATATAATTTGCTCCAAATCTTTAAGTCTCTTTTAATTTGTCTTATCAAAGGGTGGTAGTTTAACTTATATGTTCTAATTGGATCGTTATTTATTTTTATTCCTAAATAAGTTATATATTCCTCTTCTACTTCAAATGGGTATTTAATATTATCATTTCCTTTATATAGCCAATATATTTTGGATTTCGTAATATTTATTCTATATCTGGATATCTCTCCAAATTGTTCTATATTTGTAATTATGTGCTTTATATAAATTTGAGGATTTGCCATGAACAACATCAGGTTGTCTGCATATAGAGCTGCTTTTATTTCTAATTCTTCTATTTTGATACCGAATGGTATTTGTTTCAGCAGATATATTAATGGTTCTAATGATAGATCAAATAATATTGGTGATAAAGGGCAGCCTTGTCGGGTACCACGGTGTAGTGAAATAGGTTTAGATATTTCGCCATTTATAATTATTTGTGTATCTGCTTTAGAATATAATTTTGTAATGAATTTTAGAAATGAACCATTAAAATTAAGTTTCCCTAGTGTGGTTAGGATATGGGACCACTCAACTCTGTCAAAGGCCTTTTCTGCATCCAGGGACAGCAGGAAGGCCTCCGGCAGAGCCCTGTCAGTCCCAATCTCCTTGTCTAGCCTATATTTTTCTATTATTTGTAGTATAGTTCTCACATGTGTTGTTTAGGATCTCCCATTGACAAATCCCACCTGTCCTCTTCCTATAATATCAGGTATGATTTTATTAAGTCTATTAGTTATTATTTATATTAAAATGTTGTAGTCTGTGTTAATCAATGACAGTGGCCTATATGATTGGGGCAATGTTGGATCTTTTCCTTCTTTTGGTATGACCACTGTGTTTGCTGATTTAAATATTTGTGTTATTAACCCTTCCTCATTATAAATATTTATGTATATATTGTATAGAGGGACTATTACTCTGTTAGCTATTATTTTATAAAAATCTGAGGGTAATCCATCTGGTCCTGCTGCTTTTGTTGCAGGTACATTTTTTATGGTATTTATTACCTCTTCTTTTTCTATTTTTGCATTAAGACTATCTTGTTGATCTTTCGTTATTTCCGGTAATTTAATTTTTTACCAAAAGTTTTTATCGTTTGTTAAGTTTATTTCTGAATTTTAAAGTTTCTCATAATAATTTCTAAATATCTCCATGATTGATTCTGTGTCTGTACTTATTTTATCTCTATTTAATATAGCCATAATTTTATTCTTAGGTTTTTGAGTTTTTATTGTTGCAGCCAGGAATTTTCCCGATCTATTGCCTATCTATAACATTTTCCCCTATTTCGCCTTATATCTAATTGAGTCTGTTCCATTATAAAGTCATCTCTTTGTTTTTTAATTTGAAAATATTTTAGTTTGTTATCTTGTGATGGAATTCGTCTATATTCTGCATATGCCATGACTAGTTCTTCCGCTAGTGTTTTTCCTTATATCTCCTTTGTTTATTATTTTGAATAATATAGGATGTAATATCTGCTTTTAACACAGCTTTTGCTGCTTCCCAAAATTTTTGTGGCTTATTTATGTGTTGTATATTATTTTCTCTATATTCATCCCATTTTTTTCTAGATACTTCTTAAATTTGGGGGAATTGTTCAAATAATTTGGATAAAAAATCTATTTCTCTAATGACAACATCCGAAATATTACCACTGAAATTTTTAGATGTTAGAAAAAAATTGTGCCCGGGACCTGAAAACATTCTCCAAAATTATCAAAAAAGCTGTCAAAAAGCCGCGCACCAAGTATGGGGCGATGAGCAGTGGACTGTTGTTAACTAACAGTCATCGATCTCCCTGGTCTTCGGCTTTTTTACAGTTTTCTTGGTACCCTGTCACTAAACACCCACACTATACTATACTGTTTACCCCCTATACCGCTGCTCCCGGACCCCACCGCAACTAAATAAAGTGTTTAACCCCTAAACCGCCGCTCCCGGAGCCAACCACATCTCTAATAAATGTATTAACCCCTAAACCACCTCACCCGGAGCCCACTGCCACCTACATTATACATATTAACCCCTAATCTTCCACCCCCTATACCGCCGCCACCTACATAAAGTTATTAACCCCTATACTGCCGCTCCCAGACCTTGCCACAACTAAATAAAGTGTTTAACCCCTAAACTGCTGCTCCCGGAGCCCACCTCCACCTGCATTATATTTATTAACCCCTAATCTGCCCCTATACCGCCGCCACTATATTAAATGTATTAACCCCTAAACCTAAGTCTAACACTAACCCTAACACCCACTAACTTAACTATAATTTAAATAAATCTAAATAAAATTATTCCTATTTAAAACTAAATACTTACCTATATAATAAACCCTTAGATAGCTACAATATAACTAATAGTTACATTGTAGCTATCTTAGAATTTATTTTTATTTTACAGGCATGTTTGTATTTATTTTAACTAGGTACAATAGTTATTAAATAGTTGTTTAGGTTTAGGGGTTAATACATTTAATATAGTGGCAGCGGTGTAGGGGGGGCAGATTAGGGGTTAATAAATGTAATGTAGGTGGCTACGGTGTAGGGGGGCAGATTAGGGGTTAATAAATTTAATGTAGGTGGCAGCGGTGTAGGGAGGGCAGATTAGGGGTTAATAAATTTAATGTAGGTGGTGGTGGTGTAGGGGGGGCAGATTAGGGGTTAATAAGTATAATGTAGGTGGCGGTGGGCTCCGGGAGCAGCGGTTTAGGGGTTAAACACTTTATTTAGTTGCGGCGGGGTCCGGGAGCGGCGGTTTAGGGGTTAAACACTTTATTTAGTTGCAGCGGGGTCTGGGAGCGGCGGTTTAAGGATTAATCAGTATAATGTAGGTGGCGGCGGTGTAGGGGGAGGCAGATTAGGGGTTTTTAGACTCGGGGTACATGTTAGGGTGTTAGGTTTAGACATTCCCATAGGAATCAATGGGATATCGGGCAGCAGCGAACATGAGCTCTCGCTGCTTTCCGACTCCCATTGATTCCTATGGTATCCACGGCCTCCAGGGCGGCTTATTGAAAACCAGGTACACTGGTCCGGAAAAGTGCCGAACGTACCTGCTAGTTATTTGATAACTAGCAAAAGTAGTCAGATAGTGCCGAACTTGTGTTCGGAACATCTGTAGTGATGAAAGCATCGATCTGTGTCGGACTGAGTCCGGCGGATCGTATGTTACGTCACTAAATTCTACTTTGCCGGTCTGTAGGGTTTGATAACTTAGGCAAATCAAGCTTGCCACAAATACGTTGCGGAATTCCAGCGTATTTGCGGTTAACGGCTTGATAAATAGAGGCCTAAGTGTGCCAAAGTTATCTAAGATTTTAAAGACTTCATCAATGGAGGAGCTTGGGTTAGTCAATAGAATAGTTGCATCATCTGCAAAAAGTGCAATTTTCTCTGTATGTTCACCTATCGCATCACCTTTAATTTTAGGGGAAATTCTAATTGCTTGGGCCAAGAGTTCCATTAGTAGAGCAAAAATTAGGGGAGAAAGGGGTCAACCCTGATGGGTTCCATTAGTTATAGGAAACGTTTTAGATTGGAAGTCAATTGCCCTAACTGTGGCAAATGGAGAAGAGTATAGAGCTTGCACCATAGTAATGAACTGTGGAGGAAAGCCAAATATCAGTAAAATTTGCCAAATATAATCCAATCACACCCTGTCAAATGCCTTTTCTGCATCAAGAGACAGGGCTGCAACAGGAGTTTCTAATTTTGCTGACTCAGAGAAAACCTGGAGTAGTTTTTGTGTGTTATCTGGAACTTGTCTACCAAATGTGAATCCTACCTGATCCACATTTATGATATAGGATACAATATGCACTATTCTATTGGCCAGCAATTTAGAATACATTTTCACGTTAAGATTTATTAAATATATTGGTCTGTGTTTGGGATTGTGTTGATCAATGCCATCTTCTGTGAACATAGATTGCAAAAGGGGAGATATATATAGCTGAAGCATTTTAAAGAAGGTTCCAGTAAACCTGTCTGATCCATGTGTTTTGTTGGACTTAATTTCATTGATGACACAATGAATCTCTCTAATGGTGAACGGCTCCAAGAGCGAATGATAGATTAGATAGGTTGAGAGTTTGAAGGAATCCGTCAACTACTTCAGGTTTAGGGGTGGTAAGGTTCTCTGATTCTTTAAGCTTGTAAAGGTTATGGTAATAATCTGCAAAGGCATTACCAATGACTTGAGATGATATCCTGGACTGCGCAGTTCTAGCATTAAGTTTTCTAGCTAAAAGTTCGTTAGCTTTGTTACCTTTGTGGTACATGAGTTGTTTGAATTTCAATAGGTTAGCCTTAACCTTATCTGATTCTCATTTAAGAAGTTTCTGTCGCAGAACAGTAATTTTTCTCAGAGATAGTCTCCGTTGAGTTTTGTCTATTGAGCTTTTCTAACTTCCTTAAATTAGTTGCCAGTAGACCCAAAGGTTTCCCATTTTTTTTCTTATACTTTACCCTCTAGTATAGGCTGTCAATGCTGTCCAGATGGTTTGATGTGAAATTTGTTCAGAAGTATTAAAATTAATTAATTCAGTGACAGTATTTATTAGTGAGTTGTGGAAACCCGGTTCCTCCCAAAGATATCCGGGAAGCCTTCAAGTGGACCTACCTTGGGGGGCTGGGAAAGAGGATACGTAAAAAGTAACTGCATCATGGTCTGACCATAGACATATTTTGATATGAGAGTCAGTGATGTCATTGAGAAGTCTGGAGTCTAAGAGGAAATTGTCTAACCTGGAATAAGTCTGGTGGGGGTTTGAAAAAAAGGTATAATCTTTGTCGTCTGGTTGACACGTCCTCCAAACATCATACAAATCATACTGCATAGAGACTGTTTGAAATTTGGTTGCTGAAGAAACGGTATATGAATCAATTTTTTTACCTTGTTTGTCAAGCATCGGGTTCCATACTGTCATATATCACTATGCCTTTAAGTGAATAGTAACCGCCTCCTTACTCCTCCCCTATAAATCAGTGACTTCAACACCTGTTAGTTGCTTGATTATTAAAATCTGTTAGCTGTTGCTAGAGTGTTCTGCTTCAACATTGTATTGATTTTTAAGCCTATAAACCTCCAGGATCTCTAAAGCTTAACTGAAACATTACCTTGAGACTCCTTCACTTTGTTCCTACTACACAGAACCTGTTGCTTACAACTATCCCTCTACACTCATAACTTGGAGCTCCTGACATCATCTACATCTGACACACAGCTGCTCAGCTCCGCATTCAACGCAGGACGCTAAGAGCTGTACAGCTCTCCCTCCACTGCAGCCCTGTGTCACGGACTGATTCGTTCAAACCGCTTCCAGCTATGGACACAGACACACTCGTTTTGGGCTGAACATCAAGTAAGTGACATCAACAGCTCTCCCTCTGTTCCAGCTCTGTGTCACGGACTGATACTTACAAACCTCTCCCAGCTAAGGACACAGACACATCCATACCGGAATGAACAGCATGTAAGTCACTTTTTCAAACTGTTGTAATATCTTATACAAAGGAATTGTAAGTACGCTTCTAAAAAATTAACTAAATCCCTCTCAGTGAGTACACTTTCATAAAGGAAATAGGGGTTAACAGCATTAACCAAATAATCACTCATTCAAAATACTGGATAAGACTTAACTCTTTCATTTTCTACAACTATTTCTCATAGTTAAAGTCTCAAGGAAACTTGTAAGCAGAATATTGAGTACATTTTTCTAAATATTCACTTTGATAATTATACAATTGTATCAAGTGAACAAAACTGACTCCTTTTTTTCATATGAACTGCTATTCATTCCCAGTTTCCGCTTATTAACTCAATATGAGCTGGAATTTAGTGAATAGCCACAAAATCTTATAACTTGAATAAAACAGCAAAAATAGCTCTTGATACATACAATATTAAAGTCTCCTCCCACTATAGTGTACCCTTGTCTTACCATTGTCATCTTACTCAGGACTATTTTAATAAATTGGATCTATCGTTGATTGGGAGCATACAGGTTCACTATAGTAAGTAATCTACCATTTAGTTTACAGACACAGATTAAATATCTACCTTCAGAGTCCTTCTCCAGATACACTTGTTCAAAGGCTACATCTTTATGTATGAGGATTGCAACACCTCTAGTTTTGTCAGAGTAAGAGGCTCTGATACATTGTGGGTAAAGGGAGGATTTGTATGGTTGTAACTGTTCTAGTGTCCAGTGAGTCTCGATATCTGCTTTAAGCCTCTGACCATATGTAGTCAGAAGATTATGCTTAGTTGGGGTATTCAACCCCTTAGTGTTCAAGGTAAGAAATCTGAGTGGGGTTGCCATAATGGAGGAAAAAAAAATGCAGGGGGGGGGGGAGGAGAGAAGAAAGAGCAGAAGAGAATGAAGAAATAAAAGAAAGGAGAGGAGGGAAAAAGGTATAATATACTTTTAAGTGACTTTATGAAAGGTTATACGTTCCTGTGTGGTGTTAAAGGCTAGGAGTTAGAATAGTGTGTATGGGGCCTCTTAATTATAGGGTTATAAAAAAGGGTCTCATTAAGGTGCTACAATTATATGGAAGTGATTTAGGGGTTCTTAAAGATCCACAAGTTTACTATGTAAACTTTATTTGGTTTAGTTGGGGGGGGGTAAGAGAACAAACAAGGGCATTTTTATAGTATAGATTATTTGGTTAGAGAAGACAGCGGGGGATAAAGGGTGGTGGGTAAAAGGGTCTAGTTCATGATTGGAAAGGTTTTTAAGGTTATATCTACTGTTTAGAGGGTTCTAGGTTGGATGAATCTATTGGTCAAAGGGGAGATAAAAAACTAAAGGCATAGTGGATTGGCATAGAGTCCCTATATCGTGGGATGTTGGTAGGAAATCAAATGACAATAGCAAATATATACTATCTTAAACATGACAAGGGATTTAACAAGTAAAATTGGACATAAAACTATTAACAGCAATTTCCTGTAAATCATTTAGTCTTTTAGTTAGAGTTCCCACAATGTCTGATCCTGATGATGAATCCTTTTCTTCCTCACTTGGTTGAGAGAGAGCTATCTCTGGTGCACCCAGGTTCCCCTGATGTAGTTGTGATGGTGATAAGCCCTTGCATGGGAGAGGTTCCCTGACTCTAAAATGGTCTGCCACAGTATTGTGGGATCTAGCTGCTGACTTGCTCCTGCTCCTAAGTGGCTGTGACATTATAGTATGACCTGAGATCAGGAATATAAGCTTATCACTCAAAGACAGGGAATTATGAATTCTTTCACGAAAAAATGATAAGCCAGATTCTATAAGAGAGGTAAACAGATATCACTGGAGTTTATGGAAATTTAAATGATGGGGAGAGAGCACCAACTCCTATTCATATTTAGGTCAGCATACTGACAGTACCAAGGCAGTTTTTAACTTTAGAATTTCCACAGGAAGTAATTGGATTCATGTGAATCTTTTATAGCATAGCTGGGTTAGAATACAACAGAGTGTCAGTAATGATGAGGCAGTTTATATTGGTAGATTGGTATAATACTTCACTCTGTGATGGCCTCCCTCACTACGTACCAAGAAGGCCCCTAGCTATAGCCTAAAAGAGTTTAGCTTAGTTCCTAGTACCTATCTGCAAAAAGTTGTTTCCCAGTACCTTAAGGAGAGTTTTTCTTTGGCACCTTTATAGTGGAAGGTATTAAGGTGTCAGGTATATTCTCAAATTTCTGTGAAGCCTTTATTGTGGGAAATATTGGGTGATAAGGTGATGCATCACAGTAGAAATAGCGATTTGCGCCAAGATATATAAGCACCCCAATATTAGGACTAGTCTCTGTTTTGTTGGATGTGTCCCTCACTTATTTACACTACTTCTGGCTAGATCAATAGGTTACAGTCAGTGATCTCTTACCAGCATGGGCCGTGGACTGATAAATATGTCAGATTACCGCCTCTATGATGTTCCGGCACCACCTTTACCACCTTAGCGATCAGCCGGTGTAGAGGAATGGTCTGAGTCTCCTTCAGATTCCTGTAGGGCAAAAATTAGCTCTGTGTGATGGAGTTGCTTGGATCTGGTGCCAGCCAGGATTGTGTAGGCCTCAGGTTGATCTCCGTGATGCCGTGAAGTACCCCCTAACAGTAAAACCTCCCACCCAACCAACCCTCCAAAATAAAAAAAACCTAAGTCTAAAAAAAAACCTAAGCTACCCATTGTCCCTAAAGGAGCATTTGTACGGGCATTGCCCTTAAAAGGGCAATTAGCTCTTTTGCACCCAATAAAAAAAAGCCCTAAAACACTAACACGAGAAAATGTAATCACAGTTCCTGAAGTCCGGACATCCATCTTCATCCAGGCGGCGAGAAGTCTTCATCCATCTCAGGGGCATCTCCTATCTTCATCCCGGTGGCATGGAGCTGTGGCAGAGTGGAAATGACCAGGACTGGTGGCAACAACAACATCTAGCATGGAGCCTCCTCTTCATGCAATCTCTGCCATGCACTGAAGCCTGATGGCAAGGTACCCCTTTTATATTTGGGTACCGTTGCATTCCTATTGGCTGAAAAATTTAATCGGTTTATTTAGTGTTGGCGATGCGGGGTCGGCGGTTTAGGGGTTAATAGGTTTATTTAGTGCTGGCGATGTGGGTGGGTGGTGGATTAGGGGTTAATTAGTTTAATCAAGTATTTGCGATGTGAGGGGTGGGGTTTTAGGTGTTAATAGTTAGTTTATGGGTGTAACCTTTTTGTTATGATTTTTGTGAAACATTTTTGTTTTGCAAAATCCATAACTACTGGTCTCAGATCGCGGAATGGATTGTGGCGGTATAAGCTATAACACTTGTGCTATAGCCAGACTGCACAATCTGTAATACGGGAGACCTCAAAATTCCACACTCAAAAGTCATTTTTTGAGTGCGGAATGGAGAGTTGCATAAAGGCTAAAATTCTAGCGTTATAGCTGTACTGCTGCAACTTGTAATACAGGTAAGCTGAATATTCTTCACACAATGGGCAAATTTTCAGCGGTATGGCAACACTTGTAATTTTGGTGTAAGTCTTTAATGCGGTGGATATATCCATTTTGACTGGATTTAATTTCCTAACGGCTAGATTTAGAGTTCTGCGGCCAAAGGGGTGCGTTAGCTACGCATGCTTTTTTTCCCCCACACCTTTTAAATACCGCTGGTATTTAGAGTTCACAGAAGGGCTGCGTTAGGTTCCAAAAAAGGGAGCATAGAGCATATTTAACGCCACTGCAACTCTAAATACCAGCGTTGCTTACGGACGCGGCCAGCTTCAAAAACGTGCTCGTGCACGATTCCCCCATAGAAAACAATGGGGCTGTTTGAGCTGAAAAAAAACCTAACACCTGCAAAAAAGCAGCGTTCAGCTCCTAACGCAGCCCCATTGTTTCCTATGGGGAAACACTTCCTAAGTCTGCACCTAACACCCTAACATGTACCCCGAGTCTAAACACCCCTAACCTTATGCTTATTAACCCCTAATCTGCCGCCCCCGCTATCGCTGACCCCTGCATATTATTATTAACCCCTAATCTGCCGCTCCGTACACCGCCGCAACCTACGTTATCCCTATGTACCCCTAATCTGCTGCCCCTAACACCGCCGACCCCTATGTTATATTTATTAACCCCTAATCTGCCGCCCCCAATGTCGCCTCAACCTACCTACAATAATTAACCCCTAATCTGCCGACCGGATCTCACCGCTACTCTAATAAATGTATTAACCCCTAAAGCTAAGTCTAACCCTAACACCCCCCTAAGTTTAATATAATTTAAATCTAACGAAATAAATTAACTCTTATTAAATAAATTATTGCTATTTAAAGCTAAATACTTACCTGTAAAATAAACCCTAATATATCTACAATATAAATTATAATTATATTGTAGCTATTTTAGGATTAATATTTATTTTACAGGCAACTTTGTAATTATTTTAACCAGGTACAATAGCTATTAAATAGTTAATAACTATTTAATAGTTACCTAGTTAAAATAATTACAAAATTACCTGTAAAATAAATCCTAACCTAAGTTACAATTAAACCTAACACTACACTATCAATAAATAAATTCAATTAAATACCTACAATTATCTACAATTAAACCTAACACTACACTATCAATAAATTAATTAAATACAATACCTACAAATAAATACAATGAAATAAACTAACTAAAGTACAAAAAATAAAAAAGAACTATGTTACAAAAAATAAAAAAATATTTACAAACATTAGAAAAATATTACAACAATGTTAAACTAATTACACCTACTCTAAGCCCCCTAATAAAATAAGAAAGACCCCCAAAATAAAAAAAATGCCCTACCCTATTCTAAAATTAAAATAGAAAAGCTCTTTTACCTTACCAGCCCTGAAAAGGGCCCTTTGCGGGGCATGCCCCAAAGAATTCAGCTCTTTTGCCTGTAAAAAAAAAACATACAATACCCCCCCCCCCAACATTACAACCCACATACCCCTAATCTAACCCAAACCCCCCTTAAATAAACCTAACACTAAGCCCCTGAAGATCTTCCTACCTTATCTTCACCACGCCGGGTTCACCGATCGATCCAGAAGAGCCTCCGATGTCTTGATCCAAGCCCAAGTGGGGGCTGAAGATGTCCATGATCCGGCTGAAGTCTTCATCCAAGCGGGAGCTGAAGAGGTCCATGATCCGGCTGAAGTCTTCTATCAAGCAGCATCTTCAATCTTCTTTCTTCCGTGTCCATGTTCATCCTGCTGACGCGGAACATCCATCTTCACCGACGACTTCCCGACGAATGACGGTTCCAATCAGCCAATAGAATGTGAGCTCAATCTGATTGGCTGATCAGCCAATCGGATTGAACTTGATTCTGATTGGCTGATTCCATCAGCCAATCAGAATTTTCTTACCTTAATTCCGATTGGCTGATAGAATCCTATCAGCCAATCGGAATTCGAGGGACGCCATCTTGGATGACGTCCCTTAAAGGAACCGTCATTCATCGGGAAGTCATCGGTGAAGATGGATGTTCCGCGTCGGCGGGATGAACATGGATCCGGAAGAAAGAAGATTGAAGATGCCGCTTGATAGAAGACTTCAGCCCGATCATGGACCTCTTCAGCTCACGCTTGGATGAAGACTTCAGCCCCGATCATGGACCTCTTCAGCTCCCGCTTGGATGAAGACTTCAGTCGGATCATGGACATCTTCAGCTCCCCGCTTGGGCTTGGATCAAGACATCGGAGGAGCTCTTCTGGATCGATCGGTGAACCTGGCGTGGTGAAGACAAGGTAGGGAGATCTTCAGGGGCTTAGTGTTAGGTTTATTTAAAAGAGCTTTTCTATTTTAATTTTAGAATAGGGTAGGGCATTTTTTTATTTTGGGGGTCTTTGTTATTTTATTAGGGGGCTTAGAGTAGGTGTAATTAGTTTAAAATTGTTGTAATATTTTTCTAATGTTTGTAAATATTTTTTTATTTTTTGTAACTTAGTTCTTTTTTATTTTTGTACTTTAGTTAGTTTATTTAATTGTATTTATTTGTAGGTATTGTATTTAATTAATTTATTGATAGTGTAGTGTTAGGTTTCATTGTAGATAATTGTAGGTATTTTATTTAATTAATTTATTGATAGTGTAGTGTTAGGTTTAATTGTAACTTAGGTTAGGATTTATTTTACAGGTAATTTTGTAATTATTTTAACTAGGTAGCTATTAAATAGTTATTAACTATTTAATAGCTATTGTACCTGGTTAAAATAAATACAAAGTTGACTGTAAAATAAATATTAATCCTAAAATAGCTACAATATAATTATTATTTATATTGTAGCTATATTAGGGTTTATTTTACAGGTAAGTATTTAGCTTTAAATAGGAATAATTTATTTAATAAGAGTTAATTTATTTTGATAAAAATTATATTTAACTTAGGGGGGTGTTAGGGTTAGAATTAGCTTTAGGGGTTAAAAAATTTATTAGAGTAGCGGTGAGCTCCGGTCGGCAGATTAGGGGTTAATGCTTGAAGTTAGGTGTCGGTGATGTTAGGGAGGGCAGATTAGGGGTTAATACTATTTATTATAGGGTTATTGAGGCGGGAGTGAGGCGGATTAGGGGTTAATCAATTTATTATAGTAGCGGTGAGGTGCGGTCGGCAGATTAGGGGTTAATAAGTGTAGGTAGGTGGCGGCGACGTTGGGGGCGGCAGATTAGGGGTTAATAAATATTATGTAGGTGTCGGCGGTATTAGAGGCAGCAGATTAGGGGTACATAGGGATAACGTAGGTGGCGGCGGTGTACGGAGCGGCAGATTAGGGGTTAAAAAATTTTAATAGAGTGGCGGCGATGTGGGGGGGCCTCCGTTTAGGGGTACATAGGTAGTTTATGGGTGTTAGTGTACTTTAGAGCACAGTAGTTAAGAGCTTTATAAACCGGCGTTAGCCCAGAACGCTCTTAACTACTGACTTTTTTCTGCGGCTGGAGTTTTGTCGTTATATTTCTAACGCTCACTTCAGCCAAGACTCTAAATACCGGCGTTAGAAAGATCCCATTGAAAAGATAGGATACGCAATTGGCGTAGGGGGATCTGTGGTATGGAAAAGTCGCGGCTGCAAAGTGAGCGTTAGACCCTTTCCTGACTGACTCCAAATACCAGCGGGCAGTAAAAAACAGCGTTAGGAGCCTCTAACGCTGGTTTTGACGACTACCGCCAAACTCTAAATCTAGGCCTTATACTTTTTGCTAAATTGGCAAGAACTACAGGTGAAGCATGGAAAAAAAGACATGTAATTGCACTCTGTTCAAGTCCCTATTACTAAGTACCTTTTCTTTTTCCCTTTTAAACTCACTTGGGGCTAGTATATTTGTAATGTTCCTTACTCTTCTATACACAATTTACTGTATGTTTACTGGACATATTTAGCATCTCAATGTTCTTCACTTTTAAATTTCTATATATACCTAATCCTCTATATCAAGTCCTACAGATATACAATATATGTATAGATATGTATTTTACATAAACAGTATCAGATATAGAAATATATATATTTAAGAATAAAAGTACATAATTTTCTACGTTAAGATCATAGGAATCTAAAATATGCGTCTTGCGCATCGTGTTTCACAATTTAGTAATCTTAACGCGTTATTGAAGTATAATAAATACAAAATATTATAAAAATTGGCTTGCATGAGCGAGCCTGTTTCGAAATCACCCTGAAGCCGCTTATGCCTCTTTATAAATGGGGCCCTATGAGTTTAATGTCAATTAAAAAACTGAGGCCTAGATTTAGAGTTCGGCGGTAGCCGTCAAAACCAGCGTTAGAGGCTCCTAACGCTGGTTTTGGCCGCCCGCTGGTATTTGGAGTCAGTGATTAAAGGGTCTAACGCTCACTTTACAGCCGCGACTTTTCCATACCGCAGATCCCCCTACGCCATTTGCGTAGCCTATCTTTTCAATGGGATCTTCCTAACGCCGGTATTTAGAGTCGTTTCTGCAGTGAGCGTTAGAGCTCTAACGACAAGATTCCAGCCGCCTGAAAATAGCAGGAGTTAAGAGCTTTCTGGCTAACGCCGGTTTATAAAGCTCTTAACTACTGTACCCTAAAGTACACTAACACCCATAAACTACCTATGTACCCCTAAACCGAGGTCCCCCCACATCGCCGACACTCGATTAAAAATTTTAACCCCTAATCTGCCGACCGCCACCTACGTTATACTTATGTACCCCTAATCTGCTGCCCCTAACACCGCCGACCCCTGTATTATATCTATTAACCCCTAACTTGCCCCCCACAACGTCGCCGCAAGCTACTTAAAATAATTAACCCCTAATCTTCCGACCGCAAATCGCCGCCACCTACGTTATCCCTATGTACCCCTAATCTGCTACCCCTAACATCGCCGACCCCTATGTTATATTTATTAACCCCTAATCTGCCCCCCTCAACGTCGCCGACACCTACCTACACTTATTAACCCCTAATCTGCCGAGCGGACCTGAGCGCTACTATAATAAAGTTATTAACCCCTAATCCGCCTCACTAACCCTATCATAAATAGTATTAACCCCTAATCTGCCCTCCCTAACATCGCCGACACCTACCTTCAATTATTAACCCCTAATCTGCCGACCGGAGCTCACCGCTATTCTAATAAATGTATTAACCCCTAAAGCTAAGTCTAACCCTAACACTAACACCCCCCTAAGTTAAATATAATTTTTATCTAACGAAATAAATTAACTCTTATTAAATAAATAATTCCTATTTAAAGCTAAATACTTACCTGTAAAATACATCCTAATATAGCTACAATATAAATTATAATTATATTATAGCTATTTTAGGATTAATATTTATTTTACAGGCAACTTTGTAATTATTTTAACCAGGTACAATAGCTATTAAATAGTTAAGAACTATTTAATAGTTACCTAGTTAAAATAATAACAAATTTACCTGTAAAATAAATCCTAACCTAAGATATAATTAAACCTAACACTACCCTATCAATAAAATAATTAAATAAACTACCTACAATTACCTACAATTAACCTAACACTACACTATCAATAAATTAATTAAACACAATTGCTACAAATAAATAAAATTAAATAAACTATCTAAAGTACAAAAAATAAAAAAGAACTAAGTTACAGAAAATAATAAAATATTTACAAAGATAAGAAAAATATTACAACAATTTTAAACTAATTACACCTACTCTAAGCCCCCTAATAAAATAACAAAGCCCCCCAAAATAAAAAATTCCCTACCCTATTCTAAATTTAAAAAGTTACAAGCTCTTTTACCTTGTATTGGCTGATCGGAACAGCTCTTTTACCTTGTATTGGCTGATCGGAACAGCCAATAGAATGCGAGCTCAATCTGATTGGCTGATTGGATCAGCCAATCGGATTGAACTATATTCTGATTGGCTGATTCCATCAGCCAATCAGAAAATTCCTACCTTAATTCCGATTGGCTGATAGAATCCTATCAGCCAATCGGAATTCGAGGGACGCCATCTTGGATGACGTCCCTTAAAGGAACCGTCATTCGTCGTCTAGTCGTCGGAAGAAGAGGATGGATCCGCGCTGGAGGTCTTCAAGATGGAGCCGGTCGTCATCGGATGGAAGAAGATAGAAGATGCCGCTTGGAGAAGATGTTTGCCGGTCCGGATGTCCTCTTCTTGCCGGATAGGAGGAAGACTTTGGACCCTCTTCTGGACTTCTTCAGTGGATGTCTAGCCCCCGCTTGGGTTGGATGAAGATCTTGGAGCCAGGACGGATCGGTGAACCTGGCATGGTGAAGACAAGGTAGGAAGATCATCAGGGGGGTAGTGTTAGGTTTATTTAAGGGGGGTTTGGGTTAGATTAGGGGTATGTGGGTGGTGGGTTGTAATGTTGGGGGGGGGGTATTGTATGTTTTTTTTTACAGGCAAAAGAGCTGAAATTCTTGGGGCATGCCCTGCAAAGGGCCCTGTTCAGGGCTGGTAAGGTAAAAGAGCTTGTAATATTTGTATTTTAGAATAGGGTAGGGAATTTTTTATTTTGGGGGGCTTTGTTATTTTATTAGGGGGCTTAGAGTAGGTGTAATTAGTTTAAAATTGTTGTAATATTTTTCTTATGTTTGTAAATATTTTATTATTTTCTGTAACTTAGTTCTTTTTTATTTTTTGTACTTTAGATAGTTTATTTAATTTTATTTATTTGTAGCAATTGTGTTTAATTAATTTATTGATAGTGTAGTGTTAGGTTAATTGTAGGTAATTGTAGGTAGTTTATTTAATTATTTTATTGATAGGGTAGTGTTAGGTTTAATTATATCTTAGGTTAGGATTTATTTTACAGGTAAATTTGTTATTATTTTAACTAGGTAACTATTAAATAGTTCTTAACTATTTAATAGCTATTGTACCTGGTTAAAATAATTACAAAGTTGCCTGTAAAATAAATATTAATCCTAAAATAGCTATAATATAATTATAATTTATATTGTAGCTATATTAGGATTTATTTTACAGGTAAGTATTTAGCTTTAAATAGGAATCATTTATTTAATAAGAGTTAATTTATTTCGTTAGATAAAAATTATATTTAACTTAGGGGGGTGTTAGTGTTAGGGTTAGACTTAGCTTTAGGGGTTAATACATTTATTAGAATAGCGGTGAGCTCCGGTCGGCAGATTAGGGGTTAATAATTGAAGGTAGGTGTCGGCGATGTTAGGGAGGGCAGATTAGGGGTTAATACTATTTATGATAGGGTTAGTGAGGCGGATTAGGGGTTAATAACTTTATTATAGTAGCGCTCAGGTCCGCTCGGCAGATTAGGGGTTAATAAGTGTAGGCAGGTGTCGGCGACGTTGTGGGGGGCAGATTAGGGGTTAATAAATATAACATAGGGGTCGGCGATGTTAGGGCAGCAGATTAGGGGTACATAGGGATAACGTAGGTGGCGGCGGTTTACGGAGCGGCAGATTAGGGGTTAAAAGTGTAATGCAGGGGTCAGCGATAGCGGGGGCGGCAGATTAGGGGTTAATAAGTGTAAGGTTAGGGGTGTTTAGACTCGAGGTACATGTTAGAGTGTTAGGTGCAGACGTAGGAAGTGTTTCCCCATAGGAAACAATGGGGCTGCGTTAAGAGCTGAACGCTGCTTTTTTGCAGGTGTTAGGTTTTTTTTCAGCTCAAACAGCCCCATTGTTTCCTATGGGAGAATCGTGCACGAGCACGTTTTTGATGCCGGCCGCGTCCGTAAGCAACTCTGGTATCGAGAGTTGCATTTGCGGTAAATATGCTCTACGCTCCTTTTTTGGAGCCTAACGCAGCATTTGTTTGAACTCTCGATACCAGAGTTAAATTTATGGTGCGGCCAGAAAAAAACCCGCGGAGCGTTAACAGCCCTTTTACCGCCGAACTCCAAATCTAGGCCTGAGAATGTCCAATAATGATAATAAAAGTGAGGCTTTGCTTTGATTCATGTTTGTATATATTTTAGTGAAATGGGACTTTTAAATGATCTTTTTCAAAAGGTCAGTAAACTGTCGAAAACATTTTTGGAAACAATTTCATAGTGCAGCTAAGAAATGGTATAGGGTTGCTTAGCCAAGACAAGCACTTCTCATATGATCTGTATTTAAGTTAGAAGCCTGTAGCAGCTGTTTATTAGTATACAATTTAGCATTTAAACACTGAACTAATTGTGGTGACTGTGTCACGTTAAACTATGGGTACGGATACATTTTATAAGACAAATGACTAATTAGAAATGAACATTCAGGCCTGCTAACTTGTAATTTGAAAATAAATTGCTATCATTTAAATCAATTGACTGTACTCTAATGTATAATACTTAAAACTTCCTGACCTTAAAATTGGTGAGTCTGTGATTAGTGATACCATGTGGATGTATTTACATAAAAAACTGTTTTAGAATATATCTATAGAACACAGTTTAAAATTTTAATGAGAAGCTTAGATTGTTGTTTTCATAAAGGGCAAAATCTTCATTAGTGGATTTTACTAAATAAAGTGAACTTACCAAATTAACGTGATAAAATAAACAAACAAAAGTATACAGTCAGAAAAAAAAATGAAAATCGTATGTCACCTAAGTACAGTGAATTCAGAGGTTAATTGCCTATAGGTTACATATCTACTTTGCATGCGTATTTCATAAAAATATATGAATAAAAATAAATCTAAAAATAGCTTGAAAAAACTGTCAAACTATGATTAGAACAGAGCTACAGAATATGTACAGAGCTACAGAATATGTAAAAAAATATAATGATGGAAGCTGTATTGATTAAAATAGGATAATGTGTGTAAAAGTCGAAACATATCAAATTGATAATAAAGATCATTTAAAGTATATTAAAATGAGTGCCTGTTGGGTTTAAAATTGGTGGTAGCAGATGATTAATATTTTCAGAGAGGTTAATTCCTCCCAAAATTTTAGGGCTAGGGGATTTCTCTTTTTTTGTATATGTGTATAAATGTGTGTGTGTATATACTATATATATATATATATATATATATATATATATATATATGTAAAAACAAGAACTAAAAAGAGGGCAATAAATACGCCAGTTAAACTGGTTTCAAATGCTCACCCTGGATGGCGCTATTCCCCCAGTTAAACAAGCAGCTTGACAAATTAGTAAAGAAATGAAGACAACCTCTCGAATCCCTTCAATACAAAATGGAAAGACAAGGTAATACAATAATGTCCTGCACTTTACAAAACCTAAGAGCTAAAAAAAAAAACATAAAAGGAAAAAAATAAAAATAAAGTACATATGTATATGGCAATAAATAAACAAATATTATATCTGAGTAAATCAAATAAAAAGGATAAAGGAAATATGGAAAAGAAAATGTATCAAATACACAATAATAAATTTAAAGTCCATATAAACTTGTTACAAATCCATAACGTTAATATAATGTGACAAAGTTAATAGAAGTATTCCCACACAATACTTTGTATGCCCAAAATACTCCCAAGAACAACCCTCAATCATATGAGGTAAGGCTGTAACATCGGAGGTAGCTGAAATCCTTTCCACAAACAGCAGGGAACTCCACAAACCACTCGACCAGCAGAGACAGCAAGGCTCAATAATCTCTCGTACAGGGGATCAATATCCTTCCAGATATGTCTCTGTTGTGAAAGAAGCAACACCAAATGCTGCCCGTGTGAACTAATCTAAACGTCTAGATATTGTCTCGTCTGGCCATTTAAGAAAAATGCTTCAATGCTTGAACAATCCAAAACAAATACTTTACAAAGACTATATTGAAAATACAAGCCCCAAGGTAGACCATACAGTCTCTTATATGAATATATTTAGACAGACGCCAAAGGGGTTAATTTATTTTTGAATTAAAGACAGGAACTTCAGCACTCATAAAAAAGTAACAAAAGTATTTCTGCACACACACACACACACACACACATATATATATATATATATATATATATATATATATATATTCTACACGCTACCCAAAGTGCATAAACATCTCACTCAACCACCTGGCAGACCAATAGTCTCGGCTATTGGGTCTCTGCTTCAGCCTATTGCTACTTATCTGGATTCCCTTTTGCAACTGATGGTCTGCAACATGCCTTCTTTCTTGTTGGACTCCATGGCCCTTATCCAAGAACTCAAAAAACATAACAATTTGAAGGGGACTGAACTTCTTGTTACCCTGGACGTGGTTAGTCTTTATACTATTATACCACATAGCCAGGGGATGGAGGCTGTCTGTAACCACCTGAGGAGATATCCTTTCGTAGGACCAAACACGGAGTGGATTATGTAAATGTTACACTATTGCCTCACAATGAATTATTTCCGTTTCGAGAACCTGTTCTATCTACAGCTTTTAGGTACGGCGATGGGGTCAAGTGTGGCCCCATCATACGCCAATTTATACATGGCAGAGTTCGAACAGTACCAGACTGACTTATTTATCCATCCCAATATCAAGGTGTTTCGTCGCTACATAGACGACCTGTTTTTAATTTGAGATGGCTCTGTATATGATCTTCAACAATGGTTCAAAAAGCTGAATGAGTTACGCCCCAATCTCCAATTCAAGATGGAATACAGTGAAACATCTGTAGACTTTTTGGATTTGCGTATCCATCAGAATCAACTCTCAACCACGCTATTTCGCAAAGTCACTGACAGAAACTCTCTGCTCCAGGCGACCAGTTGTCATCCTCTAAAGAAGGCCTTGCCGATCTCACAATTTAAAAGAGTTGTGAGGAATAACAGCGACTCGGTGCAAACAAAAAACCCAATTGTTAGAAATTAAAACAAGATTTCTGCAATGTGGATACACTGAGCAGCATCTAAACAGACACCTGGAAGAATTTTGGGATCTGTCACAGGAGGAAGCTCTGCAGGCTACTACAAGGAAACCTAGTATTGACAGGATGACATACGTGACCACATACACAGTAGACAAACAGGGTCTCCCAGCAGTATTAAGAAAGGACTGGGATATTGTGCAGTCTGACCAGACTTTGCCCTTTACCAACACGGGACCACCTAGAGTCAGTTTTAGAAGATCTAGATCCATCCGGGACACTCTAGTTAAGGTGGATCCTGTTAATTGTTACAAAAAACAGACATGGTTGAATCCACCAAAACCAGGCTTTTTTAGGTGTCTAGGATGTACGACGTGTAATGGCCTTAGTGCTACTAAGTTTTTTGTACACCCTCATACAAACACAAAATTCTTCATTAGACACCAGGTAACCTGCACTACTGAATATATTGTCTATCTGACCCATTGCCCCTGTGGGTTATACTATGGGGGCAAAACCATTGATGACCTGCGGACCCGCATGGCAAACCATCGCACTGCAATTAGATCAGCAATTGATAAAAAACAATCTGACCAACCAGTTGCCAGACATTTTGCGTTGGCTGGCCATGCGGTGTAAAATCTCCGATATGTCATCATAGATCATGTCCCTAGACCTAGCAGAGGGGGAGACAGGGCCAAACTACTTCTACAAAAGGAATCCAGATGGATTTACATACTTAACACTTTAACATCTAATGGGTTAAATGTAAATCTAGATTGGCACTGCTTCCTATAACAGATAACAGTCTATGATTTATACATAGTGAAGTTCCTATAACAACCCCTAATTGTATTATTACTGCATAGGCTGTTATCTTATTCTTCGATTGCATCTGTTTTGTATATTGACCAATATGCCTTATATATAACTACAGTTCGTTTTCTCTGTCCACAGAATTGTTTGATATAGATTGTTAAGGATGAATCATGTACTATCACATTATTTCTTTTGCAGACCCGTAGTAAGCATAGTAAATGCTATCCGGTTACTACGGCAACCTTTGGCACTGACAGTGCAGATGGGCGTGCCCGTATGATCCGGTGTACACTACGTCATTTATGTGAGTATAGTGTTTACCAGTTTCCATGACTACCCCCGATCCTGCGCAGTGGTGCAGGAAGAACGCTACGGTCATTTCCGGTATTGAATCTTGGTGGAGGGTAAGGCTATATATGCTTGCTATTGTTATATATTTATTATGGTCTGAGGACGGGGCTAACTACCCCGAAACGTCACTTGTTATGGTGTATTAAAGACACTGAATTTGTTAAGACCCGGCGAGTGCGTCTCCTTCTTTCATCTATATATATATATATATATATATATATATATATATATATATATATATATATATATATATATAATATATATATATATATATATATATATATATATATATATATATATATACTCTAGAGCACTTCCCAGTCAAACACCTTGACACCTGGTGCTATGAATAGCGCTCCACTTTTAATCTGACCCAAAATATTTTACAAGGGTATTAAAACAGCATAACCCCATAATCCTTGAACCTTAATTTTGGGCTTCTACTTAATATATATATAAAAAAATCAGTACATATGTAGAAAATCTATTCTCCAGTTCCCTAGAATCTAGTCTCTTAGCTTGTTTTACATTTACCCCTGGCAGTACTTGGGTTATAGGAAAGGGTTAACCTATAGTTTGCCACCTGATAAAAAAATAATAATAAAAAAAATCTCCTTATGCATAAATCCAGTAACAATAATCTACTGTATATGTTACAGGTGAAATGTGCCTCTATGAAAGGTGTAAGTTAAGTGACATAGTGAAATATTATGTATAAGGTATATGCAATAATAGAATGTGCCACATCAATTGTATCATACCAAATGTTAAATGTATGCCAAAGAAATGAGCCAAAATAACTGTGCCAAGTAAATTGCTACATGGAAAGTGTGCCACAGCAAAATGAGTCAAGTAATCTTTTGCATGAAATTGAGTCAGATATGAAGGAGGAGATGTTATGAATAGTATTTTACTTACTGTGTTTTGAAATTTTAGATGATTTTATTGTAAGAGACACAAGGATAATTGTTTAATGTGCATGCCACTCTAACATTTCTAATGATTTTTACATCTGCACTAAATAATAGTGGATATTAAAATGAGTTCCTGAAAATAGAAAAGTTTACAGGACATTCACAGGATTGTCTAAATTGTTATTTTTTTATATTTACATGCTTATGGCATGGGCAAAACTATTTCTAGACACACAAAATGTGAGCTAGAGAGAGTTCTAGACCTTAAAATTAGGTGCAACACAAAGGTGCAGATCAACAGTAGGGGTGACACTGGTGATGGAAGCGCCATCATTTTCTACAACGTATTTCTGCTTTTTTAGTGTACTCCCCAATCTCAATGACCTCCATCCTTGGAAATGCCTTGGCTATTTATGGAGGATTAAAGGTATTGCAATAATGACTGGGGTATTTAGCATTATTCAGCAAATACTTTAGAACTTTCAGTGTCCATTACCTGGCGTGGTAGATATTTAGTTGCTTTAAATGGTAAGCCCTCAGCTGCTTCTGCACCCAGATTTAAAATGAAATCTAGGTATCTAGTGGGGTGCATTATTTCTTTACATGGACCATACACTCTATTTCACAGGTTCTTCTCTTTGCATGGATTTCTTTTTTTTCCAGCAGCCTCAGCTGCCTCAGGCTCTGAATGCTTTCAATACATGTTCTACCAGTACATGCAGGTCATTTCACTGATGTCAACCTTCCACACACAGTCCTAACTACTCTGTGGGGTCTATTCATCAAAGCTTCAAACCTCTGTCCACCTGTGTTCACATGTCATATTAAGCACAAATTCTAGTTTCTCAACTTATCAAAGTGTGGACCCTGGAAAAAATTTTTTTTGTCTGCCGTCGGATTTGAATTAGCATCTTATTGATTTTTAAAACAATTACATAAGTATTCAGCCAAATCTGGCCAATATCTCCATGTTATCATACTGTCTAGTCTATGACTAGAGTCAAATTATCCACCAGGAAAGTAAATGTGTATTTGCAACCTTCTTTATCGCAAAGTCCATAGAAAACAATAGAATTAAATTATGTTTAATGAATGTGTATTCCAAATGTCTGCAATTCAATTCAAATGATAAATAATAGACATATTAGAGGTTGGAATTAATGTATTTATAGGCAAGTAAATTAGAGCTAAGTAATTTTACAATTGTGTTTTGAGATAGGCATTCTGATATTGCTGCTGCAGCAACCACAGTAGATAATGACTTGCTTTGGGACAAAAGGATAACAGTATCGGTCATAGATGATGCATAAGGGTGCCCAGATTGTTTTTACTCCATTGTGGTCTAGAAGCTCTAATGGACCGTGAGATAGTGCAGAGGTTCAGGCTGTAAAATCAATCAATACTGATGCTGTTTGACCAGATAAAGGACTATTTGTAGCCAGTTACATTTCTATTCTAGGAATGTTGAAATTATTGTCCATACTGCATTTCATTGAATTAGACTAATGTACACAATATTTAAGTGTCATGTTTGCTTCCATGAAACAGCAGCAGAATGGTAATCTGTGAAACTGTATTTCTTTCATATTGCTGGTATTCCCAGTGTATTAGGTGCTACAGATTGCATGCACTTTTTTTTTGAGAACACAAAAAGAAATAGAAAAAAAATACAGCAACAGAAAGCATTTTCACTCCCTTAATGTAAAAATGATATGTGATGCCCAATTTTGTATTATAAGTGTTCATGCTGGCTTTCCTGATTTTTGTCATGCAATCTGGGACTTATGCTCGTTTTGAAAATAATGAGATGCCTGACGGATGGCTACTTGGTAAAGATACCATATCTATTAAATATATTTAAAGTGTGTAATGTTCCTGTATACCTGTGTTTATTTAATATCTAGTACAGTTGTGCTCATTAGTTTACATACCCTGGCAGAATTTATAATTTCTTGGCCATTTTTCAGAGAATATGAATGATAACACAAAAACTTTTCTTTCACTCATGGTTAGTGTTTGGCTGAAGCCATTTATTATCAATCAACTGTGTTTACTCTTTTTAAATCATAATGACAACAGAAACTACCCAAATGACCCTGATCAAAAGTTTACATACCCTGGTGATTTTGGCCTGATAGCATGCACACAAGTTGACACAAAGGGGTTTGAATGGCTATTAAAGGTGACCATCCTCACCTGTGATCTGTTTTTTTTGTAATTAGTGTGTGTGTTTAAAAGGTCAATGAGTTTCCGGACTCCTGACAGACCCTTGCATCTTTCATCCAGTGCTGCACTGACTTTTATGGATTCTGAGTCCTGGGGAAAGCAAAAGAATTGTCAAAGGATCTGCGGGAAAAGGTAGTTGAACTATATAAAACAGGAAAGGGATATAAAAAGATATCCAAGGAATTGAGAATGTAAATCAGCAGTGTTCAAACACTAATAATAATCAGCAGTGTTCAAACACGGGCCCACAAGCTCTGTTCGGAGCTTGATAAATGGGCCCCATTGTGTAATGTATGTAACTTTTCATCTAAATGTATATGACCGGCTACATAGAACTATCTATACTACATTTCAATTACAGTGTTCAGCAGTCAATTGCATGTATTTATGTGTGTTGCAAATGTAAACACATTTTTTTTTTTTTTTTTTAAACAAGCTTTATTGAAAATATATAATAATTGTTACATAGGTGCAAGGAGAGACTTCCAAACTATAAAGAATGGTAAAAGAAGACATTAATACGGTGTATTTGGAGTCCAGAGATGTTTCAAGATAGAGACACTTCTCTCATTGCCTCATTATTAAAGTGTCTGTGTCAATGTCCTCTGTGATTGTATAGGTCTCTCCTTCCAATTAAGGCTTGTAGGTGTTTTTCTTCTTTATTTTTAGGAACAAAACAATCAACTTTGAAAACAACATAACCATGCTACTTTCTATACAGTTTCACAGTTTTTGTTATAAAACAAGTTGTCTGTGATTAGCATCTATAAACGAGGCTGGGTGTGTGTATGCCTTCTTTTCGGGTATCGTCTAGGTGTATGAAATATATTATGTCAGTCTTGGCTGTTTCTCTATGTACCTCTAGGGGACCACGGGTAAGAGAGTTCTATTTAATATTAAATGTCCGGAGATCCGGGCTAGTTCGCTTTTACTACTAAGCAATGTAATTCTAAGTGTGGTATATTATGTCGAATCTATAGGCAGGGTGTGATAAGATATCAGCTGGTGAGTAGTTAAGTGAAGTGAGGGTAGGCTAAAGGTGTCTAGGTAGGTTTTAACTATAAGTCCCATCCCTTGCCCCTTGCCCGGTGCGGAAGATTGATTGGTGTGTCATTAATCTGTCAGGGGTGTCTGGATAGATATAGTATCTGTATCAGTATAGATATATGTTTCCCAATATAAGGACATTGCACAGTAGAAATCCATTCTATCAGTGTTAATATAATGGTATTTCTCAAGGGTCAAAAGGTGTGTAACATTTTGGGACCATTCTTGTTTGGACGGGATCTTGCTTTGTTTCCAGAGTCTTGGAATTAATTGTTTTGCGCTGCTTAGCATGATATATAGTAATGTGGATTTATATTTACACTTAATTTTTGGGGGTTTATTGAATAATAGTGTTAGGGGGTCATACGGGATCTTTTGTGAGAGGGCTTTCTGTATTTCTACATGAACGTCTCGCCAGTACGTCTGGAGTATAGGGCATTCCCACCATATGTGGAATAATGTGCCCGTCTGTGTGCAATTTCTCCAACAGAGGGGATCTGAGTGCTGGAACATCCTTGCCAACCTGCTTGGGTATAGGTACCATCTCCCTAACAGTTTCATATTTGTTTCAGTGATTCCCATTGAGGAGGGTGCTTTGCCCATTTGTTGAAAGATGGTATTCCATGTTGCCAAGGGGACCGTGATGCCCATCTCTGCTTCCCATGTCTTAGTATAGGGTGGTAAGTATCTGGAGTGCGCTACTATTAAAATCTTATAAATCTTGGATAGCGTTCCTTTCATTACCAATGGGGAGTAGCATAATTGTTTGATGGGGGAAAGGTCTCTAATCAGGTTGGGCTTATCCTTGTGGTGGGTGAGGAAGTGTGTTAATTGAAGGTATTCAAACCATCTATTAAAATATGTTATATTTTTGTCCATTAGAGATGTTTTGGTCATGACAGCTCCCTTGTCTGTTACTGCGCATATTGGCAAGCCTGCAGCTATGGAGTAGGGGTCTCTTGCCCACAAGTGTCTCAACGGTGGATAATCACCATTGTGGCAAAGGGGAGTCAGTGGTGAGGGGATTGTGGATATTTGTCTCTGGGACTTAACCTGACTATCCCATGTATTTAGCGTGTCTGTCACCAGCGAGGGAGTAAATATGAGGGTCTGTCTGTGTTGTTTATATGTCCAGCATCTAGCCCCTAGGCTTTGCGAGCCCGTTAATTCATGTTCCAGTGTCACCCATTCCTTATTTCGTACATTTTTACACCAATCTATTATTCTGGTTAATTGAGCAGCTTGCTGATATAATAAGAGATTGGGTACTCCAAAACCTCCCTTGTCTCTGTCTCTATAAAGTATCGATTTCGCTATTCTGGGGTGTTTGTTAGCCCAGATAAATGTATTGGCTATCGCTTGTGCAGTGTTTATAAATTGTGGTGGGGGCTGAACGGGTATCGTCTGGAATAGATATAGGAATCTGGGCAGTATGCTCATCTTAAAAGCCTGTATCCTACCCAACCATGAAAGACATTTTCCCTGCCAAGTTTTTAAATCCGATCTAACAGATTCTAAGAGGTGGTAGTGATTTAGCTGGTACAGAGACTCTCTGTCACTCGTTATATGTATACCGAGATATTTTATGGAGGTGTTTTTATACGTAAAGTGGTACTGTGTCGAGATCTGATTAATTACTTGGTCTGCGATCCCTACTCCTAAAAATTCTGATTTTGACATATTTATTTTGAAGTTGGAATGTGCGCTATATGTCTCTATTTCTGGTATTAGTGTCGAAAGGGACTGAAGAGGGGTGGTTAGTGAAAAAAGGATGTCGTCGGCGTATAGTGTTAACTTATATTGTGTGTTCTTTATGTGAATCCCTTGTATGCCTATGTTTTCTCTAACTTTAGAGGCTAGAACCTCCATGGCCATGACAAACAACAAGGGGGAGAGAGGGCAGCCTTGCCTCGTTCCATTTGATATGGGGAAGGGATCTGACAAGGAGTCATTTAATTTAATACGGGCTGTTGGTGAATGATAAAGGGCAAAGATTTTCTCTATAAGTTTCTCACCTATACCAAACCGGGCTAAAGTGAGTTTCAAGAACGTCCAATCCAATCTGTCGAACGCCTTTTCGGCGTCGACAGCTAGGAAAATCGTGGGGATTTTATGAGCTTTAGTATATTCGAGTAAATTTAGCATCTTGATGGTGTTATCCCTCGCTTCCCTATAGGGTACAAAGCCCACCTGGTCTAAGTGAATTAATTGGGGCAAAAGTCTATTGAGTCTGGTGGCAATAAGTTTCGCATAAAGTTTGATGTCTACATTCAATAATGAGATGGGGCGAAAATTAGAAGGGGTATCAGTTGATTTTCCTGGTTTGGGTATGACTGTAACGTGTGCCTCTAACATTGAGGAGAGAAACGGGTGGTTTTGATCTACGGCGTTAAATATGGATCTCAAATGTGGTATCAAGATGGGTGCATATTTTTTGTAGTACGAGACGGTGAATCCGTCTGGACCTGGACTTTTACCGGTGGGTAATTGCTTAAGGGCTGTGAGGATCTCTACTGCTGAGAAGGGGACCTCTAGATCAGCTGCCTGTGTCTCTGTTAACTTAGGTAGTGAAGCGTCTGCTAGATATGCAGTAGTAGAGCTAACTAGATCCACTAGGTCATTATTTTTTGGGAGACCATAAAGTTTGGAGTAGTACTCTATGAAGTGTGAGAGAATCTCTGGTGTAGTGTGTACCTTCTTATTTGTAGGGGTTCTTACTTCGTGAATAAAAGTTTTTAATTTTTTAAGTTTTAGCGATCGGGCAAGTAGCTTCCCTGCTCTGTTACTCTCAAAATAGAATTTCTGCTTAACCTTGAGAGCTAAGGCATTAGCTTCTGTTATCTGTTGATCGTGTACGATCTTTCTGGCTTGTACTAGCTCTGTTAAAATTTGTGAAGATGTGGGGTTTCTCTTGTGTTCATATTCCAGTTTAGCTAAGAGTTCCGTGTTTGTTTGGTGTAATGATCGCATTTTCTTTTTAATATACGCTTGGTGCTTGATGAATTCCCCCCTTATAAAACACTTGTGGGCTTCCCATACTATCAAAGGATCCGTTTCAGGAAGGGAGTTAAGTTGAAAGTATTCTGGGAGTAGCTTCTCAATTTTGCTATTAAGGACTGCGTTACTAAGTAAACTCTCCTCAAGTTTCCACTGAAATGTGCGTTTAGGTGCCGAAGGCCAATCAAGTCTTGTGATAACTGCGGAGTGGTCTGACCAGACAGTGTGTGAGAGTTTCGTCGAGAGGACGCTAGTCAATCCTTTTTGGTTAGTGAACTGATAATCTATTCTACTGTATGTACGATGCGGGGAAGAAAAGAAGGTATAATCCCTCCTCTCGGGGTGCTTGAATCTCCATATATCAAATAGGGTCTGTTCATACATTATTCTCCATAATTGTTTAAGTGCATGTTGTGAGATTGTGGGTTTGGGGTTTGTGGTGTCTAGTTGTGGTTGAATGGGCATATTGAAGTCCCCTCCCAGGTAAAGTGCTCCTATGGTATGATCTAATATCTGTGAGAAAGTCTTTTTAAAGAAAGGGAATTGCTTGGTGTTGGGTGCATACAGATTGACAAACGTCACCGGTGTGCCAAATAGCAGACCGGTCACACACAAGTATCTGCCCTCCACGTCGCTGTATGTTTGAAGTGGAGTGAAGGAGATGTCTCTGCCTATCAGGATGCTTACTCCGCTGCGTTTACGGTCAGATGAGCTATAAAAATGCTGTGTATAATATCCCCCATAGTACTTGGGTTCTTTTGACTTCAAAAAATGTGTCTCCTGTAGGAAAAGAATGTTACCCCCCTTCCTTCGAAGGTCTCTCATGGCCAGTGAGCGTTTCTGTGCTGAATTCAATCCCCTGGCATTTTGACTAATCAGTGTAAGTGTTCTATTGTTGGTGGTCATAGTTTATCTGTATGGATGTGCCTATTGAACAATGTGTGAAAGTGCCCTTAAGATCTAGAGTTGTTATTCGTACACTATAGTGTGAGTGGCTTACCTCACCCAGACCTCTGTTACATAGCATGAGCTTTAAAAACGTAAACAAAAACATAATATAGCATGAAACAACAAAAAGAGAAAAAAACATGTAGCATACATTAATTCTTAATATAAAACATCTTAAAATACGTAAGGTCATGTGACTTTGTTAGAACAAGGGGGGGTTGTAGACCAGCTCTTTTTTTACATTGCTTAATCTCAGATCTAACATTTGCCTATGGTAAAACAACCTTATTAGTTATATTCTCAACAATACTTTTTAAACAGTTTTAACAGAGGGTCGCTATAATAAAAAAGGAGTGCAGCATTTTTCAGTTATCATCGTGCTGCTGAGAGCTGTAATGGGGAGGGCTCTGCTTATGCAAGGTATTAGTGGTAGCTCCTAAACAAACTAGTAACTATATATTGTGACTGCATTATAGGTTACAGTGTTATGACAAAATCTAAGTAAGTACTGAAAACGTTATACGTTACCAAAGCACAGTTCGTTTGTATTGAGCATAGCCTAGGTGAGGGCTCCCTAATATGTCCTTTATTATAATCTATTTCAGGAGACAGTCTCTATGTTGTAGGTTGGGGCAAAGCGCCTCTAGGACGTGCTTGAGTCTGGTGTTTATGCCTGGGGTTAACCTTTTGCCAGTCCCCCACAGCTGTTCTGAGCGATTTTTTCTTGGGGGGTTCTGCCTGGTCTTCAACAGACAGGCCCTCCGGTGGATCTATTTCTAATGCTGAGCAGAAATCGTTGACATCTTCTTGAGACCTGCAGTTCAGCTTCCTATTCCCGTGAAGAACGTATAGATGGAAGGGGAATCCCCACCTGTATAAGATTTTCTTTTGACGGAGAAGTGCCGTCAAGGGAGCAAGATCTCTTCTCCTTTGAAGTGTTCGTTGTGACAAGTCCTGATAAAATTGAAGAACTGTACCTCGAAACTTTACTGGCTGGTGTTTGCGTGAAAGATTCAGTAGCTCTTCTTTCACCCCAAAGTCTTTAAACTTCATAATTATATCCCTTGGGGGCGCCGTATCTGGGGGTTTTGGCCTGAGAGCTCTGTGTGCCCTTACCCAAGGGATATCTGTGGAAGAGGGGATATTCTTTAGATGGGCAAAAAGTGCTGGGAGATAAGTTGGAAAATCCTTGGGTAACACGGATTCAGGGACGCCGCGTATTCTGAGGTTTTTCCGGCGACTCCGGTTTTCAAGATCTTCGATTTTATCGTGTAATTCGGCTATAATTGTTGTGTGATGATTTGTGGCATCCCGAACCACATTGACTTCTTCTTGGAGGTGATCAGAGAATTCTTCTAGTGCCTCCACTCTATTGCCCATGGAATGAAGGTCTTGCTTAATTTCAGCGATTTCTTCGCGTATGCATGAGCGGATAATATCCGCAATGTCCTGTTTGGACGCTAACGTAGAAAGGATAGCATTTGGTACAGAGGTGCTTTCTTCCAATCCTTCCATGTTTTTTTGCGGTGTGGTCGTCTTTTGTGAGAGTGATCTCCTGATCTCGTCACTTGTTGAGATCCTTGATCCTGAAGGAGAGAAAAACTGCTCCACGAGGGTGTCTTTTTGACTAGGTGTCTTCAATAATTTATGAGGTTTAGCTGAACGCTTGGTGTTCATGTTGCCTTAATGCCCTAGGGCTTTAACTGCGTGTTTGCCGAGTTTGTAAAACAGGGGCCACAATATGGTTGGCGTATTTGCTTAATGTATAAGCCCACTAGTGTATTCAGAGACTACAGTAATAAAGTCCATTCAATAGATACTTGATGTTACACAATAATATTCTTCAAGATGAGCAAAATGTGACCTGCTGTCTTTTGTGATGAATATGGTCCGAGAAATTGTCTCTTGTAGATTGGGAGTCTGTCTATATTATGTAGAGAGTGTCTGATATAAGTATTTAGGGGCTCTCATCAAAAGTGTCCCTGTATGTGATGTAATTACTCTTTAAATATAGTAACTTCCTTCTGCAATTAATTATTTTGCATAGTAATTTGCTTGGTGTCCCTGCAAAAGGATCTCTTATTCCCCAGCTGTATTATAGTATTACAGGCTATGTCTTTGAGAACCTTAGACTGGGAAGAGGAGTTTAGTTGCAAACCGCATTAATATATACTGTGTCCGTGCGGTGTTACAGGAGAGTATTATGAGACAGGCTGTGTTCTATCTCCTCTGTCTATGGAGGTGCATGCAGGGATCTAAGTGTATTTCCTCTTATATGCTATCTGATTGCGTGACGACAGTCTGCAATTAGAAAGTGCCGAGCTGCAGCGTCCGGGTACTGTGTCCCACTCTCCGTTGCAGAAAATTCCCGCCCTTGTGGGCTAATATGGCGGCGTACTGTCTGCTTGCGATTAGGAGGAGGGCACCATTTATCAAGGCATGTAAGGGTCTGTGGCTACTTGCGGGTACTTTAACTCACCGGTCACAGGATTGCTTATGCCGGTCCCGCGGCTGCGTTCTCAGTCTGTGGTTTAGGTTAGATTGAACGCCGGGAGCGTTCCGTGTATGTCCCCGGCCGCGGGGTTAGTGGTATTTAATGGTAACTCCGGTCCTCTTCGAGCTGCTCCATAGCCGTTTAAGGTTTATGGTTCCCTGCAGAAACGGCGATCTTGGCCATCTGTTGTATACTGGTTTGCTTAGATTTTTAAGGTTGCTTTAGGCATTTTCGTGGAGCTGTCCTGCAGAGCTATGGTGTTACACAGCCATCTTGGCTGCGGCCAGCTCCGCCCCCCGTAAACACATTTTTAACACATTTTTTTTGTGTGTTTACAGCCGATGCGGGGCATCCCAGTAGAAATTGCCAATAAACAACACCAGAAATGCAGCAATAATTAAATACAACAAAGCCCACCAAAGCACCCAGAGTAGTATTGAGTCCCAATTTGGGATTCTGAAAAGCAGATTTAGACTTGATCATTCTGGTGGCATACTGCAGTGTTAGCTCAAAAAAGTTACACAGAGAATTATGGTTTTTTTGTATATTACATAATGCGGCCATGTGTTATGGAGATGGGGAAGACATAGAGATAACCTTCTATCCCCGAGGAACATGACATGCCAGAGATTCTGGAAGAGGTTCTTGACAGTAGTACAGTGGCTGCAAGGACACAATTAATTGCCACGCAATTTTAATAAAGCAGCATGTTAAAATTCAGTTTTAGTTTGGTTTAAAATAGTTGCCTGTCATTGTATATTTCAAAGCCATATGTTATTTACAATCTAGCATCAAAAGACGAGTATATTATTAGGCTCTCATTTATGTCACTTTAATTTGAGAGAATGAAGCGTTGATTTTAGAAAAATCTGCATATCTAAAATTGGGTGGAAAAAAAAACCTTATGCACCTGTTGGCGCTCCAGACAGTAATGAAGTAATAACGTTTGTCAAATTTTCTTTTATCAAACTGTAACTGCAGCTCAAAAAATAAATACAAAATATATATAAAATATAAAACATACATATAACATCCAATTTCTATATAACGTACTTGATATTATTATTATTAGTTATTTGTAGAGCGCCAACAGATTCTGCAGCACTATAAACATGGGTATAATGTGCAAGGCGACAATTGTGGGAGACAAAGGGATAGAGATCCGAGAGTAGCACTGTTGTAAATCAGCTCTTATGAAGGTGAGCTACAAAGCAGCGAGGCTCATAAGCTTACATGCTAAGGGGTTTCAAGGGGATGACAAAATGAGGAGAGGGCCTAAGATAACAAAATGTTAGTGTATATTGTATGAGTCAAGTCTTTAAGGGGTACTTGAAAGTTTGGAAACTATTGAAGAGACTATAGCAATAACAAGACTTATTCGATACATTTTCAAGGTACATGTAAATATCAAAAAAGTCACAAAGAAGGGCAGGATCCAGCTTTTGTTCAAAATAAAATCCAACTTTTATTGGGCTCAGTTAAAACGCCAAATAGGCTAGAAGACAGCATACAAAATAGGTGTGTGTGAGCGTGACACCAAAGCTTACATGTTTCGTCACGCAGCCGTAATCATAGCCATAGGTGTCATGCAGGTGAATGCATTCTTAAAAAATCAGTGATACAATACAATTGGACAAAAGGTATATACAAAGCACGCCCACACTCCACAAATTTGAAGAATTATTAACTCTTTGTTCCCTGGACCTAACAACAGTAGTACACTTGCTATTTGGTACACATTAGGGAATTATTATATTAGTGAAAGATTTTAGTACTCAAAGTTGAGTGGTCTGGTAAGCAAACATATAAAACAAATTATGTAATGAATATTCTATACATAAAAACATTAGTTCTAAAATTTATAAAGACCACTACTAAATTTAATACCTATAAGCTATATATAACAAAGTAATGTAGGTGATATTCTATCAAATGAATTCAATTTAATTTATATATTTATAACTTTTTTAATATTCCCTATTGGGGAAATATTATTGTACCACAGAAATGTTACAAACAGATGAGCACTTTCAGGGAGAGAGGAACTTTAATCTGCCCTGTGTTATTGCTGAATAAATATTCTAGCATTTATGCTCATGTGTGTAACATATCTCTGCTATAATCTGTATAGAACCACAGAAATGTAGAAATGTGTAGATCCCATATATTAAATATAGTATAAGGGAAATGGAAGATGGGGGAAAAATAAAAATAAAAATGAAAAAGAAAAAGAAAAAGAAAAAGAAAAAGAAAAGAAAACAAACACAGAAATGGAAGTTCAAAATACCAAATGCAAAAAGCACTAAGCTAAATGTATAGGTTGAGTATGTAAAAAGATGGTGAAATATGAGATATGTAAATAAGTTCACTGTATGTATTATACTTATATTCAACATGTTATCCTAATAAATGAAACGTGTCACATGTCATTTACAGCTGAATAGAGGTATATGTGGCAAGTATAGTATCAGGAGAGTGACCAATGCTATTCCCAAAACTTGATTAAATCGTATCTCGAATTTAATCCTAAAGGTAACCTTGTTCTCAAAGTGTAGATCCAATACACTTCTCTTTTCGCAAGTATAGTTTCAAGGTTGCCTCCTCTCTTGGGCACCTTGGCTTGTTCAATTGCCACCCATCTGAGAGAGTTCAAGCTACAACTATGTTTGGTGGCAAAATGTTGAACCAGAGGTGTACTGGATGTACCTTTAGTGATAGTTGAGAAGTGTTCTCTAATACGGGAATTTATATCCCTAGAGGTTAACCCTACATATTGGACCCTGCACATAGTGCATACGATGACATATATGACATCAGTGCTTTGGCAATTAAGGCAGGATTTGATGGGGTATGTCTGACCTGTTATTGTAGAGGTAAATTCTTTTGTAACCCAGACAAAGTCACAGGGTTTGCACTTTCTGTGCCCACATTTAAACATACCTGAGTGTTGTAACCAGGAACTATTGTGTCGTGATGTCTGTTTTAGTTCTGTTGGGGACAGAATGGATGCCAATGTAGGACTTTTTTTATAAGAGCACCTAACCCCTTGTTTTACAGTTTCTACCAGCTTATCGTCAGCTGCCAGTAGAGGAAAATGTTTCCTAACTATATTACAGATCTGGGGATACTGTGTGCTAAAAGTTGTCACAAAGTGTACACCTTTAAAGTCATTATGTGTGGTTTTGGGTTTGTCTACCAGAAGTTGGTCCCTATCCAGCTTATCAACAGCTAGTCTAGCTTGTTTGATATGTCTACGGGCATATTTTCTATCTTTGAGTCTCTTTTCTAGACACTCAGCCTCATGTACATAGTCTGCGGTGTTGCTACAATTCCTCTTAAGCCTGGTAAACTGGCCTTTAGCAACAGCATAAGATGTGTTCTTAGGGTGGCAACTGGAGGCATGCAGAAGTGTGTTGCCTGAAATAGGCTTACGGTATACTTTAGAGGTGATTTTACCACTGCTTTCCCCAGTGAGGCTTAAGTCTAAATAGTTGATACATGTAGAATCTGTAGTGTAGGTGAAACTTAAGTTCAGATCGTTATTATTAATCATCTCAATGAAACTTATAATGTCTGCAGGTGAACCTGACCAAATAAAAAGGAGATCATCAATATAGCGTTTAAAAAAACAAATATATGATCTGTATGGGTTGCTATGGTCAAAGATGTTGTCTAGCTCCCATTTGCCAAGAAATAGGTTTGCATAGGAGGGGGCGTATTTCGCCCCCATGGCCGTACCGCATTTTTGCACATAGTATTGCCCTTCAAAGGTAAAGAAATTATGAGTCAATAGAAACTCTAAAATTCTTAGAACATATTTTTGAAAATCAGATGTATATTCAGTATGTGTAGTGAGAAAATATCTAACTGCCTCTATGCCCCTGTGGTGTGGTATTCTTGAATATAAAGAGACCACATCTACTGAAAGCCAGTGGTAATTGCTTTGCCAATTGATGTCAGTTAGAAGATTGAGTACGTGTTTTGAATCTCTAGTATATGTAGGTAATTGGTTGACCAATGGCTGTAGGATGGCATCAAGCCACTGGGACAATCTTTCAAATATAGAATCTATACCACTAACTATTGGGCGACCCTTTACGTTAGTGAGAGATTTGTGGACCTTAGGGAACATATGAAACACTGGGATCTTAGGATATTTGACATAAAGATAGTCAGCTGTATTTTCATCTATAAAACCGTGTTCAACGCCATCATCCAAAATATCAAACAACAATTTCTTGTACTCATTAGTTGGATTCCTTAGTAGGAGCGAGTAATCTGAAGGATTACTTAGCTGTCTAAGAGCCTCTGATATATAGTCTTTCCTATCTAGGACTACAATAGTGCCCCCCTTATCTGATGGACGAATTACCAAATCTGGTTGTTGTTGTAATGACCTTAGTGCTTCAGATTGTCTATTGGTTAAGTTGTTGGTTGTTCTATCTGTGGTTTCTTTTAATTTCTGCAAATCTGATTCTACTCGTGAATGAAATGTCTCTATTATTGGCCCTCTATTTTGTATCGGGTAGAAGGTAGATTTATTTTTGAATGATAACGCCCTATTGAGTGTTCCAGGGACACTGTTGTCCTCTGTGGCAAGTTTTTGAAGGGATATGAGATCACAAATTTCTGAAAAGGTGTTTATACCTATGTTGGGTGCAGTGTGAACTCTATCTGGTTCAAGGTTAGCGTTTTCATGTGGGGCATCTGCAAAGTGTTTCTTTAATGTGATATTCCTCACAAATTTATTAACCCCTTAAGGACCAGCGACGTACCCTGTATGTCGCTGGCCTTTTTTTGGGACTTGATTGTTTTATAGTGCGGTCTTGCCACCAGCGTTGAGACTGCTCTATTGCACAAAGCCTGCTGGAGGGAGTGCATTAATAACGTGTTCTTGCTAGACTTGTGCTATTATGTCCTGAAAAACCCTTAATGACCAGTGACATACAGGGTACATTGTGGTCATTAAGGGGTTAATATCTATTAGTGTCTGAAAGATGTTGAAGTTTGTAGTAGGTGCAAAACCTAGGCCTAGGGATAGTACATCTATTTGATCATTAGTCAATGTAACTGAAGATAAGTTAACCACACTATTTATTTGTATTTGGTCTGCGTGCGGTTGCCCCGTACTGGGTACCTCTCTTGATTGTTGTGTGTTGTCCCCCCTATGCCCTGTAATGGTGGGTCCATGGGAAAAACCTGATTTAGTAATGTCATGTCTTGGGTCCCTACATTCACAACATGTGCACTCATTTGTTCATTTGATCTATTAGTAGGGGTATATTTAGCGTTAGAATTTTTATCTTTAGATCTCACTGTTTGTGGTGTTAAACTAGGGGATACAGTATTGAGAGTGTTAGATGCATTAGAGACATTAGAGCAATTGGGCCCTATAGGAGCCTTAAGAATGCCCTGCTGTGTGTTAGAGATGGTATTTGTCTGAGTTACTATGTCTATTTCATTATCTCCACCTGAATTATATTCATCTGAAGATCTGTCTGTATCACTATCAGAAAAGCTAACTTGTTTGCGGTGACCCCTTCGATGCCTACGGTTACCCCTACGGTTTTGGTTCTGTGGTAAGCTTCGTCTATAGTTGGAGCGTTGCTTTTTGTTCCAAATATAGACTGAATTTTTCTGATAGTCTGTTTTGTCACGTACAAACTTGGTATGTTTGTTCTCCATTATAATTTGCTTACCACAGGCCAAAGACTCTTGTAGAATCTTATCAAATTTAGCAAAGTCAGGCTCAACACTTCTATTATTAAGCTCTATCTGAAGTGCATCTATTTCATGTTTAACATCATTCAAATGTTGTGTCCTATATTGTATCAATAATAACATTAATTGACATGAACATTCTGATAACACTGCATTCCATTTATCAACAAATTCTGTGTCCGTAGTATCAACATCAAAGGTGGGAAATTTGAAGATTCTCAGTCCTCTGGGAATCATTTGTGCTTTAAGATATGATTGGAATGTCCAAATGTCCCACTGTGCTTTTGTTTCTTTGAACAAGAGAGTCTCCATAGTTTCAAATAAAGTGCTAAGTGAGAGTGTCCCCTTATCCTCAGAAAATATTTTTTCACATTCTGTGGAACTATTACTACGTGCAGTAGCAGGTCTCAGGGAGAAATATTGTGGTACCGTTTCTTCCATTTCAAATCAGTGCTGATTTAAATATTTACAGCCCAAGTAGAATAGCAATATGTTTTCAATAGTAATAGTAAAGCCCCTGTGTTTGTAACTGCAGTGAGGAGTCTCCCTGGGTATCACCAGTAATACCCCAAATGACAACGATAAAAGTTTAGTGGGAGATATTCCTCAAATATGCAAACTACGGTGCAAGCAAATATGCATAATTTTTTCGTGTTGTGTCCGGGACTTACCCCATATGAGCTCCAGTCGCCCCCTTCTTAACGAACCTTCTGTGTCAGAGTTCTGGGCTGCCGGAGGACCTACACAGTCGCGATCTAAAGTATATCGATGGGCTAATAGCTCCAAAAGACATCCGGCACTCACATGCGGCTTTAGCAGCGTTCCTGTCTTGCCAAGCGCGTCCTCTGACGTCAGTCGTGACATGACGGGAATCTCCAGTCGGGGGGCGGTGCTCACTCTTCACCCGGGTTTAACAACAGATTACTAATACACAGAGGCTAAGCAGATCCAAGTGCTGGTGCAAAAGCGAAAAAGTCACAAAGAAGGGCAGGATCCAGCTTTTGTTCAAAATAAAATCCAACTTTTATTGGGCTCAGTTAAAACGCCAAATAGGCTAGAAGACAGCATACAAAATAGGTGTGTGTGAGCGTGACACCAAAGCTTACATGTTTCGGCACGCAGCCGTAATCATAGCCATAGGTGTCATGCAGGTGAATGCATTCTTAAAAAATCAGTGATACAATACAATTGGACAAAAGGTATATACAAAGCACGCCCACACTCCACAAATTTGAAGAATTATTAACTCTTTGTTCCCTGGACCTAACAACAGTAGTACACTTGCTATTTGGTACACATTAGGGAATTATTATATTAGTGAAAGATTTTAGTACTCAAAGTTGAGTGGTCTGGTAAGCAAACATATAAAACAAATTATGTAATGAATATTCTATACATAAAAACATTAGTTCTAAAATTTATAAAGACCACTACTAAATTTAATACCTATAAGCAATATATAACAAAGTAATGTAGGTGATATTCTATCAAATGAATTCAATTTAATTTATATATTTATAACTTTTTTAATATTCCCTATTGGGGAAATATTATTGTACCACAGAAATGTTACAAACAGATGAGCACTTTCAGGGAGAGAGGAACTTTAATCTGCCCTGTGTTATATACTGTGGTATTTTGAACTTCCATTTCTGTGTTTGTTTTCTTTTCTTTTTATTTTTATTTTTATTTTTCATTTTTATTTTTATTTTTCCCCCATCTTCCATTTCCCTTATACTATATTTAATATATGGGATCTACACATTTCTACATTTCTGTGGTTCTATACAGATTATAGCAGAGATATGTTACACACATGAGCATAAATGCTAGAATATTTATTCAGCAATAACACAGGGCAGATTAAAGTTCCTCTCTCCCTGAAAGTGCTCATCTGTTTGTAACATTTCTGTGGTACAATAATATTTCCCCAATAGGGAATATTAAAAAAGTTATAAATATATAAATTAAATTGAATTCATTTGATAGAATATCACCTACATTACTTTGTTATATATAGCTTATAGGTATTAAATTTAGTAGTGGTCTTTATAAATTTTAGAACTAATGTTTTTATGTATAGAATATTCATTACATAATTTGTTTTATATGTTTGCTTACCAGACCACTCAACTTTGAGTACTAAAATCTTTCACTAATATAATAATTCCCTAATGTGTACCAAATAGCAAGTGTACTACTGTTGTTAGGTCCAGGGAACAAAGAGTTAATAATTCTTCAAATTTGTGGAGTGTGGGCGTGCTTTGTATATACCTTTTGTCCAATTGTATTGTATCACTGATTTTTTAAGAATGCATTCACCTGCATGACACCTATGGCTATGATTACGGCTGCGTGCCGAAACATGTAAGCTTTGGTGTCACGCTCACACACACCTATTTTGTATGCTGTCTTCTAGCCTATTTGGCGTTTTAACTGAGCCCAATAAAAGTTGGATTTTATTTTGAACAAAAGCTGGATCCTGCCCTTCTTTGTGACTTTTTCGCTTTTGCACCAGCACTTGGATCTGCTTAGCCTCTGTGTATTAGTAATCTGTTGTTAAACCCGGGTGAAGAGTGAGCACCGCCCCCCGACTGGAGATTCCCATCACGTCACGACTGACGTCAGAGGATGCGCTTGGCAAGACAGGAACGCTGCTAAAGCCGCATGTGAGTGCCGGATGTCTTTTGGAGCTATTAGCCCATCGATATACTTTAGATCGCGACTGTGTAGGTCCTCCGGCAGCCCAGAACTCTGACACAGAAGGTTCGTTAAGAAGGGGGCGACTGGAGCTCATATGGGGTAAGTCCCGGACACAACACGAAAAAATTATGCATATTTGCTTGCACCGTAGTTTGCATATTTGAGGAATATCTCCCACTAAACTTTTATCGTTGACATGTAAATATCAGCCATATTTTTTCCAGATAGTTCAAGGTTGCTTTACAATACAGTCTAATTAAGTTATCCACTCACATTACACTTGTTTAATTTGTGTCAGTAAAATGAAGCAAAATGCATATAAAAGTCCATATGTACTTGTTTTGGCTCATCAAATAGTATTAAGGGAACACATATACATAACATAACAACACCAAGAATCATAGGAACCACCCAGTTCCATGTAAACATTACATAACTTCATTCACATTGTCAATCGTTTCACTCACAACAATTTTTAATAAAGTAATTGACCCATAATTTCACATGTAACTTGGAGAATTTTTTTGTGCTCAGCACCCTTTACTTTAGGAAAGGTTCTCATCTTTTTTCTATGCTATAGACTGGTATTTTCCAAAGCGTATTAGTGGCTTTCGTGGCATCACACAAGACAAATGTGACCGCATTGTATATGAGATGCTGAGGAAAAAAAAGAAACAGGGATTAATGTCTTAGGTGATACAGCAATCTCTGTAGATGGGATAAACTATTATAACTCAATTAGGAATCTGCCTTAAGTTTGTAAGTGCTACATGTATGACACATTTTTTAAATCTAAATTAGAATAAAAAAGGTCTCTATCTATATAAATATACATACGTAGTCATACACATTCCGATATATGTATGTATATTAATTTATATACAATTATGTGCATATACATACAGATATATATATATATATATATATATATATATATATATATATATATATATATATATATATATATATTAAGAATATATAAACTTCCAATTAAAGCTGCACTCTGTGTATCTAACACATCCAGATACTGTGGTTTTTTTTGTAAGTACATACATTATATATATATATATATATATATATATTATTTCAAATAGAAAGAGAAAAATGTTACTAATACCTGTTATATCATGATCTATGTTAGTGATAATGCTCCCAAACTTTGCAAGTTATCCTGCATAGAAAAGGAAACACTAGTGTTAATACTGCACAATATCTTTGGAAATCTGGAAGGAGTGGATAAGCTCAACAAACACCTGATTGCAGAGACCTGACAATTTGCATGTTTAAAACTCATACAATTGTAATATAAATATATTATATTTACCTGTGCCACGAGCACTTGAACTCTCCTCTGGTGTGTTGACACAGATATCTGGAATGGTGTCAGCCAAAGACAGGCTGTGCATAGTGTCTGAGCTTGAATTAACAAATGCATCGTGCCCATTAAGGTTTCGATTATTTAATGATCCATTTCGAGCCTGAGAAGTAGAGGGTCTTTTGCTGTAAGATGTAGACCTGCTGCTTCTGTCTTTATTCACAAGAGCACAAAAACACAACCCTTAGAACATTAGAATAGAATACTGCAAAGATAGCTCTCCATATAATTACAAAAAACATAAATGAATATGTTAATGTTAACATTAGAAAATAAATAGATTTGTTTGTGTACTTCAATACATTTCCATTTATTCTTTTGATACATTTACATGTAATATCCTTTATAACGTTAAAAACATGTTCTTAATTTCTCAATCACTTAGAACTTAAAACATACCAAGCTGATTTCTCAAGCCTGGATCTGATAAATATCTATACAATATTTGTCTTAATTATTAATGGATATGGTGGATGCAGTAAGCCAAGTGGAAAAATAATAGCATAAGTAAGAGAATAGTATTTTTCCCCAAAAAGAATAGAAAAAAGTCAAACACATATTAAAACACAAGGATTGTGGGGGGAAACTTTGGGGCAGTGGCCATGATAGGTCGCTAGACTGTCTGCTCCTTCAAGCCTCTGAATTAATCTACACAAAACCTCTTTCCTATAGCATCATTGAGTATTATATGCAACAACACTAAGTGTAACAAGCAAAACTCTCCTGAATGATATAAATATTACTAGGCTTGATGTTAGATTTACCGGATCATTCTGTAGGTTGCGGCCTACCACTTACCCCCGGCAGGACAACTGAATGTCTCTTACGTTACAGAGCAGCGATAACCGCAATACGCTGCACGATCTTAACAACAACTGCTTTTCTCACTACTTTTCTGCACTCAATTTGGGGCAATCTCTCCTGTGACAAATGGAAACTATCATGGAAGCGGTTGATTCCTGGGAACATAAAGTCCAATCGTTAATATACCAGCATTACCACGACCTGCAGTGGAGCTTAGGAGCCATGCTGACATCACTACAAGCAGATCTCCAGAAATCTGCAAAACGTAGCCCCTCGCAAACTCACAGCCCAGAGAAGCTGTCAGCGAAAGAGAACATAATTCCTTCAGCCCAGTGCAACCCACAACAAATCTCCACACATGGATCTCAGTGTCGGGAGACAACTGCGCACTTGTCTATCTACAAGAAAAGGATGGACGCACCGATAACCCCACATCTCACCTCAGAAACACAAACTCCTTTTGCAGAGTCAATCTGGACACCAGTGAATAATTTCAAGTGCCGCAGGCTTCTATACACAACAGAGATGTTGCCTACATGGGAAGATGGCATAATACCATAAGTCTGAAGCTTGTCAGGGACAAAGTTTGGGTTCTGAAAAATGGCTTTTGAAAAATGAACTTTGGCCTTACCGCAAAATGACTTAAGTAGACTTTGTAAAGTCTTTTTTCTATGGGACTTCCATAGCGCTGATTTTACGAGTCTGTCCTGGGAGGCCAAAAAGTGAGCGGTACACCCTCTACCTTCAAGATCCCTAATGCATTTTAAAGTCAGTAGTTAAGAGTTTTATGGTACAACGCTGTAGCATAAAACTCATAACTAAAGTGCTAAAAAGTACACTAACACACATAAACTACCTATTAACCCCTAAACCGAGGCCCTCCCACATCGCCGCCACTAAAATAAAATTTGTAACCCCTAATCTGCTGCTCTAGACATCGCCGCCACTATAATAAACATATTAACCCCTAAACCGCTGCGCTCCCGCCTCGCAAACACTAGTTAAATATTATTAACCCCTAATCTGCCACCCCTAACATCGCCGCCACCTACATTATACTTATTAACCCCTAATCTGCCGCTCTGGACATCGCCGCCACCTACATTATACTTATTAACCCCTAATCTGTTGCACCCAACATCGCCGACACCTACATTATTTTTATTAACCCCTAATCTGCTGCACCTAATGTTGCCGCAACCTACCTACACTTATTAACCCCTAATCTGCCGCCCCCAACGTCACCGCCACTATTCTAAATATATTAACCCCTAAACCTAAGTCTAACCCTAACACCCCATAACTTAAATATAATTAAAATAAATCTAAATAAAACCTACTATCATTAACAAAATTATTCCTATTTAAAACTAAATACTTACCTATAAAATAAACCCTAAGCTAGCTACATTATAACTAATAGTTACATTATTCTAAATATATTAACCCCTAAACCTAAGTCTAACCCTAACCCTAACACCCCCTAACTTAAATATAATTACAATAAATCTAAATAAAAATTAATATTATTACCTAAATAATTCCTATTTAAAAATAAATACTTACCTGTAAAATAAACCCTAAGCTAGCTACAATATAATTAATAGTTACATTGTAGCTAGCTTAGGGTTTATTTTTATTTTACAGGCAAGTTTGTATTTATTTTAACTGGGTAGAGTAGTTATTAAATAGTTATTAACTATTTAATAACTACCTAGCTAAAATAAATACAAAAATACCTGTAAAATAAACCCTAACCTAAGTTACAATAACACCTAACACTACACTACAATTAAATAAATTAACTAAATTAAATACAATTAAATAAATTAAATACAATTAGCTAAAGTACAAAAAAGCAAACACTAAATTACAGAAAAAAACAAACAAATGATAGATCTTTAAACTAATTACACCTAATACCTAAAACCTAATAGTTCTATCAAAATAAAAAAAAAGCCACCGAAAAATAAAAAAAAACCCTGGCCTAAACTAAACTATCAATAGCCCTTAAAAGGGCCTTTTGCGGGGCATTGCCCCAAAGTAATCAGCTCTTTTACCTGTAAAAAAAAAAATACAAACACCCCCCAACAGTAAAACCCTCCACCCACACAACAAACCCCCCCAAATAAAAAGCTAACTAAAAAAACCTAAGCTCCCCATTGCCCTGAAAAGGGCATTTGGATGAGCATTGCCCTTTAAAGGGCAATTAGCTATTTTGTGACCCAACACCCTAACCTAAAAATAAAACCCACCCAATACACCCTTAAAAAACCTAACACTAACCCCCTGAAGATCGACTTACTGTTCTGAAGACCGGACATCCATCCTCAAGGAAGCAGCAGAAGTCTTCATCCAAGCCGGGCAAAGTGGTCCTACAGACGGGCAGAAGTCTTCATCCAGACGGCATCTTCTATCTTCATCCATCTGACGCGGAGCGGCTCCATCTTCAAGACATCCGACGCGGAGCATCCTCTTCATCCGGAGTCTTCTTACTGAATGACGGTTCCTTTAAGTGACGTCATCCAAGATGGCGTCCCTTAGATTCCGATTGGCTGATAGAATTCTATCAGCCAACCGGAATTAAGGTAGAAAAAATCCTATTGGCTGATGCAATCAGCCAATAGGATTGAGCTTGCATTCTATTGGCTGATTGGAACAGCCAATAAAATACAAGCTCAATCATATTGGCTAATTGGATCAGCCAATAGGATTGAACTTCAATCCTATTGGCTGATTGCATCAGCCAATAGGATTTTTTTCTACCTTAATTCCGATTGGCTGATAGAATTCTATCAGCCAATCGGAATCTAAGGGATGCCATCATGGATGACGTCATTTAAAGGAACCGTCATCCAGTAAGAAGACTCCGGATGAAGAGGATGCTCCGCATCGGATGTCTTGATCATGGAGCTGCTCCGCGTCGGATGTATGAAGATAGAAGATGCCGTCTGGATGAAGACTTCTGCCCGTCTGGAGGACCACTTCGCCCGGCTTGGATGAAGACTTCTCCCGGCTTCGTTGAGGACTTCGGCCCAGTTTGATGAAGACTTCTGCAGCTTCCTTGAGGATGGATGTCTGGTCTTCAGAACAGTAAGTCAGTCTTCAGGGGGTTAGTGTTAGGTTTTTTTAAGGGTGTATTGGATGGGTTTTATTTTTAGGTTAGGGCTTTGGGCCACAAAAGAGCTAACTGCCCTTTTAAGGGCAATGCCCATCCAAATGCCCTTTTCAGGGCAATGGGGAGCTTAGTTTTTTTTAGTTAGCTTTATATTTGGGCGGTTTGTTGTGTGGGTGGTGGGTTTTACTGTTGGGGGGTGTTTGGTTTGTATTTTTTTTTACAGGTAAAAGAGCTGATTACTTTGGGGCAATGCCCTGCAAAAGGCCCTTTTTGAGTTTAGTTTTTTTTATTTTGGGGGGCTTTTTTATTTTGATAGGGCTACTAGATTAGGTGTAATTAGTTTAAAGATCTGTAATTTGTTTTTTATTTTCTGTAATTTAGTGTTTTTTTGTTATTTAGCAAATTTAATTTATTTAATTGTATTTAATTTAGTTAATTTATTTAATTGTAGTGTAGTGTTAGGTGTTAGTGTAACTTAGGTTAGGTTTTATTTTACAGGTACTTTTGTATTTATTTTAGCTAGGTAGTTATTAAATAGTTAATAACTATTTAATAACTACTCTACCCAGTTAAAATAAATACAAACTTGCCTGTAAAATAAAAATAAACCCTAAGCTAGCTACAATGTAACTATTAATTATATTGTAGCTAGCTTAGGGTTTATTTTACAGGTAAGTATTTATTTTTAAATAGGAATTATTTAGGTAATAATATTAATTTTTATTTAGATTTATTGTAATTATATTTAAGTTAGGGGGTGTTAGGGTTAGGGTTAGACTTAGGTTTAGGGGTTATTACATTTAGTATAGTGGCAGCAAAGTTGGGGGCGGCAGATTAGGGGTTAATAAATGTAGGTAGGTGGCAGTGATGTTAGGGATAGCGGATTAGGGGTTAATAATATTTTACTAATGTTTGCGAGGCGGGAGTGCGGCGGTTTAGGGGTAAATATGTTTATTATAGTGTCGGCGATGTCCGGAGCGGTAGATTAGGGGTTAAAAAATATAATGTAGGTGTCGGCGATGTCGGGGCGGCAGATTAGGGGTTAATAAGTGTAAGATTAGGGGTGTTTAGACTCGGGGTTCATGTTAGGGTGTTAGGTGTAAACATACATTTTATTTCCCCATAGGAATCAATGGGGCTGCGTTACTGAGTTTTACGCTGCTTTTTTGCAGGTGTTAGACTTTTTCTCAGCCGGCTCTCCCCGTTGATTCCTATGGGGAAATCGTGCACGTGCACGAGCACGTACGACCAGCTCACCGCTGACTTAAGCAGCGCTGGTATTGAAGTGCGGTATGGAGCACAATTTTGCTCAATGCTCACTTCTTGCCTTTTAATGCCAGGTTTGTAAAAACCGTAATACCAGCGCTGCAGGTAAGTGAGCGGTGAGAAAAAACTGCTCGTTAGCACCGCACAACCTCTAATGCAAAACTCGTAATCTCGCCAAAATACTTCTGACTATAAAGATAATTTCATATTTTATATATATAAAAAAAAATATATGAAAATTTAAAAAACCAGTATATCAACAACAATGTAATAGCAGCGTTTGTAGCAGCAGTTTTAACAAACCGTAGTAATATATCAACAACAATGTAATAGCAGCATTTGTAGCAATAATATATCGGTGTTAGTCTAAACAGCACAACTGTGTCAGTTTATACTGTACAGCACTAATTAAGTAGCAAAAAATAAACCTTTTTTGTCCACTAAAATATTTTTATATTTCAAAAGGTATTAAGCATAAAGAACATATATAGGAAAAAATATATATTCAAATTTTAAAAATAGCAGTTGCAGTATATCAACAACAATGTAATAGCAGCATTTGTAGCAACAGTTCATAACAATATCTCAACAACAATAAAATAGCAGCATTTATAGCAGCAATGTATCTGTGTTAGTCTAAACAGCACAACTGTGTCAATTTATATAGTACTAATTATGCAGCAAAAAATAAACCTTTTATGTTCACTAAAACATTCGTATATTTCAAAAGGTATTAAGCATAAAGAACATGGATGTCTCCCTTTAGATTTGCTGGCGTTAAAAAATATACCACCTTAATAAAAACGGTTTTACCACCTTAAATTCAAAAGAGCCATATTACTCATAGGTATTTGTATTTTTAAGTCTTTTTAGACAAAACTATATAAATGTGTGTTTGCCTTGATAAGTCTTTTATGGACTTTAGGATATCAGTTTCCAAAAACTTTGCCGTTCAGTCCCTAATGTCACTATGTGACTATCTCAGCAGCTTTCCAAACCAGCTTTTTAACAGCTTTTCCAAAACAGCCTGGAAAAGCTGTTAAAAAGCTGGTTTGGAAAGCTGCTGAGATAGTGCATAAGTGCAATATTTAGGATGTTTAGCTAGATTATTCTATGCATGTTAACTATGTTTGAACCCTAACTAGGGGTTACCAAAGCAATCTTTGTTTAACCTGCTTAGTTATACAAGTTGGGATATAGATTACTATTATGTCTAACTGCTCTAACACTATTCAAAATAGCTCCCTAGAGAGGCTGCAGTGAATTCACCCTTTGCTACCTTTTATAAAAATCATATGTGCACAATATAGGATGTTTAGCTATATTCCTATGTGTCAGCTAACTATATTTGAGCCATAACTAGAGGTTGCCAGAGCAATTGTTACTTACCCTGCTTAGTTATACACATTTGAATATTGATTCTTATTCTGCCTAACTGCTCTAACACCACTCTTAATAATTTTCTGTAGAGATTTCACCCGTAGCTCCCCCTTATAAGAATACATATATCTACTATATAGGATGTTTAGCTATATTCCTCTATGTAAGTTAACTATATTGGAATCCAATCAGAGGTTATTAGAGCAAAATTTGTTTACCCTGCTTGGCTGTACAAGTTGGGAAATAGATTTTTATTATGCCTAACTGCTTTGACATCACTGTTAATGGCTCCCTGCAGGGAATTCACCCATAACTCCCTCTTACAGGAATTCATATACACTATTTCTATTAACACAAGAGTAACTAAATGTAAAGTTTAAGGATGGAATAGGAGTATCCCACTCAGCACAAATATTTAATTGTAGTTTGACATGTAATTTTAAGTTTGACCTCACTGGCCTATGGATTTAAATTGATGTGCTGTTAGTGGCTGAAACAGCATGGCATTTGTGACATGCAGCTAAGTGGGTCCAATCTAATAAGAAATGCTAATATCTGCTATATCTTATGATTAGAGATAAGCTTAAGACATATACGCAACTGAGGTGTGAAGGGAATACCCACTACATATTCTAACATCTAAACTCACATCAATACATAATTATATTATATTATCTCCCATGATTGCTGATTGTACCACATCATCTAGGTATCATACAATCCAATCAAACCTAACAGATAAGTGCCTGCTATTATATGCTTATATGTTGTCAAATGTCATAACCCATCTAGATAATATATTGTTGTTTATCCATTTTGAACCATTTGGGCTCACTCACCTGCATATTTTGCTTGAACACTGCCTATTAGATATAGAAAACTAACTTGAAGTACAGCATTTGAGAGATCATATACTGTTCATAAGCCCCTACTATCCCCCTAATACTTTATTGCATCGGAAGCAACCCAAGAGTAGCCACAATATATTCAAAAGGTGGTTCTTTATTATTAAGTAACATTCATTTAAGTTATGATCTTCTACTTATTGCTTGTACAAATAATGTAGCTCATGTATGCCTTACCTTGACAATATACAGTATATCTTCAGTATTCCATATTGCTCACATCCTCTAAACACCTTAATTGTGATGGTATCAGTATTTTATTTGGTGTTTATAACATAGCATATTAGCTCCTTAATTATTATGACATTATGATCTTATATAGTGTCTTTAAACTAATATATTTTCAAATGTGATCACATATTTGTTTCCTTTGTTTTGTACTAATTAATGTTATAATATTCATTGTGTGGTATATTGGTCATACCTTCTATACTTATTTCAGAGGTTGGGTTCAAGTGAGATATTAAGGTACTTTCTAGACACTACATAATTTATTCTAAGCTAACATAGGTGAACATAGAGTGACCATATATATCATTCTATTCCCTCTAGATACTATTTTAGATCATATGGGTCCAAGAGTGACTCATTGCAATATGAAAGGGATTTAAAACATAAAAAATGAGGTTTCAGTTTAGCTTGTTATGCACATCCACCGTGATTTTACGTATTGTCTTCTTTGAAAAATTTCTAACTACATATGACTGTAACATGTTTATTTATTCTTTTGCAATATCATATTGTAAGCGAGTTAATATGTTTTCAAATATTCTTGTAACATGTTTCTTTAAGGATGTTTTTTCTAATAACCTCAATAAAAACGTATTAAATAAAAAAAAAAACCCCACAAGGATTGTTCCTTTAATAATAGTATTGAACATCAATACACCAACTGTCAAACAACAACATGCCAATGTCTATGTCAATATCTAATACAAGGCTAGTTACAAGTGGAACCCTACTTAGCATTTTCACTAGATTGCTAACCGTACTAGCAGTAAACTGTTAGCACTGGTATTATGAGTTGAAAATAAAAAGATATCGCTCCCTAGCCAACCTGACGCGCGCAAAAATCCAAAATTACAATATCGCGCACGAGATAACCTATTTTCCCTTAGAAGTCAATGGAGAAAAAAAAGTGGAAAAAACACCCTACTCTCGCGCTAACCCGAACCGCCATAAGCCCCTATTCTAATAACCCCTAAACCGCCACATAGCCCATTGCAAAATCCCCACTACACTGTTGAAAATAATAAGCAATATCTGTAACTGTTTTTCCTGCAGTGCTTAGTGAGGTCTGAATGGGTTAATTTCTATGCAGGCATTGTTAGTCAGGAGGGGCCTGTCTTGCTTAAGGGCAATGTTTTATAGTAGCTAGTGTATGTCTCTTTATTTTTCTTCTAAATCTAATCCTTATCTATCCTTGTATCTAAACATTCAATTCCCTTGTTGTCCTAGTAGGCCAAACATATGTGAGTATATGGATGGATGTATACCATAAATTAGTAAGCTTGTAGAATGATATGCTTTTTACACAGCTCTCTTTGTTAACATAAGAGCAGACATTAGTTCATCCCTGACCTTTGCCCTTTTTTGATATACGGTCAGACAGTTAAACCAGCTACTTTGAGGAATAGAACTTAGTGAATGGAATTGTGTCTAAACTGTATTTTTTTACTTATGTTATAACCATATTTGATGGAAACCCTTGCATTTTAGCCAGCCAATCATAAACTGTATTTGCCTAGATATGGAGTTCAGGAATGCCCTGCCTCCTGTATAAATGTTTGGGAAGGGGACTGACCCCCCCAGAGAAAACTTTGTATTCATTCTCTCCTCACTGCAGTGTGTTTTTCAATAAACAAAACCTCCACATCCTCAATGCCCCCATACTGTTTTATAGCTTCTAGAATCTCTGCTGCAAATTCATCTGGGGTCTGATCCTTTCTTTGTTTCATACTATTAATTCTGCCCCAGTTTACCTCAATTTTAAAAGTATTTTGAATTAGAGTTTGCAAATGTGTATACCACATACCCAATTGTGTTGTATCTCTTTCATCACGCAGACTGTTCCAATTGGGGATAGCACTATTCACTGCATCCACCCAATTGTAAGGATCTGCATCATATCTGGCAATGAACTTAGTTCGCTCTGAAGGGGTCAAAACTGACTCCATCAGTTGCCATATATCCCTAGTTGTCGGGGAATATGAGCAGCATACTATTCTTAATCTTTTTGCAAATTCTTGGGGATTTGTGGTAGCTGAAGGGAAATTACTCTGCATAGCCATTATGTCCTGGGGGGTCCAGGGTAAGTGTATTCTCCTGATTTATAATTGACACTGGAGCTTCACGATCCACTTTGTCTAGTAAATTGTCCTCTCATATAAAAATGTCAGATGAAAAGCCCTTAATGATTACTGGAGTTGGAAATAAGAGTATTCCACACCACATTTCAGAACCCCTGAGTGTAACTGTAGGTCCTTTAACAGAGCAACATGCCTTTTTGTTAAGTCCAACCTGCCCAATAAATTTACTGGGGAAAGACTTATTGTGTAAACTAGGGTGTACAGTATACTGTACACCAGATGGAGTCTTCCTCGATGTGCCTGGAGGGAAGCAAGACAGTGTATATGCTGCCTTGGAACAACAAGAAGAAAGCAATGGTGACTTTTCACTCCCTCCTAAATTTGATCAATTGCCAGAATCCCTATGGGCTAAAGAGGTTGATGATGTGGGATTAATAAAATCAGCAGGGGACATTGTTATTGAACTCAACGACAATGCCAAATTACCCCGCATTCCTCAGTACCCCCTAAGTTTATATTAAACCTATAATACAGCAATTGCTGAAACAAGGAGTTCTTAAAGAAACTGTAAGCCCCTGTAATACTCCTATTCTCCCAGTTCGCAAACCACATACTAACCCCCCTGTGTACAGGTTTGTCCAGGATTTAAGGGAATTGAATGCAGCTGTAAAAGCATCTTTCCCAGTTGTGCCCAATCCTGCTACCATAATGTCATCCATACCAGAAGATGCCAAATATTTTTCAGTTATAGATCTGAGCTCTGCATTCTTTAGTATCCCATTGCACCCTGACAGCCAGTACCTATTTGCATTCACCTACACTCTAGGGTCTGGCCCCCCAAAACAATATACATATCAACGTATCCCAATGGGTTACACTGAGAGTCCAGCTATATTCACTAAGATTTTAGCTGAGGATCTGAAAGATGTCCAAACCACCCAAGGAACAGTCTTAATTCAGTATGTGGATGACCTACTGGTCGCTGCACCCACTCAGAAGCAGTGTTTAGAGGACGCACTAACACTACTTAAAATTTTGGCAGACAAGGGGCATAAAGTAAATAAAAGGAAGTTACAGGTAGCGAAGGCAGAGGTAAAATACTTAGGACACCTCATTAGCCATCACACAAGAAAGTTGAGTCAGGACCGAATAGGACCTATATTACAAGCCCCACGTCCAACCACAGTAAAGGGAGTTAGAGCATTCCTAGGAATGGCAGGATATTGTAGACAGTGGATTCCTGCTTTCTCAGAACTAGCTGCACCTCTGCAGGCACTTACACGTAAGGGAGTAACACAGCCCCTCCCTTGGTCAAAGGAATGTGAGAATGCTTTCACAGCACTAAAGAAAAGTCTCTCCAGTGCTCCAGCATTAGGTTTGCCTGCATACTCTATTCCTTTTACTTTGTACTGTCATGAACATAATGGTCATGCTGTAGGAGTTCTCAATCAGTCATATGGGGGCAAACAAAGACCTGTAGCATATTTCAGCACAGCACTAGACAGTGTGGCTTTGGGATTTCCCACTTGTATGCGCGCAGTGGCAGCTGCTGCTTTACTAACAGACTCATGTCAGAATTTAGTATTGGGACATCCCTTGAATGTAAAAGTACAGACACTCCTCATGCGCAACTCCACACAAATATCTAATGCCCGACTCACAAAATATGAGTGCATACTGACCGGGAGCGAGAATATAACTATATCTCGGTGTCCACCTTTAAATCCAGCCTCCCTGTTACCCATCTTACAAGAGGAGGGTGAATACCTTGACTTTGTAGAGGTTACAGACATAATAGAAACAGTTCGCCCAGACTTACAAGAAACCCCTTTACAAAACCCTGACTTGGTGTTATATGTAGATGGTTCTTGTTATTGTACAGAAAAAGGGACGAGAGTAGCAGGCTATGCAGTTGTTTCTAACACGGAGGTGGTAGAAATGGGACCCGTGAGTATAAACTCAGCACAGGTAGCAGAACTGGTAGCTTTAACTCGCGCCTGCATCATTGCAAAAGACAAATCTGTAAACATTTACACAGACTCACGCTATGCCTTTGGGGTAGTGCATGATTTTGGAGTATTGTGGAATGTGCTTCCAAAAATGATTGCAGTCATTAAAACAGCAGCGCACACACAGGGAACTGACACAATAAGCAAGGGAAATGCTTATGCAGATAAGGTGGCAAAGTCAGCAGCCCTAGACAGTCTAACAGTTTATCCCAGCATCCCCACCCAAGAAGAGAGAGACGGTCCACTAGTTTGTTTAGAGGCATATTATGACAACATGCTGCAGGAAGAAATAGAAAGGTGGCGCAACCTAGGGGCCACATTAGAAGGTAATAACTGGTATGGTCCTAACAAACTTCCAGCCCTTCCCACTTCTCTCATGCCCTACATAGTGCGGCTTGCTCATGGTATCTCTCATGTTAATAAAGAAGCTATGCATGGTATTATCTCTTCCCATTGGTGGGCACCTGGGTTGAGGCAGGCAATAGATGCAGTGTGTTCAGCCTGTGTGGTATGCTTACAGCATAATGTAGGAAAACCTGTGAAACCAGTACAGCTTAATCACCCACCTTGCCCCTGGGGACCTTTTGTCAATTTGCAAATGGATTTTATTGAACTGCCTAAAGTACTTCATTACAAATATGTATTAGTAATAATAGACACCTTCACAAATTGGGTAGAAGCGTATCCCTGTGCATCGGCTGATGCTAGGACAGAAGCAAAAACATTGCTCCAGGAGCTTATTCCTAGGTATGGCCTACCCCAACATATATACTCAGATCAGGGTACACACTTTACAGGACAGATAGTACAGGAGGTTGCCAAAGCCTTACACATCCTATATCATTTGCATTGTTCACATTATCCTCAGAGTGCTGGCGTAGTTGAAAGAGCTAATGGCATTCTGAAAAACAAACTGGCAAAAATCTGTGAGGAAACAAAATTGAAATGGCTGGATGCTCTGCCTCTGGCATTAATGGCAATGCGTTCCACTGCAAACCGTAAACACAAATTGTCACCTCACGAGATTCTCCTAGGTAGACCAATGAATACTGGTTTAACATTTGCTCAGAAACAAATAGGCTGTAAAGATCATAATATATGTGATGATGCTATTAGAGACTATTGCATGCAACTAACATCAATACTTAAGTCTCTCCATCTCCAGGTACGTGCAGTGCAGCCACAGACATATTTGCCCTAACAAACCTAATTGTTCCCCCCTCCTAAATCATTGTTGCAATGTCTCTGAGGGCTATGTCACTAATGATTTCCACAACTGGCGATATAATTCAACCATAGGGAACTCCACTCTCTACAGGGATCTACTTATATCATGGTTTTCTGCAATCCCATTAAAATTTCCTTTTTCAAATCCTAACTGTAATCCTTCCCAATCATGGATGTTAATTGACAATCTGTATTTTCTATGCGGCCGCTGGGCCTACAAGAGTATGCCATGTGCATGGAGGGGTACTTGTTACTTAGGTGTTATTATCCCAGCCCTATATAGCACACAAACCCTACCTGAAGGGCGTTTGCGTAATAAACGTGAGATTGCAGGTTCCAAGGTAAAAAATTCAGATAACTCTGATCTTACTGTCCGTACTGGTATAGGTGATAGAGTTTACATGGGCATACTCCCCTGGTATGGTACTGTCCAACTGCAGTATAAATTAAATCTCCTCATGGACATATTAGACGACATTTTTAACTCAACACACCATTCTTTACAGTTGTTAAACCAGGAACAGAAACAAATACATCTTGTGGCCCTGCAAAACCGCCAAGCCTTAGATATCATGTTAGCTGCTGAGGGCGGAGCATGCTCTTTAATAGGGGCTCAATGCTGTGTTTTTATTAATGATTCCAGTGTAGCAGTACAAGATGACCTTGATCAAATTACTAAATTACAGGTTAACATGAGAAAAGTGCATGACATTAAGTTCAATGGTTTTGATGTTGATTTAACCTTTGGCCTGTCAGGATGGCTCGGTAAATTGGGGGTGCAGATACTGCAAGGTTTGCTAATCTTTGTCATACTAATTGTTTTTCTTTCTCTTGTAGTAATCTGTCTCAAATTAATGCTACACAAGCTCTGTAACCTCGTCAGCCCAGCAACCAGCAGACTGATGCCCTCCTGTGAAGCTCCAGCCTTGCATGTGCCCCATTGTTATGACCACGGCAACTCTGCACTGCAGTTTGAGATGGAATTCACCCGACTAAATCATATTGCTGTTTGATGCTATTTTCAGAGTTTAACAGCATCAGAGGAGGGACTGTTGAAAATAATAAGCAATATCTGTAACTGTTTTTCCTGCAGTGCTTAGTGAGGTCTGAATGGGTTAATTTCTATGCAGGCATTGTTAGTCAGGAGGGGCCTGTCTTGCTTAAGGGCAATGTTTTATAGTAGCTATTGTATGTCTCTTTATTTTTCTTCTAAATCTAATCCTTATCTATCCTTGTATCTAAACATTCAATTCCCTTGTTGTCCTGGTAGGCCAAACATATGTGAGTATATGGATGGATGTATACCATAAATTAGTAAGCTTGTAGAATGATATGCTTTTTACACAGCTCTCTTTGTTAACATAAGAGCAGACATTAGTTCATCCCTGACCTTTGCCCTTTTTTGATATACGGTCAGACAGTTAAACCAGCTACTTTGAGGAATAGAACTTAGTGAATGGAATTGTGTCTAAACTGTATTTTTTTACTTATGTTATAACCATATTTGGTGGAAACCCTTGCATTTTAGCCAGCCAATCATAAACTGTATTAGCCTAGATACGGAGTTCAGGAATGCCCTGCCTGCTGTATAAATGTTTGGGAAGGGGACTGACCCCCCCAGAGAAAACTTTGTATTCATTCTCTCCTCACTGCAGTGTGTTTTTCAATAAACGAACCCTCTTTAACCTGTCGTGGTCTGAAGAGTTATTCAGTCCAGGCTGAATATCACCAACAACACTATTAACCTTTAAACTGCCAGCCCCCACATTTCGAAGTCCCCACTACACTATTAACCCCAAGCCCGCCACATAAATTAACCCACTATACTATTAAAGGGACATTAAACACTAAACAAATACTAGATAGAATGATGCATTCAAAGAAAATATTAGTCTGAGAATAACATGTAGATGTATTTTTTAAAGTTTCATTAGTTGTTTAAATATTGACAAAATAAGTGTAAAGTTTTAGTGTCTAAAACAATAAAAACTCCCATGTTGTAACTTAGGTTACCTTCTCTGCTGTGGCCACTTAGACACAGTTATAAATAGGTCACTAGAGTGTGCAGTCAATGGCTGTGTGGAATATAACAGTGTTCTGCACTTCCATTTCTAACAGGAACTGAAAAGCTCACAAATTCATAATGTAATTACAGGAAAAGGGGACAAAATAAATAATGAAAGTATATTGCAGATTTTTTTTGTATTTGTGATTTATAATTTTATAATCTCATCTCAAAGTGTTTAATGTCCATTTAATTCTTAAACCACAACTCCCCAACACAAATGAACCCATCTAAATGCAATTACTTTTAATTTGTATTGAGAAGTATAATATTTTCTGACAAGTTTAAAAGTTAATCCAATATTCCCTCCCCTGTATCATGTGAAAGCCAATCACAAATGCATACAGAAATATACTGTGAACTTTTGCACATGCTCAGTATGAGCTGGAGCCTCAGAAAGTGTGCATATAAAACAAACATACATGCTTTGAATTTGGAAGTATATTGGAAAGTTGTTTTAATTGCATGCTTTATCTGAATCATTAAACTTTATTTTTGAATTTAGTAGCCCTTTTATTACTAATTGTATGCAACAGAATACTCCCAGGTTTTTACACTTCTGCACTCACAGTTATAGGTAAACTAGGCTGTCACTAAGGCTCTGCATTAAATCACAAAAGTTATAGAGCAATCAAGGAATATTAAGCATTACCGTGCTACACTCCACCGCCTCAATTAAAAATAAATAAAGTTATCAAGGTACATTGGTAGCTGTATAAAAACAAACTTTATTCTTCCATTGTTAAAAGAAATATAAACAGGCAAAACAGATGTCTAAAACAAAATACACAAAAACAGCTGATTCGTTCCTGCTTTCAGTCGTACTCCAAGCTGCATACTAAAATCAAAAGGCCCATAACTTTTAAATGAAATTAAGTATTCATATTGGATATTCCTGCTATGACATAATTTCTTACACTTAATAATTTGGTTGCTGTAACAAATAACTCATATTTATTATGCTTACAAAAAAATAGGCATATGAAATCTGTGGATACGAAGAGAGAAGCGCTCTACCAGGAACTAACAACAGCTCAGTTACTTGTTCTATGGCGATTTACCACCCGGAAGCAGCCTCTTTTAGACCAGTGTGCTTTTCACAAAAGAAAACTTTCCTGAAGTATATCAGTCTGATCCTGCCAAGTAAGGTCAGTCCAGCCCCGAAATACCAGGCAATTCTCCTCTCAACAAGGAACATGACAACCCCAGACAATCGTTTCGGCCTCCTATGGGCCTCGTCAGTGAGGTGCAGCCACATTCCTCTAAGCACACTGGGCAAGGAGTCCACGTCTGGTTTCCCCCATCACCCATAGGGAGACTTCCCCAGGGTCATAATAATTTGCATACGAAGAGAGAAGTGCTCTACCAGGAACGAACAACAGCTCAGTGACTTGTTCTATGGCGATTTACCACCCGGAAGCAGCCTCTTTTAGACCAGTGTGCTTTTCACAAAAGAAAACTTTCCTGAAGTATATCAGTCTGATCCTGCCAAGTAAGGTCAGTCCAGCCCCGAAATACCAGGCAATTCTCCTCTCAACAAGGAACATGACAACTCCAGACGATCGTTTCGGCCTCCTATGGGCCTCGTCAGTGAGGTTCAGCCACATTCCTCTAAGCACACTGGGCAAGGAGTCCACGTCTGGTTTCCCCCATCACCCATAGGGAGACTTCCCCAGGGTCATAATAATTTGCATACGAAGAGAGAAGCGCTCTACCAGGAACGAACAACAGCTCAGTGACTTGTTCTATGGCGATTTACCACCCGGAAGCAGCCTCTTTTAGACCAGTGTGCTTTTCACAAAAGAAAACTTTCCTGAAGTATATCAGTCTGATCCTGCCAAGTAAGGTCAGTCCAGCCCCGAAATACCAGGCAATTCTCCTCTCAACAAGGAACATGACAACCCCAGACGATCGTTTTGGCCTCCTATGGGCCTCGTCAGTGAGGTGCAGCCACATTCCTCTAAGCACACTGGGCAAGGAGTCCACGTTTTGGTTTCCCCCATCACCCATAGGGATACTTCCCCAGGGTCATAATAATTTGCATACGAAGAGAGAAGCGCTCTACCAGGAACGAACAACAGCTCAGTGACTTGTTCTATGCCGATTTACCACCCGGAAGCAACCTCTTTTAGACCAGTGTGCTTTTCACAAAAGAAAACTTTCCTGAAGTATATCAGTCTGATCCTGCCAAGTAAGGTCAGTCCAGCCCCGAAATACCAGGCAATTCTCCTCTGAACAAGGAACATGACAACCCCAGACAATCGTTTCGGCCTCCTATGGGCCTCGTCAGTGAGGTGCAGCCACATTCCTCTAAGTATGAAATCTGTGGGTTCACCCTGCTGAGGGATCCAACAAATGTTAAATAAAGACCATATGGACAGACTATAATATATCAGTATAAGGAAGGATATGAGTAATTTAAGAGATCCTTTAAAAGATCCCTCTCTACATATCTCAAAACAGAATGCACCTGTCATGGTTGATTATATATCTCCTACCTGTTCTATGTTAATTTTTGCATATATTGTGTATTATTATTGTTTTTGTATTTTATTGTACTCTATTGTATCAATGCAATGTTTTGTGGACCCAGGACCTACTTGAAAACGAGAGAAATCTCAATGTATCCTTCCTGGTAAAATATTTTATAAATAAATAAATACATTTAGACTCCTCTTTTTACATGGCAAAGAACATTATAATAAATACATGGGTTCTCCGAGCAGAATATAGAGCCATTTAGTGGTTGTGTTCATAAATAAATAAATACATTTAGACTCCTCTTTTTACATGGCAAAGAACATTATAATAAATACATGGGTTCTCCGAGCAGAATATAGAGCCATTTAGTGGTTGTGTTCATAATTTGTAAATTGCAAATTGTAAATTGTTTGTAGCATCTCTTGGTATACTGTAATAACAACACTTTGGAATAAGCTGTTATTATAGTTTTAACTCATGTCTGTTAACAAAATGAGTTAAATGAGCTCCTTGATATCTTTATTTACATTAAATTAATCTTACACTCTTTCTAGCCATATTCATTAAAATGATGTTCCAAAACTGCAACCTGTGTATCAAAATATTAGATTCTAGAGCATTTTGTTTATTGTTCTAAGGGATTGTCCCATTAGTATGTTCTCCTTCCACCTTTTTAGATGGTAACTAGAGGCATGAATATAATTGTTAGACTGGTTTAAAACATGTTTTTCATGTTAAAACCTTTCCCATCTACCAAAACATCTAAATCCTTGACTATAATGGGAGGTAAAATATAATCCCTTCATATTCATGTTCATTTCAAGGAAGAATTCTGTCAAACTGGCTTCTGAACCTCTCAAAATAATTAAAATGTCATCTATAGATCATTTAAAGAGCACAAGTTTCACACCGAAATCTGTATTGGACAAAAAGTTATTCTCTCTATCTTCCATAAAAAGGTTGTTATAATAAATCTCTTGCTGATTACAGTACCCTTTAACTGCAAACAATATCTAATACTTTATAACACCTTTTTCTGTTCCAACTGTATAACCTCATCCTTCTCTATGCTTCACTCCAGGAGGCTTCTCAGCTTTTAAGTAAGAGGTCATCTGTATCAATTTAAATAGGGTGGGGGTCTGTTAGTGCCTCCTTCTCAGTAAAAACTTGTTTGAGGCTAATTCTATAGGTGATTACTTTTTTAGGGGGAACTTTTCTTCATCTAAGACATACAACCCCACAAATTGCTTTTTTTAGAGTAATTTATATAATCATAATCCTACTAGATTCAGAAAAGATTGAACAGCTTGATTAACTCATGCAGTAATATTGTATTTTGCTTTTTAGGGCTAGATTTATCAACGCTGAGGCGTACAGGGGCACGTATACGCGCCCCTGTACGCCTCAGCTCGCCTATGGCGGGGCGAAATTACCCGCAGGTAATTAACATTGCACACGAGCGCAATTTTGCGCTCGCGTGCAATCCCGCCCCCTGCCCGCGCACAGCCAATCACGCGCGGGCAGGAGCTGTCAATCTCCTCGGTCGGACTTGACCGAGGAGATTGAATTTCGCCACAATAGAGGTGGCGTAGATGTTAGGGAAGCAGCAGTCTTTGGACCGCTGCTTGATAAATCCCGGCGAGCAGGTTCTTGAGAGAACTTGCTGCCGTAGGGGCTTAATAAATCTAGCCCTTAATACATTACAATGTAATTAGTGCTAAATGTTCCTGGTTTTAGAGCTCTATCCAAATCAATTCCACCCAGAAATACTAAATTCCTTATTGATTGCATAGCCAAACCCCTGACAACCTGGGTCATCTAGTCCACCAAGAGAGAGAAAGAGATTAACTGAATATTGATGACAATTAAATAAATATTTTATGGTATTCTTTAATGGTCATGTTCTGAGAATAGATTTTTGCTATTAAATAGTCATGCAATGCCCATTGATTATAACCTACCCACTCTAATTGTTAAATATTTGACTTTAGTAACTATATAGTAGTTGTTTTCTTATAAACTAAAGGAAATGATATTTCCCTTATAGACCTGTAGGTATTTATCATCAGAAGTAATAATAGTTATATGCTGCATCATGTTTTGTACTTAAAAAATTATATTATATATTTATCACAACTATGAAATGATTTTACTCTTCTTGGCTTCCAGTAACACATGCAGACCCTCTTGTCTGTCAGTAGCATTTTTTGTCACCCCTTTTGATGCCAGTAACAAACACAAACAGAATGGAATAGTTAACTCTCTGTATGCTAGAAACACTCAAATACAGCAGTGACTCCCTTGGTTGCTAACAAACAAAGAATAGCAAGAGAACAAATCAAATTTGATGATAAAAGTAAATAAGAAAGTTGTTTAAAATTACATGCCATATCTGAATCATGAAACTTTAATTTTGACTAGACTGTCCCTTTAAATTAAAATTTAGGCTCCATGCACTAAGAAACAAATTATGCTATGGAAGGCTTGTGGGGCTGGCTCACTAATAGGGATGGGCAAATGTGCTGAAAGTGTAATTTGTTTGGTAGAATGAATAGTCAGTGGACATTAGTTTTGGACAATCCAATATTGATAAGAATGAAAATCCATTAAAATACGGTAATCAAATGTTACTTTTGTTTTCAAATATTCATAATGAAATCAAATAAAGTATCCACATTCAAAATTTGAAATGTAACATTCGATTTAAAAAATACTTTTCAGAAGTTCAATAGTTCATGTTGTAGGGAATTTAGTAAATTGATACTTAATAGATACAAATATATTAATTCAAATGTTTCTATTTTGAATATTGCATAATTTGAATATTACATTCAAAGAGAACATTAGAAACACAAATATATAGATTTCTTTCATGTAATTAGCAAGAGTCCATGAGCTAGTGACGTATGGGATATACATTCCTACCAGGAGGGGCAAAGTTTCCCAAACCTCAAAATGCCTATAAATACACCCCTCACCACACCCACAAATCAGTTTTACAAACTTTGCCTCCCATGGAGGTGGTGAAGTAAGTTTGTGCTAGATTCTACGTTGATATGCGCTTCGCAGCAGGCTGGAGCCCGGTTTTCCTCTCAGTGTGCAGTGAATGTCAGAGGGATGTGAAGAGAGTATTGCCTATTTGAATTCAATGTTCTCCTTCTACGGGGTCTATTTCATAGGTTCACTGTTATCGGTCGTAGAGATTCATCTCTTATCTCCCTTTTCAGATCGACGATATACTCTTATATATACCATTACCTCTACTGATTCTCGTTTCAGTACTGGTTTGGCTTTCTACTACATGTAGATGAGTGTCCTGGGGTAAGTAAGTCTTATTTTCTGTGACACTCTAAGCTATGGTTGGGCACTTTTATATAAAGTTCTAAATATATGTGTTTAAACATTTATTTGCCTTGATTCAGGATGTTCAACGTTCCTTATTTCAGACAGTCAGTTTCATATTTGGGATAATGCATATGAATAAATCTATTTTTTCTTACCTTAAAATTTGACTTTTTTCCTGTGGGCTGTTAGGCTCGCGGGGGCTGAAAATGCTTCATTTTATTGCGTCATTCTTGGCGCGGACTTTCTTGGCGCAAAAATTTTCTTGTAATTTCCGGCGTCATACGTGTCGCCGGAAGTTGCGTCATTTTTTTGACATTTTTGCACCAAAAAATGTCGGCTTTACCGGATGTGGCGTCATTTTTGAGCGTCATTGTTGTCTCCACAATATTTAAGTCTCATTGTTTATTGCTTCTGGTTGCTAGAAGCTTGTTCATTGGCATTTTTTTCCCATTCCTGAAACTGTCATTTAAGGAATTTGATCAATTTTGCTTTATATGTTGTTTTTTTCTATTACATATTGCAAGATGTCTCAGATTGACCCTGAATCAGAAGCCACTTCTGGAAAAACGCTTAACTGAGTTTCAGTTCTACCAAAGCTAAGTTCATTTATTTTAAATGTTATAAATGTTTATCTTTCGCTATGGTTTGTAATAAGTTATTATGATATACTTTTACATGCAGAATCCATTAGTATTTATGCTTTATATATTTCCATTCTTACATCTTATGTACAAGAAATATTTAGAAGATTTATAAGAAATATTTTTCTGATTCTATTTTAAAGGCTTTGTCTGACTTCGTGCCTTCTAATAAAATTTTTAGGTCTTTTTCACTTCTTTTTTAATTATTGAAGTTTCAAATGACCAACAACATACTGATTTATCCTTCTCTGATGATGTTTTTTCTCTTTCAGAAATTTTCTTCATCAGATATTGACACTAACAAATCTACTTTTTTATTATTTTTTTATTATTAAAGTACATTTGTTCTTTGTTGAAAAGGTGTTGATTATTTTGGATATTAAGGTAACTAGTTCTTTAAGACTAGCTGACACTATTTCTGCCTATTTATTCTTCTGTGTTTTCAGACGTTTTCTTTCCAATTCCCCATACTAGGGAATGGAATAGGCTGAGAATTTTCTTTTATTCCTTCTTCAAAGGTTTTAAACTATATTCTTTGCCAGTAGTTAAATTCAATTTGGAGGGTTCTCCAATTTATTGGGGCTATCTCTACTCCTACTAATTATGCTATTGTTTCTATAGCAAAATAGTATTTATTTTCCTTTAGATAGTTGTATCTTATTTATGGAAAATTATTTAGTTTCAGGTACTTTTCTTGGTCCTGTGATTTATTTGGATATTGCAATTGCTTCATTTTTTCTGTTTACTTTAAGATCAAGTATCAGATTATGATTTATTTTAGCATTGTTAAAGGGACAACATTTACTAGACTAGGTGCTGTTGCATTTGTCTTGTTGTTTTGCATTTATTGATTATGCAAGTCCACTGTATTGACTGGTCCTTTAAACTGGACTATCATGCTAATAATTTCATTTGTGTCTTCATTTTATTGAATATTTTCGCAAATGAGGGTTAATCTATGTCTTTAGCTATTTTAGCTAGAAGAATTTTGTGATTTTTAAAAAATCCATATTTCTTTTGTTCTAAGATAATCAATTATTTGTTTTATAATTGGATTCAATTCTTAACTGTTACTCTGGGCTTCAAGATTGAGTGCTAAGACTAAAACTTTAAGCTTATACTAGTTTGGTTGTTTTTATTAAGGAATGAATTCCTGAGTTCTTTCCCAAGTAACATGTTTATAATTGGAAATTTTTCAGTTCGAAATCAGCTCCCTAATATTGTGATGTACGTGCCATATTCCAGCTTGGCTGGTAAGGGGCAGGTTAAGACTTCTTTGAAATTTATTTGGTTCTATTTTGTCCAAATTTCTTTGATTTTATTCCAGTAAGGCTAACACTTTCTTTAAGTGTGTTTCTGTCCTATATATTTTGGGTACTGTTGAAGCATGGCTGGGCACCCATGGGGTTCAAGCGCTGCTCAGACCTGGAATCTTCTGGGGTATTTCTTCCAGTTCCTTTTTTAGGAACTGGGTTTTGGAGTTTTATTCAAACTATTTTGCCTTTTTATGGTCATTGATAGCATTATTTGTTTTCATTAGATACAATAAATGCATATTTTCATTTTTCTGTTTTCATTCAGATTATTTTCTGAGGATGCGGAATCTCATATGATTCACTTTGCTCTTCAGGACATAGTTAGATGATCTTTTTTTCAAAAGCTCTTGATTCCTCACAAAAGGGTCACCTTTTTTAGGTTTCCAGATAGTTTGTGTCGCTGTCTTTGTCTCTATCAGCCAAGGGATAATTTTATTGGGTTCCGTCTGTCGGTACCTTTAGTCTCTATTATTTCCTTCAGTTACTATATATGCATAGAAGTTTTAGGTCTTATGGCCACAGCATTGGATTCAATTCCCTTTGCTCATTTTCAATAGAAAGAACCTTTCCAGTCTTTTATGAGTGTTGTTTCTTCAAGAACATGGTTGGAGGATCAATTTACCAAAAAGTTTGTTGATTCCTCAGACAAGGGTAACCTTTTTAGGTTTCCAGATAGATTCAGTGTCCATGACTCTGTCTCTGACGGACAAGAGACGTCTGAAATTGGTTTCAGCTTGTTGAAAGCTTCAGTCTCAGTCATTCCCTTCGGTAGCCTTATGCATGGAAATTCTAGGTCTTATGACTGCTGCATTGGATGCGATCCCCTTTGCTTGTTTTCACATGCGACCTCTTCAGCTCTGTATGCTGAACCAGTGGTGCAGGGATTATACAAAGATATCTCAATTCATATCTTTAAAACCGATTGTTCGACACTCTCTGATGTGGTGGACAGACCACCATCGTTTAGTTCAGGGGGCTTCTTTTGTTCTTCCAACCTGGACTGTGATCTCAACAGATGCAAGTCTGACAGGTTGGGGAGCTGTATGGGGGTTTCTGACAGCACAAGGGGTTTGGGAATCTCATGAGGCGAGATTACCAATCAACATTTTGGAACTCTGTGAAATTTTCAGAGCTCTTCAGTCGTGGCCTCTTCTAAAGAGAGAGTCATTCAACCGTGGCATATGTCAATCATCAAGGAGGGACTCACAGTCCTCTGGCTATGAAAGAAGTATCTCGAATACTTGTATGGGCGGAATCCAGCTCCTGTCTAATTTCTGCAGTTCATATCCCAGGTATAGACAAGACAATTGGGAAGCGGATTATCTCAGTCGCCAAATGCTACATCCGGGTGAATGGTCTCTTCACCCAGAGGTATTTCTTCAGATTGTTCAAATATGGGGACTTCCAGAAATAGATCTGATGGCTTCTCATCTAAACAAGAAGCTTCCCAGGTATCTGTCCAGATCCAGGGATCCTCAGGCGGAAGCAGTGGATGCATTGTCACTTCCTTGGAAGTATCATCCTGCTTATATCTGTCCGCCTCTAGTTCTTCTTCCTAGAGTGATTTCCAAGATTCTAAAGGAGGGTTAGTTTATTCTGCTGGTGGCTCCAGCATGGCCTCACAGGTTTTGGTATGCGTATCTTGTCCGGATGGCTACTTGCCAACCGTGGACTCTTCCGTTAAGACCAGACCTTCTATCGCAAGGTCCTTTTTTCCATCAGGATCTCAAATCCTTCAATTTGAAGGTATGGAGATTGAACGCTTGATTCTCAGTCATAGAGGTTTCTCTGACTCCGTAATTAATACTATGTTACAGGCTCGTAAATCTGTATCTAGGATGATATATTATCGAGTCTGGAAGACTTACATTTCTTGGTGTTCTTCTCATCATTTTTCTTGGCATTCTTTTAGAATTCCTAGAATTTTACAGTTTCTTCAGGATGGTTTGGATAAGGTTTGTCTGCAAGTTCCTTGAAAGGACAAATCTCTGCTCTTTCTGTTCTTTTTCACAGAAAGATTGCTAGTCTTGCTGATATTTATTGTTTTGTACAAGCTTTGGTTCGTTTAAAACCTGTTATTAAGTCAATTTCTCTTCCTTGGAGTTTGAATTTGGTTCTAGGGGCTCTTCAAGCTCCTCCGTTTGAACCTATGCATTTGCTGGATATTAAATTACTTTCTTGGAAAGTTTTGTTTCTTTTGGCCATCTCTTCTGCTAGAAGAGTTTCTGAATTATCTGCTCTTTCTTGTGAGTCTCCTTTTCTGATTTTTCATCAGGATAAGGCGGTTTTGCGAACTTCATTTAAATTTTTACCTAAGGTTGTGAATTCTAACAACATTAGTAGAGAAATTGTAGTTCCTTCATTGTGTCCTAATCCTAAGATCTCTAAGGAAAGATCGTTGCATTCTTTGGATGTAGTTAGAGCTTTGAAATATTATGTTGAAGCTACTAAGATTTTCGGAAGACTTCTAGTCTATTTGTTATCTTTTCTGGTTTAAGGAAAGGTCAGAAGGCTTCTGCCATTTCTTTGGCATCGTGGTTAAAGTCTTTGATTCATCATGCTTATGTTGAGTCAGGTAGAACTCCGCCTCAAAGGATTACAGCTCATTCAACTAGGTCAGTCTCTACTTCCTGGGCATTTAGGAATGAAGCTTCGGTTGATCAGATTTGCAAAGCAGCAACTTGGTCTTCTTTGCATACTTTTACTAAATTCTACCATTTTGATGTGTTTTCTTCCTCAGAAGCAGTCTTTGGTAGAAAAGTACTTCAGGCAGCTGTTTCAGTTTGATTCTTCTGCTTATATTTTCAGTTTTTTTCATTATAAGATTTAAACTTTGTTTTGGGTGTGGATTATTTTTCAGCGGAATTGGCTGTCTTTATTTTATCCCTCCCTCTCTAGTGACTCTTGCGTGGAAGATCCACATCTTGGGTATTCATTATCCCATACGTCACTAGCTCATGGACTCTTGCTAATTACATGAAAGAAAACATAATTTATGTAAGAACTTACCTGATAAATTCATTTCTTTTATATTAGCAAGAGTCCATGAGGCCCACCCTTTTTTTGTGGTGGTTATGATTTTTTTGTATAAAGCACAATTATTCCAATTCCTTATTTTTTATGCTTTCACACTTTTTTTCTTATCACCCCACTTCTTGGCTATTCGTTAAACTGATTTGTGGGTGTGGTGAGGGGTGTATTTATAGGCATTTTGAGGTTTGGGAAACTTTGCCCCTCCTGGTAGGAATGTATATCCCATACGTCACTAGCTCATGGACTCTTGCTAATATGAAAGAAATGAATTTATCAGGTAAGTTCTTACATAAATTATGTTTTTAATTTTTCAAATGCAAATATTGCATAATGTGAATATTACATTTAAAGAGAGCATTAGAAATACTATTACAAATATATAGATTCAAATTTTTGAATTTGAATATTGCATAATTCAAATCGAATTATTAGAAAATTTCAAATCTAATATTACATTTAAAAAAAGCATTAGAAATACTATTACATAAAACAAAATGTTAGAATGTTGTGCAAACATTTAAAATTCAAAACGAATGTGTTAAAATTTGTTTCAATTTTCGAATGTTGCAAAATATTTGCCCATCCCTATTAACTAATTTAAGCCTGCTTTCCACGATGCAAGAGGAAGAGGTCATCTGACTGCTGCTTCTTCCCCTCCCCACTACCTCTGGGTTGGTGGAGATAAATCACCCTTAAAACATTAATTAGGGGTGATTGACAGGCCCTGCAGGGGATGGTGCTGCATATTTTCCTCCCACAGCTTCGTACATGGGGCTGCATATATTTAAATTCAGCAAAAACTACAATAATACATTCTTTTGTAATATGGAATTAAAACCTATCTTTTCATTCAAATCTATGATAACATCAAATGTATAGTTAATGATTTTCTCATATGATCATGAAACCTTAGAAGACAAAAAAATCTTGCAACAACAAAGATGAAAAAAGAAAGCCTTTTGAACTAATAAAACTAGTTGAAGGAAAAAAAGACATTTATAGAACAAAAAGATCTTTTTGACCAAGAGAGAAAGCTTTAAAAAAAGATGAAAGAAGAGAACAATAGAATAGTTATGTCTCACCATGAATCACACGCATTCAGGTGTATTTAATGAAAGTAGAGGCTCAATACATCTGGGGTTCTTATACGGTAAAGATAGTTAAAAGGTCAAATCATACTCATCAATAAAGTCAACTAATTCTGAATAATTAGTTTTATGAATCATTATAATTTTTTACTTTTAATAAATCTAAAATCAATAAATTTAAACCACAGTAATGATTCAGAGCAAATCATTTTTGCTATGTTCTTGTGAAAATCGCTATCTAGATCAAAACAGTTCAGATCAGAAAATCATTATTCTGTACAGTATACATGTTTCAAATTGAGACAATTATTTGAAGCAGAAAAGTATTATTCTTCACATGTCTGCATTGTATAAAAAGTGTATCACAAAAGCAGACAAGGATTTACTTTAAAAAAAAAAAATCACTTTTTACAATCTATATTTACAACTATAACAACATATAACTTCTATATTTACTACACCCACACACATACAAACACATACACACACACACACATATATATATATATATATATATATATATATATATATATATACACACATATATAAGACATGTGTATATATATATATATATATATATACATACATACACACATACATATATAAACACATACACACAAACACACACACACACATATATATATGTTTATGTGTATATATACTGTATATGTATATATATATACATACTGTACACACATACCCATACCCATTCACACACACACACACACACATATATATATATATATATTTATATATATATATATATATATATATACAGTATATACAGTATATATATATATATATATATATACTGTATATATATATACACACATACACATATGTACATATACACACATACAAACACACACACACACACATCGAAAGGATATACCATGCATACCCATGTAAAATATTTTTTATGTGTTTAGCTATATAGGGGTTAAATTACAATCTATTGATGTGTGTTTTTAACACGGAGTTAACATTTTCTCAGCAATCACAATTCAGTTTCCTAATACTTTTCAACAGGTTTTCGAGACCACTTTTCACTTATGTGGCAACATTTTAGAGGTATAGTTGCATAAATGGTCTAGATATATTTAAAGCTCTACTCATCTCTATTGTATAGTCCACCTGCTGTCTGCAGGGCACACATTTACATTTGTAGATGTATTGAGTACGCTATATCCTGTACAGCTAAGAGGATCTTTAGGAAAAGTGAGATCAAGACCCAAACATCTAGAAATGGAGTGCAGTAAATGTAAATGTTTGTTTCTAATTCACACACATTCTCGTGTTGGTCACTTTCATTACAGGCTTCTTCATAACCAAGCTTTCAAGTGGGATCAAGTCTTTGTGACTATTCAATAATGTAGCCAGGCTTCACTAGCATAAGCTTGCCATATAATTGCCTCTAATTGTCTTCAGCAGAGGTTATCAGATAAGGAACTGAAAAATAAGGAGCTGTTACTAACAAATTGACCATGCATAAATGTGTTTACTCCACTAAGAAGTCCTGATTTGCTCCTCCAAATAAGGCAAGAGTTAGGAGGAGCTTAGCTAGTGAAAAACAATTGCAGAAAACAAGGTGATAATGAATTTAAAATATTTTCACTCACCCACTGTGATAGTTTATTGCAAGACTGCAAAAACATGTAATTACAAGGTGTTTATTGTTCCTTTAACCTATAAATATTTTTCTGTCAGATATCAAATATAATGTGACTTAGAAGCCTTAAGCCTGCTAAAAGTTTATTCTCTACAGCAGCACAATCCTATTTGCAATGTGCAGTATTACTAATTCATTCAGTTTTTAACAGCAAATATGTCACCTACAGCTTATTCCAAGCAGCAAGGTGCAAGTTCATAACCTTCAATGGATGATGAAATGAGGATGTATGCATTATGGTAGAACGCTAAAGAAAGATATTTGCTTGGAATAATGGTGCTGGATTTTATAACAAAACATTCCGATTCTAACATGGCGTTTAACAATTCTGTAACGATTCCAACTGCAGAAAGCTTACATTGTCCCAGTGACATTGTAAATGTTGCAATATTTTGAATGTAAAATTTTAAACTGCAGTTGTCAGTATGTAAGAGCTGCATCTCATTATTGACAGCAAAATCAAATCACGTTTGTGACAGGATTTGAAGGTACATGATTGAACCCCTGGTCATAAAGGAGAAATCCTGTTTGAAAGTCTGGTAATGAAGTTGCGGTTCCTTTGGAAATCATGAAGGCCTGATCCCATTTCTACAACATTTTTGTGGCTACAACATTGCAGTTTCACGCTTTAGGAAATAGCCTAAAGCGTGATAACATCTGTATTATAAATAACACACATAACAGACTTCTATGGGGTTGTGCATTAAAATCATGTTGGATATGGCTCAAGCACTAAGCCGATGGTCCACTAAGCTGATGGTGCATAAGTAGCGGAGTACTTCATGTAGTTCTGTACTATACTGTATTAATGAAAGTATAAAACACTACACACACATACATACACACACACACACACACTCACTCACTCACATAGACACACAGACACCCATACATACAAACACACAAACAAACACACTCATACACACACATGCACACACACACAGGGTCGGCTCTAAGGGGGGGCATTGGGGGGCAATGCCCCCCTCAATAGAATGCTGTGCCCCCCAGGGCAAAAGAAGTGATTAAAAAAAAATATATATTTTTTTTTACATTTTAAAAGTGACAGAACGTCCAGGGTCCCAAATGTCGCATCAACCATTTGCAGCCACTGGATCCTGGAGATCCGCCACTGGAGAGCCTAGCTAATCTCTTTACTCTCCTCTATTTACAACCAGATAACAAATAAAGTTGCATTTCCATGCTGGTGCTCTCACAGTTAACCTGGGGCTTGCAATGCCCCTCCTCCTGCTAGCCCACTTACTACAGAGCTGAAGTGAGATGATGACATCATCAGACCTCTGCAGGAAGTGCTGGGAGAAGCTAACAGTCAGTGAGAGGGAAGGCAGAAGTAATTTTGTGAAAACACAGCCGTATAACCAATTTGTGTGTGAGAGTAGTATCCCTTCCCTATTGTGCTTTATATCCTGGCAGCCACAGATAAAGAAGTAAATTGGGAATTCCTTGGTTTCCCCACTGCAGGTCACACAAAACAAGTGTGCATTGTGCCTGCTTTATCTGCAGTGATCAGTGTAAAATGTGTGTCAGATTATAGGTGCTCAAATACACACACTTCAAATGTAGCTGTGGGACAATGAGTGAAATAGCCTTATGTTTATTATTTACATGTTTCAAAACATCTCCTATTTGTCCCCAAGGTTGTTTTATTTTATATATATATATATATATATATATATATATATATATATATATATATATATATATATATACACACACACACACACACATACACACACTGTGTATATATACATATATTGTTTGTGTGTGTGTGTATATATATATATATATATATATATATATATATATGTGTGTATATACCGTGTGTATGTGTGTGTGAATCAGTGTAAAATGTGTGCCAGATTATAGGTCCTCAAATACACACACTTCAAATGTAGCTGTGGGACAATGAGTGAAATAGCCTTATGTTTATTATTTACATGTTTCAAAACATCTCCTATTTGTCCCCAAGGTTGTTTTATTATATATATATATATATATACACACACACACACACACATACACACACTGTGTGTATATATACATATATTGTGTGTGTATATATATATATATATATATATATATATATATACGGTGTATGTGTATATATATATATATATATATGTGTGTGTGTGTGTATATATAAATATATGTATATATATATATATATATATATATATATATATAATTTGTGTGTATATACATACTGTATATACTGTGTGTGTGCTGGTAAATATCATTAATAATATCTGTACAAGTAATGTACTGCTTGGCACTCAAACTTATTGTCACGTAAAAGCTTATTTGATCATTAGTAGGGTCATTGGTAGAGCTACACATGCAAACAGTGTCCATTGGCTGTGTCATATGTGGGAGACATTCCTGAGATATGACAAATGTAACCCCTGCACTGCCATAAATCTGGTAAATGTAACTGCTGCGGCACTGCCCCTATACTCCTTGAGACCCCTACACTCCTTAAGATATGACACATGTAACCGCTGCACTTCCAGAAATATAAACAAATCTAACTCCTGCACAGCCAGAGATCTGATAAATGTAACCCCTGGACTGCCACAGTAGGTCTGCTCTTATTTTGACTCTCAGACATGCTTTTTAAATGCCTGCCCCCTCGTGAAAAAAAAATGCCCCCCCATTTCATTCATTCTGGAGCCGACCCTGCACACACACATGCACACACACACACCCATACACACAAACACACATTCACACACACACTAAAACACACACACACCCATAGACACACAAACTAACACACACGCATGCGCCCATACACTCACACACCCATACACACACACACACACATACAAACACACAGACACACAGACAAAAACACACACACATATACACTAACACACAAACAAACACACACACACCTTTATTTCAATAGCATTTTCAAGGTTTTTTTAGGCAAACTAACAAGCTATAGTTTTTCAGAGGCATTTTGAACTGTACTTGAACACAACACTGAACTCACCACATGTAATATGAGTGCAGTGAGCAAGCTAATAGTGCTCCCTTTGCTACCCAATAAAATTATAGGATGCGCTAAAAAAGTTTTGCTCATGTCAAGATGCTTTGGTTAAAATATTTAACAATCCAATTCTAATACCAGATTGTGTGTTATTCTTTGTGTGAGATAACGCATCCTGTACTCCACTTGTAATCTAGCCCTATGTAATTATATTCTGTATTGGGGTGCTTTGCAAATTAGGAAAAAAGGATATAAGAGCAATACTGCACAAAAATATAACTAAAACATAACATTTATTATATTCAATTAAAGTAAGTGACATGTAGAGGTCCACACACTGCATATGCAGCTAGCTAAAATGTCAGAGCTTATACGGTGTGTCTAAAAAGCCGTAATAAAAGCTTATCAAATACATATGTATAAGGCTTTTAAAAACACCTCCTGTTGACCATTAGTTAATAACAATTACCATGCTGTTCATTTGAAGTTACAATGAATATGCACAAAAGCAGTCTAATACAGAAAAAAACATATACATATTTAGTGCAAGTGCAAAATATTAAAGTGCAACAAAAATCAACTTATAGGGGTAGATTTATCAAGCAGCCAATGGGCGCCATGTACTAAGCTTCGAAGTGACCGTCCGTCTGTATTTCCGCGTCAAAATTCGCTCACGATCTGCTTCTCGTATGTACCAATCTGCGATCTGGTCGAAAAACCACTATTTTCATCAGCGATCGTAATTTTACGCAACTGATCGTTCCGAAGCCTTTTTCCACTTACTACATGTTCGATCGCACGTAAATTCGCTGTAATCGGAAATTATGAATGTTACAACTAATCCGCCCGCTCCAACTTTCACTGTAACTTCGCGTGATTTGCTTCGCGACCATTTAAGTAGCGAATACAATAGAAAACTATAGGGCGTCTCAACCTGACGTCAGGTAGAAGTACTTAAGTGAAAGGACTAGACTACTATTGTAGCATTATTGGTTTTTGGATCACTGAATGAAGATGGAGACACTTTTACACATGTTTCTTTTCCGATTAATTAAATTACGAGGAAGAAGGGCTATACAGGCACCGGTTGACAACTTGCAAAGAAGGAGAGGTAGAAGAATCAGAGTCCCTAGAGTTTTCCTTCCACGTATGGGTTTGGAAAGCATTTCTGATCGAGAGATTATCCAGAGATTCCGTTTGGACAGAGAAGCTATTATGGAACTTTACTATGAAATAGCAGAATACCTGGAACCTTTGACAGCGCGTTCACAAGCCATACCCGGACTATTAAAACTGTTGGCAGCCTTACACTTTTTTGCCACCGGTTCATTCCAAGCTGTGTCTAGCGTTATAATTGGCATCAGCCAGTCTGCTTTTTCGAGGCACCTAACCAAAGTTATTGATGACAATTATGACACCTAGATCGTCACGTGGGTAAAGAACTAAACCAATCAGGTCGCAGACTGCTTCTTAACTTTGCTCTTTCGCGCCGAACTAAGCTTCAAAGTTATCAATAATCCGATTGTCTTCGACACACAATAGACGCAAAATATTACGGCTTGGTTTTTAGTACATTCATGTAACGAAGTGCCATCCGCATGGTGCGAATGCTGGTGGGTTATTTCGATACGGTCTGTGCGAAAAAATTGATGCCTTAGTACATGGCGCCCAATGTTGCAATCTACCCCCATAGTTTCATGTTCCCCTGAAACATAAGTTAAGAAGCAGTGGTCAGCAATCATCCTGATCAGATGCGATCAGGATGATTGACACCCCCTGCTATCGGCCGATTGGTCACGAATGTGCAGGGGGCGGTATTGCACAAGCATTTCACACAAAATGCTTGTGCAATGATAAATGCCGACAGTGTATGCTGTCTGCATTTATCAATGTCGGGCAATGTTGTACTGATATTAAAAAAGGATAAAGACGCACAATTGATGGACTCATATCACCCAATCTTCCTCTTTAATTCTGATTATAACATTTTAGCAAATATCATCGCAAACAGACTTAAAACAATGATAGGAGATATAATACATATAGATCAGCCAGGGTTTATGCAAGGAAGGACAGCCACAAAAAAAAAAACAGAATGGCTATGCTATTAAAAGAAAATTTATATATGCAATCAAACTGCACATCTTCACAACAAAATGATTTTGCCCTGCTTACTATAGATGCTGAGAAGGCGTTTGATTCCATCTCATGGAATAATTTTTTTAATGCCTTAGACAAATGTAGATTCTCTGGCTACTTTATTCATTTCATTTGAGTAATCTATCATGACCCAATACAATTTTTAAGTATTAATGGTATTCTATCTCCTAGTATAACTCTACAAAAAGGAACAAGGCAGGGGTGTCCCCTATCCACCCTATTATTTAATATTGCACTAGAACCATTGACAGCGGTTTGTAGAAAAGAGCTGGAAGGGGTTTTATTTGGTAAAAGGTGATTTATTTTGTCTTTATATGCAAATTACATTCTTTTCTTGATGAGTAACACAAAGAAAAATATACCATGTCTCTTGAGCATAATATCCAGCTATAGTGCTTTCTCCCGTTACAGATTTAATTTAAATAAATCAGAAATACTATGGATTAAAAAAGAGAAAGACAGCTTTTTAAATAACCCCTTTATATGTTATATATAGTATTAACTAAAAATCCACACAAATGGTATGAGAACAATTTCCCTCCTATCTGGCAAAAGTGTATTGCCACTCTTTGGAGCTGGGCTAAACTTCCGCTGAAACTATTTGTTAAATTTACCATGATTAAAATGGTTCTATTCCCTAAAATCTTATTTCTATTGCAAAATATTCCTGTTTTTCAAAATAATAAAGATATCCAAGTTTTTAATTCTCATTGTTCCAAATTTTTAGGGGGTAAGGGAAAATCTCATATTTCAATATTTAAACTTTCTCACTCAAAGGAAAATGGAGGATTAGCATTCCCAAATATTACATTTTATAATTTGACTTGCTTGGCAAAAATGATAATAGACTGGCTTTCCGATACCAATTACACAACACATGGCATTAAAGAAGAAGTCCTGATTTCTCCCCTGCCTCTTAAGGCATTATTACATAAAAACAACTCACAATACCCCAAAGAGAGAATTCCCAAGTATACTATTCAAAATATAATTTTGGCTTTGAATAAGATATGCAGAATACGTCAGGTGGACAACATTATATCAAAATATTTCCCAATTAGAGGTAATCCTGACTTGATATCTGGATTCAATTGCTACATATTTAAAATCTGGTCTCAAAAAGGATTAAAAAATATGATTCAGTTATTTGATCCCCAGACAAAACGTATCAAAACATATGAAATCCTTGTCTCAGAATTTGATTTAAATAAAAGACATTTATTTGCATATTTACAAATCCGCCACTATATTACCACTCCAAAATATTCACAACATAATACTTGGGATATGGGGGATCTGGAATCTATTATTAACTGTCACCGCTTAGGAACACATTCTATTTCTATGATTTATAGATTAATAATAATAATACATAGTGCCAAACCAAAGCTAAATAATATATTTCGCAAATGGCCTAAAGATATACAAGACTTAGATTTTTAATTTTTCACATGATTGTTGATCAATACGACCCTATGATACATACAGAAAATAAAGTGATTGCCTTTTTTACAAAATGGGATAAGGTGATCATGTCCCTTCCACCTGAGACTCAAATACAAATACTACACCCATTTCGTTATTCCCCTTCATTGGTCCAAAGGATCCAATTAAACTGTTATCCACCATTATGGCGACAATACTTCTTTTGATTTTTTTTTTTTTACCCCTTCCTCCGCCCTATTTTAGGTTTATTCTGGTTAAGGTATACCAGCTGAAAATTGTCTTTGTTGGTGCATAATTCTTAAATACTATAAGATGATACAATGACGTTGAATGTCTGACTTTATGTATGTTTTTGCTTATCTTTTTGTATATATATATATATATATATATACAAAGCAATTAGTGTGTGTGCACTCTCACCAACTATAGCAACTGCCAGGGTGCTTTGCAGGTATATGTAGAAAATTCATGAATGAAGCACTCACTGATCCATCAACATCTGTGGCAAAGAAAAACTTTAATGTTAGTGACGTTTCGGGACAGAAACAGTCCCTTCCTCTGACAAATAACAATGTGCAAAATCAGCCTTTAAATAGGCCCCAAACAACACTCCACTCAAGATCAGCCAATCCTGGCTGAAAAAGTACCACACCCCTTCAGTAGCCAATTAGAATGTGTGTCAGATTTCTCAAAGAATGTGCAATAAAAAACGATAAATAATAAACAAAGTGATATAAGACCCAAAAAGCAAACTCTCCAGGGAGTGATTATGTCCACACTTGAAATACAATAGAAAATAATATCGAAAGTCCTAATGTCTGTAACAAATTAAAACTTTACAAAAACCGCTCAGCCAATCAACATCAGTATTACATATGACAATAAGTCATGCTTAACAACCAAAGCATAACCAAGCCCCGTTGTTAGGGACGCCCTGAACACAAGACAACCAGGGCAGGCGTCATCATACCTCCATAATGCGCTATAAACCTATAAGCCAAGGTATAAGAAAGGCACCTCCATCTAAACATAGTATAAAACTGAAACAACGTAACAGCTGATAACAAAAATAAACAAATAAAAACAAAGAGAACGTTCAACCTATATCAACACCGAAAACAGCTCACCCCCTGCTCAAATCAGATATCTAGTTCACGGGTATGTATCAAATGTTAAAGGACATAGTGTCCTATATGTAACAAAAAATATATTTGATGTGAAAGTACATTTAGTGTGAAAGCAACAGAACCCGATGTCGCCAATTTCAAAACAACAGAACCCTATCCTAAAAACAACCGTGATTTAGATCACACTGGCCTTATCCACATCAACACACGACCTCACAGTGTGTAAACAATGTTCCCTCCATCAACACATAAATATATATGTGTATATATAATCTTACAATACACCAGATGAGTAGCATAAATCCCACCCACTACAACATATAGTTACAGGTATCTCAAATTCCAAAGCATAGGACAGACACAAAACAACAATAAGAACCACAAAGGAAAATACAACAAGGGGAAATAAAACACTCCCGGAGAGAAAGAGAAATGGGTAACAATTATATAGTTGAATGTGCAACGTGATCAAATTGTGATCAGACATATAGATTAAAAATTACAATAAAAACAAACACAGTAGGGACTGACAGAGACTAGGTCTAAATCTATTGAATATTACTTATGCATAAATCAGCTAACAAATGCGGGAAATAAACATGAAAATATCAAGCAAGTTGACTATCTGGAAATCTAATTGCTTGGGTCATATAGTGTCCCTAGTGACTACGAAGGGTACACTCAGGTAATTAACCATATATAGATAAATGATCAAAAGAGATCAAAAACAGGGGGGGGGGGGGGTAAAGATAATATTATCCTCTTCTAAATAGAGTCCTATGGGAAAAAATAAATAAATACATATATATCTATATCTATAAGATATCCAATGAACAATTGTCTTATGCCTTTACTTAATTTTGTCAATTTTCTGTTTTGTTTATTGGCATTTTGTATAGTAGGTAACTGCAAAGTAACTGATTGAAATGCTTCCCCACTATTTAACAGATTTCCCTTTATTGTGAGCTGTAATTTGTAGCAAAATTAACTCCTTCAAAATGTTTTTAAATCAATTTGATTCAACCAATCAACAAACCTGATTGCTTGATAGTCATCACCCTAACAAATCAAACTCAAATTTAAAAAAAACCAACACATCTGTAAAAACAAATGTGATCCCTGAAGGGGTTATCATCCTCAAAGATGTGGAACAGCTCCGACTAACCCCAAAAAAGGTAGGCATAGGAGGGAGCAAGCATAGCCCCCATAGCTGTTCCACACCATTGGAGATAAAAAAAAACTCTCAAACTGAAAAAACATGAGTCAACAAAAATCCAGTTAATCTCAACTCAAAAAGTTGAAAATCAATGGTAAAATTAAAATAATTGGACAAAACAAATTGAATAGCATCCAGACCTCTAGAATAAGGGATGGTGGATTAGAGGGAGACAATGTCAACTGTAAGCCACATATAGTTCAATCTGTCCCACTTAAAGTTATCCATTAATTTTAAAATAAGTTTAGTATCTCTCAAATAACTAAAAAGAGAAATGACAAATAGATTCAGTATACAGGAAAAAAAGGAAAAATCCAGAACGCCTCACTCAAAAACACTTTATTGGTAAAATGTTATACCAGCGTGGACAAACAGCATACACGAATTAAAAGCAAAAGCGAAGCAGTACAGCACACATCCCAGCCAAGGACGTATTTTGAGATTGCCCCGTACTCACATAAAGCCAGGTGAGTGCTGATCAGTCTTTTAAAGTGCACATGCTTGATGAACAACTGTGTGTGTCAGATTTAAAGGGACAATCTAGGCCAAAATAAACAATTTTCCAATTTACTTTTATCACCAATTTTGCTTTATTCTCTTGGTATTCTTAGTTGGAAGCTTAACCTAGGAGGTTCATATACTAATTTCTTAGACCTTGAAGGCCAACTCTTTTCAGAATGCATTTTAACAATTTTTCACCACTAGAGGGTGTTAGTTCACGTGTTTCATATAGATAACACTGTGCTCGTGCACGTGAAGTTATCTGGGAGCAGGCACTGATTGGCTAAATTGCAAGTCTGTCAAAAGAACTGAAATAAAGGGGCATTTTGCAGAGGCTTAGATACAAGATAATCACAGAGGTTAAAAGTATATTAATATAACTGTGTTGGTTATGCAAAACTGGGGAATGGGTAATAAAGGGATTATCTATCTTTTAAAACAATAAAAATTCTGGTGTAGACTGTCCCTTTAAAGCACCAAGTTATAATAAAGGCTTGAAAGCTTTATACACATTCACCTAGATTACGAGTTTTGCGTTCGTGTATTAACGCTGAAAAAATGGTAATTTCAGCGTTAAAACAGCAACACAGCCATTACAAGTCTTGTCGGTATAGCTGTACCGGTACGCAAGCCTTTTAGCCTGTAACGCAACGTCAGTCCCGCACTCGTAAAAATGACGTTTTTTCATGGGTCTTCCATAGCGCTGCCATTACGAGTTTTGCAGTGAGGCTAAAAAGCTTGCATTACACCCTTTAACTACAAGATCCGTACCACCATCTGAGAGCAGTAGTTATGAGTTTTACGCAACAAAACTTTTACATAAAACTCAAAACTAAAGTGTTACAAAGTACACTAAACACCCATAAACTACCTATTAGCCCCTAAACCCTCCCACATTGCAAATACTATATTAAAGTTATTAATCCCTAATCTGCCGCTCCTGAAATTGTGTCTATTAATAAAATGTATTAACCCCTATTCCGCTACTCCCCGACATTGTCACCACTATAATAAAGTTATTAACCCCTAAACTGCCACCCTCACGCATGGCAAACACTGTTTAAATATTATTAACCCCTAATATGCCATCCCCCCACATCCCCACACTATACTAAAGTTATTCAACCCTATTCTGCCGCTCCCCAACACCACCGCCACTATAATAAACCTATTAACCCCTAAACTGCAAGCCCCCCACAATGAAATATACTAAATTAAACTATTAACCCCTAAATCAAAATCCCCCCACATCGCAATAAACTAATTTAAACTAGTAACCCATAAACCTAACGCCCCCCTAACTTTATATTAAAATTACAATTTCCCTATCTTAAATTAAATTAAAACTTACCTGTCAAATTAAAAAAAACTAAGTTTAAACTAACTATTAAACTAAATTAAACTAACTACCAATAAAAGAAAACTAAAATACACATTAAAAAAATCCTTACACTACTATAAAAATTACAAAAATACAACAAATAACAAATTATAACTAATAACTAATTCACAAAAAATAACAAACGAAATGATCAAAAATAAAAAAACAATTACACCTAATCTAAAAGCCCTATAAAAATAAAAAAAGCCCACCCAAAATTAAAAAAAACCTAGCCTACAATAAACTACCAATAGCCCTTAAAAGGGCCTTTTGTAGGGCATTGCCCTAAGTTAAAAAGCTCTTTTACCTGTACAAAAAATACAACGATCCCCCCAACAGTAAAACCCACCACCCAACCAACCCCCCAAAATAAAAAAACCTAACTCTAACAATAACCTAAGCTACCCATTGCCCTGACAATGGCATTTGTATGGGCATTGCCCTTAAAATGGCATTTAGCTCTTTTGCATTGCCCTGAAAAGGGCATTTAGCTCTTTTAAGAAAAGCCCAAACCCTAATCTAAAAAAAAACCACCCAAAAAACCTTAAAAAAAACCTAACACTAAACCCTCTTTAGGTACTCACAGTTGCTGAAGTCCCGCTTGAAGGATCTTCATCCCGGAGACTCGATCTTCATCCAGATGGCTCCATCTTCATCTAGGCGGCATCTTCTATCTTCATCCCGAAGGCGTCTTCTATCTTCATCCTGGCGGCTTCTTCTATTTTCATCCCGGCGGCACGGAGCGGCTCCATCCTGAAGACATCCGGCATGGAGTATCCTCTTAATATGGTCACCGCTATATACTGAATCTTCAATGCAAGGGATGAAGATAGAAGACGCCGCCTGGATGAAGATGGAGCCGTCAGGATGAAGATCCTTCAAGCGGGACTTCGGCAACTGTGAATACCTAAAGAGGTGTTAGTGGTAGGGTTTTTTTAAGGTTTATTGGGTGGGTTTTTTATTTAGATTAGGGGTTGGGCATTTTTTAAAAGAGCTAAATGCCCTTTAAAGGGCCAGAAAATTAGCTAAATGCTCTTTTAATGGCAATGCCCATACAAATGCCCTTTCCAGGGCAATGGGAAGATTAGTTTTTTTTTAGATAGTTTTTTTATTTTGTGGGCTTAGGAGGGTGGGGGTTTGTCATTTTAGTGGGTCTTTGTATATTTTTTTTTAGAAAAAGAGCTGATTTATTTAGGGCAATGTCCTAAAAAAGGCCCTTTTAAGGCTATTGGTAGTTTATTATAGATTAGGTTTCTTTTATTTTGGGATGTTTTTTTTAAAAAAAATGGGTACTAGAATAGGAAGAATTGTTATTATTTTGGATAATTTGTTTGTAATTTTGTGTAATGTTTTCCCGTTTTGGGGTGGGTTTTTATTTTTAGAATAGCCATTTTTTATTTTTAATGGGCAGCAAAAGAGCTGAATGCCCTTTTAAGGGCTATGACCATACAAATGCCCTTTTCAGGGCTATGGGTAGATTAGGTTTTACTTTATTTTTTATTTTGTGGGTTTGGGGGGTGGGGGTGTGTATGCTGTTAGGGTGCGTTTGTTTTTCTTTTGGAGAAAAAGAGCTGATTTCTTTAGGACAATGCCCTACAAAAGGCCCTTTTAAGGGCCCTTGGAAGTTTATTATAGATTGTTTTTTTATTTTGAGGTGGTTTTTTTTTTTAAAAGGGTATTAGAATAGGAATATTTTTTATTGTTTTGGATAATTTTGTTTGTTATTTTTTGTAATGGTAGGTTTTTATTTTTTGTAATTGTAGTGTTTTTTATTTTTTGTAATGTTAGGTTTTAGTGTAAGGCAGCTTAGGTTTTATTTCACAGGTAAGTTTGTATTTATTTTAACTAGGTTGTTAGTAAATAGTTAATAACTATTTACAAACTAGTCTACCTAGTTAAAATAAATACAAACTTATCTGTGAAATAAAAATAAAACCTAAGCTAGCTACAATATAACTATTAGTCATATTGTAGCTAGCTTAGGCTTTATTTCACAGGTAAGTATGTATTTAGTTTTAAATAGGTATTATTTAGTTAATAATTGTAACTTTAATTTTGCTCTATTTTAATTATGTTAAAGTTAGGGGGTGTTAGGTTTTGGGTTACGGTTAGGGTTACGGTTAGGTTTAGGGGATAATATAGTTTAATTTAGGTTGTTGCGATGTGGGGGGCTGGAGGTTTAGGGGTTAATAGGTTTATTTAGTGGTAGTGATGTGGGAGGCCAGAGGTTTAGGAGTTAATAACTTTATTTAGTGGCGGCAATATTGGGGAGCGGCGGAATAGGGGTAAATAGATTTATTATAGTGTGGGCGATGTTGGGGTGCAGGGGAATAGGGGTTAATAAATTTAGTATAATGGCGGCGATATTGGGAGCGGCAAATTAGGGGTTTATAGATTTATTTCAGTGCCGGCGATATCGGGAGCGGCAGATTAGGGGTTAATAAGTTTGTGTAGGTGTCAGTGATGTTGGGGGTGGCAGATTAGGGGTGTTTTGATGTGGGGTTTATGTTAGGGTGTTAGATTTAAACGTAACTTTCTTTTCCCCATAGACATCAATAGGGCTGCCTTATGGAGCTTTTCATTCCGCTATCGTAGGTAATATTTTTTTTCTAACCCGCTCTCCCCATTGATGTCAAAAACACGTCAAAACAGCGCTTGTATTTTGTGCGGTATGGAGCTCAATGCAACCATATCGCACGCACAAGCCAGCTGTTTAAAAACTTGTAATGGCAGTGCCAGGGTGCCAGGAATCAGACTGAGACGAGAAGTGCAAAAATAATCACACCTTTATTAATAGCAAAAAATAATAAAAAGTCCACAAGTCAGATAACAAGCCAGGAATCAAAACCAGAGCTGGTAGTCAGACGAGCCGAGTCAGGAGCCAAAGTGAGTAGTCAGACGAGCCGGAATCAGGAACAAGGAGAACAGCAGAGTCAGGAACAAGCCAGGGATCAGGAACCAGGAGGGACGTCAGACAGTCAGGTAATACACAGGAGCTCTCACAAACAGGTCTAAGACAATGCAAGGGCAAAGCATACTGAACAGAGGCCCTTTAAATAATAAGTGATGACATCACAATTCTGAGACTGCATCCTGTCTCACACGGATGATGTATACCAGTCTGGACATAAAAGGAAGTGCAGGAAATGAGCAGCATCACACAGTATGCACAAGAGTCAGCAAGAGAGGTGAGTAAAATGCCTGCCAGCAGCACATGGCAAACAAAACAGGGAAAAAACCCTGACAGGCAGCGCAATGGAGTGTGAAATAACGCAACTTTTGTTGTGTTTGTTTTGCACCATGTTGCGCCCATAACTTGTAATCTACCTGATTGTTAGCACAATTAATTATTAACTTTATAAATACAGATTGAGCATCAATATGGAGGGTATCATTTAACTCTACTAGGCATATCATTTACAATGTTTTTACTTTGGTTTATTTTTGGCTGATTTTTAGTCTATCTAAATTGCTAAATTGCTCTTTTGAATCTGTTTATTTATTTCTCTACCCCTGATACACCAATTAAAGTTTCTGGTATCTATTCTCTTTCAAACGATTCAGAAAGTTTACAATAAATTGTCCTATCTGTTGCTATGTAGGAACAATGAATGTACTTCGAAATATGCTAACAGTAAATCTGGTAAACTATATAGTATAAAGATACATTGTGAATGATATGCATGCTTTAATATATTCTAAAATTTTTGTTCATGTTTTTTGTGTCTTTGATTTACAGGACATGTCACTGTTTTTAATGGATCAATATAGAAAAAAGAGGCAGATGGCAGCACTCCAAAATAAAAGATGTATCTTTTATTCTGGAGTGCTGCCATCTGCCTCTTTTTTCTACATTGTATTTGGGACTTGTTGGTGTGGAGTCCTGGATGGAGTGGTCACCTGTGTGATACAAAGGTGCTGGAGAGTATATATATATTCTTCTTTAATGGATCAATAGTCAGTTCACATTGTCTCATTTATTTAGATGTAGGAGAATTCATCTAGGTACGATTGGTCTATTTTCCATATATAAATATGCATGTATTTAAATTGTAAATTATATGCCTAGTATAGTTAAATGATACTCTCCATATTGATGTTCAATCTGTATTTATAAAGTTAATAATGAATTATGCTAACAATGTGTATATAGCTTTTAAGCCTTTATTATAACTTGGCGCTTTAAATCTGACACACGCAGGTGTTCATCAAGCATGTGCACTTTAAAAGACTGATCAGCACTCACCTGGCTTTATGTGAGTACGGGGCAATCTCGAAAAGCGTCCTTGGCTGGGATGAGTGCTGTACTGCTTCGCTTTTGCTTTTAATTCTTGTATCGTGTTTGCCCACGCTGGTTTAACATTTTACCAATAAAGTGTTTTTGAGTGAGCCGCTCTGGATTTTTCCTTTTTTTCCTTTATTCGTTTTGGACCGCTCCACTGGGCTCTCAATTCACACACCAAGGCTTTGACCCCTAACCTGGATATGCCTGCTTCACATGCAGCCGAAATATTTACAGAGGAGGAATGCAGCTGACTGGTAAAGTGCGATGGTGCAGCTTACCTCGATGAGGCGAATCATTTCCAGTTTGTGGATCTGCAGTTGTCACTTATCGTAAGTGGACTTTTTAGTTTTCTCCTGTCTGTTGAACTGCTGCTATAATCACCATTCTCTAACCTAATACTCAGGCTATTGGAGGGTTTTGCACAGTCATTGCTAGTGCTGACTGCTCATTTGTTGCTGTATTTGAATTTGTTCTGTTGTTCAGGAGGAGCGCTTTTGCACAGCAATGTGACGTTTTTTTCTGGGGTTTGAAGAAAATTATTATTATTATTATTTATGTCTTGGTATACATACTAAATGATTTGATTTATTTTTGAAAATACCACATGTGGCTTAAGACTCTGACAGAGTTTGAGAAACTCTCTGATACGGCATACTTACAGTATCTCACAAAAGTAAGTACACCCCTCACATTTTTGTAAATATTTTATTATATCTTTTCATGTGACAATACTGAAGAAATGACACTTTGCTACAATGTAAAGTAGTGAGTGTACAGCCTGTATAACAGTGTAAATTTACTGTCCCCTCAACATAACTCAACACACAGCCATTAATGTCTAGCCCGTTGGTCACAAAAGTGAGTACACCCCTAAGTGGAAATGTCCAAATTGGGCCCAATTAGCCATTTTCCTTCCCCGGTAACATGTGACTCATTAGTATTACAAGGTCTCAAGTGTGAATGGGGAGCAGGTGTGTTAAGTATGGTGTTATCGCTCTCACACTCTCTCATACTGGTCACTGGAAGTGCAACATGGCACCTCATGACAAAGAACTCTCTGAGGTTCTGAAAAAAAGAATTGTTGCTCCACATAAAGATGGCCTAGGCTATAAGAAGATTGCCAAGACACTGAAACTGAGCTGCATCATGATGGGCAAGACCATACAGCAGTTTCACAGAACAAGTTCAACTCAGAACAGGCCTCGCCATGGTCAACTAAAGAAGTTGAGTGCACATGATCAGTGTCATATTCAGAAGTATGAGTGCTGCCAGCATTGCTGCAGAGGTTGAAGGGGTGGGGGGTTAGCCTGTCAGTGCTCAGACAATATGCCACAAACTGCATCAAATTGGTCTGCATTGCTGTCCTCCCAAAAAGGAAGCCTATTCTAAAGATGATGCACAAGAAAGCCCACAAACAGTTTGCTGAAGACAAGCAGATTAAGGACATGGATTACTGGAACCATGTCCTGTTGTCAGAGGAGACCAAGATAAACTTATTTTTATTTAGGAACTACAGGAATATGAAAGGCTCTGGAAAGCTGAGGGTTAATATAGATGAGTCAAAAGAAATATATTTGTAACTATTCGTGAATTTTGGAGAATTAAAGATTCGTTGTTTAACAAGGTTTAAATATGGGTGAATTGTATCACATATGTAGTAAAAACAGTTATTCATATAGCAAATTCCGTTAGGATAATCAACCCAACAACTAGGTAAAATAAACAAATGTGATTTAATAAAAAGATTTTAGCATATAAAAGATACAGTAAAATACAGTTGTGGCCACAACTACAATAAAAAAATGATATTTCGAAGACAGTATCAGAAATATACACAGTGAATGTGTTGTCTTTTTGAATATTCCTTATAGGCTTTGGCCTGACAAATCGTTTAGGATTTATGATTTTGAACACTTAGTAGTGGAAATAAACATTAGTAGCTAAGAAATTATGCAATCAATAGTGAAGTGTAGTATTTGGTAGTGCAGATATTTGAAAGTCTTATGAACGATAATCCTAAATTAATTTCTTAGTGATTCCGGTGGTGTTAGTGCTTTGTATCAACGTTCCAAACACTCATATGCTGATAGCACAAGATGTTACAGGTGATGTGAGAAAAAAGCAATTCTTCAGTGTCAGGTTTTTTTTCAAGTGATGCGATTTGTATCCAAAATAAAAGGTGACTTTTCTCAATACATTGTTACTTGTATCCAAGTGTAACTTTTTTTTCCTAATGTGTAACTTTTTTTCTAATGTGCAGTGTTGCTCCGGTTATATGATATATACAGCTGTGTGTTGCGTGGGAGACGATAGTTGGTTCAGAGTCAGTTGTTAGTATTCCTATGAACGAAGTGCAATAGATATGGCTTGAGACAGACTTACCTGGCTGCGCTCCCTGGCCGGCGTTGTCCTTGCACGGCGGAAGTACTCGCAGCCGCTTCACTGTCGGATGTAGCCCTGTTGATTCTCCGCTGGTTTCGTTAGATGCTAATGCTGCGTGATATTCCTCCTGTAGTTGGCAGCTGGCAACTGTCTTGGGATGGGTAAGTTGCAAACAACAACTAATCCACAGATACTTCTACGCGTTTCAGCACACTTGGTGCCTTTATCAAGATATTTTACTGTGGATTGTTTGGGGCCTTTTGAAGTGTTTTCGGTACCCGTATGTGGGACCCGTATGTAGAAAACATGGTCTTAAAGGTAGTTGTTTCGTTATTTCTAAAAAAGACTTATATGTTTAAAAACAATATCAGTACTTAAAGGGACATTATGAATTTTCCTTAACTTAAAATTTCACATTTTTTGCTATTTGAATATTGTTTTGATTTCCTTTGTTAACCAACAATTCAAATATATTTGTTGAATAGAATAACCTTAAAATAAACTTTACTTGTATATTTTGGTTTATATAAACGGGAAAAGATCGGGAATAGATGGTGTAAAATCGCAAACAAATGGTATCATATCTATAAACCTGTTTAATTGTTTATAGTGTATATATGTAAGAATTCTTACTTTGCCTAAGTTTTACTATTCAGAAGTTATAATCAATTTTGGCATATGTATCGGAGATGTATCCAGTTGTTATATGGAATTAATTTTTATTTTTTAGATGAATTCATTTGAAAGGGGTGATGAAGGACTAGTTCTATAATGCACCCTTCGCTTAAATAAAGGGATTGAGATCTAATTCTGCGTTGATCCCTCCTGGTATTAGTGATGAAAAGTTTACTATCAATTCAGCTTCTACTAAGAGTAATTTTTTTGTTGTATCCCCCCCTCTTTTAGATACTATTTTCCTAAGGCCCCAATAAAATAACCCTTTGGTGCTCTGATTATGTTCTTTTTTGAAATGTAGGGATAGTTGGTGATCTTCAAAGCCTCTTTCAATATTATTCAGATGTTGTCTTATTCTATCTTTGAGGGGTTGTCCCGTTTGGCCTAAATATTGTTTTTTGCATGGACATTGGATTAAATAGACCACATTTGTGTCAGTACATTTTATGGTGTCTTTAATTTTCAATTTGAAACTAGAGTTTGTAGATTCAACCATTTTGCTCCTCTTACTGAATTTACAGGCTTTACATTTATGGCAAGGATAATAGCCTTCAAGATTATTCCCTAGAACATCTTTGTTCGATTTGCCTTTATTATATTCACTAGGGGCTAGTATTGCCTTTAAATTTTTACATTTTCTATAAATGATTTTGGGTTTTGATTGTGCAATATCATTTAAAAATGGGTCTTTCTGGATATAATGCCAGTGTTTATACAGAATTTTTTTGACACTCTGGAAATCTGCGGTATATTGGGTTATAAATGCTGTCTCATATGACTTGAGTACACCTTGTGGGGTGCTTCTGTCTTTTGTTGTTAATAGAACTTTTCTATCAGTTATTAATGCAGTATTATGTGATTTCTTTATCAATTCTTTGTCATAGCCTCTTTCAATGAATTTGTTTTCAAGAATAGTTGATTGTGTCTTGAAATCTTGTATATCAGAACAGTTTTTTCTAAGTCTCATAAATTGACTTTTGGGTATGTTGAGTTTCCAGAGATCGTTGTGGCAGCTATTGAAGTGTACATAATTATTAGAATCTACTGGTTTGAAGTAGGTTTTTGTTTTTATTTGATTTTCCATAATTTCAACTGTGATATCTAAGTAGTTTATAAATTTAGTATTGTATTCGTATGTAAAAGAGAGACCCCACGAGTTATTGTTTAGGTCTTGCATGAATAAAATAAGTAGGTCTATACCACTAGCCCACACAAAGAAAAGGTCATCTATATATCTCTTGAAGAGTACGAGGTTTGCGCTCCAGGGGGTTTCAAGAATATTAGTTTGTTCGAATTGACCCATAAATAAATTTGCGTAACTGGGCGCAAACCTCGTACCCATTGCTGTTCCCTTTTTTTGTAGGAAATAATTTCCATTGAAATTGAAGTAATTGTTTTTTAAAATAAATTCTATACATTTGAGAATGAAGTCTGATTGTTGAATTGGTATGGAATCATCATTATGAAGAAATTGTTTCACTGCATTTATTCCTAAATTATGTTGGATATTTGTATATAGTGAACTTACATCACAGGTTACCAGAAGTAAGTTCTCATTCCATTCTATATGATTTAGTATATTTAGAAAATGTGTAGAGTCTTTAAGATGTGTAGGGAGTTTTTTAACATATGGTTGTAGAAATCTGTCTACATACTGGGAAAGGTTGGATGTTAGAGAGTTGATACCTGAAATGATAGGCCTACCTGGGGGTTTACTGAGGGATTTGTGTATTTTAGGTAAATAGTAGAATATAGGGGTTACAGGATTGGTTTGTTTTATAAATTGTAGTTCTTTATTATTGAGTATGTTCTCTTTCTTTGCCTCAAATAGTATTTTGTCTAGTTTTAACATCATGTCTTTAATTGGATTTTGGTCTAGTTTTATATAGGTTTCTTTGTCGTTTAGGAGTCTATTGGCTTCCTCCACATAATCAGCAGTATCTAGGATTACTACTCCTCCCCCTTTGTCCGCCATTTTTATTATAATGTCAGGGTTATTACTTAATTCCCTAATTACGTCGTTTTCTTTTTTAGTTAAGTTGAATTTTGTCCGATTTTTTCCATTGTATTTATAAATTTCATCTTTAACTGCTTTTTCAAACAATTCTATATATTTTCCTTTTTCTTGGGTTGGGTAAAAATTAGACTTTGCCTTCAAATCTGTATGTGTATAGGCATCTCTTAGAGTATTAGTGGGTATCCTATTCATCTGGTTTTCTATTGGATTTTTCATGAAATATCTTTTTAGGGTAAGTTTCCTTACATATTGATTTATGTTTACAAGAGTGTTGAATTTATTTAATTTGCTAGTGGGTGCAAATGAAAGTCCCTTACTTAAGACTCTTTCCTGTTCTCTATTTAAAGTTGTTTTACTAAGGTTGAAAATCCCTGCAGTGTTGACTATCTCCACCTTTTTTCCATTCTGTTTTCCTCTCCCTCTCTTTCCTCTAGTCTTCTTTTTCCTTTTTGAACCCAATTTCTCTCTGGGAAGTGTTCTGTATTTGTGCCCCAAGATGTGCCCTCTGCGGCTGGGCCCTTGCCTAAAAAAGAGTTGGAATTTTCCATGCCTTCATTATTGTCTTCAAACAGTTTAAATCTATTCTCTAATTCGATAGGTGTAGCTGTGATGTGTGGTTTATTTGTTTCTGTGTTAGGTTTGGTTTTCCTGCTATTATAGGTATTATCCCCTGTATTAGATTGCTGACCTCTATATGGAGTAGTGTTTTCTTGTTGTTTCCAAATTTGATTTTGTTGCCTCTTATCATTATAATTGGTCCTATTCCAATTTCTTTCTTGATTTCTATTCTCATTCCTATAGTCGTTTCTATAGTCATTTTTATAATCATTTCGATATTCGAAATTTTTATAATTATTATGATCGTTTCTATAGTTATAATGATCTGTTCTCTCTCTTCTGAAAAAATCATTTTGATTGTTATGGTGATTAGTGTAATTGTGATAATTGTAGGGTCTCTCATATCTAAATTGATTTCTATACTGATAATTTTCTGTGTACGTCGGTTTATGATGGAAATTGTGAGGAGGTCTTGTGTATGATGAATCTTCCTGATATCTCCAATTTCTTTTTTCAGAATTTATATTTTCATATGTTTTAGTATTAGATTTATTTGCTTTCTTAAATAGATTTCCTGTTGTGATATTTTCAGTTGTATCTAAATTTGTAGTATTGGTTTGTGTGTTGCTAGGTGTATAAGATTCTGAATAGTCTTGTTCATCTCTTTTAAATTTTCTCCATTTTGTCTCTAGAATATTATTCCTTACATTAGTTATATTTGTTATTATTTCTTTCTGCCTTTCTTTTATCCTTTGATCATCCATATGATTAATCAATTTTTCTTTGTACTCATTAATATTTTTCCCTATATTTTCCAACGATCTATTTCTAGATTTTATCAGTATTCTGAGTAGATCTAATGATGCCTTTTCTAGTGTTTCATACCATTCTTTATTGTGATCATCTTCTAATATGAATGTGCAGTTTTTCTTTAACCTTAGGCCTCTAGGGACCATATCTTTGTCTAAATATTTTTGTGTAAAGGTTAACTCAGCTTTCAGTTTGATCTCTTTTACTAAGGATTCCTCTAATTTGTCCATTATTTCTCCATTATTGCTAGGTATATTGTCTTGTATAGTACTGGGTTGTATACCCATACTGCCTAATATATCATCTCTGAGATTAAAAATATCCATTTTTGGATATTTAAGGAGAATGTGTCAGACAGACAAATGAGAGATACAATTCTATCTTAAATGTAAGAAAAGAGTCTGGACACTATCTCACCCTCTTAGCCTTTCAAGTAAGACTAAGATCTCTCAACTTAGTCTGATTAATTTTTATTTAGGAACTACAGGAATATGAAAGGCGCTGGAAAGCTGAGGGTTAATATAGATGAGTCAAAAGAAATATATTTGTAACTATTCGTGAATTTTGGAGAATTAAAGATTCGTTGTTTAACAAGGTTTAAATATGGGTGAATTGTATCACATATGTAGTAAAAACAGTTATTCATATAGCAAATTCCGTTAGGATAATCAACCCAACAACTAGGTAAAATAAACAAATGTGATTTAATAAAAAGATTTTAGCATATAAAAGATACAGTAAAATACAGTTGTGGCCACAACTACAATAAAAAATGATATTTCGAAGACAGTATCAGAAATATACACAGTGAATGTGTTGTCTTTTTGAATATTCCTTATAGGCTTTGGCCTGACAAATCGTTTAGGATTTATGATTTTGAACACTTAGTAGTGGAAATAAACATTAGTAGCTAAGAAATTATGCAATCAATAGTGAAGTGTAGTATTTGGTAGTGCAGATATTTGAAAGTCTTATGAACGATAATCCTAAATTAATTTCTTAGTGATTCCGGTGGTGTTAGTGCTTTGTATCAACGTTCCAAACACTCATATGCTGATAGCACAAGATGTTACAGGTGATGTGAGAAAAAAGCAATTCTTCAGTGTCAGGTTTTTTTTCAAGTGATGCGATTTGTATCCAAAATAAAAGGTGACTTTTCTCAATACATTGTTACTTGTATCCAAGTGTAACTTTTTTTTCCTAATGTGTAACTTTTTTTCTAATGTGCAGTGTTGCTCCGGTTATATGATATATACAGCTGTGTGTTGCGTGGGAGACGATAGTTGGTTCAGAGTCAGTTGTTAGTATTCCTATGAACGAAGTGCAATAGATATGGCTTGAGACAGACTTACCTGGCTGCGCTCCCTGGCCGGCGTTGTCCTTGCACGGCGGAAGTACTCGCAGCCGCTTCACTGTCGGATGTAGCCCTGTTGATTCTCCGCTGGTTTCGTTAGATGCTAATGCTGCATGATATTCCTCCTGTAGTTGGCAGCTGGCAACTGTCTTGGGATGGGTAAGTTGCAAACAACAACTAATCCACAGATACTTCTACGCGTTTCAGCACACTTGGTGCCTTTATCAAGATATTTTACTGTGGATTGTTTGGGGCCTTTTGAAGTGTTTTCGGTACCCGTATGTGGGACCCGTATGTAGAAAACATGGTCTTAAAGGTAGTTGTTTCGTTATTTCTAAACAAGACTTATATGTTTAAAAACAATATCAGTACTTAAAGGGACATTATGAATTTTCCTTAACTTAAAATTTCACATTTTTTGCTATTTGAATATTGTTTTGATTTCCTTTGTTAACCAACAATTCAAATATATTTGTTGAATAGAATAACCTTAAAATAAACTTTACTTGTATATTTTGGTTTATATAAACGGGAAAAGATCGGGAATAGATGGTGTAAAATCGCAAAAACAAATGGTATCATATCTATAAACCTGTTTAATTGTTTATAGTGTATATATGTAAGAATTCTTACTTTGCCTAAGTTTTACTATTCAGAAGTTATAATCAATTTTGGCATATGTATCGGAGATGTATCCAGTTGTTATATGGAATTAATTTTTATTTTTTAGATGAATTCATTTGAAAGGGGTGATGAACGACTTTGTCGTTTAGGATACAATGGAAAAAATCGGACAAAATTCAACTTAACTAAAAAAGAAAACGACGTAATTAGGGAATTAAGTAATAACCCTGACATTATAATAAAAATGGCGGACAAAGGGGAAGGAGTAGTAATCCTAGATACTGCTGATTATGTGGAGGAAGCCAATAGACTCCTAAACGACAAAGAAACCTATATAAAACTAGACCAAAATCCAATTAAAGACATGATGTTAAAACTAGACGAAATACTATTTGAGGCAAAGAAAGAGAACATACTCAATAATAAAGAACTACAATTTATAAAACAAACCAATCCTGTAACCCCTATATTCTACTATTTACCTAAAATACACAAATCCCTCAGTAAACCCCCAGGTAGGCCTATCATTTCAGGTATCAACTCTCTAACATCCAACCTTTCCCAGTATGTAGACAGATTTCTACAACAATATGTTAAAAAACTCCCTACACATCTTAAAGACTCTACACATTTTCTAAATATACTAAATCATATAGAATGGAATGAGAACTTACTTCTGGTAACCTGTGATGTAAGTTCACTATATACAAATATCCAACATAATTTAGGAATAAATGCAGTGAAACAATTTCTTCATAATGATGATTCCATACCAATTCAACAATCAGACTTCATTCTCAAATGTATAGAATTTATTTTAAAAAACAATTACTTCAATTTCAATGGAAATTATTTCCTACAAAAAAAGGGAACAGCAATGGGTACGAGGTTTGCGCCCAGTTACGCAAATTTATTTATGGGTCAATTCGAACAAACTAATATTCTTGAAACCCCCTGGAGCGCAAACCTCGTACTCTTCAAGAGATATATAGATGACCTTTTCTTTGTGTGGGCTGGTGGTATAGACCTACTTATTTTATTCATGCAAGACCTAAACAATAACTCGTGGGGTCTCTCTTTTACATACGAATACAATACTAAATTTATAAACTACTTAGATATCACAGTTGAAATTATGGAAAATCAAATAAAAGCAAAAACCTACTTCAAACCAGTAGATTCTAATAATTATGTACACTTCAATAGCTGCCACAACGATCTCTGGAAACTCAACATACCCAAAAGTCAATTTATGAGACTTAGAAAAAACTGTTCTGATATACAAGATTTCAAGACACAATCAACTATTCTTGAAAACAAATTCATTGAAAGAGGCTATGACAAAGAATTGATAAAGAAATCACATAATACTGCATTAATAACTGATAGAAAAGTTCTATTAACAACAAAAGACAGAAGCACCCCACAATGTGTACTCAAGTCATATGAGACAGCATTTATAACCCAATATACCGCAGATTTCCAGAGTGTCAAAAAAATTCTGTATAAACACTGGCATTATATCCAGAAAGACCCATTTTTAAATGATATTGCACAATCAAAACCCAAAATCATTTATAGAAAATGTAAAAATTTAAAGGCAATACTAGCCCCTAGTGAATATAATAAAGGTAAATCGAACAAAGATGTTCTAGGGAATAATCTTGAAGGCTATTATCCTTGCCATAAATGTAAAGCCTGTAAATTCAGTAAGAGGAGCAAAATGGTTGAATCTACAAACTCTAGTTTCAAAATGAAAATTAAAGACACCATAAAATGTACTGACAGAAATGTGGTCTATTTAATCCAATGTCCATGCAAAAAACAATATTTAGGCCAAACGGGACAACCCCTCAAAGATAGAATAAGACAACATCTGAATAATATTGAAAGAGGCTTTGAAGATCACCAACTATCCCTACATTTCAAAAAAGAACATAATCAGAGCACCAAAGGGTTATTTTATTGGGGCCTTAGGAAAATAGTATCTAAAAGAGGGGGGGATACAACAAAAAAATTACTCTTAGTAGAAGCTGAATTGATAGTAAACTTTTCATCACTAATACCAGGAGGGCTCAACGCAGAATTAGATCTCAATCCCTTTATTTAAGCGAAGGGTGCATTATAGAACTAGTCCTTCATCACCCCTTTCAAATGAATTCATCTAAAAAATAAAAATTAATTGCATATAACAACTGGATACATCTCCGATACATATGCCAAAATTGATTATAACTTCTGAATAGTAAAACTTAGGCAAAGTAAGAATTCTTACATATATACACTATAAACAATTAAACAGGTTTATAGATATGATACCATTTGTTTGCGATTTTACACCATCTATTCCCGATCTTTTCCCGTTTATATAAACCAAAATATACAAGTAAAGTTTATTTTAAGGTTATTCTATTCAACAAATATATTTGAATTGTTGGTTAACAAAGGAAATCAAAACAATATTCAAATAGCAAAAAATGTGAAATTTTAAGTTAAGGAAAATTCATAATGTCCCTTTAAGTACTGATATTGTTTTTAAACATATAAGTCTTGTTTAGAAATAACGAAACAACTACCTTTAAGACCATGTTTTCTACATACGGGTCCCACATACGGGTACCGAAAACACTTCAAAAGGCCCCAAACAATCCACAGTAAAATATCTTGATAAAGGCACCAAGTGTGCTGAAACGCGTAGAAGTATCTGTGGATTAGTTGTTGTTTGCAACTTACCCATCCCAAGACAGTTGCCAGCTGCCAACTACAGGAGGAATATAACGCAGCATTAGCATCTAACGAAACCAGCGGAGAATCAACAGGGCTACATCCGACAGTGAAGCGGCTGCGAGTACTTCCGCCGTGCAAGGACAACGCCGGCCAGGGAGCGCAGCCAGGTAAGTCTGTCTCAAGCCATATCTATTGCACTTCGTTCATAGGAATACTAACAACTGACTCTGAACCAACTATCGTCTCCCATGCAACACACAGCTGTATATATCATATAACCGGAGCAACACTGCACATTAGAAAAAAAGTTACACATTAGGAAAAAAAAGTTACACTTGGATACAAGTAACAATGTATTGAGAAAAGTCACCTTTTATTTTGGATACAAATCGCATCACTTGAAAAAAAACCTGACACTGAAGAATTGCTTTTTTCTCACATCACCTGTAACATCTTGTGCTATCAGCATATGAGTGTTTGGAACGTTGATACAAAGCACTAACACCACCGGAATCACTAAGGCCTAGATTTAGAGTTCGGCGTTAGCCGTGAAAACCAGCGTTAGAGGCTCCTAACGCTGGTTTCTTACGCACTCCGGTATTTAGAGTTTATTTACCGCGACTCAAAATACACCTAACGCTCAACTTTCTACCGCCACCTCAGACCCAGTAGTAAACATATACCGACAAAAAAAACATCCACGAATCACAAAACAAATATTACACAAAGTACACTTACACTCATACAAACACTACACTATCTTTATTTTTCATATTTATTTTGTTTTCGTTAAAATACAAAGGATTAAAGTTGCGAGATCTCGGGTGTTTGAAATAAATCCACAAAAATCCATTTTCCCATTGACTTACATGGACATACGGGAAAAGACCCTCATATACCTACATCTAACTAATAACATTATCACAAACATACACTCATCGATGCATACAAACAATATACACCACATGACATACACAAAATTTTTATTTATTACAAAAAGAACACGATTTAGTTACTTTTTCACACAAGCTCATGACGTCACTCACTTTACGAGGAAAACCAGTCTTAGAAAAAAAATTTAGAAATCTTTAGAGCCTCCATTGACTTCTATTGGGAAGACGTGCTCGTGCACGCGAAACCCTCATTTCCCTAACGCACGCAAATAGCGTAGACTGAAAAACTCCAAATACCAGCGCTAGAAAAAACATGATTTCATGCGTTAGACCTAGCGATGATAAATAGATCAAGAAATGACTATTTCCCTATGGTGGACTTATGGTTTTTAATTATTAAATATTCACAACACCATAAATTTGTTTCACACTTTTAGATTACATCAACTACAAATCCACATCACTAGTAACACATTATTATTTCAATAAAATTACATTTAAAATTAAAATAAAATTCTATACACATTTCTGGATTCACAAACATTACACAATGGGAAACACCTCTATTGCATGGGAAACCTTTATTATTGCATTTCAGTTATTCAACTCATATGCTTGCAGCAACTGCATATTTACATAGGCTTAACACATAATCACTCATGGATGCACATACATTACTTTTAACATTCACTCATACATGTGCATTCAAATGATGGGGGAAAAACACATTACATTCTCTAGAGGAATCACAAAACACAACATATGGATTTTACAGTACTTTTAACATCATGATTCCATCACCAGAAACCATTAGGAATTACGTACAACAAGTACATCATTACACCAGATTACAGATGTCACTTTATGGGAAGGAACAACAATGCCAGACCGCTATATAGAAGTCAGCATATGTGGGACACAATCACAATATATACGTATATGTACATAACACGCATCACCCATCACGCAACCACAAAGCACACATTTAGATTTTATTCAGCACACAATAACAATGTAGTCAAATACAACAACACAATGAGGATTTCACAACTACATAGGCAGGTTAATAATATCATGACGTCATTACAAGATTCAACCATACACATCACAGATTCACCACTGTACCGCCCCTTTAGGAACTTTAACACTCAATACTACAATACTACATATACGTAAACAACTGTTTGGAACAGCATTATTATGGAGATTTCAATTGGACAATTAAGAAATATTGTCAGATCGCAAATCACTTATATATATAATACTACAGATGACAGCCGGAAGTTATTCAGTATTAGTGCCATTTTTATGGCACGCATACAATATTGTCAGATCTAAAATCACTTATATATACAATACTACAGATGACAGCCGGAAGTTCTGATTTTTTATGGCGATTTGAATGGGACGCATACAATATTCACATCTCGGCAATCACTTATATATACAATACTACAGATGACAGCCGGAAGTTATTCCGCATTAGTGCGATTTGAAAGGGACGCATACAATATTGACAGCTCGGCAATCACTTATATATACAATACTACAGATGACAGCCGGAAGTTATTCAGTATTAGTGCGATTTTAAAGGGACGCATACAATATTGACATCTCGGCAATCACTTATATATACAATACTACAGATGGCAGACGGGAAGTTCTGAATTATTATTGCGATTTTAAAGGGACGCATGCAATATTGACATCTCGGCAATCACTTATATATACAATACTACAGATGACAGCCGGAAGTTCTGATTTTTTATGGCGATTTGAATGGGACGCATACAATATTGACAGCTCGGCAATCACTTATATATACAATACTACAGATGACAGCCGGAAGTTATTCAGTATTAGTGCGATTTTAATGGGATGCATACAATATTGACAGCTCGGCAATCACTTATATATACAATACTACAGATGACAGCCGGAAGTTATTCAGTATTAGTGCGATTTTAAAGGGACGCATACAGTATTGACAGCTCGGCAATCACTTATATATACAATACTACAGATGACAGCCGGAAGTTATTCAGTATTAGTGGGATTTTAAAGGGACGCATACAATATTGACTGCTCGGCAATCACTTATATATACAATACTACAGATGACAGCCGGAAGTTATTCAGTATTAGTGCGATTTTAAAGGGACGCATACAATATTGACTGCAAGGCAATCACTTATATATATATACAATACTACAGATGGCAGACGGGAAGTTCGGAATTATTATTGCGATTTTAAAGGGACGCATACAATATTGACATCTCGGCAATCACTTATATATACAATACTACAGATGGCAGACGGGAAGTTCGGAATTATTATTGCGATTTTAAAGGGACGCATACAATATTGACAGCTCGGCAATCACTTATATATATAATACTACAGATGGCAGACGGGAAGTTCTGAATTATTATTGCGATTTTAAAGGGACGCATACAATATTGACAGCTCTGAAATCACTTATATATACAATACTACAGATGTTACTTTATCGTTTACAAACAATGTTGCAGCAACATTGATCGATCACATTCGATGCACATTATACACAACTATGCACTTTCATTCATGTTAGCCTGGACGTGTGCTTGTTACTATAAGATCGCGTTTAATAAATATTTATTACGCATATGATCAAACATTACAAACATGCACTGTATGTGTGATATTTGACACTTTCACATTGAGAATCATTGTTTGAAACTAACATTTCAGCAAACAACAAATAAACGCCCACTGTGAAAGCATTCGCGCCGCTCACATACAAACAAGTGAATACAATCAGCAATCATTACAAACTCAATACCATTGGACTAATTGTACTATAAATCCCCCAAACAACATGGCCAATGCATCACTTGTGATCCACATCAGATCAAGTGCATACCTTGTTACGCTGTTTTGAAAGATGGATGACGATGACATGGTAGACACTGCTGGTGCTGCTATTGGCGAACTAGCTGTTGGTCGAATCAGTCAGCCTCGGCGGCTCAGACCGAGACGAAGGGGTCGTCTGGTTCGAGGTCCTCGTGTCTACAGGGTGAGACCCACCTTGGAAAACATGAGTGACTTTGAGGTTTTTGATAAGTATCGGCTCGATCGCGAACAGCTCATTGGCCTTTACGATCTTCTTAAACCTCATTTGGAGCCACGTATACAAATAAGGACTGCTGTTCCCCCCATGAGTAAGATGCTAAGTTGTCTATACGTCCTGGCCTCCGGGAGTTTTCAATCCGGAGAACTGTACATGCATGGCCTGGCTCAAGGTACATTCTCTGGGGTGTTTGATAACTTTCTGGACACCATTGGTACGTATCAGTAAGCAATACATAGGATTCCCACAGAATGATGGTGATTGGAGGCGCCTGAAGCGGGAATTCTTTGATATTGCTCAATTGCCCAATGTCTTGGGAGCCATAGATTGTACCCACATTGCGCTGCGTGCTCCAATTGATGACTTGCCCTTCAGAAATCGCAAACATTTTCATAGCCTCAACGTGCAGTATGTTTGTGACGCACGGATGAGGATTATGCATGTGTATGCGAATTTTGGAGGGGCTTGTCATGATGCCCGCATCCTCTCTCTGTCGTCCCTGTGGAGCCAGTTTGAGGAAAGACAAATGCCCCCTGGTTATCTCGTTGGTGAGTATTTGTGCTCAACATGGTTAATAATGTTGACAATTGGCCCTGTATTTTTTAACTGTTAGCGTCATGTTCAGCTATAGGATTAAATTTAACCATTTGTTATTTACCGACGCTAATGTCTATTTTTATTTAAATGCAGATATGTAGCATGTCTTACCTTAAGTGTTCAGATAGAGAATGCAATGTAACCATGTATTTAGCATTTTACACAAGGTTTGTTTTCAGAACAATACGCATATGTAGCATGTCTTAGCTGAAATGGGAAGCTATTATCTCATGCAATTTAACCCTGTCATTGTCTCTTTCTGCTAATGTCTATTTTTATTTAAATGCAGATATGTAGCATGTCTTACCTTAAGTGTTCAGATAGAGAATGCAATGTAACCATGTATTTAGCATTTTACACAAGGTTTGTTTTCAGAACAATACGCATATGTAGCATGTCTTAGCTGAAATGGGAAGATATTATCTCATGCAATTTAACCCTGTCATTGTCTCTTTCTGCTAATGTCTATTTTTATTTAAATGCAGATATGTAGCATGTCTTACCTTAAGTGTTCAGATAGAGAATGCAATGTAACCATGTATTTAGCATTTTACACAAGGTTTGTTTTCAGAACAATACGCATATGTAGCATGTCTTAGCTGAAATGGGAAGCTATTATCTCATGCAATTTAACCCTGTCATTGTCTCTTTCTGCTAATGTCTATTTTTATTTAAATGCAGATATGTAGCATGTCTTACCTTAAGTGTTCAGATAGAGAATGCAATGTAACCATGTATTTAGCATTTTACACAAGGTTTGTTTTCAGAACAATACGCATATGTAGCATGTCTTAGCTGAAATGGGAAGATACAGAATAATATAGAAATTTTTTTATTGGTATGTTTCTGACAAGTTTTAATATGGATTATGGTTTTTAAATAAAAAAAAAATATACAACAATATACTAGTTTAAGTATTCTGTTTGAATTATGTTCTGTTCAAAATTTATAGGTGATTCTGGGTATATGAGCCGGCCTTGGCTCATTACCCCCTTGCGTAGCCCGACTGATGTGTCTGAGGAGCGCTACAATAGGGCTCATAAGAGAACCAGGGCGGTGGTTGAAAGGATGTTCGGGCTCCTGAAGATGAGATTCAGGTGCCTGGACCGTTCTGGAGGAGCACTCCAGTACAACCCAAAGAAGGTGGCGAAGATCGTTGTAGCCTGTAGCGTCCTGCATAATATTGCACAGCGGGCTGGGATGCTGCAGGCCGTCCCGGTGGACAGAGACCTCCTCAGAGATGAGGAGGATGATCCTGTTCTAGAGGGGGAATTCCAGGACGAGGGACTTGATGTCAGAGCAGACGTCATCAACCGCCACTTTAGACGGTAAAGAATAGAAGTTAGACTGTGTAGTATTTTCAATAGATGTGAACTCTAGGGAAATGACAAGTAGAGAATTGTGCAAACATGTTAGTATTGATCAAATGTTAGAATAATTTTTAATTTTCATAATATAGGTGATGCTCTGGGCATTGGGTCCTATAGCGAGTCTTTGCCACCTGGTTTTTAAAGAGGACATCAGATGGTAAGTAGAAATGTTTGGACTGTTGCTGGCATGATTTGTACACAAAAACATCATATGGCATACATTTTAAGAAATAGATTTTTGTTTACACATTACTTAAAATGTACATAATCAGAAAGGGATACTCTAGAATGACTATGGTTCAATGTCAGACAGAGGTTTTTTATGCTCAATATGACTCATCTTCACACTTGCTAGAAAATAACACAGGTTCATACACAGGCTTAGTAAGCTAGTGACAGATATTTATTATGAAATGGGGGGTGGGAGAGGGGTACAAAACTGATTCACACACTTGTATGATTTTTTTTTATTAAATTTATTACATTAGGGAGATGACTTAATCTAAAGACTGAAAGGGAACAATTTGAAGCCTGACAGTCAAGATTGCCCAGACTGACAGTGTGGAAAAAGCCAAGATTGAAATTGAAGTATACCAATGGGATCATGTCTGGCATTATCTTTCAATTCTGCTGACCTTGAAAACCATACAAAGACATGTTCACATGGTAAGTGCAAACTATTTGATAGAATAAGGCTGTGGAGACATCCTATTGGAGACACTTAGATGATTTTCTATTTTGTAGATGGTATTTCCCAGTCCTCTATTTAATGAACTGATGAATAAGACACCTATTGAAGATCAACTGTTTACCCCTGAATTGACTTTCAAAGACCATGCATTATCCAGGTTGGTGCATGCTAGTTAAGAATCACATGAAGAATGTTGATTATTGTTAGCTTACATACATTAGTCATACTTATTTCATCATTAGATATTTAGGGATCACAATCAGAAAAAGGAATACATATTATAGTTGATATAGAGGTATTTGAATGGACATGAAATATTAGATTTATGTTCAGCATACATATATTGTTGAAATGTGATATACATTATTATGTATAATTTGAATTTTGGATATTTAAATAGAATTTTTAATCAACAATATAATGGTGTATGTATTTCATTAATTTTAAATCAATTTAATGATTATCTTTAAAAAATGTTGATCAAAGTTAGAGCATAGACACCATATGATTTTAAATGTATTTTATGAATATTTGACAACGTGTGTATTAACTTTGTTCCATTTTTATTATTTTTCTTTTCAGATTGGCATCTGATGACTTCCAGGAATATTTAATTTTTTTCGATTAATTATATTTTGACATGTTAATACTAAACATTTTATTATTAAATACATTATTTTGAACAGATTCTACTAAATATCAATATAATCTGTAAATAAATCAAACTTGGACTCCCATGACTGGTAGTTGGCTATTTGACAAGCACATGCATAAGATAAAATAATGCTTTAATATTAGAAAATAAAATGCTTCCGAGAATATAAATATATATTTTATAACATTAATTGGGGAGTCAGATTCTTCAATGCTTTTATATTGAAAATGTATATATTACAATTATTTAGGATATGTAGTAAAATATTTTTTTTTTTAACATATAATAAGGTGAAGTGGTTCAATTACATGAAAGTGACAGTGTTGTTGAATGTAAAAATAATTGTATAAGATCATGTATCTTCCTTAGGTATCTAAAAAAATTAATAGAAATTATTTAAATTATTACATTTATGAATGGTAGGTCATTTAACTTGATAATTTTTAAAAATTAGTTATTGGATGCCAGGTTAATCTATGTAATTTTCTAGTGGAGTCATTTAACTATACTTAGTAATATTATGTATTTATTACAATCTTACCTCTTGGGTTAGACATCAAATATCTATATAGAATGTAAATTCCCCTTTTGTTTATTTTGTCAATGTTAAATAAAAATACCAAATGTTTGGGTCCTTAAAGGGACAATCACAAAGTATATTTTGTATAGATTTTTAAAAATATCATACAAGAATTTAAACATATTTAGAAAGTACTATAGAATTACATTCAGTCTTTAAATATACTTGTTTTATAAAAAAAAAATGCACATATCTTAGTCAATGATATAAGGCATCTATATGCAAACAACAATCAGCATCAAAATAGCCTATGTAGAGATGTATTTAATCCAAGAATATATATAATTACAATATAATGATTGAATAACAAAACATATTAAGTTGTTCAAATATAAGAATATTATACAAAATGCATACATAACATATAGCTTAATGTCCCTCTACGCTGAAGGCTAAAAAAGACATCATTTAATAAATATATTTCAGTCAGTGTGTAAAACAATCTAGAATTTAATCTTAATTTGCTTTACTCATATGTTAGACTCATTTAGCAAAAGGAAGGTGCCTAGGTTTATGATATTTTAAGCATTATTGTGAAATGTTTATTTAAAGGGACCTGAACTCAAAATATACTTAAAGGTAGACAGTTAAAAAATTAATGATTTATACATTCTGAATGAGTATTCTATTGGAATCAACTTTAAAACTTGTCTCATATTATGAATGCTCATTGTGATGTTGCTATCATTACTTTAAAAATAAGGCAGTAAATAGCTAATTTATTTGCTTCAGTACTCTGGACAGAACTTGATTGTTTGGAATAATTGATGCAACAATCGTCAAGGACAACCCATGTTTTTATAAAACAATTGTCCGTAATATAAAATATCATTATTGATTTGCAAAGAAACATAACAAGATAACTGTTAAAATTTGATAATCTGATTAAAGAATAAAGTTGATTAACATTTCATGCTCAATCACCAATGCTAAATTTGTTTGGACAGTGTCCCTTTAAGAGATTTAAAGAGTGTATTTACTTATCTTGATATCTTCACATACTTTGCTTGAAAAGCATATCGAGATCGGCTCAGTAGATGAAGATTGGTGGATGCACAGAGATGCCTTATGTGATTGTCTCAACCATGTGCATTTAAATTTCTTATGTTGAGGATATCTAAATACTAATGGAAAATGATTCACATTTTAAAGTCTAAACAATCTTCTATCTCTACAGATCATTTGATACAATTGTTTGTAATGTCTCTTTAAAACTAAAGACGCCATTGCACAATAACATATATGAGCACTTCAGACAAATACAAGCTCGAGGTTTATTTGCGAATAACAAAGCTGTAGTTTAATATTTATAAACAGATTATCCAAGTTACTGACATTCTAACCTGAATTTTAACATTAATAAATATTGCGTGGGAAACGCATCTTGAAACACCAGATTAGCATCTTTAAACATTAGAGTCTAATGTCACGCAATAGCACACAATCAATGTGCATTATAAAGACATTTAATAGAGCAATGTCAATACTTCACAATAAATGTATTTAAAGAACAATAAAGACATACAATATGAAATGTGTATTTGTATTAAAGAAACAGACCGTTATTAAACCGAGAAATGTCGACAACATTAATAATGTGACAGTATTAGATTTTAAAGAGTATTTAATCATTAATATTTAACGGATCACGGATATTAAATCTGCGTCACACATATCCGCATGACAGGCCCATGAGTTACAAATAAGTATACATGAAAAAAGAAGTTACAGCACCACCATGAGGTATGTGTAAGGAAGTTACTAAGATATGAAACATTAAGGAACGGCCAATCAGAGTTCATCACACAAACACAACTTGAGTCAGGATGGTCTCACACACATTCTAACAATATTTCAAACTTTTATCCAATCAGATGTACAGATAAATTGTCCCATGGTGCATCTCATGTTTACTTCGCCATATAAAAGTCCATTACACTTTGCCATCTTTGTCAGTTCTCTAATGCCTGCTGGTGTATTTGTTTTTATATATTAAATATATATTATATATACGCAACTCGGCAGGCATGTCAGTTCCCAGGTTCACCAAGGAGGAGAGCGCTGCACTGGTTCACGCCGTCAAGGACTTTTATCCCCAGCTGTTTGGGAACAAGAGGAGGTTGACAGATGCGCACGTTAAGAAGGCCCTCTGGGAGTCTATCACCAATGCGGTTAGATTGGTGTGTGACGTCCAGAGGACCCAGGATCAGATCATGAGGAGATTCGGAGATATGAGGTTGCGTTTATCGAAAAAAGTAAACCTCATAAGGGACTGGGTACAAGCCCGTAAAAGAGGTGGCAAAAGAGAGGCCCCACGGAAACTGTACCTACTCCCTTATGAGGTGACTTTATGCGAGCTCCTCAATCTCCGGGTCCCCAAAAGATTTAGATCCTCGCCATCCTCGGCCTCCTCTTCTTCCCTCCCAGCTGCGGGATCTGAAAGTCCTGACGCGGGGGACAGGGCAGATGCTTCTCCGTCCGGTGGCCTGGGAGGAGATGATAGAGAATCTGAACCAGGTAATTATCCAACTTCATATAATATTCTTATTTTTTTTATTATCCAAAAATGTGTATATAGTCAGATACTAAACCTATACAGATCTCACAACATACACTACATATGATGTTTAGATATCTGATTTTAGATTATTGACACATGAAATAGGAATGATGTTTCTTGCGCTCTACAGAATATGCGTCACAGAGCGGAAATGTAATTTCTCATCCACGTTAACATGGGTTTGCGGAAAGTGGCATTGCTTTATACATATTGGTGAAATGACGGATGCGTAATTCCGCTTGGAATCATTGCGCAATGATCGCGAAAATGGCATTTCTCATCCACGTTAACATGGGTTTGCGGAAAGTGGCATTGCTTTATACATGTTGTTAAAAATTAAATGGGAATTCTTAGATTAGTGAAGAATACAGTATTCTTATTTTCAATATTATAGCTAATAAAAAACCAATAATACAAAACAATTATAACATATGGCCATCAATTGATGATTATGTAATAACAAGCAGATATTCTTAAAGATACAGTAAACAACACAACTGATTGAAAATAAGAGTCCAGGATATATTTTTAATTAATTTAATTGAGGAAACTATTAACTCATGGGACTACCAAAGGATTAATATTTTTCAATTGATTTGTTATTAATGTAAATTTTTTAAACATGGCATGATTAGTATTAATGATATGCAATCCTCATTTAATATATTACAGATATGGATGTGGCTGCTGGATCCTCAAGCCAGGGCTTGTCACAGTATGGTATGTCTCTTTTTAATTGACATTTGTCTTAGAAACATGGACTGAACATTACATACTAAATACACATTGTTCAATATTTAGATGTAATGTCTATTTAATAGATGAAAATTAAATAATTATTCGGATATCCTTAAATAACATATTACATTTTAATTGCATGCTCAATACCATTCATGACATCAACATATGGAGTAGATAATTCATTAACAACAACATTGTGGAATCAATTTAATTTTACATTAAAGGGATACTGAGCTACAATTATTAATATTGTCATTCAGATACAGTATGCAATATTAATAAACACAAAAATATAATACTATCATCATATGTGACATATTCTATTGCTAAATGTATTGTAAAATAAAGAAAGTACGTTTATGTGCATCTAAATTTTGGTTGACCAACCTGGGTTTTTATTGATGATTGGTGGATACCTTCAACAAACAATATTTATTGAATCCAATATTCCTTAACTGCCTTTAAGATTAATATCGAGCAACATTCTAATTATAATAGGAGTCAATGTTAAATCATTTTTTACAGTTTGAACATAGAAATCAATTATTTAAATTAATCATGTCAGTGTCCCTTTAAGACAAAATAGATTCATTCATCTTTACATTCTTTTTATTAAAAACTATTGATATATAAATCACATTCTCTGTTGGAGTTACTTTATAGATATCTGCATACTCTAACAGCACCATGATTACATATTTGTAATAATCAATTTTGTTTTGTATTGTGATAAATATGTGTTGTGTCCTAAACAAGATTACTGTACATTGCAAAAATGGCTCGATGTGACACATGTGTTTGTTTAGATTTGTCAACAGATGCTACTCAATATGTGGTTTGTGTGTATTCTTGTAACTTCTTAAGGACATATGACGGAATTATTCCGTCATAAAACAATTGAGCAAAGTGAAAGGCGTGTCCTTAAAGGGTTAAGAACATTGATCATTGGGTATATTTAGATATGCAATAGCAGCATCTGAGATGACTTTGATGTCTAATGTAGTCTGACATTAAACATATGTTCAATACAGATATTTTTACAGAATCCCCTTGATTCAATCAAGCATTTTCTGGTGTAATGACTGCTCTATTCTTCACATTTTAAAGTTGATTAATGTTAAAATTCTAGACAGATGTGATTTAGTGATATCCCAAATGTGTTTAATAATATATATCTATATCATTCATAGAGAGAGTTGGTGTGGTGAGCCCACAGGAATCCAGCAGTAACATAGAGACGCCTTTGCGGTCTCCTGGTAAGTCCATTGACTCATTTATATGTAATTGAAGGTGTATTGCTAATCAATATTATGATCATGATTCTGATGAAGCATAACATTATAAAATTCAAAATATTTATCTTCTGATTATATATTAATTTATTTTTCATATTGAACGATTAATAATTTCTACTTTATTAGTCTACACATTTGTTATTCATAAGATGTATAACATATGTTTGTTTCCATTAGATTTTTTGACAACAGTCATCAAGTGATACACACATGAGAAATCTTAAATGTTCTATGTACTATGCTTTTATGAATTTAACATTAATACAAACAATACATTAAAATTAATATTCATTGACAATAACAAATCTATTGTCATTTGTATGCTCCATCAAAATGATGTAAATCATAACTTTGTGTGTGTATATCTTTAATGCAACATTGATGTGCGTATTTGAGCAACAGTAACATATGTTATAATATCTGATCTTAACGTGTACACAACATGTTATGTTTTACAGAGATTGCTGTCACATGTGGGACGGAGGAGGAAGAGGCTGCCTTGGAGTCTGATGGTATGTGAAATATATCTATCATGTTTCCAACATGTTTTTTTTTTGGAAATCATTTTATTGAAGACATTAAAAGTCTACAGCTTTTGCCCTTTAAAAAGGAATATTATTTGTCTGTTCAAATACACTACTGCCCCCTTTCTATATCAGGCAGCATGAAATTCTGCTTGTATATTTATTTTGAAAAATTTCTAATTCATGCCATCATTATGTCACATGCATATTCCATGCCAAAAAACAATAATAAGGTTCAAATTGTACAGACAGTCATTGATATTCATCTGAGTGCCTATATACATACCATATCCTCATTTCAGAATTGTTTAAAAATTCAAACACACTTCGAAGTATATTGAAAACATAATCAATTTGAAATGCGTTGATTTGATGTCAGGATGTATGAGATGTTAATATATTTTCTTTACATTTTCAGATGGATCCACCACTTCTGGTCATCTGGTTTCCGCCCCTGCCCAGTCACAGACCCCTCCCCAGGCACACACCCCTGACCATGGCCACACCCCTGCACAGACCCAGAACCCTGCCCATGACCAAACTCATGACCATGCCCAGACCACTGCCAGCCCTTCACATATTTCATATCCTGTCCATCCCAAAAAACGCCCATACACCCCCCTTCGCCGCTCTCCCCGTATTCTGGCCCGTACAGCTGCCCAGACCCAAACTCCCCACTCCCCAGCTGTACGGCCTACCCCGGAGCAGCAGCTCAGCCCTCCCCAAGCCATTCACATCCCTCCCCAAGCCAATCCCATCCCTCCCCCCTGTCTCAACCTTCATTGTCCTGGGTGTCAGATTGTCCTTCCCAGGCACAGCTGTAAGTATCATTCTAAATACACTTTATAAGATACTTAAAGGTACAGTGAAGTTAAATTGTGATTCAAATCCAGCATGCAATGTTAATCAAATTTATAATTTCATACTCTTATTAATTATTCGTCATTCTCTTGATATATTTTTGTAAAAAAAGTAATTACTATAATTAGTTTAAACAATAAAATAAATCTGGCCATCATTTCTTTATTGTTGGATGAATGTATCCATCAACCAGCATGCACAAACAAAGTTGATAAACAAATATTTGCTTCCATAAAAAGCAACATTCTTGCTTTCAAAATATAGCTTGAGAATTAAAACATATAATGAATATGTGTAATTTATAAAGATTTGTCATGTCATGCTCTATCTGAATGAGTCCATTAAATATTTAGGTTCAGTGTCCCTTTAATTGGATATCACTACATATACCAATCACCACTACTTGGATCCAAAATTTTATGTACAAATGTGGATACATTATCTCTTGTCTAACCCAGTGGGAATGTAATTTCTTCTGGTTGCTATGTTTACACAGCTTGTCCTCAATGCAAAAATGTTTAAGGATAGGTGTGCCTACCACAGTCTAAATTTAATTTTTTAATTTCTGATGTAAGTACAATGTAAATCCTTTAACAAGATTTGATACACTCAAGCTGTATAAGTGGATCATCTAAAACCAATTAAAGGGGACAACATGTTTGAGTAACATGTCCCTTTAATGATTTCTGTCTGTCTGAATAACCTAATTCATGTGTAAAGAATAAATGTAAACTAATTAATGTAAATAATTATTTGTCTTTATGATGACAATGTATGTATTAAAATTTTTAGTCTGTTGTGTAATTATCCTTAATATTTAATTTTATTTTATTTTAGGCTGTGACTCAGCATGGCTCATGCTAGAAGGGATAGCAAGAGTAGAGCAGGCCGTGTTGAGGAACGCAGCTGTCCTGAGAGGGATGAACGACACCATGCAGGCCCAGCTCCGGGTTCAGGACTTGACTCTGCGTGAAATTATGCAATTACGTTCAAGGCCTGAATCTGGAGCTGGACATGCACAGGACAATGAAGAGGATGACCAGTAAGTGGAGGATCTGGATATGCTCCATGGTGGCAGATAAGAATCCTCCGTCCACATGTTGAATTTTTATTGTTAGTGTTGCCATTTGGCCTTTTTTTCTGTTTATTGTTGTGCCTGTTGCACTCTTTTACCTTGTCATATGTCTCCAATGGGGCTATGCTGGCCCTTGGCAACTCTCTTCATGGACTGTGATGCACTGTGTTACCTTGCCATGTGTCTCCGATGGGGCTATGCTGGCTCTTGGCAACTCTCTTCATGGACTGTGATGCACTGTGTTACCTTGTCATGTGTCTCCAATGGGGCTATGCTGGCCCTTGGCAACTCTCTTCATGGACTGTGATGCACTGTGTTACCTTGCCATGTGTCTCCAATGGGGCTATGCTGGCCCTTGGCAACTCTCTTCATGGACTGTGATGCACTGTGTTACCTTGCCATGTGTCTCCAATGGGGCTATGCTGGCTCTTGGCAACTCTCTTCATGGACTGTGATGCACTGTGTTACCTTGTCATGTGTCTCCAATGGGGCTATGCTGGCCCTTGGCAACTCTCTTCATGGACTGTGATGCACTGTGTTACCTTGCCATGTGTCTCCAATGGGGCTATGCTGGCCCTTGGCAACTCTCTTCATGGACTGTGATGCACTGTGTTACCTTGCCATGTGTCTCCAATGGGGCTATGCTGGCTCTTGGCAACTCTCTTCATGGACTGTGATGCACTGTGTTACCTTGTCATATGTCTCCAATGGGGCTATGCTGGCCCTTGGCAACTCTCTTCATGGACTGTGATGCACTGTGTTACCTTGCCATGTGTCTCCAATGGGGCTATGCTGGCTCTTGCCAACTCTCTTCATGGACTGTGATGCACTGTGTTACCTTGTCATATGTCTCCAATGGGGCTATGCTGGCCCTTGGCAACTCTCTTCATGGACTGTGATGCACTGTGTTACCTTGCCATGTGTCTCCAATGGGGCTATGCTGGCCCTTGGCAACTCTCTTCATGGACTGTGATGCACTGTGTTACCTTGCCTTGTGTCTCCAATGGGGCTATGCTGGCTCTTGGCAACTCTCTTCATGGACTGTGATGCACTGTGTTACCTTGTCATGTGTCTCCAATGGGGCTATGCTGGCCCTTGGCAACTCTCTTCATGGACTGTGATGCACTGTGTTACCTTGCCATGTGTCTCCAATGGGGCTATGCTGGCCCTTGGCAACTCTCTTCATGGACTGTGATGCACTGTGTTACCTTGCCATGTGTCTCCAATGGGGCTATGCTGGCTCTTGCCAACTCTCTTCATGGACTGTGATGCACTGTGTTACCTTGTCATATGTCTCCAATGGGGCTATGCTGGCCCTTGGCAACTCTCTTCATGGACTGTGATGCACTGTGTTACCTTGCCATGTGTCTCCAATGGGGCTATGCTGGCCCTTGGCAACTCTCTTCATGGACTGTGATGCACTGTGTTACCTTGCCATGTGTCTCCAATGGGGCTATGCTGGCTCTTGGCAACTCTCTTCATGGACTGTGATGCACTGTGTTACCTTGTCATGTGTCTCCAATGGGGCTATGCTGGCCCTTGGCAACTCTCTTCATGGACTGTGATGCACTGTGTTACCTTGCCATGTGTCTCCAATGGGGCTATGCTGGCCCTTGGCAACTCTCTTCATGGACTGTGATGCACTGTGTTACCTTGTCATGTGTCTCCAATGGGGCTATGCTGGCTCTTGCCAACTCTCTTCATGGACTGTGATGCACTGTGTTACCTTGTCATATGTCTCCAATGGGGCTATGCTGGCCCTTGGCAACTCTCTTCATGGACTGTGATGCACTGTGTTACCTTGCCATGTGTCTCCAATGGGGCTATGCTGGCTCTTGGCAACTCTCTTCATGGACTGTGATGCACTGTGTTACCTTGTCATATGTCTCCAATGGGGCTATGCTGGCCCTTGGCAACTCTCTTCATGGACTGTGATGCACTGTGTTACCTTGTCATATGGCTCATAGATTCCTTATTTTTACAAGATTATTTATAAACGTTGTGTATGTTTTCTTACATACTAATAAAATACATTTTATTTCACAAATAATTGTCCTCATTCTTCCTGTTATTTTTTGAAAGCTCTAGTTTATGTTGTTGATCCTTAAAGGGACCTACCAAATATATTTGTTATACTGAAATCATATATGTAAGACAATAGTAAATGACTTTAAGATTAACATCTCCAATGTAATCTTATTATTTGTCTTTATATTATTTTCTCTTAGCTCTATCATTGCCTGATTATGATTAGCAGAGTAATTTCTTTATATATGTATATATAGATTGGTATTTGTGTATATATGTATATTTAAATGTTCAGATCCATGTGTGTATTTAGAAAGTCTGCATGAATTGATGCACCTTTACCAAATGATCTGAGTATTGATAAAATGATATAATCCCTGTAAAGTCTTCATTTTATTGAAATAGTATTGACTATGTGTATGCTCTTTTTAAAAACAAAATAATGTCCCTTTAAGTGATGTTGATCACAATTGTTAATGAATGTATTTCCATTTGTAATGCGTTTTTGTCCTTTTTACAAGAACAAAGACATATAATTTTATTAATAAACAATCTTATTGTAATGTTGACAGCACCTGTATTTCATTTTCAAATCTATATTAGTGTAAAGGTGTAACCAAATAAATCTCTGTGTGTAATGCAAATAATTTAGATGATGAATATTAGTTAACTAATATGTTAACAAAATACATCTCCTCCCATATATGGCTATAGGTAGGCTGACAATAATTAAACCTGAATAAATGACACGTTTAATCAATACATGTATAACTATTGTTATTCAACAACAATCCAAACATATCTTAAAACATCAATGGCATATGTATTTCTCATGTGTATCTTTTAAATGTTAAAGATATACACCATAGCTATAGTTCAAGGTACAGTCAAGTCCGAAAAGATGATTCAGGATTTGTTGTCATTCCTAGATAGCAATCTACACACATACTAGTTCCTAAAATATAAATACGTTTCTTAGTGATATGCCAAGCTGTCACTGAGTCCTTGTATTGTCAGCGGTTTTTCAGCGATCTCGGATGCGCCATGTTGCTTAAGACGTCACCTGCCAGGCTGTCCAATGATTCCTTGTATTGACTGACGTTCTTACGTGATCAGGAATATGCCTTTTATTGGATTGCGTTTTGACGCGATCAAGGATGCGCCTTTTATTTTGGGCGTTCTTACGTGATCAATAATGTGCCTTTCATTGGATGGCGTTCTTACGTGATCAAGGAAGCGCGATGTTAAGACGGCACATGTAAAGGTAAAAAAACGTCTGATTGGATTACGTAGTCCCGCAATATTTGTGCACGTTAAAAACGTTTGTGACTGCATCCAATTTTAAAAAGCTTGCGAATATGTATTATTTGCATCATGTTACATTGTTGACCCGTAGCTGATAAAGACCACCACATTCTCTTTTGCTGTATGTCTGGTTGAATCAACAAACTAAAGAAAAATGTTTTCATGCATAGGATATTTCTAGGCAAGTGCAAATCTCTACAGTCCATGTTTAATATGTTTGTCAACAATATGTTCCTTTTTCTTAAAAAATTAATGTTGTGTTTAATGTTGAATATATCTAATTAATAAATAAGCGCTATTGTGTTTGAATAAAGTAATCAATATGCATTTATCTTTATCATATGCTAAATATATGATGCCGACTTCTTCTAAATGTAATTTCGTTGTATATTTTATTAAAGGTTCATTAGACACTCACATTATAAATCAAAAGCTTGGATTTTGTCTCTAGTTAGATAGTCCATTGTTTAACCAATACGTTTATTTTTTCTTCTGTTCTAAGAAAATGTAAGTAATTTTCTTACTCCTCGCAAAGCCTCTGAGTTTCATGTGAGTACATTCTCCAGCTTTCTCCAGTTTGTGTAAAGGGTCTTTTCATATGTTAATGATGGTGTATTGTGTTGTTTTACGGTTGTAATGGGGGTTTCGTCTATATTTTCAATATAGCTAACCCTATTTTATTTTCAAGTGTTTGAAGCTTTTTAAGATTGATATCAGTATATGTTAATCTTGTTGTTTGTAGTAGTGTCTATTACATACAGTTATGTTAAAAATATAGGATACTGTCCCTTGAATGCAAATGTTGTTTTTTGTATCATGTATGAGATCCACATAGTTTAATCTTCAAATATATTATTGTTAGCATATTTTCACCCCCCCCCTCCTAAAAGGACTTTAAACCATATTCATTGTTAAATAAAAATGTCTTTACAATAAAATATTAACACAATAATGTCTCTTAAAGAAAATAGACTTTATTTAACACGTCAATATAAATGTGATTTCAATTTTTTTTTATTTGACAAAGTACATGTAGATATACCAACAAGTTTAAAATATGTGTTAGCATATGTAATGTTGTTAAAGGGACAGTTTAGAAAATATATAATGTTTGTCATTATTCTAAAAGTCAATTCTGTAATATCAAGGATATCAAATGTTTCTCAACAATTGAACATTTGTCTGGGTTTATTTAAATTTGCTATCTAAACTTATGAGGTTGGTGTGCTCATTTCTTCCATCTTGAAGAGTGCTTGTAATCATTATACAATTTGAGCACTAGAGGGCATTTTGATAGCATTTGTATATGTAAAACCTTGGGCTCATACAGCATATTATTGACCATGTATTGATCATTGATATCTAAAATGTTGTTATGTCAGAACAACAAATAAGTGGTCATTTTTCATAGTCATAGATACAAGGGTAAGCACATAAGTCACACATGTATTTCTCCATGTTTTGTTGTTTCAAACTTTATAATGCGTAATACAGTGTTTTCTTTGTAATCAATAATTTTCTGACTGTCCCTTTAAGCTGTGTTATTGGCATTCAAACAGTAATATGCCATCATGGAAAATTGTTATGGTAATTGAGTTAGCGATTGGGGAAACAGTTTGGACATCACATCACAGAAACCAATCAATATCATGAACAAGGATAGGTATGTGATGATGTGGTTTTCACACACTTATAACCCACACTCTGCAAACAATCTGCCTCCATGGACCCGGCCCCATAGAAGTCGATTATATACAGAGTGTGGTCCACAAGTGTATGAAAACCACATCATCACATACCTATCCATTACACATTAAATTAAAAAAAGCAGTGAAGATGAAAAAAATACTTACTTCCTCTTCCTTCCCCTCTTCCCACGGGGCTGAGGCTCTGGGAGAGGCAACTGCCGACTCCGAAGAGTCCTCCTTGGAGCTGTTGTGGGAGGAGTGGAAGGAAGAGTACTGGGACGACCAAGGTGAGGAGTAGATGGCTGGGGAGGAGAAGATGGATGAGGAGGAGAAGATGGCTGAGGAGGATGAGTAGATGGCTGAGGAGGAGGAGGAGTAGATGGCTGAGGAGGAGGAGTAGATGGCTGAGGAGGATGAGATGGGCCGGCAGGAGGAGATGGCCCAGCAGCAAGAGGCCCAGCAACAAGAGGCACAGCAACAGGAGGTAGACCAGCATGCGCCTCCCGGAAAAAAGTGAACATTTGTTGATGAAGATTAAATATTCTTGTTTGGCCTTCTTCTATTCTATTCAGTATGTTGATGATTTCATTTTGGCCTTGAATAATCTGATTTTGGCCATCAAGTATTCTGTGTCGTCCTTCTATATTTTCTATCCGGGAGGTACGCATCTGGTCTATGTACTCCAGTAGAACCCGCACCTCCGCTATTTCCTCTTGTTGTGCATGTTGAACCCGTGCACGGCGGGGTGCCCGTGCACGGCGGAGTGCGGGTCTTTGAGGGACCTCGGGTTCCGCGGGTTCCGCGGGTTCCTCCTGTGCTTCCGGGGCCTCTTGATCATCTCCCGTGCGCTGTTCGTCACGGGGGGCCTCTTCCCTCCGAAGTGGAAATTCCTCACCACCACTCTCATCCCGGGGAGATGCAGGAGGCTGTGCTGCCTCGTCCCCAGACTCTGTATATAAAAAAAAAAATGAAAAAAAAATGTATATATTAGCATATTTGCAAATAAAGGTTTAAATGACTTAGCTTACGATACAATTACAAATGCAGAATCATTAATCCACTTTGAAATCTAACAAACAATCAATACTATTTCCGCTTTTTATAAACCGTGTTTGTGATATCTCTGGTCAATGTGAATGTTTTTGCTTTTTTTTTCAGTCTGTTTAAATGCACACCTAACCTATAGCCTAGATACTGATGTAACCGCAAAGTAATAGAATGCGTGTAAACAACGTTATAGCATTAATCTGATCCTTAACACATGAAACCCAATGTTTTATCTTTCATGATTTAAAAGCATACATTTTGTATCAACTTTCGAATGTACTTTTCTTATCTAATTCGCTTCATTCTCTGGATATTCTTTGCTGAAAAGCATATCTAAATATGCTTATAAGATGCTGATTGTTAGCTGAATATAGCTGCCTCCTGTGATTGTTTCACCGTGTGCATGGCTATTTCTTCATTAAAATATATCTCAAGAATGAATCAAATGAGGTAATATAAGTACATTTGAATGTTTTGTCAAATTGTATTCGCTACCTCAATCATGAAAGTAAATGTTTGCGTATAGTGTCCCTTGAAATACATTTGTATGTGAAATTATTGTTCAATAAGCTTACCGTCAGATGAGAGTGGCAGGTTCCCGGTATCGATTCCTCCGATACCGACTACTTCCACCTCGGAGATGCTGGGACGCAACATTTCCTCCCATCGGCAGTAGTCCATTTCAATGGCAGGGCCGCCACCGGTCCCTGCGGCATGTCGGGCCTCCAGGCTTAACTTTTTTTTCAGTTCAAGTTTACAGTCCCGGTACCGATGTTTGATAGAATCCATATCGCGGTTCCGGCCACCCACTGCATTGACTGCATTCCTAATCTCGTTCCAGAGCCTCCTCCTGTCAGTCGGGGTGGTCTTTTGGTGCTGCAGCATCCTATGCCTGGCCATATAGGCCTCTACGAGGGCCTCCTTCTCCTCCATCGAAAACCTCGCCTCCCTGGTCGCCTTGGCCTTCCCCTGTGATGATGCCCTCTGTTTCCCGGACTGTGAAGCCCTACTCTGACCGCCACTGGGCCCAGCCACTTGGTCATCTTGAACCAAGTGGCTGGGTCCACCCACCGCTTCCACCCCCGCTTCCTGCCCCCCTTCCTGCCCTGTTCCTCTCCCCCTCCCTCTACTCCCCCCTCTACCTGTCCCCTGCCTGGCCTCCATCTCTTCCCTAAACTAAACCCCAAATAATCAAACAAAAAGTGAGTGTGATGAAATTAAAGGGGGTCAAAATAAAGAACTAAAAAGACAAAAAAGGTGCTTAAAGTGTGAGAGGGATGTAAAAAACAAAGAGGGTAAGGAGTCTTTAAATAAACGAAAAGAATAAGACTAAAAGGAGGATATGTAAACTAAATGTAACTAGGGGATGGGTATGGGATGGGTATGGGGTATGGGATAAGAGTAAATGGGATGAAAGGGAATGGGACTACAAGGAATGGGGTATGGAGTGTAGTATGAGGGGGTAGGGGGTATGGAGTGTATGTAGTGTTATTGATAAGTGTATGTATGTATTGAATGTGTTTGCGTGTAAATGTGTTAAGTGTACAGAAAAATAACTCGCTCGCTAACTCACACTGCTTCTAATTCTCACTAACAAACACTCCCACTAACGCTCACTAACTACCACTAACTGACGCTCACACTAACAACTCTCACTAATAACTCCCACTAACTCACTCACGCTCCCACTAACAGACTCTCTCCCACTCCCACTAACTACCACTAACTCACTCACTCTCTCACGCTAACACTACCAACTGACTCTCTCACGCTAACACTAACTCTCAAAAATTCGCAAACTCTCTATTCTTAAACCTCCAATCTCCAAAGACCCAACAGCAACACAGTCAAAGAAGCCATGCTTGTGTGGTGCTTATATACCCTGTGTAAATATTTAATGATGTACCTATTTGCGTTGTAAATAGTGTTCAGGTGTGCTTTATTAGCAATTAATATTATTGCAATGTGTATTAGGTGTGTGAATTTGCGCATGCTCATTTTGAGTTGGTATTTGTGGAATGTGTATAATGCGATGATGTCATAGTGGTCGTTTTCTCTAACATTGTCCAATAGTATTCTTTTTAAATGTGATTTTGCGATGGTGTGTTCTTTGTGAAGTGTTGTATATGTATGTTTGTCCTAATATATAGTGATATTGAATACGATCTTTTTTCTAGTGTATGTATATCATTTTTAATCCTTGTTGTTATTTAGCGATTTTCCGCATCTTAAAGTATATGCGTATTCCCCGTATAAAATTTTATTAAAACATCCCCCGCTTGTGAATGTGTAATGCTTGTGTGATTTGTTGATTGATTGTTGTTGTGACATTTGCGGCGTGTTATTGTTGTGCATGATGTGGTATGCGTCATATGACTGAGCTGTGCGTATTCTCGCGAGATCGAGTGTTAGGTGAAAAAAGCTATTTTTTTGCTTTCCCATTGATCTCTATGGGAGACTGTCTTACGCGGGCAGTATTACGCGTGTGACATACACGCGTTAGGAGCATCGTTAGATGGTCTTATTTTAACTCTAAATACCGGAGTCAAACAATGCCGTGCGTTAGACATAAACACGCGTGGCGTTAACAGCCCTTTTACCGCCGAACTCTAAATCTAGGCCTATGAAATTAATTTAGGATTATCGTTCATAAGACTTTCAAATATCTGCACTACCAAATACTACACTTCACTATTGATTGCATAATTTCTTAGCTACTAATGTTTATTTCCACTACTAAGTGTTCAAAATCATAAATCCTAAACGATTTGTCAGGCCAAAGCCTATAAGGAATATTCAAAAAGACAACACATTCACTGTGTATATTTCTGATACTGTCTTCGAAATATCATTTTTTATTGTAGTTGTGGCCACAACTGTATTTTACTGTATCTTTTATATGCTAAAATCTTTTTATTAAATCACATTTGTTTATTTTACCTAGTTGTTGGGTTGATTATCCTAACGGAATTTGCTATATGAATAACTGTTTTTACTACATATGTGATACAATTCACCCATATTTAAACCTTGTTAAACAACGAATCTTTAATTCTCCAAAATTCACGAATAGTTACAAATATATTTCTTTTGACTCATCTATATTAACCCTCAGCTTTCCAGCGCCTTTCATATTCCTGTAGTTCCTAAATAAAAATTAATCAGACTAAGTTGAGAGATCTTAGTCTTACTTGAAAGGCTAAGAGGGTGAGATAGTGTCCAGACTCTTTTCTTACATTTAAGATAAACTTATTTGGTTCAGATGGTGACAGGCGTGTGTGCGGCAACCAGGTGAGGAGTACAAAGACAAGTGTGTCTTGCCTACAGTCAAGCATGGTGGTGGTAGTGTCATGGTCTGGGCCTGCATGAGGGCTGTCGGCACTTGAGAGCTACAGTTCATTGAGGGAACCATGAATGCCAACATGAACTGTGGTATACTGAAGCAGAGCATAATCCCCTCCCTTCAGAGACTGGACCGCAGGGCAGTATTCCAACATGATAACGTCCCCAAACACGCCTCCAAGATGACCACTTCCTTGCTAAAGAAGCTGAGGGTAAAGGTGACTGGTCAAACATGTCTCCATACCTAAACCCTATTGAGGATCTGTGGGGCATCATCAAATGGAAGGTGGGGGAGCGCAAGGTCTCCAATATCCACCAGCTCCATGATGTCGTCATAGAGGAGTGGAAGAGGACTCCAGTGGCAACCTGTGAAGCTCTGGTGAACTCCATGCCCAAGAGGGTTAAGGAAGTGCTGGAAAATAATGGTGGCCACACAAAATATTGACACTTTGGGCCCAATTTGGACATTTTCACTTAGGATGTACTCACTTTTGTTGCCAATGGTTTAGACATTAATGGCTGTGTGTTGTGTTATTTTGAGGGGACAGCAAATTTACAATTTTATACACGCTGTTCACTCACTACTTTATATTTAAGCAAAGTGTCTTTTCTTGAGTGTTGTCACATGAAAAGATATAATAAAATATTTACAAAAATGTGAGGGGTGTACTCACTTTTGTGAGATACTGTATATTTGATATTTGGTGTTCATACTAAAGTTGTTCACCTGAATTGATCATTTATTTATTTCATTATGGAAACTGATAATGTTGGCAATACTTTCTACTCTCTGGATAAATCTTTTGATAGAGATTTGGAAAGTCCAGAATTTGAAAATATGTTTTCTACTAGCAGGACACAATCTTCCCTGGGTAATTTATTTTTTGAGATGGAAACCTTGAAAATCAAGGAAGCTAGATTTAAGCTTGACAAATGGACTTTGGAAAGATACCATAAACTGAACATGATCCCCAGAGGTCTACGGTTGAACAAATATCCTACCTTTGATGTCACAGAAGAGGATTTTGTTAAAGAATGGAACAATGTCCTAGCTTAATGTTCCATTAAAATTATCCTACTAGTGTAAAATGCAAAAAAAAAGGAAATCATTGAAATTAAACATTAAAAATATCTGAGGGATAATGATGATTATGCAAATAATCAAGTGTTCATTTGGAAGAGAAGGGACAGATGTGTCCAAAACAAATTAGGCAACAGGAGGACCAGAAGATGTAGGTCGAGATCCTGTTCCAGACGCTGGTAAAAAAAAGTTCATAAAGATCTGACTCAACAAACCACTACTAAAAGAGTCTATTTCTCTGATACAGAGGCAGAATCATGTGAAGAGGATGGAGCATCCCAAAGAGTCTACGAGAGGGCACAAGGAACTACCTCTCAAGCAGCCTCTAATCCACAATATAAAAATTTTCAGATCAGAGCAGTGGTTATTATTAGCAATCTATTCTTAAATCTAGTAATCAAGCAAAATCTAGTGGCAAAACTAGTAGTGAGAAATCTAATGTACAGATTGATGTGAGACAGGATAGTAGCAGTAGAAATGCAGTGTTAGATCAGAGATCAAACCTACAAAATTGTTGTAATAAGACAAATAAGGTTTCTATAGATCCAGCTAAGAAATATTCTGATATAAGTAATAGACAGAGTAGAACTGACGGACGCATCTCTAGGGAGTAGAACAATGGAGGATAGCGAGAATATAGCCATTATGGAACAGGTTTTTTACATACCCCAGGAAAAACCAGAAGGGGAGGTTAGGAAGAGGGCAGCAAGGCAGAAATCACTACCAGCTGAGAACAAACAAAAATAGAACTAAAAATGAATTGTACACTGACACCAATGGTAAAACAATTGAAATAGTAGGGAATGTTATCAATATATCAGGTGTTTATATTTCAGATGTACAGTATTCTGTCCTAAATCTAGGAATTGTTTTTGCCCCCTCTTGTAAATGCAACCTGTTTAAAACATTAATTGATGTTAACGGTCTGGTGAGAATTTTATTTTGACTCTCAAGATGTGAGGTTGTGTAACTATACAAATAAAAATGAATATATGATAACAAAACCTGACCTAAACTTTGATGAGATCTGTAGTATAGATAATCTTGATGATCTTTTAATTGATAGTGCTGTCTATTTCCAATACGCAGCCTCTAACACAGACAATGGTGAACAAATCTGGATTTTATCCGGTACAGAGTAGAGGCAATGTATTGGAAATGTTTCACAAAAGCTTTGAATGGGAAATTGATTAAACTACACAAATCAGATAACACCCATAAGCATAATTTAACTAAGATCCAGAGGGAAGCTATAGATGAGCTTAAAAATAACAATAATATTGTTATTAGAAAATCCGATAAGGGAGGAAGCATGGTGATCCTTCTAAGGGAAGACTATATAACAGAAGCTCTACACCAGCTACATGATACTAACACCTACTCTTTAAGTTCCAGAAATACCACACAAGTAATACAGGATCAGATAAGGTCTCTAGTTGATGATGGAAAAGAGCAGGGTTATATTGATACCAAAACTGAAGAATTTCTATGTGTACAGTATCCGAAAATACCAGCTTTCCATCTATTTCCTAAGGTTCATCAATTCAGGGGAGATCGATTGTGTCAGGAATTGACTTGGTACTTGAACCTCTGTCATAATGGGCCGATAGTATTCTAAAACCTATGGTTGTCCAGCTGTGGAGTTATCTGAGAGATACTACCCATCTTTTAAACCTACTTAGTGACTTCTATTGGGAGGATGACTACAGCTGGGTAACCATTGATGTTGTCTCACTCTATTTTTTGATACCCCAATACTGGGGCCTTCGTGCCATTAAGTACTTTTTGACTACTGCCACTAACTTTGAACAAGAACAAATGACCTTTTTTGTTAATATTGTACAGTATTTTCTTGAGGATAATTTCTTTGAGTTTGAGGGTAGTTTCTATCTCCAAAGGTGTGGGACAGCCATGGGTGCAAATTTTTCCCTTCATACGCCAACCTATTTTTAGATTGGTGGGAGGTGTCCCGCATCTTTGGAGATGGAAACCCCTTTAGGTCCTCTGTGGTCTTCTATAGAAGATTTATAGATGATCTTATTTTGTTTTTGGAGAGGATCTAGAGAGGAAGCTTTTTCTTTTCTTGAATACCTCAATTCTGATGAAATGGGTATTAGGTTTACTATGGAGTGGCATAAACCACTGTTAATTAGCTTGATGTTACCCTAATGACAGTGCAGAAAATTGAAAAGAAGGAAATACTTCTCATATAATCCAAAGTTTTATTAGTACAGGATCAGACAACAAAGAAAACACGTTTTTTTGTTTTCTTTGTTGTCTGATCCTGTACTAATAAAACTTTGGATTATATGAGAAGTATTTCCTTCTTTTCAATTTTCTGCACTATCAAATTTGAGTGTGGCAGTCGCTCTGAATGATTACTCTCACCTCTTTGAGGACTTGTGCTCTGTGCTGGATTCCATTGTTTATTGTTACCCTAATGACAGACATAATCCCAAATAAAGTTGAGACTAAAACATATAAAAAGCCAATAGCTAAAAACAATCTGCAGCACTCCTCAAGTAATCATCCAAAGAATGTTTCCAGAGCAATAGCGAAGGGGCAATTTATCCGTATGAAACAGAATTGCTCTAGGGCAGAAGATTAAAAAGATGAGTGCAGCAGGCTGAGTGAAAAACTTCTTGAAAGAGGCTATGGTAAGAGGACTATAACAAATGCATTAAAATAAGTTTATACTATCCCTAGAGAGCAGCTTCTTGAGAAATCTGACAAGGGCGCTGCAACTATATCAGGCAAAGATACTCCAAAAATTACCTTTGTCACGAGTCAAAGTAATCGGTATCAACAAATATGTAGTAATATTAAGAAACATCTTCTCATTCTACTAGCAGATAATAAACTAAAAGATACTGTAGAAAAAGGATGCAGATTCTCCTATAGGCGTAGTGTGACCCTAGGAAACATCAATTTCTCCTACTGTTTCACCTAGAGTAGGTGCAACAAGCAGTTGGTTGACCCATAAAGGTACCTTTAAGTGTGGCAGCTCTAGGTGCAAAGCCTGTGACTATATTCAACCTTCTACCTATTTTAAATCCTATGTCACAGGAAGTAGGTATGAAACCTCCCAATGTAAAAACTGCAGTATGGGGCATGTAGTCTACCTTATCTCATGCGTGGTCTGCAAGCTTCAATACGTGGGCCTCACCACTAGAGAAGTGAGGTCACATATACGTGAGCACTTAAGTATCATCAACTGTAATAAAGAGTGCTTAGCTCTAGCTACTCATTTTATTTATCAACATAAACAGTCAGTAGAGTCCTTGAAGTGTCAGGAGATTGAAATGGTATACTGCCCAAAGCGAGGAGGTGATAGAATCAAGGAATTAAATCGCAGAGAAATTTTTTGGATTTTTAAATTAGGCACTAGGTATCCTAGGGGCTTTAATTCTAATTATGATATAATGAATCATTGGGAACAATAATACTCAATATCCTATAAACTCTATATCTTCACAAAATGCCATTGATTCTATGTTTTAGTGAATCACCTTGGATTATTGATAGATGAATAAACCATTAATATTGCATATGTTTTTAATTTGGTTTATTTTTGGCTGATTTTTAGTCCTTATCTAAATTTCTAAATTGCTGTTTTGAATCTGTATATATATTTCTTTACCCCTGATACACCAATTAAATGCTCTGGTATCTACTCTCATTCAAACAATTCAGAAAGTTTAGAATAAATTATCCTATCTGTTGGTTTGTAGGAACAATGAATGCACTTTGAAATATGCTAACAGTAAATCTGGTAAATTATATAATATAAAGACACATTGTGAATGATATGCATGTTTTAATATGTTCTAACACTTTTCTTCATGTTTTGTGTGTCTTTGATTTACAGGACATGTCACTGTTTTTAATGGATCAATATAGAAAAAAAGAGGCAGGTGGCAGCACTCCAAAATAAATGATGCATCTTTTATTGTGGAGTGCTTCCATCTGCCTCTTTTTTTTCTACATTGTATTTGGGACTTGTTGGTGTGGAGTCCTGGATGGCGTGGTCACCCGTTTGATACAAAGGTGCTGGAGAGTATATATATATTCTTCTTTAATGGATCAATAGTCAGTTCACATTGTCTCATTTATTTAGATGTAGGAGAATTCATCTAGGTACGATTGGTCTATTTTCCATATATAAATATGCATGTATTTAAATTGTAAATTATATGCCTAGTAGAGTTAAATGATACTCTCCATATTGATGTTCAATCTGTATTTATAAAGTTAATAATGAATTGTGCTAACAATGTGTATATAGCTTTTAAGCCTTTATTATAACTTAGCGCTTTAAATCTGACACACGCAGGTGTTCATCAAGCATATGCACTTTAATAGACTGATCAGAACTCACCTGGCTTTATGTGAGTACGGGGCGATCCCGAAACACGTCCTTGACTAGGATGTGTCCTGTACTGCTTCGCCTTTGCTTTTAATTCTTGTATCGTGTTTGCCCACGCTGTTATAACATTTTACCAATAAAGTGTTTTTGAGTAAGATGTTCTGAATTTTTCTTTTTTTTCCTGTATTCATTTTGGACCGCTCCACTGGGCTCTCAATTCACACACCAAGGCTTTGACCCCTAACCCGGATATGACTGCTTCACACGCAGCTGAAAGACTCACAGAGGAGGAATGCAGCTGACTGGTAAAGTGCGATGGTTCAGCTTACCTCGATGAGGCGAATCGTTTCCAGTTTGTGGATCTGCAGTTGTCACTTATCGTAAGTGGACTTCTTCGTTTTTCCTGTCTGTTGAACTGCTGCTATAATCATCATTCTCTAACCTAATACTCAGGCTATTGGAGGGTTTTGCACAGTCACGGCTAGTGCTTGCTGCTCATTTTTTGCTGTATTTAAATAGATTAATTTAACTATTGGTATAAATGCTCCAATAATGAATTCGTCATTCATCAGTTACCTTTTTTGGAAATAACCTTAATAGGTAACACTACTGATGTCTATAATGGGTAATGCTTTATTTCATGCTAAGTCATGCCACACTAAACATGACCCTTATGCAGTTGCTAAGGGACAATACATTTGACATAAAAGAAATTGTACTGATATTAATACCTACCATTTGAGAGCAGATGAGTTAACTAATCGGCTGATAACTCTGAAACAGAGTTATCCCAGCAATGTCATCTCAAGAGCACGTTTAGAAGTTAATGGTTTATATAGGAAACATCTGTTAAAAGAAGGTTGTCCAAAAAGGAAGCAACAATTTCAAAGTTACTTTTGTTTCAAATTACAGCTATCAATATGCTTGATTATGTGTGGAGTGCTATTTATCTCTACTGCTCGTGCATTAACTCCACTAGGCTTCGACTTTCTCCACATGTCGGGTAGCGCGCGTACAGTATTACCAATTGAAAGTAAAATGTTTTACTATTCCCCCATAGATTTCAATGGAACACGTAAAGTGGAAAAAACCTTAACACCCAATCAAGTCGAGCAAACCAAATCACGTTTTCTCAAGTGCGCTAACCCGACATGAAATATTAATATTTCACATTCCAATGTTCTACTTATTCATAAATATATATATATAGCAAGATAGAGACAGCACTCTCTGGTCTTAGTAGTAGAAAAATGCATTCCCCGAAATGTCACTAAATAAAACTACTTTGTTTTCTACTACTAAGACCAGAGAGTGCTGTCTCTTGCTTGCTATATCATACCCATATTCGTGCACCCTGGCATATGAAGGACTGTTTGTGAGAGTGCACCTTACTCACTTTGTGTGTATATATTTATATAAATATATACTGTTTATATATATATATATATATATATATATATATATATATATATATATATATATATAGTGGGACAAAAAAGTATTTAGTCAGCCACCAATTGAGCAAGTTCTCCCACTTAAGAAGATGAGAGAGGCCTGTAATTTTCATCATAGGTATACCTCAACTATGAGAGACACAATGTGGAAACAAATCCAGACAATCACATTGTCTGATTTGGAAATAATTTATTTGCATATTATGGTGGAAAATAAGTATTTGGTCACCTATTTGGTCACCTACAAACAAGCAAGATTTCTGGCTCTCACAGACCTGTATCTTCTTCTTTAAGAGGCTTCTCTATCCTCCACTTATTACCTGTATTAATGGCACCTGTTTGAACTTGTTATCAGTATAAAAGACACATGTCCACAACCTCAAACAGTCACACTCCAAACTCCACTATGGTGAAGACCAAAGAGCTGTTGAAGGACACCAGAAACAAAATTGTAGACCTGCACCAGGCTGGGAAGACTGAATTTGCAATAGGCAAGCAGCTTGGTGTGAAGAAATCAACTGTGGGAGCAATAATTAGAACATGGAAGACATACAAGACCACTGATAATCTCCCTCGATCTGGGGCTCCATGCAAGATCTCACCCCGTGGGGTCAAAATGATCACAAGAACGGTGAGCAAACATCCCAGAACCACACGGGGGCCTAGTGAATGACCTGCAGAGAGCTGGGACCAATGTAACAAAGGCTACCATCAGTAACACACTACGCCGCCAGGGACTCAGATCCTGCAGTGCCAGACGTGTCCCCCTGCTTAAGCAAGTACATGTCCGGGCCCATATGAAGTATGCTAGAGAGCATTTGGATGATCCAGAAGCGGATTGGGAGAATGTCATATGGTCAAATGAAACCAAAGTAGAACTGTTTGGTAGAAACACAACTCGTCGTGTTTGGAGGAGAGAGAATGCTGAGTTGCAACCAAAGAACACCATACCTATTGTTAAGCATGGGGGTGGCAACATCATGCTTTGGGGCTGTTTCTCTGCAAAGGGAACAGGACAACTGATCCGTGTACATGGAAGAATGAGTGGGGCCATGTATCGTGAGATTTTGAGTGCAAACCTCCTTCTATCAGCAAGGGCATTGAAGATGAAACGTGGCTGGGTCTTTCAGCATGACAATGATCCCAAACACACCGCCCGGGCAACGAAGGAGTGGCTTCGTAAGAAGCATTTCAAGTTCCTGGAGTGGCCTAGCCAGTCTCCAGATCTCAACCCCATAGAAAACCTTTTGAGAGAGTTAAAAGTCTGTGTTGCCCAGCGACAGCCCCAAAACATCACTGCTCTAAAGGAGATCTGCATGCAGGAATGGGCCAACATACCAGCAACAGTGTGTGACATCCTTGTGAAGACTTACAGAAAACATTTGACCTCTGTCATTGCCAACAAAGGATATATAACAAAGTATTGAGATGAACTTTTGATATTGACCAAATACTTATTTTCTACCATAATTTGCAAATACATTCTTTCCAAATCAGACAATGTGATTGTCTGGATTTGTTTCCACATTTTATCTCTCATAGTTGAGGTATACCTATGATGAAAATTACAGGCCTTTCTCATCTTCTTATGAGGGAGAACTTGCACAATTGGTGGCTGACTAAATACTTTTTTGCCCCACTGTATATATATATATATATATATATATATATATATATATATATATGTAGAATTAGGCAAGATGTGTTATCAGCGCTAAATTGTACCTAATGTGCTAAGTGGACAGAGACTAGTATAATGTAACTGCCTGTTTGTCTAAATGGTAGTGTAGCTTGAAATGTTCAAAAGTGTACCCTTGCCACTTATAAAAATGTAAAAACAAAAGAGAGTGAATCATATAAACAGTTCAGCGCAACAAAACCATATAAAAATAGTAATAGTAATTCTATTAAGAGGCGTATCAGTAGTAATAAGGTCTTAGTATAAATTCTTAGTATAAATATACTATTCATGGTAAAAAATGCCTACAAAGTCTTATTTTGTTTCCGATGTTAATGTTGAATAAAATCTACAGCATTCACTATAATGGGTGTCTTCTTACCGGATTTACCCTCAATCATATGAGGTAATGAGTGGTCTCAAAAGGTAAACTCAGGTAATTCTGGAACGGCGGTGATGCCTTGTCTTTGATAATTTTCAACAGGAAAGTGTGGATACACTGTTCTTGTGCGTGCCGCTTGTTGGATTGAAACTTCCAATGGATCTTTTCCTTCTGTGGAAGAACGTGCTTGTGATCTCTCAGGAGTATGGTATTCCTCCGGTTGAATAGTTTATAGAGGAAAAAAGAACAAACAAGACATAGCGTGATACTTTATTACAGTGATACAAATGCTACACACTTATAATAAAAAACCTAAATCCATGATGAGGTAAGCATTCACATATAAAATAATATAAGATGTGGATTGAACCAGGTCAATCTTGAGGGTGCAGAGCTGGATACTGGATGACTTTATTGTCGGTAGAATATATCCGTTAGTATATATATACAGTCACTTATATTTGGTGATAGAGAATTGCAGTGCACTTGCAATAACCAAATATTTACAACTGAAAAAATGATGAACCCGTGTTGCGAATTCAAGGAGTCACTATTTTCCCTGTTACACACTGTCAGGCTATGTGTTATCTTAAGCTAACGGGTTGCCTGTTAGAAATGTGGGAGGCTTGGAGTGTGGCAAGCTAAAAGTGAGCCGGACCGCTGGAATTGATAAACCTGCACTGCCACTCTTTAAAAAACCTTACGCGTTTCGAAGTTTGTCCGTAATGTACTTCTTCGTCAGAGGTGATGTGGTTGTGCAGTGGGTCCGGTGTCCTATTTATACCCGATAAGGGGGAGTGGTTTCGCTACGTCAAGCGTGTACGTCAGTGCGTGGCGGTCCGCTAGTGCCTATCCTAAGCCTTGTGATAGATGTACCCATGGTAACGGCATACGCTGAACATTGGTTAGATCGGGACGGATGGTAATGATTAAAAGTAACTTCAATTTTAGTTACAGCTTGGATAATTGGATATATTTTGATAATTTTAATCGTGATTTTTGTATGAATGTTTAAAATTCACGATAAATTAGTAACTATATTTTGTTCTCGGCGTCTGTGGTAACCATGGTAACCTCTGTTGATTTTAGGAGGATTTTTTGCTCTTTTGGTATTGAGAGCTCAGGGCTCAATTACTGATAATCGTAGCTATGATTGGGATAGTGTGCTCTTGGATGTATATTTCTTTTTACATGCCGTAAAAAAGTTTATTTCTGTTTCCTGAAGACGGTCAAAATTTATAATAGTGTGTGTCCTCAGTGTCTGTTTCTTAAAAAATCTAAATGGGTACTGTATGCTCTGATGAGCGATCTTATTGTGCTTCTGACACCTGAGTGAAGTATTTTCTGGTGCTTGAATAAGTGAATAGAGGAGGATTGTTCCGTAACTAATGGTGCCTCAATCATAGGTACCAATAGTGAAATTATTGATATTATCAACAGACTATTCCTCAATTAGTAGAAGATGATATGTTCTAACTGTTTCCTGCTTGAATTTAGGCTAAAACTTTTGTGTCTCCCTTTGCTTGAATATGGGCTAAAACCTTTGTGTCTCCCTTTGCTAGGAGTTCCAAAATATTTTGATATTACATCTTCACCAGGAAAGATGATACGAAGTAATTAGCAAGTGAAAGGGTGTAGAAGGGGAAGGAGACTGATGTCCCTTCTTTGATGTTTATAGATTTTTTTATATGAAAATTATAGCATGTAACCATGAATAATGATAATGCATTTCTCTATTCGTTTGTCCTATACAGTGAAGAGTGGATAGAAAACGATTTATAATTAGTTGAAATTGCATTTTTGTATAGTGAATGTTTAATTAGACATTTGTTTAAAAACTATTTGCCTATCTAAAGGGACATATGTTTTATATTTTTGTGTGTTTCTATGTATCATTTAGTTTGTATATACTAGTCTTTAGACTGAAAATCTGTCTAATTTATTTACAGAAAGGCCGCTAGATCAATTTCTTCGTTCAGGCCCTTAGGTGTTAAGGTGCCCATATAGTGAATCCAAAATGATTCTCTTTGCCTTAGTAAATTGAATCTATCTCCTCCTCTTTTGGGAACTTGAACATGTTCTAAAATTGTACCCTTGAGAAGTTGGGGATTTTGTTGATGGAATTTCTTAAAATGTTTGGGTACACTGTGATCTTTGTGTCCATTTTCAATTTTTTTGAGGTGTTCCAACAGACGTGTTTTGTATGGTCTTTTTGTGCGTCCTATGTATTGTTTCTTACATGGACACTCCAAAAGATATACCACAAAAGTGGTTTTACAATTGGTTAGTCTGTTTATTACACATTTTTTGTGTGGGTATGTATTCGATTGAACTGATTTAGTAGGCTTTGATTGGTCATATGCATGTTCGCAGCCTTTGCAGTTAAGTCTGTTGCATTTAAAGAATCCTTTACTTTTCTCTGTTAGCCAATTTTCCCCTGCTTTCTGTTTTATCTGGCTTGGGGCCAACATTTGTTTGAAGTTCCTGTTTTTCTTGAAAATTACTTTTGGTACATTTCCAATGGTGTTTTTCAGAAATTTGTCCTGAAGTAGAATTGGCCAGTATTTCTTTAGGATTCTTCTAATCTCTGGTGCTGCTTCATTAAAGGTTGTTACTAAGCTGATGTTTTTATTAGATGTTTGTTTCTTTTGGTTATGACTTTTATTTAGAAGATGATTCCTCTCTAGCATTTTTGCCCTTTTGAAGGATGACTCTACAAGTTTTTTGGGGTATTTTTTATGTATGAATTTCTGTTTGAGATTTTCTGATTCTTGGTTAAAGTCGGCTAGTTTGGTACAGTTTCTTCTAATGCGTTGAAACTGTCCAAATGGGATGTTGTTTATCCATGGCTTGTAATGGCCGCTATCTGCTTGTAGATAACCATTGCAGTCTGTCTCTTTGGAGAATAATTTTGTCATGATTTTTCCGCCTTCTTGGAAAAGTACCAAGTCAAGGAACTCTATGCATATTTCTGAGATCTTGGAAGTGAATTTCAAATTCATTTGATTCGAGTTTAGATGTTTGATAAACTCTTGACAGCTAATATCTTCTCCATTCCATATGACTATGATGTCATCTATGTACCGGCCCCACCATATTATGTTCGCTGTGAATGGGTTGTTGTTTTATACATGGGTTTCTTCCCATTCACCCATGTAGAGATTGGCATAACTGGGGGCCATGGTTGTACCCATGGCTGTCCCACTGATCTGAAGAAAGAATTTTCCATCAAACAGAAAATAGTTTTTTTCAAGTACAAACCGAATGCTATCCTTTAAGAAATTCTGATGTGAATTGGTTAATTGGGTTTTTGACAGGGTACGTGAAATGGTTTCAATCCCTAATTCGTGGGGAATGCATGTATAGAGGGATGACACATCTAGTGTCATCCATTTATAAGAGTTTTTCCATTCTAGATCTTTTAATTTTATTATCAGATCTGTAGAATCTCTTATATAAGATTTCAAGAGGGGCACAAGTGGTTTCAAAAAGAAGTCCACATATTGTGACAATCTAGCCGTAAGCGAATCTATCCCTGAAACTATAGGACGTCCAGGAGGTTTCTGTTGATCCTTATGTATTTTCGGAAGATGGTAAAAAATAGCTTTTCTCGGATAGTGATGTGATAGGTATTTCAATTCATTTTGGTTTAGTAAATTATTTGACTTTGGCCCCCAGTTATGCCAATCTCTACATGGGTGAATGGGAAGAAACCCATGTATATAACAACAACCCATTCACAGCGAACATAATATGGTGGGGCCGGTACATAGATGACATCATAGTCATATGGAATGGAGAAGATATTAGCTGTCAAGAGTTTATCAAACATCTAAACTCGAATCAAATGAATTTGAAATTCACTTCCAAGATCTCAGAAATATGCATAGAGTTCCTTGACTTGGTACTTTTCCAAGAAGGCGGAAAAATCATGACAAAATTATTCTCCAAAGAGACAGACTGCAATGGTTATCTACAAGCAGATAGCGGCCATTACAAGCCATGGATAAACAACATCCCATTTGGACAGTTTCAACGCATTAGAAGAAACTGTACCAAACTAGCCAACTTTAACCAAGAATCAGAAAATCTCAAACAGAAATTCATACATAAAAAATACCCCAAAAAACTTGTAGAGTCATCCTTCAAAAGGGCAAAAATGCTAGAGAGGAATCATCTTCTAAATAAAAGTCATAACCAAAAGAAACAAACATCTAATAAAAACATCAGCTTAGTAACAACCTTTAATGAAGCAGCACCAGAGATTAGAAGAATCCTAAAGAAATACTGGCCAATTCTACTTCAGGACAAATTTCTGAAAAACACCATTGGAAATGTACCAAAAGTAATTTTCAAGAAAAACAGGAACTTCAAACAAATGTTGGCCCCAAGCCAGATAAAACAGAAAGCAGGGGAAAATTGGCTAACAGAGAAAAGTAAAGGATTCTTTAAATGCAACAGACTTAACTGCAAAGGCTGCGAACATGCATATGACCAATCAAAGCCTACTAAATCAGTTCAATCGAATACATACCCACACAAAAAATGTGTAATAAACAGACTAACCAATTGTAAAACCACTTTTGTGGTATATCTTTTGGAGTGTCCATGTAAGAAACAATACATAGGACGCACAAAAAGACCATACAAAACACGTCTGTTGGAACACCTCAAAAAAATTGAAAATGGACACAAAGATCACAGTGTACCCAAACATTTTAAGAAATTCCATCAACAAAATCCCCAACTTCTCAAGGGTACAATTTTAGAACATGTTCAAGTTCCCAAAAGAGGAGGAGATAGATTCAATTTACTAAGGCAAAGAGAATCATTTTGGATTCACTATATGGGCACCTTAACACCTAAGGGCCTGAACGAAGAAATTGATCTAGCGGCCTTTCTGTAAATAAATTAGACAGATTTTCAGTCTAAAGACTAGTATATACAAACTAAATGATACATAGAAACACACAAAAATATAAAACATATGTCCCTTTAGATAGGCAAATAGTTTTTAAACAAATGTCTAATTAAACATTCACTATACAAAAATGCAATTTCAACTAATTATAAATCGTTTTCTATCCACTCTTCACTGTATAGGACAAACGAATAGAGAAATGCATTATCATTATTCATGGTTACATGCTATAATTTTCATATAAAAAAATCTATAAACATCAAAGAAGGGACATCAGTCTCCTTCCCCTTCTACACCCTTTCACTTGCTAATTACTTCGTATCATCTTTCCTGGTGAAGATGTAATATCAAAATGTTTTGGAACTCCTAGCAAAGGGAGACACAAAGGTTTTAGCCCATATTCAAGCAAAGGGAGACACAAAAGTTTTAGCCTAAATTCAAGCAGGAAACAGTTGGAACATATCATCTTCTACTAATTGAGGAATAGTCTGTTGATAATATCAATAATTTCACTATTGGTACCTATGATTGAGGCACCATTAGTTACGGAACAATCCTCCTCTATTCACTTATTCAAGCACCAGAAAATACTTCACTCAGGTGTCAGAAGCACAATAAGATCGCTCATCAGAGCATACAGTACCCATTTAGATTTTTTAAGAAACAGACACTGAGGACACACACTATTATAAATTTTGACCGTCTTCAGGAAACAGAAATAAACTTTTTTACGGCATGTAAAAAGAAATATACATCCAAGAGCACACTATCCCAATCATAGCTACGATTATCAGTAATTGAGCCCTGAGCTCTCAATACCAAAAGAGCAAAAAATCCTCCTAAAATCAACAGAGGTTACCATGGTTACCACAGACGCCAAGAACAAAATATAGTTACTAATTTATCGTGAATTTTAAACATTCATACAAAAATCACGATTAAAATTATCAAAATATATCCAATTATCCAAGCTGTAACTAAAATTGAAGTTACTTTTAATCATTACCATCCGTCCCGATCTAACCAATGTTCAGCGTATGCCGTTACCATGGGTACATCTATCACAAGGCTTAGGATAGGCACTAGCGGACCGCCACGCACTGACGTACACGCTTGACGTAGCGAAACCACTCCCCCTTATCGGGTATAAATAGGACACCGGACCCACTGCACAACCACATCACCTCTGACGAAGAAGTACATTACGGACAAACTTCGAAACGCGTAAGGTTTTTTAAAGAGTGGCAGTGCAGGTTTATCAATTCCAGCGGTCCGGCTCACTTTTAGCTTGCCACACTCCAAGCCTCCCACATTTCTAACAGGCAACCCGTTAGCTTAAGATAACACATAGCCTGACAGTGTGTAACAGGGAAAATAGTGACTCCTTGAATTCGCAACACGGGTTCATCATTTTTTCAGTTGTAAATATTTGGTTATTGCAAGTGCACTGCAATTCTCTATCACCAAATATAAGTGACTGTATATATACTAACGGATATATTCTACCGACAATAAAGTCATCCAGTATCCAGCTCTGCACCCTCAAGATTGACCTGGTTCAATCCACATCTTATATTATTTTATATGTGAATGCTTACCTCATCATGGATTGAGGTTTTTTATTGTAAGTGTGTAGCGTTTGTATCACTGTAATAAACTAACACTTTTTATACAGTATCACGCAATGTCTTGTTTGTTCTTTTTTCCTCTATAAACTATTCAACCGGAGGAATACCATACTCCTGAGAGATCACAAGCACGTTCTTCCACAGAAGGAAAAGATCCATTGGAAGTTTCCATCCAACAAGCGGCACGCACAAGAACAGTGTATCCACACTTTCCTGTTGAAAATTATCAAAGACAAGGCATCACCGCCGTTCCAGAATTACCTGAGTTTACCTTTTGAGACCACTCATTACCTCATATGATTGAGGGTAAATCCGGTAAGAAGACACCCATTATAGTGAATGCTGTAGATTTTATTCAACATTAACATCGGAAACAAAATAAGACTTTGTAGGCATTTTTTACCACGAATAGTATATTTATACTAAGAATTTATACTAAGACCTTATTACTACTGGTACGCCTCTTAATAGAATTACTATTACTATTTTTATATGGTTTTGTTGCGCTGAACTGTTTATATGATTCACTCTCTTTTGTTTTTTTATATATATATATATATATATATATATATATATATATATATATATATATATATATACAGTGGATATAAAAAGTCTACACACCCCTGTAGAAATGTCAGGTTTCTGTGATGTAAAAAAATGAGACAAAGATAAATCATTTCAGAACATTTTCCACCTTTAATGTGACCTATTAAACTGTACAACTCAATTGAAAAACAAACTGAAATCTTTTAGGTAGAGGGGAGAAAAAATATAAAAATAAAATATGGTTGCATAAGTGTGCACACCCTTAAACTAATACTTTGTTGAAGCACCTTTTGATTTTATTACAGCACTCAATCTTTTTGGGTATGAGTATCAGCATGGCACATTTTGACTTGGCAAGAGTTTCCCACTATTCTTTGCAAAAACACTCCAAATCTGTCAGATTACGAGGGCATCTTCTGTGCACAGCCCTCTTCAGATCATCCCACAGATTTTCAATGGGATTCAGGTCTGGGCTCTGACTGGGCAATTCCAAAACTTTAATCTTCTCCTGGTGAAGCCATTCCTTTGTTGATTTGGATGTATGCTTTGGGTCGTTGTCATGCTGAAAGATGAAGTTCCTCTTCATGTTCAGCTTTCTAGGAGAAGCCTGAAAGGTTTTGTGCCAATATTAACTGGTATTTGGAACTGTTCATAATTCACTCTAGCTTAACTAAGGCCCCAGTTCCAGCTGAAGAAAAACAGCCCCAAAACATGATGCTGCCACCACCATGCTTCACTGTGGGTATGGTGTTCTTTTGGTGATGTGCAGTGTTGTTTTTGCACCAAACATATCTTTTGGAATTATGGCCAAAAAGTTCAACCTTGGTTTCATCAGACCATAACACCTTTTCCCACATGCTTTTGGGAGACTTCAGATGTGTTTTTGCAATATGTAGCCTGGCTTGGATGTTTTTTTTCATAAGAAAAAGCTTTTGTCTTGCCACTCTATCCCATAGCCCAGACATATGAAGAATGTGTGAGATTGTTGTCACATGTACCAGACAGCCAGTACTTGCCAGATATTCCTGCAGCTCCTTTAATGTTGCTGTAGGCCTCTTGGTAGCCTCCCAGACCAGTTGTCTTCTAGTCTTTTCATTAATTTTGGAAGGACGTCCAGTTCTTGGTAATGTCACTGTTGTGCCATATTTTCTCCACTTAATGATGACTGTCTTCACTGTGTTCCATGGTATATCTAATGCCTTGGAAATTCTTTTGTACCCTTCTCCTGACTGATACCTTTTAACAATGAGATCCCTCTGATGCTTTGGAAGCTCTCTGTGGACCATGGCTTTTGCTGTGGGATGCGACTAAGAAAATTTCAGGAAAGACCAACTAGAGCAGCTGAACTTTATTTGGGGTTAATCAGAGGCACTTTAAATGACAGGTGTATGCTGACTCCTATTTAACATGATTTTGAATGTGATTGCTTAATTCTGAACACAGCTACATCCCCAGTTATAAGAGGGTTTGCACACTTATGCAACCACATTATTTTAGGTTTTTTTTTCCCTCCACCTAAAAGATTTCAGTTTGTTTTTCAATTGAGTTGTACAGTTTATAGGTCACATTAAAGGTGAAAACAATTCTGAAATGATTTATCTTTGTCTCATTTTTTTTACATCACAGAAACCTGACATTTTAACAGGGGTGTGTAGACTTTCTATATCCACTATATATATATATATATATATATATATATATATATATATACAAAACACGGAAGGGAACTACACTCTCATACCGGACCGGGTACACATCCCATGACCCTGCAACATGCTCAGTCCTGGGTGCCACTGGCCCTCACAGGAAGCTGTGCTGTCCCCAGAGTCACAAGCAGTTAACCCCAGACAGGTCTGGGTGCAAGAACCATAGGGAAAATTACAAAACAAATTAATACAACACACAGAGAAAACCCAGCACTCACTTACAAGCTCTCAGCTAAGATTTAAAAGCAAAAATGGAAAGGTTAGTTACCGCATCTGGCCAAATGGGACAAGCCCAGGTACCTCATCAAGGTCCTTTCCAATACCTGGGACCCTAAAACAGCCACACAATGCAAGCTTTCAAATCCAAACAAACTATATATATATATATATATATATATATATACAGGTGGTCCTCGTTTTACAACGGTTCAATTTACACCGTTTCAGAATAACAACCTTTTTCCAGTCATGTGACTGCTATTGAAAAGCATTGAGAAGCAGTGCATAGGTGGAGCTGTCCGCTTGTGTTGCAGCAAAGCCAAGCAAGCTGAAATTAATCAGTTTAACCAAACCTGAGCTATCGAGCAGATTTCAAAGGAACAAGATCTTCTTGTCTATAAATCAGTCCAGATTGGAATGCATAGCAAGAACTGTTTGCAGAAAAATCCAAGTGAAGTCTGTGTTGTGTGATTATTTTATTAGGTTTATAATACTGTTTAGCAAATTTTTTTGTTCATTTAACTTAGTTTAATTATATATTCTGTGTTGTGTGATTATTTTATTAGGTTTATAATGCTGTTTGGCATTTAAAGTCTTCATTTCAAAGCTTTAAAAATAATGTATTAGATGTTACTTATGACAATTTTGAGAGGGGCCTGGAACCTATCTCCCTCACTTCCCTTTGACTTACATTATAAACTGGGTTTCAATTTACATCGGTTTCGATTTACAACCATTCCATCTGGAACCTAAACTGAGGGCTACCTGTATATATATATATATATATATATATATATATATATTTCTTTCATGTAAGTGGCAAGAGTCCATGAGCTAGCGATGTTTGGGATATACATTCCCACCTGAAGGGGGCAAAGTTTCCCAAACCTCAAAATGCCTATAAATACACCTCCCACCTCACTCATACTTCAGTTTTTTTACAAACTTTGCCTTCATTGGAGGATGGTGAAGCAAGACATGCTTGATTTCTTCTGTGAAAGGTACTTCAAAGCATTTTGAAGCCAAGTACATCTCCAAGTACAATGTTTGTCTGAGGGATGTGAAGTGAGTATTTTACTAATGATGCCATGTTTTCGCCTATGGGAAATCTATTCTAAGGCTCTCTGTAAATTTGGTTGTGGGGATTCATCTACCACCTCCCTTTACAGATCGACATTATACTTCTCTACCATTACCTCTGCTGATATGCTTCAGTACTGGTTTGGCTGTCTGCTATATGTGGATGGGTGTCTTCAGGTAAGTATATATCTTTAATTAAGACACTCTCAGCCATTTTTGGCACTTTATATTTTTAAAGTTATAACTATATATTGCATATATTTGCCATGAGCCGGGTCTATGTTTATTTCCCTTTGCAGTCTAATTAAAAAAAAAATATGTTTGGGAGAAATGTAGTATATTTTTTACTTACCTGAGGTTTCAGTTAGTTGTAACTTGGGCCCGTTTTTCAAATTTTCCAGGGCAAATTAGGCTCACGATGGCACAAAATACTTCTATTTATTGCATCATTTTTTTCGTGAAGGTTGCGTTTGTTGTGTCATTTCCTGTTAACCTTTTTTCTCAGCATTTGCGTCATCTTTGTTGGCCCAAAAATGTTGTTATATTAAATCTCTCCCTCTTTTGCTCTCTGCTTTCATTTGTTACAGAGGGCTATGATATTTGCTTTTTGTTTTTCGTATAAGCATTTTTTCCCATTCCCGCTATTTTGAGGAAATTTGATATTTTGTTTAAATGTTATTTTTTCTTTATTGTTACATTTTTCAAGATGTCTCAAACTGATCCTGCCTCTGATGTTACTGTAGGAACCAAGTTGCATGAAAACAAATCTACCAAAGCTAAGTGTATATGTTGTAAATTGGCTGATCTTCCTTCTTCAGCTCAAGTATGTGGCACTTGTTATGAGAAATTGTTTCATGCTGATAAAGTTTTCTATAAGTACATCTACTGTTAAACATTTACAGTCTAATGTACATAATATTCCTGTAGATATAAAAGATTATATTTCTGCAGCCATAGAGAAGGCTATGACTGCTATTCCACCTTCAAATAAACGTAAAAGGTCTCTTTCTACTTCTCATAATTCTGATGAAGCTTGTATTGACCAACAGCATACTGAAGTATTGTCTGCTGATGAGGACTTTTCTGGCTCAGAAGATCCTACTTCAGACTCTGAATTTGATAAATTTTCCTTTCTTTTTAAGATGGAATATATCCGTTCTTTGTTAAAGGAAGTATTGTTTACTTTGGGTATTGAGGAATCTAGTCCTCTTGATAACAAGCATAGCAAATGTTTGAATTCTGTTTTTAAAACTTCTGAGGTTACTCCTGAAGTTTTTCCAATTCCTGATGCTATCTCTAAAATCATTACTAAGGAATGGTCTAAGCCTGGTACTTATTGTAATCCTTTTTCTAGGTTTAAAAAATTGAATCCTTTACCTGTGTCTAATTTAGAGCTTTGGGAGAAAGTCCCTAAAGTTGATGGCACTATTTCTACTCTTGCCAAACATACTACTATTTCTATGGAAGATAGTACTTCTTTTAAAGATCCCTTAGATAGGAAGATTGAATCTTATCTTAGGAAGGCATATTTACATACTGGCTATATTCTTAGACCTGCTATTTCTATAGCTGATGTTGCTGCTGCTTCAACTTTTTGGTTGGACAATTTAGCAGAGCAGCTATTGGATCCTGATTTGTCTTACATTGTTGTTTTACTTCAACATGCTAATCATTTAATTTGTGATGCTATATTTGATATTATTAAGATAAATCTATGTCTTTAGCTATTCTATCTAGAAGAGCTTTATGGCTTAAATAATGGAATGCAGATATGGTGTCTAAATCTAGATTACTATCCTTATCTTTTCAAGGTAATAATTTATTTGGTTCTCAATTGGATTCTAATATCTCCACTATCACTGGGGGTAAGAGAGTTTTTCTGCCGCAAGATAAGAAATCTAAGGGTTAATTTAAAGCTCCCAATCGTTTACGTTCCTTTCCTCAGTCTAAGGAACAAAAACTATTCCTTCCCCTAAGGTCTCTGGTTCCAATTGGAGACCATCCACAAATTGGAATAAGTCCAAGCCTTATAAGAAACCAAATACAGCCCCTAAGACTGCATGAAGGTGAGGCCCTCAATCCAGTTCAACTGGTGGGGGGAAGACTAAAATTATTTCAAGACATTTAGGCAGATTCTGTCCAAAATCAATGGATTCAGGATATTGTTTCTCAGGGGTATCGAATAAGTTTCAGAATAAGACCTCCCATGGGAAGATTCTTTCTTTCACATTTTCCAACAAACCCTGTGAAGGCTTAGGCTTTTCTGAAGTGTGTTTCAGACCTAGAGCTCAGGGGTGATTGTTCCAGTCCCTCTACAGGAACAGGGTTTGGGTTTTTATTCAAATCTGTTCATTGTCCCAAAGAAGGAGGATTCATTCTGGCCAATTTTGGATCTGGAAATAAATCGTTTTGTAAGAGTCCCAACTTTCAAGATGGTGACTATAAGGACTATTCTGCCTTTTGTTCAGCAAGGCCATTTCATGTCCACAATAGACTTACAGGACGCTTATCTTCATATTCCAATTCACCCAGACCACTATTGGTTTCTGAGATTTTATTTTCTAGACAAGCATTACCAATTTGTCGCTCTTCTATTTGGTCTAGTGACAGCTTCATTAATCTTTTCAAAGGTTTTCAGTGCCCTTCCATCTGCAATTAGAAAGCAGGGTATTGCGGTGTTTCCTTATTTGGATGATATCTTGGTACTAGCTCAATCTTTTCATTTAGCAGAATCTTACATGAGACAACTTGTGTCATTTCTTCAAAGACATGATTTTCTTGATTCCTCATACAAAGGTCACCTTTTTAGGTTTCCAAATAGATTCAGTGTCCATGACTCTTTCTTTGACAGAAAAGAGATGAATGAAGTTAGTTATAGCTTGTCTAAACCTTCAGTCTCTATCATTCCCTTTAGTGGCAATGTGCATGGAAGTTTTAGGTCTCATGATTGCAGCATCGGATGTGATCCCCTTTGCTTGTTTTCATATGAGACCTCTTCAGCTTTGCATGTTGCACCAATGCTGCAGGGATTATACTCAGCTATCACAGTTGATATACTTAAGTCCCAACATTTGACAATCTCTGTCTTGGTGGTTAAACCATCACCTTATTATTCAAGGGGACTCCTTTGTTCATACTTCCTGGACTGTGATCACAACAGATGCAAGTCTTACAGGTTGGGGAGCTATCTGGGGGTCTCTAACAGCACAAGGGGTTTGGGAACCTCAGGAGGTAAGGTTAACAATCAATATTTTAGAACTCTGTGCTATTTTCAGAACTCTTCAGATGTGGCCTCTATTGAAGAGAGAACTTTATATTCAATTCCAGACAGACAATATCACTACAGTGGCATATGTCAATCATCAAGGGGGGACTCATAGTCCTTCAGCAATGAATAAAGTATCTCTGATACTTTCTTGGGCGTAATCCAACTCTTGTCAAGTTTCTGAGATTCATATCCCAGGAGTCGACAATTGGGAAGTGGATTATCGCAGTCGTCAGACTTTACATCCGGGAGAGTGGTCTCTCCATCCAGATGTGTTTTTTCAACTGGTACAGATGTGGGGTACCCCAGAAATAGATCTGATGGCATTGTGTCTGAACAAGAAGCTTCCAAGATATCTTTCCAGGTCCAAGGATTCTCAGGCAGATATGGTAAATGCCCTAGTAGTTCCTTGGTTTTACCAACCTGCTTACATGTTTCTGCTTCTGGTTCTTCTTCCAAAGGTGATCTCCAAGATCATAATGGAAAAATCTTATGTGTTGCTGATTGCTCCAGCTTGGCCTCTCAGATTTTGGTATGCGGACCTTGTCAAGATGTTCAGTTGCCAACCTTGACCACTTCCTTTAAGGCCAGACCTTCTGTCTCAAGGGCCGTTTTTCCATCAGGATCTCAAATCTCTAAATTTGATGGCATGGAAATTGAATGCTTAGTGCTTAGTCATAGAGGTTTTTCTGACTCAGTGATTAGCACTATGATACAGGCTTGTAAGTCTGTTTCCAGTAAAATTTATCATCGGGTTTGGAAAACCTATAATTCTTGGTGTTCCTCTCATAATTATTATTGGCATTCTTTCAGAATCCCTAGAATTTTACAGTTTCTTCAGGATGGTTTGGATAAGGGTTTGTCTGCAAATACTTTGAAAGGACAATTTTCTGCTCTTTCTGTCTTATTTCATAGAAAGATTGCTAAACTTCCTGATATTCACTGTTTTGTTAAGGCTTTGATTCACATTAAACCTGTTATTAAATCTATTTCTCCTCCTTGGAGTCTCAACTTGGTTTTGAAAATTTGGCAGGCTCCTCCTTTTGAGCCTATGCATTCTTTGGATATCAAATTACTTTCTTGGAAAGTTTTATTTCTTTTGGCTATCTCTTCTGCTAGAAGAGTTTCTGAGTTATCTGCTCTCTCTTGTGAGTCTCCTTATCTGATTTCCATCAAGATAAAGCTGTTTTGCGGACTTCATTTAAATGTTTGTCTAAAGTTGTGAATAGGGAAATTGGTGTTCCTTCTTTATGTCCTAATCCTAAGAATACTCTTGAAAGGTCTTTACATTCTTTGGAGCTCTAGGAAAAGTCAGAAAGCCTCTGCCATTTCTTTGGCATCTTGGTTGAATTTTTTGATTCACAAAGCTTATTGGGGGGGGCGGGGCAGTCTCCACCTCAGACAACTACAGCTCATTCTACTAGATCAGTTGCCACTTCTTTTAAGAATGAAGCTTCAGTTGATCAAATTTGCAAAGCAGCAACTTGGTCTTCTTTGCATACTTTTACTAAATTTTACCATTTTGATGTGTTTGCTTTCTCGGATGCAGCCTTTGGTAGAAAGGTTCTTCAGGCAGTTGTCTCAGTTTGATTCTAATGCCTTTGTTTTGAGTTTTTCTGACATTTTTAAGAAAACTTAATTATTTTTTTGGATTTAATTTCTCAGCATAATTAGCTGGTTTTATTTTATCCCGCCCTCTCTAGTGACTCGTGGACTTCCACATCTTGGCTATTATATCCCATACGTCACTTACTCATGGACTCTTGCCACTTACATGAAAGAAACATAATTTATGTAAGGACTTACCTGATAAATTTATTTCTTTCATAGTGGCAAGAGTCCATGAGACCCACCCTTTTTTGTGGTTATGATTTTTTTGTATAAAGCACATTATTTTTCCCAGTTCCTCTTTTTTGTATGCATTGTACTCCTTTTTTACACCTCACTTCTTGGCTATAGGTTAAACTGAAGTATGAGTGAGGTGGGAGGTGTATTTATAGGCATTTTGAGGTTTGGGAAACTTTGCCCCCTCCAGGTAGGAATGTATATCCCATACATCACTAACTCATGGACTCTTGTCACTATGAAATAAATTAATCTATCAGGTAAGTTCTTACATAAATTATGTTTTATATATACTGTATATATATATATATATATATATATATATATGATTGTATATAGGCATAGATATACAGATATATATATAAGAACATCTATTTATAAATACATAGAACATATACCCCAATGTGAAGAACATTTGCATGTGAAATATTTAACAGTTAACAGCTAAACGATAAGAGTTTTACATGATGTTTTTCTCATGCAAACATATTTTTAACATGCTTAAAGGGACACTGAACCCAAATTTTTTCTTTTGTGATTCAGATAGAGCATGCAATTTTAAGAAACTTTCTAATTTACTCCTATTATCAAATGTTCTTTATTCTCTTAGTATCTTTATTTGAAATGCAAGAATGTAAGTTTAGATGCCGGCCCATTTTTGGTGAACAACCTAGGTTGTCCTTGCTGATTGGTGCATAAATTCATTCATCAATAAAAAACTGCTGTCCAGAGTTCTGAACCAAGAAAAAAGCTTAGATGCCTTCTTTTTCATATAAAGATAGCAAAAGAACGAAGAAAAATTGATAATAGGAGTAAAGTAGAAAGTTGCTTAAAATTGCATGCTCTAGGAGGGAGTTCCGGAGGAGGAGTTCAGGTGTATGGTCACGAGTTGCACCTGCTCTGCATTACCTTCCTTCCAAGCTTGTTTGGCGAGATACCTGTGCCTAAAACCCCAGACCACGGTTTGCTTGGAAAACCCGTATATATTTCTACTGGGACTTCTATGGTGCTATAACACCGCACCTGAGATGTATGCTACTGCCTTGGGAAGGACTCATTCCTTCATTGGAGTGATTAAATACTGCTTAACCTGAAATGAAACCTGAGATAAAGTACACCGTACATTCTTTCCCTGTTGGGCAAGCACCTGGGAGGATTTTCTTGCTTAAGGGGGGTTTTCGCTTGGACATCTTACCCAAGTTGGCGAGGAAGGTCTGCCAGTGTAGAGGGACGTGCTGTTCCGGAGTTCAGAGTTGCCTCCCGCTTCGGGAGGGGTTCCTTGCCGTTGAATTTCTGCCGGGCTTGATGCGACACGCTGCTTGTTAAGAATCCCTACGCCCGTGGTGTAGAGGCTGTAGTCGGAGCTCTCTGCTGCAACGCTGGTTCGGTGTGCTCGGCCGAGATCTTCGGAGTCACAGTACTCCACACAGTTACAGTATTTTACAATTCTACCCCCCCTCCCACCGGTGCTGCGTGAGGGGTGAGGTATGTGAGTGTTTGCTGGGCTGCTCCTGCATTCTCAGTGTGGAGTCATTCTTACCAAGTGCACATTCTTCAGTGGCAACTAACAATGGGGCTAGCTTGTCCGGATTCCCCCCTCCCACCGATGCTGCGAGAGAGGGGTAGTCACGGAGAGAGGCTGTCTTGATTTCCATTTGGCATCTGTCAATAAGGACTGGTAATGTACTGCTGGCTATACTGATATTTCTCCCTCCCATCTCTGCCTTAAATGTTTAAAAAAAAAAAAAAATTTGCCTTGTGGTGGAGCAATAACTTTTTTTTCGTCCATATTAAACTGAACAGTGATTTCTAAATTGGGACTTTACATGACCTCTCCCCCGGTCAATCTCTACCTATGTAAGGGTAGTTAAATAAAGCTTGTAACTAGGGGAAAAGGAAAGAGGCGAAGAACAGGACACTTGGACTGTAACCATCCAGCTGAAAAAGTGTTAGGCTGAATTACTATATTAGAAAGTTTTATGTGCAATTGTTCAGTTCTGATCCTTTTGACCCTTCGACTTTCCTGTGATTTTTGCCTTAATGGCATAAAAGGTAATCAGGTTCCAGTCTAACAATCATAGCGATTGCTGTTGTTAGGGTCCAGGAAGGTTTACAAAAATATGTCTGGAATTGTTTGGTGTAAGCTCTAGTACTACCAGACATCCTAGGCAACCATACTACTATCTATATTATAAGTAAGATAGGGATTATAGTCTGACTAGCTTTTTTGCTTTTTCCTGCTAGAGGCTTTGGATAATTAAAATTTAAGCCAACAAGGAAGGAAGAGCAAGGGGTCCAGTGAATAAGTTAAATCAGCTAGTCTGGTATGCCTTGTAATTCCTTCACCTGAGATTATCCTTAAATTGTTTTAAAAAAGGAAGGAAAAAGGAAGAAGGGAAGGGAGAAAGAAGGGGAAAAGGAGAGAACATTTATTGATGAGATGCTGGAATATGAGTTACTTAGATCAAGCCCATCTGGTTATAGATTTATTCTGAGCAATCTTATTGTCTATAACTGCTGAACCATTGAATTTCCGCACTAATCTATCTATATAGTTTAAATCAAAGGGGAGATTGTTTAAAGTACTGAGACATATCATGGATAATTAAGTAAGGGAGAAAGGGCTAGGATATACAAAAATAACTAGCTGACTTTGTAACTCTGTTAACTATATCTTATTTTCACAACAATATGTTTTTTCAGGTTAAATCATAAGAAATGTTATTTCTGTACTATAGAAGGCTGTGAATATAATTCTGTAACTGATTATACTGTAACTCCTTTAGGGTTGGGAAACTCCTAAAAATAGTATTCAAATCTAAACTCTTCTGAAAGAGTGGTACTGTTTAAATCAATTAAGAGGTTTAGGGTGCTCTCAGGTTAGGCACCTGGATCATTGAGGTTTATCCCAGTTAAGGGTCAACGTGAACCACTTAGGGTAAAGTGGGCTCTTCTTTTTTCCTTTTTTTTTTTTTCTCTCTCTCTCTGAATATCACCTTTTAACTAACCTAAACAGCCCATAGGGTAATAACAAGCTAAGCTTAAGAGACAGGGATTCTTAATTAAATTCATTAATTTAACACCTTGTTTCCCCCCCTCCTCTTTTTTTTCCTTATTCTCTCCTCCTTTCCCTCTCCTCACCTTAATCACTGGATCACTTGACTTAGCACCTTCACTTTTTCCCCCCTCCCTTTTTTTTTTCTTTTTCTCCCCTCTCTTTCCCCTTCTTCCCCCTTCTTCCCTCACACGAGTTATTAATTGAAGCACTATTCCTCATCACCTTGGTTCACGGCACATGGATATGTTTCTTAATAGTCATGGTAAATCCCTGTCTCCAAGTATGGCAAATAAACAGAGAGACAGGAAAACTAAAAACACAATTGATACCCCTATAGATATACACACAGCTGAGCCACTAAATACCCAAGCCTTAGTAGACAGTATTTTCGAGGCCCTAGCTCCAAAGTTTGATACCCTTAGATTGGAGATCAAACAAGACATTATGTCTCTCACCCAAGAACTTAAACAATTCTCAAATAGGGTGCAAGAGGTCGAACAGAGAGTCTCGGATCTGGAAGATCTTACCACAATACATAGTTCCAAATTGGAAACTACTGACTCTATGCTGGGGAAAATTCAGTCTAAACTAGAGGAGTTAGAAAACCGTTCCAGAAGGAACAATTTTAGAATCATAGGGGTGCCAGAAGGGAAGCAATATGAAGATCTGAATAAATTTGTCTCTGAAACATTAGTACAGTTACTCAAAATTCCTCAAAAATACCCTAAAATTGTTATTGAAAGAATACATAGACTAGGTAGATCCCCCTTGGACAGTACAGGGAATGCTAGACCTAGACCAGTTATAGTTAAAGTCCTGAATTTTCAAGACAAAACCACTATTTTTCAATATTATCATAAAAATCAGCCTGTTGCCCTGGGGAGTTCAAATATCCTCCTGTTTCAGGATCTTTCTATGGAAACAGCAATAAAGAGAAGGGAGCTCTCGCCAATTTGTACTAAACTCATCAATTCAGGCATTCGAGCTACCTTAATCTATCCTGCGAGACTTAAAGTCTGGATCAAGGATGAAATTTACTTTGCTGAATCCGCTAAAGATGCAAGGGAACTCTTAGCTAAATTCAACCTCCCTGCTTAGTTGAGTGGCCCTACCATGGTAGAGTATGGGTTATGGGGCAACTTCGTGTCCCTCCCCTCTTCCCACCTCCCTCCTCCCCCCACTATCCCCTTCCCTTTTTCCCCTCCCCCCTTTTTTTTTCTCTCTCCATCCCCCCTCTCCCTACATTGATACTGGTATGTTTAAATTTTGAATATGCAAGGGGTAGATAGTATTAAATTTGTTTTGCGGAATATTGGAGGCCTGAAATCCCCCATTAAAAGAAAAGCAATATTAAATCAGCTAAGAAAGATAAACACCGACATTGCATTCCTTCAGGAAACACACTTGAAAATCGATGAAGTTTTGAAATTAAAATCATTATGGGTGAGGGAGGTATATGCATCCCCAAGTGTAGATAGAAAAAGAGGGGTCGCTATTTTACTTGGAAAAAAGATTATGGTTAATGGTCTGCAGGTTCTAAATATCAAAACAGACCCTGAAGGACGATATATTATGCTGAAAATTAGGGTGGCAAAAATAACATATACTCTGTGTAATGTTTACGCTCCCAATGTGTTAGATTTAATATTCTGGGATTCCCTACAAACTAAAATAATGCTTTTTCAGGAAGGATACCTGATTTGTGGGGGAGATTTTAATATGGAAAAATAAAAAAGATAAATTGGAAACTAAAATTATTAAAAAGATCACCCAGAATCTGGCTGTAAAAGATATATGGAGGTTACAAAACCCTGATGTTAGAGATTTTATGTGCCTCTCTAAGGCACACAAGTCATTCTCCAGAATTGACCTATTTCTTATGGATGACAGGCATCTTAAATTGAAAGTAAAGGCAGAAATTCTACCTATATCTCTTTCGGATCATGGTCCTATTTCTCTCCAAATCCAACAGGTCGATATGAGGACTAGACAGTCTCGTTTTTACTTCCCAACTCACTTATCAAAAGATTTAAAATTTAAAAATTGGCTCAAACTTAAATTTGAAGAATATGCAGAACATAATTGTGAGTACCTAGACCGCCTGGTGGTATTTTGGGAGGCGGCGAAGGCAGTCTTAAGAGGGGAAATAATATCATTTAGTTCCAATATAGCTAAAAAACTCAAAGCTAGAGAGAAAGAAATGCTTAGGTCTTTGTCCAATTCTTACAATCAATATTTGTTAGCAAAAACGCGGGCAAATTGGTTAAGATATACAAGATCTAAGAACGAGAGAGATACTTACCTTATTTACCAAGCAACTCAAAAAGATATAAAAACCCAAGCCAAATTCTATAGATTTGGCAACAAATCAGGGAAACTTCTGACTAAGTTAGTAAAAGGAGCAAAAGGCTCGATGATGATTGAATCACTTCAGAGTGAGGGGGGAACACTAACCAGGACCGAAGAGATTCTGATGAATTTTACAAAATATTATCAAGATGTTTATTCATTAAGATAATCAGATAAGAGTCGATCTGATCAATTCTGGAGTAATTTGACTTTCCCAACTATTACGATAGAAGACAGGGAAAATTTAAATACCCCTATTTGTGAGTCTGAAATTGAGAGAGCTATTTCTAAACTTGCACTGGACAAGACACTGGGTCCAGATGCGTTACCTAACGAATTTTACAAAATTCTCTCCCCAGTGATAGTACCGAGTCTTTGCAAATTGTACAATGCCATTTATATTGATGGGGCTCCAATTCCATCTTCTTTTTCTGCTTCAAATACAACCCTAATACCCAAGCAGGGGAAAGATCCCAGTCTGAAAGGTTCTTATAGACCTATAGCTCTTCTGAACACAGATTATAAAATCCTAACCTTGGTGTTAGCAAACAGGCTACAACCCATATTAGCTTCCATTATTCATATCGATCAAGCAGGGTTTCTCTCTAAGCGTAATTCATCTGCAAAGATAAGAGACATTTTGTTACTTGTGGATTTTTTTTCACAAGGGCAGGGGGAGGAGGAGGACACCCCCGATATGGCAGTTATTTCAATAGATGCTGATAAAGCATTTTATTCAATACATTATGATCATATAATTCATTCTCTGTCTAAATTTGGTTTTGACAGTAAATTTCCTCAATTTATAAGGAATCTTTATAATAAACCTCATACGAGGTTGTTAGTTAATAGTATACTTTCGCCAGAAATCACGTTGGAGAGGGGAACGCGCCAGGGATGTCCTCTTTCTCCCCTGCTTTTTGATCTCTCGATAGAGCCTTTGGCAATTGCAGTTAGACACCAGTTAGAAGGCATAAAAATTCGAAGGAAGGAGCTTAAAATTGCCTTATATGCCGATGATATTCTCCTATATTTATCTAATATTAAAAAAAATCTGCTGATATTATTATCTATTATTAGTCAATTTGGATCCTTTTCAGGGTATAAAATAAATAATTCAAAATCGGAATTTCTCTGGTTAAGGAAGAAAAGAGACTCACCTTTAAATATACCTTTTAAAATAGTCTCTGATTCATTCAAATACTTGGGCGTCGTAGTACCATCAAACATGGAAAATCTCTATGATCTTAATATTCTCCCAATACTTGCAGATATCAAGCAGAAATTGAAAAACTGGCAAAATCTCCCGCTATCTATCTCAGGTCGGATAGCCTTATTTAAAATGGTTTTGCTTCCAAAATTGTTGTACATTTTGCAAAATGTCCCTATTATACTCAAGGGGAAGGATATTCGGACACTGAATACCATGTTGAAAAACTTTATATGGCAAGGTAAGGTCCCAAGAATTGCTCTCTCAAAGATACAATTGTCTCGAAGTTATGGGGGCTTTGCACTCCCAGATCTGCGTCTTTATAATTATGTTTTCTTAGCATGCATAGTAGCAGATTGGATCTTGTCTAAGGACTATTTTACAAATAATGAATTAGAAAATAATATTTGCTACCCGTTTCTACCAATGGCTTTGATACACTGCAAATTAAAATCAATACCTCAAGAATTGAAAGGGTTTAAAACTAAATACAATCCTATACAGAGCTGGTGGAAAATAGGTAAACTCATGGACTTGGACTGCAGGGTGTCAAATTTCCTTCCTTTTGTAAGTAACCCTCAATTCATAGCGGGTATACACTCAACAGTGTTCCAAAGATGGCACAGTTTAGGGCTGGGTAGGGTTATCCAATTTATTGATAATGAGAACCACTGCGTGAAAACTTTTGAGTCATTAAAACAAGAATTCAACCTTTCAAACAAAGAATTCTTTGCGTACTTACAGGCTAGACACTTTGTAGAAGAGTTATTGAAGGAAGCAAATAGACCTTGGTCCTGGGGGAATCTTGAGGGGTGGTTAAATATGGTGGAAAAGGGACGTATGTCTATCACTCCATGTTACTTATTTCCCTTAAGGGCCGACTAAACTTGGAGAAACTTTCAACAGAGTGGAACAATTTAGCACATGATGGAAACATTAATCCACAGCTTGTGCAGGGTTCGTTTACCAGAATAGCACAAACCACATTATCTTCTACCTGGAGGGAGTCACATGTTAAACTCCTTTATAGGGCATATTTTACCCCGGAAAAAGGTCTCAGGTGCGGAAATTTAGATTTTAATAAATGCCCAAAATGTTCGAAACCCGTGATCCATGATATGGACCTGTCCTAGAATAGGTCAATTCTGGATGAAACTGGAATATTGGCTGAAGAACTCCCTTAAGATCCTCCCCTTAGAATTCTCTTTGACTTATAATGTGTTTTTAAGGAAAGATAAAGGGAAGTTACACCCACAACATAAACTAATCGATATGACTATTATTGCAGCTAGATATTTAATATTTAAAAGATGGAAAACGAATGTAACTCCCACTGTTATGGAAGTGAAAAATTGCTTAAAAAAGCAGTGTATACTAGAACAGAGGGACACTGACATGAATAATGAAGGAGACATTAGAGTTTTTCCTAAAATGGTCACTATTTATTAAGATCCTTTCTATAGCTGAGACTGATTATATGATCTTTCCATTTAGAAATTCGGAATTGGTATTACTGGGAGTATGGTACAATTCTATCCCAATCAATATGTTCCCCTCATTGGAGTAGGTTTAGGGAAGGGAGAGAGAGGAGAGTTAAATCCTTCCTCTTAACTTTCTGATCCCCCTTTTTTTTTTTTTTTCTTCTTTTTTCTCAGTTCGGAGGCGGGGGGCTGGTGGGGGGAGGGGGGGCGGTTAAATATAAATGATGTTATGACCAGAGGTGAATATAAATAGAGGTGATTTTGAAACATATTAGCACAAAGATTCAAATTGAAGATAGGCCAATTTCAAGAATTAATTTATTAGGTAATTTTTTAGGTATATTGGATTGAAAGTTGCGGTCTATGGAACATGTGTAATCTTTATTCATATTTGTTAACTGCATGTTATAATAAGGTAATTACCTTTGTTTTTGTTTTTCGTTGTACCTCTAAGTGTGATATCAATAAAAAAATTATTTTGGAAAAATTGCATGCTCTATCTCAATCACAAAAGAAAATTTTTGGGTTCAGTGTCCCTTTAATTGCTGCTCTGTCTTATATATGGTAGAACAAATGTAAGTTATATGTCCTTTAAGGAGCTGCCATTATTTAGATATATGTAAGTAGTAATAGCAATAGTGCAGAATTCTTCACAGCTGCTCTTTCATAGCGATCTTTTATTTAGATAATACCTTTAATATACTCTTTCCCAGAATCACACTATTTGTTCATCATTCTCAGAACAAACAAATTTTTTATTTGTTTAATTAAACATTGATCAAGATATTATTTCCCTTTCTCTTAAAAAATTACCTTGTGTCATATTAATTGATGGTTCTTCACCACACTTAATTGTTGTTCATTGGCTAGAATAATGGAATAAACATTTTCCACAAAACTGTAAAAGTAAAATTCTTCTTTATTCAACCATTAAGACACAATACACAAAATGTGATGTTCCAGGCCCCATAGCCCTTAATCATGCATACATTTAAAAAATAAATAAAAAAAACCTTCCTTTTCAACTTGACAAATTTGCACCAGATAACACAGGTATCACCAGCGCAATTTACAGTATGTAAATATTTATGTTATAAAAATGTCAGCTGACTTACAGCGAGATTACGAGTCTTGCATTAGCCTTAAAAAGCAGCGTTGAGAGGTCCCAACGCTGCTTTTTAAGGCCCGCTGGTATTACCAGTCTGGCAGGTACAGGTATACCGCTCACTTTTCTTAAGCGACTCGAGCTTACACCAAATCCCCTTACGTCAATTGCGTATCCTATTTTTTTAATGGGATTTGCCTAACGCTGGTATTACGAGTCTTGGAAGAAGTGAGCGGTACTCCCTCTCCTGTCAAGACTGATACCGCATTTAAAAGTCAGTAGTTAAGAGTTTCATGGGCTAACGTCATAACATAAAACTCTTAACTAAAGTGCTACAAAGTACACTAACACCCATAAACTACCTATTAACCCCTAAACCGAGGCCCCCCCCCCCACATCACAAACACTTAAATAAAGTTTTTAACCCCTAATCTGCCGTCCCTAACATCGCCGACACCTATCTACATTTATTAACCCATAATCTGCCGCCCCCCAACGTCGCCGCTATTAAATTTATTAACCCCAAACCTAACCCCCCTGAACTTAAATATAATTTAAATAAAACTAAATAAAATTACTACAATTAAATAAATTAATCCTATTTAATACTAAATACTTGCCTATAAAATAAACCATAAGCTAGCTACAATATAACTAATAGTTACATTGTAGCTAGCTTAGGATTTATTTTTATTTTACAGGCAACTTTGTATTTATTTTAACTAGGTACTTTTAATAGCTACCTAGTTAAAATAAGTACAAATTTACCTGTAAAATAAATCCTAACCTAAATTACAATTACACACTACACTATCATTAAATAAATTAACTAAATTACCTACAATTAACTACAATTAAATTAATAAACTAAAGTGCGAACCAAAACCCCACTAAATTACAGAAAATAAAAAAATAATTACAAGAATTTTAAACTAATTACACCTACTCTAATCCTCCTAATAAAATAAAAAAAGCCCCCCAAAATAAAAAGATTCCCTACCTTATACTAAATTACAAATAGCCCTCAGCACAACACTTTTTAAACAACTAATTCTCATAAACATGTTTCTCTTCTATATACTGTAGATAAAATTCAAATTGACATTTGATAAGGCAATATTGGATCCCATAACTGTACACCTTACCTATAAATTTGAAATGGCTTACAGAATTGGTAGCGTGCAGCAGTTCATTTAAAGACATTATGGATAAACAAAAACAAATGATGGCACAAAAGTGTTTATGTACACAGGAGTGGAAGCTGCTAGGATAACCACTCTGACTAGAGGATCTAGAGATTTTCTAAATCCCCTTAGAAAGTTTGGGGAAGTAATATGGAAAGTTGAGATTGAGGACTATGGCCTGGTGACTTCATGATTTTAAAGCTACTGTATGTATCCCAAGCAGTTAAATGGGAATGTAATCTGTCAGTGTTTCTTTAGGGTGAATACTAGGGAGAGAAAAGTACTCTATTAAAGTGAATGTCAACTTTCAAGAATGAAAGCCCTGTTTTTAAAAATACTATTAAAATCAGGGGCACTTTCATTCATTAAAGTTTACATTGAAGCCGTTCTTTTAAAATACTTACCTTTTTATTCCTGATCTTCAAGGGGGTAGTGTTAGTTTTTTTTTTAGGGGGGATTGGGTGGGTTTTAGAGTAGGGTTGGGTGTGTGGGTGGTGGGTTTTAATGTTGGAGGGGGTATTGTAATTTTTTTTACAGGTAAAAGAGCTGATTACTTTTGGGCAATGCCCCGCAAAAGCCCTTTTAAGGGCTATTTGTAATTTAGTATAGGGTTTTTTTATTTTGGGGGGCTTTTTATTTTATTAGGGGGATTAGAGTAGGTGTATTTAGTTTAAAAAAAATATAAACATTTTTTTATTTTCTGTAATTTAGTGTTTGTTGTTTTTCGTACTTTAGTTTATTTAATTTAATTGTAATTAATTGTAGTTAATGTAGTTAATTTATTTAATGATAGTGTAGTGTTAGGTGTAATTGTAACTTAGGTTAGGATTTATTTTACAGGTAAATTTGTCTTTATTTTAGCTAGGTAGTTATTAAATAGTTAATAACTATTTAATAACTATTGTACCTAGTTAAAATAAATACAAAGTTGCCTGTAAAATAAATATAAATCCTAAGCTAGCTACAATGTAACTATTAGTTATATTGTAGCTATCTTATGGTTTATTTTATAGGTAAGTATTTAGTTTTAAATAGGAATAATTTATTTAATTGTAGTTATTTTATTTTCTTTTATTTAAATTATATTTAAGTTAGGAGGTGTTAGACTTAGGTTTAGGGGTTAATAAATTTAATATAGTAGCGGCGACGATGAGGACGGCAGATTAGGGGTTAATAAGTGTAGGTAGGTTGCGGCGACATTGGGGGGGCAAATTAGGGGTTAAAAAATATAATGTAGGTGGCAGCGATGTTGGGGGCAGCAGATTAGGGGTTCATAGGAATAATGTAGGTGGCGGCGGTGTCCGGAGCGGCATATTAGGGGTTAATAAGTGTAAGATTAGGGGTGTTTAGACTCGGGGTTCATGTTAGGGTGTTAGGTGTAGACATACATTTTATTTCCCCATAGGAATCAATGGGGCTGCGGAGCTGAACGCTGCTTTTTTGCAGGTGTTAGGTTTTTTCCAGCTGAATCTGCCCCATTGTTTCCTATGGGGAAATCGTGCACAAGCACGTTTAGCCAGCTTACCGCTACCGTAAGAAACGCTGGTATTGAGGTGAGATGTGGAGCTAAATTTTGCTCTACGCTCACCTTTTTGCGGCTAACGCCAGGTTTAAAAAAACCTGTAATACCAGCATTGTCTTAAGGGAGCGATGAAAAAAAAGGCTCGTTAGCAACGCAAGCCTTACCGACAAAAACTCGTAATCTCGCCGTTAGTTTCCTTTAACCATCTTTACACACTCTTAAAGTGAATGTCAACTTTCACAAATAAAATCCCTATTTTTAAAAATACTATTAAAAACAGGGGGATTTTTATTCATGAAAGTTTATATTGAAGCCATTTTTTAAAAATAATTACGTTTTCTTCCTAGCAAGCGTGGAGCACCGGAGCCCCACCTCCAGGTCGTCTATTGTTACGTAAGAAATGACGCATCTGACTTCCTCCAATAACTGCTTCCCCCCCAGAGCAAACATTGCCTGAGGCCACGCTATGATTGGAGGAATCCTGATTTCTCATTTCTGAAGTAAGAAGAGACATCCTGGGGGCGGGGGGAATCTCTGCTCCAGTGTTCCACGCTTGCTAGGAATAAAAAGGTAAGTATTTTAAAAGAACGGCTTCAATGTAAACTTTAATGAATGAAAGTGCCCCTGATTTTAATAGTATTTTTAAAAACAGGGCTTTCATTCTTGAAAGTTGACATTTACTTTAATAGAGTACTTTTCTCTCCCTAGTATTCACCCTAAAGAAACACTGACAGATTACATTCCCATTTAACTGCTTGGGATACATACAGTAGCTTTAAATTCATGAAGTCACCAGGCCATAGTCCTCAATCTCAACTTTCCATATTACTTCCCCAAACTTTCTAAGGGGATATAGAAAATCTCTAGATCCTCTAGTCAGAGTGGTTATCCTAGCAGCTTACACTCCTGTGTACATAAACACTTTTGTGCCATCATTTGTTTTTGTTTATCCATAATGTCTTTAAATGAACTGCTGCACGCTACCAATTCTGTAAGCCATTTCAAATTTACAGGTAAGGTGTACAGTTATGGGATCCAATATTGCCCTATCAAATGTCAATTTGAATTTGATCTACAGTATATAGAAGAGAAACATGTTTATGAGAATTAGTTGTTTAAAAAGTGTGGTGCTGGGGGCGTGTCCGGGCAGCAGCCATGCTAGGCTGATATAACAGTAGCTGCAAGTGGCCTTTTGTTAATCCTTTAATTATCTTAAGAAATTTTAAGCATCCGGCTCTACAATTATTATCCTTGAGTTTATAACGATCTACTGCATCGGATGATATAGATTGTGTGTGTCCCACCCACCTGTAAATTGGTCTGGATTGTTGGATCTCAGGTGGTGGCCTTACAAGAGTCCTAATATCCCCCCAGTAAGCTGGGTAATGCCGTCATTCTTAGTCTGCTAACTAAACTACCACAGTTATGGAAGGGAACCTGCAAACATTTTTAGGGGAGGTGAGCACATTAATGGATGAGTAGTTTTGCACATTCTCTCTGCTAATCGAGAAGGGTTTTGCTGCATGCGAGAGCATACAAGCTGGTGACCTGTTACCTAATATCTCACTCCCAGATAGACAATTGGCTATTGGGAACAACTCTGAGTCATTAGGAGCTTTGCCCCAGACATCGCAGTAGACTCAGATTACTAAAGGTCGAACCGAACATGTGCAAGTCACTACGGGTGATATGCGTGACGGCCACGTCAGGAGATGCAAAACAGCTAAGAAACTACATTGATGAAACCTGCTACACTGCTGGAATCTATTTACTATGATATGTGGTCAGAGATGAACTCACTGAGCATATAGATATGGAGGCGATTACACTCCCACTTTGCTCCTACGAACATTATACTTTCCTAGATGTTACTCTGACCCATCCTGACTTGTCCCCCCAAGCTGGGGAGGGTCACTGCAACTTAAGTGGCAGAATGACATCTCCGTACTGGAAAGCAGTGTCGATAATAGATCACCACCAAATTTGGAAACAGTTTAGAGACTCCATTTTAGTACTGCTCTCACCATGTGGTATTTGGTCATCCAAGACTGGCATCAGCTAAACATAGTGACTATGTGAGAACTATACAACAGGGTACCTGGTTACCTTTTACTTTTATTGTCAATCTCCACAGGTTTTAACCTCTCACTTTTGCAAAGCTAGCTAGCATCTAGAAATAAGATCACATATATCCATGATAAATCATAAAAGTGATATAGACTTACATCCTGTAGCTGTACCCAGTATATAACTGGTTTAACCACAAAGTAATATTAGGTTGACATGCTACTAGTCTCTATTTTACATGGACCCTCAACTACAAACCAACAAATATTTTTTACTCTCATGCTGTAGTTGTTCTTATATATTACATGCAGAGATCTCTCTATGTGACTGCTGGAATATTCAGTGTACTATTTTGATCACCATCTGTGCTTGATTATATAAATCTAGCGTAAATTGAACTGCCTACTATACTATACTATACTATACTATTTATGATAATGTTTATTGTTTGTTGACATGTATATAACCACTGTGCACAACAATATGGTTAAGTATAGGGTATTGTATTTTTTCTCCTTTTCATAACTGTTTCAACCACATCAGAATATTGAATGGAATGTGTACCACCAGTATAGACACATTTGTTCCTTACATCTCCCACCAATTACTTTTTATTGAGCCTGTAATTTTATATAATATTTTACCCCATATAATTGTCATAACTATCAGGTTGACATGCTACTAGTCTTAACACTATATACAACATAGACCCTCAACTACAAACCAAAAAATATTTTTAATTCTTATATTGCAGTTGTTCTTATATATTACACATACAGATCTTCCTATGGGACTACTAGAATATTCAGTATACTAGTTGAAACACCATTTGTGTCTATCTATTTGGCTCTAATATAAATTGAACTGCCTAGCCTACAAGATATACCATTTATGATAAGGTTTATTGTTTGACAACATGGATATAACCATTGAGCACAACAATATGGCTAAGCATTTGATACCATACCATCTCACAACCTGCCCACTTGACCCTATTCCTTCACAACTTATTCCCTCTCTCTCTGCTTCACTAACCCCTACCCTAACTCATCTCTTTAACCAATCCCTCACTGCTGGCACATTTCCTGACACATTCAAGTATGCGTCAATCATACCAATCCTAAAAAAGCCCTCTCTTGACCCCTCCACGCCTTCTAACTATTGACCGGTCTCCTTACTTCCCTTTGCTTCAAATTATTGGAACGACTAGTTTATAATCAGCTAACTCAATTTCTCACAACTAACTCCTTACTTGATCCACTACAATCTGGTTTCCGCCCTAAACACTCAACAGAAACCGCTCTTGCTAAAGTAACAAATGACCTGTTATCAGCCAAAGCAAAAGGCCATTACTCCTTACTAATTCTTCTTGACCTGTCCGCAGATTTTGACACAGTTGACCATCTTCTCCTCCTAAAAATACTACATTCATTTGGCATCCGAGACACAGCCCTCTCCTGGTTTGCATCATATCTTTCAAACCGCTCATTTTCAGTTATCTTTAACAACATATCTTGTGATCCTATGCCTCTCTCAGTCGGAGTACTGCAAGGCTCTGTCTTGGGTCCCTTGCTTTTCTCTCTTTATACATCCTGCCTTGGAAAACTTATAGCCTCCTTTGGATTCCAGTACCACCTATATGCTGATGATACCCAAATCTATCTTTCCTCTCCTGATATCTCTCCCTCTTTACTCAACCAGATTTCTGACTGCCTCTCTGCAATTTTCTCTTGGATGTCTTCACACTACCTCCAACTCAATCTGTCCAAAACTGAGCTGCTTCTTATTCCCCTGCCTTGGGGTCACACCAGACTCAGAACTCACATTCAACCCACATATACAAACGCTTAACAAATCCTGCCGTTCACACCTATGCAACATTTCCAGAATTCGTCCCTTCCTTACTCAAAAAACTACAAAAATACTTATTCATTCCCTCATCCTGTCACGCATTGATTATTGCAATCTACTCTTAAATAGCCCTCCAAAACACTGCCTCTCCTCCCTCCAATCTATTATGAATGCTTCTGCTAGACTCTTCCACCTAAGTCGACGATCTACATCAGCTGCTCCGCTCTGCCAGTCTCTACACTGGCTCCCCATACACTCCAGAAAACAATTTAAAGTATTAGCCCTAACCTACAAAGCACTCAACAGTCTAACTCCCAACTATATTTCCTCTCTCATCATGAAATACTCCCCATCCCGTCCTCTTCGATCAACCTCTGACCTACGTCTCTACACTCATGTTATCTCTACATCCCACTCCCGCCTCCAAGACTTCGCACGTGCTGCTCCTGTCCTCTGGAACTCTCTACCCCGCTCCCTCAGACTGTCTCCAACCTTGTATAGCTTCAGAAGATCCTTGAAAACCCACCTATTCAGAGAGGCTTACCATATCTCCTCCATCCCGCATCTGAACCAAGCTAATACATGAACTGCCTGACTCACTGCTGCAAATACAACCGATGTAACAAGCTACCCCAACCTTATGTCTCTGCACCCTAAACCTATAGACTGTGAGCTCTCTGGAGCAGGGTCCTCTTCCTCCTGTGCTAGATTTGTTTAGTCTTGTTATGTTTTGTATTGTATCACAAATCTTTGTCATTGTATACCCCTATCATTGAACCCAGCACTACGGAATTTGGCGGCGCTATACAAATAAATGATAATAATAATAATAATAATAATGTTTCACTATACATTAACTCAGTAAGGCTGATAATGATGACACCTTTATTTTAAAGTATAATTTATTGAGTCTATTGCCGCAGGGTATAGGGCCTATGCCCTTGTGGCAGACTCACAATCTTCTGGTCTGAAAACTACACATATATGACCAACTATAGAACAGTCCCTAAATGAGTTGAACATGCCTACACTCTGACAGTCCATCATACATTTTTCCTTAAGTATCACTCCTTTAAATTTTCCCAATATCATAGGTATGGCCAACATCACACTATGTGGTTAAAGAACAACAAGATGCTCAGAATAGCAACTAGGGGTTCATACACCTCCTTAAGACCTTATAATATCCCTTCCACGTGTGTTATATCGTAAATTTAAGAGTTTAGTTATATCTATATAGCTGTTCAAAAATTGTATGTTATATATAACGCTCAATGGTTTACATAACAAAATAATAATAAAAAACAAGGTTCCTCATCTGAGATCCAAGAGAGATCTCACTTTATTTGAAATTACCCACTATAGCTGTGTATGTGGTACATCGTTGTGAGGTCCAAGAGTGGCCTTTTAAACCGTTCAGTGGGTATATAGTTTTAATGGCAAATGACGTACATTTTCAGATTATGCTACGTCATGCAATGTAAACTATACACTGTATTTGTATATTTTTCAATTACATTTCCTATATGTTTGCCTTGTATGAAACCTCAATAAAAATATATATATAAAAAAAGTGTGGTGCCATTTAGTAGGACTTTATTGACAACATATTTTATATGCAGTAGGCCAACGTTGGTTCCCTCTTGGCTTTTGTACAACAGTTAAAAACCTCTTTGCCAGGTTTGGAATTTATCCTCACAGTGAAGAATCAGTGGTGTTTTTGGACACAAAGATTAATAAGGTAATAAGGGGAAATTACAATTTGATTGGTATACAGAGGATACTGATAGGAATACATTGTTTGCTTACCAGAGTTTCCATCAAAACAAATAATAATAGAGTCATTACCCAGAAGTCAATTATTGAGGGTTTGTTATTAATTATTAAGAGAATTGTTAGTGATGGGAATCTGGTTAGTCAAAGGTTGAAAAGACAGAAATTCAATGATAGGGGTTTTCTCAAGCAACTTATTGATGAACATGTAAGGGAATTTGATAGGTTAAAGAACAAAGGGACAAAAGGACAAATAATAGTGTCTACCACCCAGTATAATCCCTATAGTGAACAGATTACTGGGAAATATTGGCAAATTTTAAGATGTTGTAAAGAGAATGTGGAGGCGTTTAAGGAATTTCCCCTTATGGCATTTAGTAGGGTACGGGCCAGGGATAGGCACAAACAAGGGCTGTGGCAGACATTTTCCAAAGTACAGACCTTAGTGAAGGACACCAAGGTACATTTGAAATTAAAAACATTATATTATAGTGCTTGGTGTTATTATTCTGATGTAGATACCACTGATCCTATAACCAGACCTCCTCTGGCTATACCCATGAGCCAGTGTCACTTCTGTGTCTTTGTATAGTGCTGGGTGTTATTATACAGATGCAGATACCACTGATCCTATAACCAGCCCTCCTCTGGCTATACGCATGTGCCAGTGTCACTTCTGTGTCTTTGTATAGTGCTGGGTGTTATTAAACAGATGCAGATACACATCCAGTATTTCACTCAGGCTTTATTTATTCCATAACTTATCACCCAATATCGCTAGCAGTCTCTTGACAAGCCACTAACTTTATTCACACTTAATATTTTTTTTTATTCCTAATATTTAATCAGAAAGAAAATATATACTAAGGTTGTGGCGGACACTGCATCAGTGTCCATATACGGACACCTTGCCTATCCCTGGTATGGGTTTTAATGGATTTGTCAAAACAAATATTGGACTGGGCATTGAGGATAGGACATCATACATCTCCTAAAAAATTATTGATGTTTTCCACTTCTGGGGTGTTCTAATTATAAAGGGTGGACGCTGCTAAATAGTACTGGTATTACAAGCTGAAGTTATAGGTTGTGCTATATAGTCTAATTAGTAGATGTGCACTTATACTTTTTTTTTTTTTGCTCTCAAACCCGGTATTTTCCTTTTTGTTTAGTCAGTTGTTCCCTATTTACTGTATCCCCATTTTGCTATTAAACATTTTGCATACGTCTAGTACTATATCACAAAAAAGAAATAAATCTGCAACTAATATTATCAGTTTATGTACTTATTATATGATAGTCTATGATCTATATCGCTCAGTCTTTTTATACAAATTTAAAAAAACTAACTCAAAACGCTACCTGAAAATCTTATCCATATATAGAGATAAATAAAATTCATGATGAACAAATATCAACAAACAGATATTTTCTAATCCTTTAATTAAAGCTTTTCAAATTGATTTATCTACAAAAAAAATCCATAAACTTTAATGATGAATGTTGTAGGGAAAAAAAAAAGACTTAATAAGGTTTTCTAAGGGATTAGAATGTATCCAGGTGTTATAGATTTTAAACTGGAGATATTAAATGGAACATGTTGAGATTCTAGTGTATCAAAAACTTTTATTTTGAAGGGCTAAAGTAGCAGGATTAGCATTTTAAAAGCAGTGCTAGTCTAAATTTAGTAATTAAATATTTGGCTTTATATTTACTCCTTAAATCATTTTTATCCCTCTGTGTTTTGTATAAGCAGAATTTCTGACAAATTCCCACATTTTCAGAAGATTTAAAGCTACTGAAAAGTTGTAAATTTGTTTTATGTAAGTGAGGTTTTAACAAGATGATAAATAATTCACCCAGCACAACAATCATTAAAAAAGACATTAACATATGATCATAATGTATATTTTATAGTTTATTTGTATCGTTTAAATAATACGCCAAGGTTATCTGAAAAGCTCCAATTTCTGTTAATGTGTTATTAATGTTTATGACCTGTTAATTTTAGGTATCATAGTTGATAATTTATTCTCATTTTATTTCCCTTAGTGTACTGTCAAATTCTTTTCACAAATATTTTAACATACTATATTTATTATTAGATAGGTAGCGCCTAATGGCAAATAAACAGAAATATGCTAAAATGTTATTCATAACATTATGTACAATGCGATTATTTTCTATTGATTTCACATAATAAAGTAAGGGCTAGATTCCGAGTGACGCGTGTTAGCGATAATGGGTTTATCACGGCTCTTTGCACGCGTCAAAAGTAGCATGGTATTACAAGTTTAAAGCAAATGTGTTTGATTGAGCACATTTGACTTTAACGTGCATCTGGATAGTGCGACTTCAGAGATAATTTTAAAGTACAGTTACAATCATAATAACACTTATAAAAAATATTTAAAAAAACATTGCTCTAATTGAGATATGAGGTCTTAGGTGTTAGAAAAAAAAAGCATGTAAAGGGCTTTAAAGGGACAGTCTAGAGATGCTTCAGATTTAAGCAACTTTCTAATTTACTCCTATTATAAATTTGTCTTCATTCTCTTGGCATCTTTATTTGAAAAAGCAAGAATGTACGCTTAGGAGTCGGTCCATTTTTAGTTCAGCACCTGCAAGCGCTTGCTGATTGGTGGCTAAATGTGGCTACCAATCAACAAGCGCTCTATCTGAATCATGAAAGTTTAATTTTGACTTTACTGTCCCTTTAAAGTTTTAGTGGGTGAACAATAATGGGGAATCCAAACTTGACTCTTCTAAAAACAGTTTAGAGAATTATACATTTTAAGTTAAATTTCATAACACAACTATGATGCATGCTAACATGTTATTGCAACAAAAATATATAGATAATATAATCACACTTTATGTTACCTTGTTATTTTGGGTATGTTACTGAGAAAAAACAATAGTGAGTTTTTTACTGTAATTAAAATGCTTCTTTCAGCTTCTCCATTTGCTTAACCCCTGAAGTACAAGGCCATTTTTCAATTTCTTACCCTTAAGGACCAGGGCTATTTTTACATTTCTGCGGTGTTTGTGTTTAGTTGTTATTCTACTCTTACTCGTTTACTGTACCCACACATATTATATACCGTTTTTCTCACCAATAAATGGAATTTCTAAAGATACCATTATTTTCATCATAGCTTATTATTTACTATAATTTTTTTTAATAAAATATGATAAAAAATGGAAAAACACATACTTTTTCTAACTTTGACCCCCAAAATCTGTTACACATCTACAACCACCAAAAAACACCCATGCTAAATAGTTTCTAAATTTTGTCCTGAGTTTAGAAATACCCAATGTTTACATGTTCTTTACTTTTTTTGCAAGTTATAGGGCAATAAGTACAAGTAGCACTATGCCATTTCAAAACCATTTTTTTTTTTTCAAAATTAGCGATAGTTACATTGTAACACTGATATCTGTCTGGAATCCCTGAATATCCCTTGACATGTAAATATTTATTTTTAGTAGACAACCTAAAGTATTGATCTATGCCCATTTTGGTTTATTTTATGCCACCATTTCACCGCCAAATGTGATCAAATAAAAATAATTGTTCACTTTTTCACAAACTTTTTCACAAACTTTAGGTTTCTCACTGAAATTATTTACAAACAGCTTGTGCAATTATGGCACAAATGGTTGTAAATGCTTCTCTGGGATCCTCTTTGTTCAGAAATAGCAGACATATATGGCTTTGGCATTGCTTTTTGCTAATTAGAAGGCTGCTAAATGTGGATGTGCACCACACGTGTAGTATGCCAGCAGTAAAGAGGTTAATTAGGAAGCTTTTAGGGAGTTTGTAGGGTTAATTTTTGCTTTAGTATAGTGTAGTAGACAACCCAAAGTATTGATCTAGGACCATTTTGGTATATTTCATGCCACCATTTCACAGCCAAATGCGATCAAATAAAAAAAATCGTAAAATTTTTCACAATTTTAGGTTTCTCACTGAAATTATTTACAGACAGTTAGACAATCATGGCACAAATGGTTGTAAATACTTCTCTGGTATCCCCTTTGTTCAGAAATAGCAGACATATATGGCTATGGCATTACTTTTGAGAAATTAAAAGGCTGCTAAATGCCGCTACACACCACACGTGTATTATGCCCAGCAGTGAGGGGTTAATTAGGTAGCATGTAGGGTTAATTTTAGCTTTAGAGTAGAGATCAGCCTCCCACCTGACACATCCCACCCCCTGATCCCTCCCAAACAGCTCTCTTCCCTCCCCCACCCCACAATTGTCCCTGCCATCTTGAGTACTGGCAGAAAGTCTGCCAGTACTATAATAAAAGGCTTTTTTTATTATTATTATTTAAAAAAAAAAAATATTTATTCTGCCTTTTAGGATCCCCCATTAGCCCCCAACCTCCCTGATCCCCCCCAAACAGCTCTCTAACCCACCCCCTCTACCTTATTGTCCGCCACTCGTGGGGCATGCAGAAATAGTGCAATCTCGCTATTTTGAGCAACATCGCGGCAGAGAGAAGCCCAGGACTGCAGCGACGTACAGGATACGTCGCTGGTCCTTAAGGGCATAACGACCAACATCATACAGGCTACAACGTTGGTCATTAAGGGGTTAAAGGGACATAAAACTAGTTGGGATAGAGACAAAATATAATAATATGTACTTTAATTACTTTACCTGCAAAAAGTAAAAGGGAGAGGGAGAGAACAGGGGAAGGGGAAGGATTGGGTAGGTTTAGAAAGACATGACAGAATATGTTCATTCAATGCCACTTCAAATAGTTTATTTCGACAAGTACAAAGTTAGTTATTATATATGTTTTCTCTATTCCATGTGTTAAGAGGACGTTTCTCATGGAGGCCTTAGATAGTATTTACAATAACCTGAACTGGTCTATGAGCTCTAGGTGGGAATTGTGTCTCCCAATAAAACATAATTTCTGCATAGAAATCCATTTTATCACTGGAATAGTAAAAATATCTCTCCACGGATAAGTTTCGATTCATCTGGGTAATCCACATGTATAATGTGGGGAGAATCTCTGATTTCCACAGTTTTGGTATTATTTGGTTCGCATTTACAGATAGCTAATTGCATGAGGGCTGCATGTTGTTAGGAGGGTAGTTTAGGTATAGTATGAAATAGGTACACTAAGGGATCTAAAGTGATTTTGCATTCTAAAACAGTGTTGATGGTGGAGTTAATGTCTAGCCAGAATTGCTTTATTTTTGGGCAGGTGGTATGGCGTCCATTTCCCTGTACATTTACGCCAACAGCAGTCGGATGCTTCAGGAAATATATATTTTAATTGTTGTGGTGTAACATACCACCTAAGTAGGAACTTATAATTTGCTTCCAAAAGAGTGATAGAATGGACAGATTTGCTTGTTTTGAAAAATATTTTGGTCCATTCCTTTTCTGTCAGTCTGTATGGTAATTCCTTATGCCAAGAGGTGACCATGTTGGTTTGCATTATTGTGGAGGGAGTTATTAAATGTGAGTAAAGTATGGATATGGTATGAAGGGGTAATGTCTCAGAACCACATATTTTTTCAAAGGTCGTAAGATCTCTTATTATGAATTCTTTGCGTTTATGGGTGTCAAAGAAATGTCTGAGTTGGAGATACCTAAACCAGTAGAACTGCGTGATATTCTTATCTGCAAGGAGTTGTTTTGATATTAGTCTACTTGAATCAATCAAATTGGGAAATGGTAGGTCATGTAGGTTGGTTGCTTGTGATGGTGTTAGAGAGATTCCTATCAGAAAATCCCAATTGGAAAGTATGGTTGTCAGTGGGGAGGGAATTGAAGATAAGTTAGGATGTTTGCGCAATAATCCTATCCATATATCCAATGTTTCTTTGATAATGGGGTATGCTTTAATAGAGTTCAGATAAGTAGCTGGTTGTTGCCAGCAAAGTGCACCTAATTGAGGTATTGCTGTAATTGAGTGTTCTAAGAAAATCCACAACTTGTTGTTATCCATCGTGTATGTACACCATTCAAGGATTCTACATAGAAATACTGATGCTCGGTATTTTGACATATCTGGTAGTCCCAACCCTCCATCTTTCTTGGAAAGGTATAATGTGACTTTAGCTATTCTAGGTGGTTTCTTTTTCCAAATATACAAATTCATCATATTTGGTAAGCTAGGTATGTATGTTTCTAGAAGTGGGATAGGGAGGGTTTGAAAAATATACAGAAATTTGGGAAGAAGTTTCATCTTTACTACATTAATTCTTCCTATCCAAGAAATGTTTTTAGAGGTGTCTTTAGTAAGTATAGTTAGAAGGGATTCATAATTCAGATCGAACAACTGTTGAGAACATGTAGAGAGGTGTATCCCTAAATATTTCAGAGATTTATTTTGAATCGAGTACTGGGTTTGTTGCTTTAATGTCTGTATAGCTGTTTCTGTAAAATTTATTCGGAGGATTTCGGATTTACTCAAATTTATTGAGTAATTTGACAATAGACCATACTCTTCTAGTGTGGTCTGTGCCGCAAAGAGAGAAAATGTGGATGATGTCAAAGTCAGTAGTAGGTCATCTGCATATAATGCTAGTTTGTAATGGTTGTTGTCTAATGTGATTCCTTGTATATCAGGGTTCATACGTAATGATGTTTCTAAGACTTCCATCAATAAAACTAATAATAGAGATGATGATGGGCAGCCTTGACGTGTTCAATTTGTAATTTGGAAGGGGTGGATAGGATTCCGTTTACTCTTATTCTAGCTGTAGGAGAGGAATATAATGCAATGTATTAGCAAAGGTAAAAAATTGTTTAATTGATTGACCAATATTTTCAAATAAATCTTTATATCCACATTAAAAAGTGAAATAGGACGATAATTAGAGGGTATGGTCGGGTCTTTGTTTGGTTTGGTTATCACTGAAACAATTGCTTCTAACATAGAAGGAGGCAGGGTCTATGTGGTTGAAAATCAATAGTAGGTGTGGAATTAGTATATGTTTAAATTTCTTATAGTAACTTCCTGTAAGACCATCAGGGCCTGGGCTTTTACCATGTTTCAATTTTATATATATATAAATATATATATATATATATATATATATATATATATATATATATATATATTATTTTTTTTTTTAAATAATCTTTTATTGTGATTCTTGGTGTACAAACAACACTGAAACAACATTGCTAAACATCTACAGACAGAGTTGACATTTCCTCCCATCCAAATTACAAATAAAGATAATGACGTTGAGTACATTAACAGATAAATGTTGTACATTGGATAGCTATACAAAATTTGAGAATCTCTTTTTATAGTATTTAAAGAATAGCGATTAACAGTGGCTAATACAATGGTTACTTATGAACCAAGTGATATAGGAACACAAATATACTAAATATGGCCACAGAAATAGTATATACATGTTTAGTAGATTTGAATAACAAACAAACAATCTTTGAGAATTAGTATATATGAGTAATATTATTAGTTAGCCTCAAATATTAAATGCCACTTAATTATAACAAATGTACTCAAAATGGCTAAAATAGGGTGCTGATGGATCTGACAGTACCTCTGTATCTATATATATTTTATGGAATAAGTGAGGTATATATATCCAAACATTGTTGCTTCAAACTATTGATTGTTATCCCTTTTGCCCTCGCCGGCTGAGGGTAGGGTAGGGAATCAGGACCTCCTAATATAAAAGTTATGTGAGCATATATAAGCGACATCACCAACAGCTATATTGATAGTGACTTATTGAGGGCAAGATGCGAGTAAGTTAATATATACAAATATAGAGTATCAGCAGGTAAGCACTGCTTAAAGTGAAGCACAATATTAGCACTGCAGCAAAGGATTTGATTATGATAATAGAAGGTCTAATTTGGCCCTGTTGAAACAGGGTTGTCAGAGGGGGAGGAAGAACTATTAGCTGAGGTATAGGGTTGTAGAACAAAGACTGTTTCTGAATTAACTATAAAATAATGCCAAAGTAACATCCCCAGCCACACCAGTGCACATAAACAAAGATATTGTGTAGTTAGACTACACAATATCTTTGTTAATGTGCACTGGTGTAAATGTAAACTTAGACTAAAGAGTCCTCATGTGTATGAGAGAAGCATGGGATATCAGTCAATGGTAAGTTCTCTGGAGAGGAGGGTATAATGCATCTTCTCTACCCAATGCCCGATCTAGCGAGCGGGCCACAGCAGTATGCCCAAAGTTCCCATTGCATAAGATTAGGGCAAAAGATCTCCACAAGTATTTTCTCAGCACCCAAACAGGAGTTCAAAAGTCCCACCACTCCCAGCAATATCGGATCTGTATTTACCAACTCATGTAGGGCAAATTGTTGTTGAGGCTCCAGAAATGTTTCAATTATTTTATTGCTATTTCAATTTCCTTTGCTACAATTGGTTGTTTAAGTAGGTCCATATGTTCTTGTGGTATGACGGGGGGGGGGGGGGGTTTATGTCTCTTAAATATAAATCACATTTATGGGTGTGGTTTATTTGATCTCTTTTTGGAGTTTATTATATAATTAAGAATAAAAATGTCTAAAGCTAGCTGCTATCCCTATAGAGTCTACTATTAGGTTGTTAGGTGGATCTAGTATTTGGGTTACATAGTTGGCTGTTTGTTTTTTTTCAGAGCTCTTGCTAGCATTCAGATTCAGATGTATCTCCTTCTATAAATACTTTTTGCTGTAGTCTAAATGCTTGCTTTTGTGCTACATGTTTTAAAAATTATTTCAATTTATTTCTTGTTTGGACTAGATTTGTTGCTATCATGTCATCATTTGGATGTAATGTATGTGCTCTATCCCAATGTTGTAATTGTTTATTTAATTTGTTATAAGTCGTTCTAAGTTCTTTAGTTTGTGCTGATTTTTTGTTCTGAAAAAAGCATAGAACAAAGACTTTTGAAATGTGACATTTTATCACCTGAACACATGTCTCTTCTTTTGTACTTTTGAGACATCAGGTCTGTTATGTGTATCTGGCCACAGCAGGCAGTCTTTGACAAATTAATTTGTATTTAGCAATGGTCAAAACATTTTATATAATACTGAAATATTAATCTATATGATATATATATGTGCATAGCCCAATGTAATTTCACCTTTTACATTACATAATTCCTCCTTTCCATTGAAGGATATGTGGGACACATGTATTGGAATTGACTGAAAACCCTTTGTAATTGGTGAGTGGACTGAGGGTATATGCATTATAGACAGTCTTACCAGAAGAGTGTCTGTTATTTTGGTATTTTTGAATCTCCATTATTATTATGCTATTTAGCTAGACATCTTATCCATACTATAAACTATTTTCTCTCTATGATCGGGATTAGGGACCAAGGATGGCATGCTCACAGCTGTTGTGGCCTTCTTTTGGGCAAAAGCATATTGCAGATGCTTTCATAAATTTTCCACATATTGATGGGTGGTAGCAGCATTTATTAGATTCTGTTCTGAGGTACAATACAGTAAATGTTGAGGTAGAACCATTCATCTACCAGTCATCAATTCAAAAGGTGACAACTTAGTAGCACTACTTGGTGTTGTTCTTAATGCCATTAGGACTAGAGGTAATTTTACATCCTGGGCCTTACCTGTTTCACTCACAAACGTTTTTAGGATTTTTACAATTGACTGGCTGTAACACTCTACACCACCACTAGAAGCAGCTCTATATGCTATATGGAGTTTTCTTTTAACCCCTAGTATTTTCAACATTTTGGTCATTACTTAGCTAGTGATCAGATTCAATCCCATTGGGTAAACCAAATCTGGAAAACATGTGGTTGATAAGCAATGCTGCGCATGCTTCAGCACTATTATTAGGTGCACTGATGCACTCTACCATTTATTGAACAGGCATTTTACTGAATGTAAACATGTACATGTTACCTCGTGATGACCTAGTTACTGGGCCAATAAAATCCATCCCTCTTTTCTGCAATGACGCTCTATGCGTTGGCGCAGTGGGTTGGAACTGTGGATAGATTAAACAACCTTGACAGTAGGTTTGAACATCCTTCAACATATGAGGCCAAAAAGTGTAATTGGTCAATATTTCATATGTTAATTAGACACCACGATGGCCAGATGTGTGAACATCATGTGCATGTTGAAGCATGAGACCCCTGAACTAGGTAGGTACCACCCATTGTTTGATACCTGTTTTGAAAGTTCTAATTAACAAACCATCCTGTAATTTGAATTGCGATTTGGACTTCATTAAGATTCTTCCTTACCAATACTGTCCTCTTTGGATATAGGGTTGTTTTCAGGATTTTTTATATATTTAGAGAAAATACCTATAATGGAGTCTTCTTTTAGACTAGTGATCAGGTCCTCACTAGGAGAATCCTGACTCCTTTGTGCCAGGTTAGGCACATTTTGTTGTTTAGCCTGGTTTCTGGTAATGGCTTCTACATGAATTGCACCCATTAAATGGTCAATATTAAGGAGCTCTCCAGTTATGGCTCCTTGTTTGGCTAATGAATCTCCTAGATCATTGCCTTTTTTATCGGGACCTTATACTCTGGAATGACCCTTGGTATTTTTCCAGTGTATGGTTAACCCATTGGAAACCACTAACTTATCAATTTCAAAGAGCAACTTACCATGTTTGACTGGTTTGTTGTTAGTTTTCTGCATGCCATTTCTTTTCCAAGCTGGCAGGTATTCAACAAAACTGTCACGCACATAATTTGAGTCAGTAATGATTACAAATTCATGAATACCTTGTTCAATAGCCATTTCAATGGGTTTTAAAATAGCAGTGAGTTCTGCTCCTTGACTGGATCTTGGTCTAATGTTGAATCCTACAGAAATGTTTAGGAATCCGTTTGCCCAAGCTATACCAATGCCAGCAACTAATCTACGCTCATTATCAATAGAGGCATGGCAAGAACAACCATCAACATATACCCAAGGTAATGTTTGACAATGTAGGAAGCCAGTCCTGATAACTCCAGCACTCAAACTCTCCCTGGTCGGTGAACCAGAAGTGAAATCAAAGGGAGCCCAATAAAAGTAACCTCTCCTGGAGAGTCGTAACAATATAATGGGTGAACCAGTCCATAAGGCATTAATCTCAGGATAAAAAAATGTAGGCGCTGCAAACAAGTGCTGTGCAAATATCCATGTTTATTGTGATAGCGCCTACAGGCGCTTACTCATAGACATGTCTATGAGTAAGAGATGTCTATAAGTAAGCGCCTGTGGGGGGGCGTGAAATGCATCAGACTCATGCCACTGTCCATTGCACCTGCTTGTCTGTAAGTTCATTTCTTCACGGATACCATTCATGCATTTTTGTTTGTGATTTTGTTTGCAATTTTTTTTTGCTTTTTTCACAATAAACATGGATATTTGCATAGCACTTGTTTGCAGCACCTATATCTTTCTATCCTAAGATTAATGTTTGACAATGGTCTTCATTGTATATTTTATATTGGGAAAGCAATTGTTCCTCTAGGAAATCATCTTCTATTAAATATTCTCCATGATCTTTAGCATTACAGTCATGGAGCTTAGCAAGCCCCTGCGTGACTGGATTCTTTTTATTTAACTTACAGCGGATATCTAAAGGTCAGCCTTGTAGGGATAGAGACCAAGCTGTTATGTCGCTATTGGACAGGTTAACATCTGTCATTTTCTCACTTTGCAAATATAGCAAAGGCTGGTGGGCCGTTTCTACGATAATTTTTTTGCCCTGTATGTAGCTATGGAAATTTTGTAGAGCCCATACAGTAGATAAGAGGGCTTTCTCACAATCATTACATTTTATTTTCACTGGGGGTAAAGTTTTGCTCGCATAAGCAATAACTTTGCTTAAATTATGTTTTTTCATATAAAACAGCACTTCTTCAAGCCTAGAGGTGAGGTCTACTTGATTATAATTTACATTACCCCCATGATTCTGGATATTGGGGTATTCTTGTTCTTTGATCGGTTGATCAAATACTAGGGAGGCTTCTTCAATTTTACAGATGCCTTCCTCTGAGCTGAAAGGATAAATAGATTAGATAGAATTATAAACAATCCTTCTGGCATAGATGCAAAGGATTGTTCTATTAACTGTTCTTCAGTTAAGTACCTTTCAGGTATAAGCCCTATTACTTTCAGGCATTACCCTATAATTAGTGTAGCTGCTGCTGATTAATAGGGAAATCGATAGCTAGGCTAGTGTATTCAGTGTCCACTATAGTCCTGAAGTACTCATCTGATCTCTGCTGTAAGGACAGCACCCCAAAAAGCCCTTTTTAGGGCTGCTTTTTTCCCTCTGTGTAATCTAATTGCAGTTGCCTGCCTGCCAACATGTGTGTCAGGCTCACAGCGTATACTGTTCCCACTTGCCCAGTGCCACCACTCATATCTGGTGTAACAGTAGTGTAGATTTAAAAAAACAACACTTTTTTGACTGTGCTAAATAATAGCAGTCAGTTTCCTTCACAAGTGTGCGTTTCAGTGCCTGCCTGCCTGCCAGGGCACAGTGTCACCCCAGTGCAACTCATATCTGGTGTAACAATAGTGTAGATTTAAAAAACCAACACTTTTTTGACTGTGTTAAATAATAGCAGTCAGTTGGCTGATTGGTTCAGCCAATCGGATTGAACTTGAATCTGATTGGCTGATTCAATCAGCCAATCAGATTTTTCTACCTTAATTCCGATTGGCTGATAGAATCCTATCAGCCAATCGGAATTCGACGAACGCCATCTTAGATGACGTCATTTAAAGGAACATCATTCGTCGGGAAGTCGTCGTGCCGGATGGATGCTCCATGGCGGAGGAGCGAAGAAAGAAGATTGAAGATGCCGCTTTTCTTGAAGACATCATCGGATGGAAGAAGACTCTCTGCCGCTTGCTTGAAGACATCGCCGCATGGAAGAAGACTTCACTGCAGCTTGCTTGAAGACATCGCCCGGATCGGATGAAGAGTTCTTCCCGGCGGGGTGAATCCAAGGTAGGGAGATCTTCAGGGGGGTAGTGTTAGGTTTATTTAAGGGGCTTTTGGGTTAGATTAGGGGTATGTGGGTGGTGGGTTGTAATGTTGGGGGGTGGTATTGTGTTTTTTTTTTCAGGCAAAAGAGCAGTTTTCTTTGGGGCATGCCCCGCAAAAGGCCCTTTTAAGGGCTGGTAAGGTAAAAGAGCTAACTTTTTCAATTTAGAATAGGGTAGGGATTTTTTTTTTATTTTGGGGGCTTTATTATTTTATTAGGGGGCTTAGAATAGGTGTAATTAGCTTAAAAATCTTGTAATCTTTTTTTATTTTTTGTAATTTAGTGTTTGTTTTTTCTTGTAATTTAGTTTAGTTTATTTAATTGTATTTTAGTTTAGATATTTGTAGTTTATTTAATTTATTGATAGTGTAGGTGTATTTGTAACTTAGGTTAGGATTTATTTTACAGGTAAATTGGTAATTATTTTAACTAGGTAGCTATTAAATAGTTATTAACTATTTAATAGCTATTGTACCTAGTTAAAATAAATACCAAGATACCTGTAAAATAAATATAAACCCTAAAATAGCTACAATGTAATTATTAATTATATTGTAGCTATCTTAGGGTTTATTTTATAGGTAAGTATTTAGATTTAAATGGGAATATTTTAATTAATAATATTAATATTAGATTTATTTTAATAAGAGTTTAGTTAGGGATGTTAGAGTTAGATAGGGTTATTATACTTAATATATATATATATATATATATATATATATATATATATATATATATATATATATATATATATGTGAATAGGAAAGAGGAAATCAAGAGGGCGCACAGCTTGGCACTGGAATAGATATTGGCTATTTGTAAAGTAAGTTTGTTACTTTCTGAACAGTGATGTTATAGTAGTGGAATACAGGAAGAGGGTTATCTAAAGGTGGGCGGACATCCATTTGCTACATTGCGGCACGGCATCATACTTACACCAACGGGTAACAGAACTATTGAGCTATTGTACCCACTATTATTCATATGCCTCTGTGAGCATATCCCGCTGTGTATCATACCTCAGATCGGCGGGTAACACATACGCACTTTTTGAATCCACCAACTGACTACTCAGGCGCTTTAGCCTAATAGAATTAAAACACAGTGGTTTTACTGACCACATAACACAGCCAGCAGATTGAGCTGTTTATAAGAACCACATAAAGCGGTCAGCTATCAGCTACACACTAGCAGGCTGAACTGCTTTAAAGATTCACATACTGCATTGGGCAAACTTTGCACTACAGCCAACCAGAGAACAGACCAGGAGATCGAAATACTCATTCCATGTCTATCACTTACCTCATACTCTGATTGAGGGCATTTGATGTAAGCACATTAACTTAGTTCTAATAAAAAGAGCTTTTTTAAACATTATTACACTATATTCTTGTTTTCTTTTCTCATTTCATCTCAACCGATATGAACACCTGAGACAACCCAGATTCTCATCACCAAGAGGATAAAGAGAGTCCAGGATTTTCCATTGCCTTTCAACAAACGATACCAGAGAGTCCAGGATTTTCATTCAAAACAACTTACCACTGCCAGGAGTCCCCTGGAAACAAAGATCCCAAGGGTTCCACCAAAAGAAAGATTCCTCCAGCAAAGAACAAAGCCAAATCGACCGGACAAGAGCCAAAGAAACATCTCTAACCCAAACAAGTCTACAACTTACCTCATATGATTGAGGTTACCTCTGGTAAGCACAAAATCACTTACCTCAGACAAAGAAGTGTCGAATATTCTAAAGTATAATACTGAACTTTTTTTACAATAACAATCCAAGGACATTATTATTATTTATTATTTTTTATGCCCTCTTCCTGTATTCCACTACTATAACATCACTGTTCAGAAAGTAACAAACTTACTTTACAAATAGCCAATATCTATTCCAGTGCCAAGCTGTGCGCCCTCTTGATTTCCTCTTTCCTATTCACATTCCTAACAGTGACACGGGTACACTGTATCAGTGGCAGCACGCATATATATCACTACTACTACTATTGTTGCAAAACAGCTATTTCTCACAAAGTGTTAGGGTTTTTAGCGCAGGTGCCCCTCCTTTTTTCTAACATATATATATATATAATATAATAACGATATTAACTATATTAACCCTAATATAATTAGGGTTAATATAGTTAATATATATAATATAATAACTATATTAACTATATTAACCCTTATATAATTAGGGTTAATATAGTTAATATAGCTGGCGGCGGTGTAGGGGGATTAGATTAGGGGTTAATGTGTTTAATATAGGTGGCTGCGGTGTAGGGGGATTAGATTGGGGGTAATACATTTATTATAGGTGGCGGCGGTGTAGGGGGATTTAGATTAGATGCAAAAGAGCAGTTTACTTTGTGACAAAGCCCCACCAAAAGCCCTTTTAAGGGCTGGTAAAAGAGCTGAATTCTTTGGGGCATGCCCCGCAAAAAGCCCTTTTAAGGGCTGGCAATAGAGCAGTTTACTTTGGGGTAATGTCAGGCAAAAAGCCCTTTTCAGGGCTATTTGTAGGGTTAGACTTAGGTTTAGTGGTAGGGATAGTTTAGTATTTTAGGGGTTAAATAGTTTAATATAGGTGGCGGCGGGGTAGGGGGATTAGATTAAGGGTTAAATAATTTAATATAGGTGGCGGCGGGGTAGGGGGATTAGATTAGGGGTTAAATAATTTTATATAGGTGGCAGCGGGGTAGGGGGATTAGATTAGGGGTTAAATAATTGAATATAGGTGGCGGCGGTATAGGGGGATTAAATTAGGGGTTAATAATTTTAAAATATATGGCAGCGGGGTAGGGGCTCACTTTAGGGGGTAGGTAAGGTAGATGGCGGTGGGGTAGGGGCTCACATTAGGGGGTAATATATTTAATATAGCTGGCGGCGGGGTCCAGGAGCAGCAATTTAGGGGTTAATAACTTTATTAGCTGGCAGCGGGGTCCGGGAGCGGCGGTTTAGGGGTTTATACATTTTTATTGTTAGGATAGTGAGGGGGGATAGCGGATAGAGGGTTAGACGTGTCGGGCTATGTTAGGGAGGCGTGTTAGACAGTACGGGTGATTTTATAACTTAGTCAGGTTTTGTAGGCGCCGGCAGTTTCTAAAGTGCCGTAAGTCACTGGCGACTCCAGAAATTTGTACTTACGCAGATTTCTGGACATCGCTGGTTTGTCAGACTTACGGCACTTTAGCAACTGATGGCGCCGTATATAGGATAGCTCGAGTTGCGAGCTCAAACTGCGGGTGGCGGGGTTTCCCTCGCTTGCGCCGCAAACTACGCTGCATATCGGATCGCGCCCCTAATGTAACAGTAGTGTAGATTTAAAAAAAAACAACACTTTTTTGACTGTGTTAAATAATAGCAGTCAGTTTCCTTCAAACGTGTGCGTTTCAGTGCCTGCCTGCCAGGGCACAGTGTCACCCCAGTGCAACTCATATCTGGTGTAACAGTAGTTTAAATATATAAAAAAACAAAAAATTTTTGACTGTGTTAAATAATAGCAGTCAGTTTCCCTCACACGTGTGCGTTTCAGTGCCTGCCAGGGCACAGTGTCACCCCAGTGCAACTCATATCTGGTGTAACAGTAGTGTAGATTTTTAAAAAAAACCACTTTTTTGACTGTGTTAAATAATAGCAGTCAGTTTCCCTCACACGTGTGCCTGCCTGCCAGGGCACAGTGTCACCCCAGTGCAATTCATATCTGGTGTAACAGTAGTGTACATTTAAAAAAAAAATTTTTTTTTGACTGTAATAGATTGAATAGCAATTAGTTGTCTGCAAGCGTGTGTGTCAGGCCTACAGCGTCTACTCTGCCAACTTCTGCCAGTGCACAGTGCCACTCATATCTGTTGTCATAGTAGCTTGCATGCATAGTACCACTAATCGAAAAAAAAAATGACAGGCAGAGGCAGGCTAGCCCGCAGGGGCCGTCATGTTCGTGGTGCTGTGATTCCCTTTGTCCCTAGAATAATGTCCAGTGTTCAGAGGCCACGTACCCCGAACTCGAACAGTTCGGAGGACATAGTTGACTGGCTAACACAGGACACCCAATCTTCTACAGCTTCCGCTTGTAACCTTGACGCACCATCCTCCTCCAGCTTAGCTTCGGGCACCTCTCAAGTTACCACTCGCCCGCCTGCCGCCACCACCAACACTAGCACCAAAGCCGCTTCACTTGATCTGTCAGAGGAGTTATTTACACATCAGTTTGAAGAAATGAGTGATAGTGATGCGCAACCATTATTGCCAGAGGATGTAGATAACAGGGATATGTCTCAGTCAGGCAGCATTACACACATGGATGTAACAGGGATTAAACTGATAAGAATAGTACTACTTAACACACAACTCCTATCTGGTGGCACATTAGATTGCATGTGCAGTGCCCCAAATTTGAAGTAGGAGGACCGACCAAGAATCTTTTTCCATCTCTCGGTTCCTAAAATCGATGCCATATACACGTCCCCTGATAGGGGACGTAACAGGGATTAAACTGATAAGAATAGAACTACTTAACACACCACTCCTATCTGGTGGCACATTAGATTGCACGCGCAGTGCCCAAAATTTGAAGTAGGAGGACCGACCAAGCATCTTTTTCCATCTCCCGGTTCCTAAAATCGATGCCATATACACGTCCCCTGACGTAACAGGGATTAAACTGATAGGAATAGTACTACTTAACACACCTTATAATAATGCATTGATAGGCAACGCAGAGAGAGGAGTCTGAAGTAGAGGAGTCAGAGGAGGAAGGTGGCTTTGAGGAGGTGGAAGACCAAACACAGCAGGCTTCCCAGGGGGCTTGTTGTCACCTTTTGGGGACCCTTGGTGTTGTACGTGGCTGGGTGGAGGAAGAGACCTTCAATGACATTAGTGAGGACAAGGAACGGGACATGGCTAGCTTGGTATCCAACCTTGTGCAAATGGGGAGTTTGCTGTTGTGCAAATGGACTGTTTGCGGTTGTTTGCGGTGCGTTAAAGGGACAGTCTATGCCAAAATAAACTTTCATGATTCAGATAGAGCATGTCATTTTAAACAATTTTCCAATTTACTTTTATCACCAATTTTGCTTTGTTCTCATGGTATTCTTAGTTGAAAGCTTAACCTAGGAGGTTCATATCCTAATTTCTTAGACCTTGAAGCCCACCTCTTTCAGATTGCATTTTAACAGTTTTTCACCACTAGAGGGTGTTAGTTCACGTATTTCATAAAGATAACACTGTGCTCGTGCACGAGAAGTTATCTGGGAGCAGGCACTAATTGGCTAGACTGCAAGTCTGTCAAAAGAACTGAAAAAAGGGGCAGTTTGCAGATGTTTATATACAAGATAATCACAGAGGTTAAAAGTATATTATTATAAATGTGTTAGTTATGCAAAACTGGGAAATGGGTAATAAAGGGATTATCTATCTTTTAAAACAATAAAAATTCTGGTGTAGACTGTCCCTTTAAACGGGGAGTTTGGTCTGTCACTGTGAAGCGGGCGTAACCCTTACACTACCTGAACGATACAACATCATACCTGATGTTTTATAGCACGTTATTCCAAACAATTTAGGAATGTTAGGTGATTTATGCCCTTTATGGATTAAAACCAGACTCTGCATCAACTATGTAATTTTCCATGGGAGTTTTGCCATGGATCCCCCTCCGGCATGCCACAGTCCAGGTGTTAGTCCCCTTGAAACAACTTTTCCATCACTATTGTGGCCAGAAAGAGTCCCTGTGGGTTTTAAAGTTCGCCAGCCTATTGAAGTCTATGGCGGTTCGCCCGGTTGGGGAAGTTTGCTTTCACAGTTCGCGAACCCAAATTTTTATGTTCGCGACATCACTATAGTTAAACAATCATACTGAAACAGACTCTGCAGTGTTGTGCATGTGTCTTCATGAGCATTGTGTAACGTCAGCATATAAAAACAACATTTTCTTTGATAATGTGTTATTAAAGCTAACAGACAGACAGACAAATGGTTTCTAAATTAGCATACTAATAATAATATTCATCGTCATTATAATAATACAAAATATTTCCACATAACAATGACAACACTGAGATAGTTGCCCATAGCTATACATATATCAATATTCTTTTACTAAATATTCTCTGAAAATGCCATAAAACGGAGCACATTGATATTAGATAATAATAAAAAAAATCCACAAGTTCTTGCCTAAGGAGCTTGTTTGATGCCATTTCCTAAAAGAGACTTATTGTACTTTGCTGTCCTCTCAAAGATTTCCTGCTTCCTAATCTAAACCCTTAACTATGAATATTGGCACAGTGAGCACAACGTACAAAAACTATTTCTAGTGCTTATCACTTATTCCAAGTGATTGAAAATAATTTGTAGACCATTGCACAAAAATAATTACAATAAATTGCTTAAAAGGACACTGAATCCAATTTTTTTTTCTTTTCTGATTCAGATAGAGCATGCAATTTTAAGCAACTTTCTAATTTACTCCTGTTATCAATTTTTCTTCGTTCTCTTGCTATCTTTATTTGAAAAAGAAGGCAACTAAGCTAAGGAGCCAGGCAATTTTTGATTCAGTAACCTGGACAGCACTTGTTTATTGGTGGGTGAATTTATCCACCAATCAGCAAGAACAACCCAGATTTTTCCCCAAAAATGGGCCGGCATCTAAAAGAAACTTTAATTGTGTATTTAAACTTCTCTTAAATACAGATGCAAGAAAATATACTTTAAAGATTATTTGGCTTGTAATATATTTCAAATGATATATATATATTTTTTTGCAATTTCAACTCCATATGGTTTGCCAGATTGCATATGTGGGAGTATTTTTTCTGTTTTTCTATCTTTTCAATAACAGTTATTTTTCTATCTTTGTATCTTTCCACAACAGTCATATGCTTGTATGGGAGGTGGAATTGTATTCAGTTGTTTATTCCTAATTAATTAAAATCTTTATTTGATAGTGTCTTTAAATTAATTTATCATTAAGCCAAAATGTTTTTTTTTTAAATTCTTAACTCTAGTCCCTCCGTGATCTTCCTAAAACATGATTGTGCTGCATATCATATTAACACCCAAGAAATCTACAGACTACCGGCTAGATTTAGAGTTTTGTCGGTAACGACCCGAAAAGCTAACGCTGGCTTTTTTCTGGCCGCACCATAAAAATAACTCTGGTATTGAAAGTCCACATAAAGGCTGCGTTAGGCTCCAAAAAAGGAGCGTAGAGCATATTTAACGCAGCTTCAACTCTCGATACCAGAGTTGCTTACGCAAGCGGCCAGCGTCAAAAACGTGCTCGTGCACGATTCCCCCATAGGAAACAATGGGGCTGTTTGAGCTGAAAAAAAACCTGACACCTGCAAAAAAGCCGCGTTCAGCTCCTAACGCAGCACCATTGTTTCCTATGGGGAAACACTTCCTAGGTCTGCACCTAACACTCTAACATGTACCCCGAGTCTAAACACCCCTAACCTTACACTTATTAACCCCTAATCTGCCACCCCGCTATCGCTGACCCCTGCATATTATTATTAACCCCTAATCTGCCGCTTCGTAAACCGCCGCTACTTACATTATCCCTATGTACCCCTAATCTGCTGCCCTAACATCGCCGACCCCTATATTATATTTATTAACCCCTAATCTGCCCCCCACAACGTCGCCTCCACCTGCCGACACTTATTAACCCCTAATCTGCCGAGCGGACTGCACCGCTATTATTATAAAGTTATTAACCCCTAATCCGCCTCACTAACCCTATAATAAATAGTATTAACCCCTAATCTGCCCTCCCTAACATCGCCGACACCTAACTTCAATTATTAACCCCTAATCTGCCGACTTGAGCTCACTGCTATTCTAATAAATGTATTAACCCCTAAAGTTAAGTCTAACCCTAACACTAACACCCCCCTAAGTTAAATATAATTTTAATCTAACGAAATTAATTAACTCTTATTAAATAAATTATTCCTATTTAAAGCTAAATACTTACCTGTAAAATAAATCCTAATATAGCTACAATATAAATTATAATTATATTATAGCTATTTTAGGATTAATATTTATTTTACAGGTAACTTTGTATTTATTTTAACCAGGTACAATAGCTATTAAATAGTTAAGAACTATTTAATAGCTAAAATAGTTAAAATAATTACAAATTTACCTGTAAAATAAATCCTAACCTAAGTTACAATTAAACCTAACACTACACTATCAATAAATTAATTAAATAAAATGCCTACAATTACCTACAATTAAACCTAACACTACACTATCAATAAATTAATTAAATACAATACCTACAAATAACTACAATGAAATAAACTAACTAAAGTACAAAAAATAAAAAAGAACTAAGTTACAAAAAATAAAAAAATATTTACAAACATAAGAAAAATATTACAACAATTTTAAACTAATTACACCTACTCTAAGCCCCCTAATAAAATAACAAAGCCCCCCAAAATAAAAAAATGCCCTACCCTATTCTAGATTACTAAAGTTCAAAGCTCTTTTACCTTACCAGCCCTGAACAGGGCCCTTTGCGGGGCATGCCCCAAGAAGTTCAGCTCTTTTGCCTGTAAAAAAAACATACAATACCCCCCCCCAACATTACAACCCACCACCCACATACCCCTAATCTAACCCAAACCCCCCTTAAATAAACCTAACACTAAGCCCCTGAAGATCTCCCTACCTTGTCTTCACCTCACCGGGTTCAGCGATCGGTCCAGAAGAGGGTCCGAAGTCTTGATCCAAGCGGAGCAAGAAGAGGTCCTCCATCCGGTAGAAGTCTTCATCCAAGCGGGGCAGAAGAGGTCTTCCATCCGATTGAAGTCTTCATCCAAGCGGGATCTTCTATCGTCATCCATCCGGAGCGGAGCGGCAGGATCCTGAAGACCTCCGACGCGGAACATCCATCCTGGCCGACGACTGAACGACGAATGACGGTTCCTTTAAATGACGTCATCCAAGATGGCGTCCCTCGAATTCCGATTGGCTGATAGGATTCTATCAGCCAATCGGAATTAAGGTAGGAATATTCTGATTGGCTGATGGAATCAGCCAATCAGAATCAAGTTCAATCCGATTGGCTGATCCAATCAGCCAATCGGATTGAACTTGATTCTGATTGGCTGATTCCATCAGCCAATCAGAATATTCCTACCTTAATTCCGATTGGCTGATAGAATCCTATCAGCCAATCGGAATTCGAGGGACGCCATCTTGGATGACGTCCCTTAAAGGAACCGTCATTCTTCAGTTGGACGTCGCCGGATGAAGATGGGTCCGCGGTGGAGGTCTTCAGGATGGAGCCGGTCCTCATCGGATGAAGATAGAAGATGCCGCTTGGAAGAAGATGGTTGCCGGTCCGGATCTACTCTTCTTCCCGGATAGGATGAAGACTTTGGAGCCTCTTCTGGACTTCTTCAGCCATCGGATGATGGATGTCTAGCCCCCTCTTGGGTTGGATGAAGATATCGGAGCCAGGACGGATCGGTGAACCTGGTATGGTGAAGACAAGGTAGGATGATCTTCAGGGGCTTAGTGTTAGGTTTATTTAAGGGGGGTTTGGGTTAGATTAGGGGTATGTGGGTGGTGGGTTGTAATGTTGGGGGGGTATTGTATGTTTTTTTTTACAGGCAAAAGAGCTGAACTTCTTGGGGCATGCCCCGCAAAGGGCCCTGTTCAGGGCTGGTAAGGTAAAAGAGCTTTGAACTTTAGTAATTTAGAATAGGGTAGGGCATTTTTTTATTTTGGGGGGCTTTGTTATTTTATTAGGGGGCTTAGAGTAGGTGTAATTAGTTTAAAATTGTTGTAATATTTTTCTTATGTTTGTAAATATTTTTTTATTTTTTGTAACTTAGTTCTTTTTTATTTTTTGTACTTTAGTTAGTTTATTTCATTGTAGTTATTTGTAGGTATTGTATTTAATTTATTTATTGATAGTGTAGTGTTAGGTTTAATTGTAGGTAATTGTAGGTATTTTATTTAATTAATTTATTGATAGTGTAGTGTTAGGTTTAATTGTAACTTAGGTTAGGATTTATTTTACAGGTAAATTTGTAATTATTTTAACTATTTTAGCTATTAAATAGTTCTTAACTATTTAATAGCTATTGTACCTGGTTAAAATAAATACAAAGTTACCTGTAAAATAAATATTAATCCTAAAATAGCTATAATATAATTATAATTTATGTTGTAGCTATATTAGGATTTATTTTACAGGTAAGTATTTAGCTTTAAATAGGAATAATTTATTTAATAAGAGTTAATTAATTTCGTTAGATGTAAATTATATTTAACTTAGGGGGGTGTTAGTGTTAGGGTTAGACTTAGCTTTAGGGGTTAATACATTTATTAGAATAGCGGCGAGATTCGGTCGTCAGATTAGGGGTTAATAATTGAAGTTAGGTGTCGGCGATGTTAGGGAGGGCAGGTTAGGGGTTAATAAATATAATATAGGGGTGGCGGTGTTAGGGCAGCAGATTAGGGGTACATAGGGATAATGTAGCTGGCGGCGGCGTGCGGACGGCAGATTAGGGGTTTATAAGTGTAGGTAGCTGGCGGCGACGTTGTGGGGGGCAGATTAGGGGTTAATAAATATAATATAGGGGTCGGTAGGGGCAGCAGATTAGGGGTACATAAGGATAACGTAGGTGGCGGTCGGCAGATTAGGGGTTAAAAAAATTTAATCGAGTTGCGGCGATGTGGGGGGACCTCGGTTTAGGGGTACATAGGTAGTTTATGGGTGTTAGTGTACTTTAGAGCACAGTAGTTAAGAGCTTTATGAACCGGCGTTAGCCCAGAAAGCTCTTAACTACTGACTTTTTTCTGCGGCTGGAGTTTTGTCGTTAGATTTCTAACGCTCACTTCAGACACGACTCTAAATACCGGAGTTAGAAAAATCCCATTGAAAAGATAGGATACGCAATTGACGTAAGGGGATCTGCGGTATGGAAAAGTCGCAGCTGAAAAGTGAGCGTTAGACCCTATTTTGAGTGACTCCAAATACCGGAGGTAGCCTAAAACCAGCGTTAGGAGCCTCTAACGCTGGTTTTCACGGCTACCGCCAAACTCCAAATCTAGGCCTACAGAAGGAAATTTCTGTAACTATAACTTTAAATACTTACATTGTAGCATTTTAATGTAAAAATTACATTCCCTAATTGTTTAGAGCATGCAGTTTTTGACCCTAGACAGCTATGTGTTAAATCCCAGCAAAATGATTAAGCATATTGGTAAAGACATGCAAGACTTACAGCTCCTAAGCAGAACATGTGTTGTCAACCAATCAGGAGTGCAAGTCCCACACTGCATTCTGTTTTCTGCTTGGTAGCTGCAAGGTGTGAGGATTTAGGTGAGTGGAACTCAAGTGCAGGAATAGATACAAATAAAACACACAATCAGTTAAAAGCTTTAAATATAACAAGATTAACTGAAACTAAGAATTGGCCAAAGGTTAGGTACCAGGATATCAGTCCAATAACAAGGTAGCAAGGGATAAAGCAAGAGCAGAGTCCAAGGACACAAGGCTTGTAGCTTATAAAGGGGACATTGAAATATATTTTTAACACTTTTGTGAGGTTTGAGCACAGAATTATCTAGGGTCAGTACTGCGAATATGGCATTCTCTAGCAAATTAGTTTTTTTGTTTTACAATGTCTTTTCAAGTATTTTTTTACTTTGTGTAGTGAAATTGGTCATGTCCTTTTATAATATAACTAGTCCTAAAGCCCGTTCACACGGGCCATTTTTTGCAGAACAGCGGTCCCACCCCTTGCTCTCTCCCTCCCTCTCTCTTTTGCTCTCTCCTTCTCCCCTCTCTTTTGCTCTCTCTCTCTCACCCTCTCTTTTGCTCTTTCCCCCTCTCTTTTGAGCTCTCTCTCCACCTCTCTTTTGAGCTCTCTCTCTCTCCCCCCTCTCTTTTGCGCTCTCTCTCCCCCCTCTCTTTTGCTCTCTCTCTCTCCCCTCTCTTTTGCTCTCTCTCTCTCCCCCTCTCTTTTGTTCTCTCCCCCTCTCTATTGAGCTCTCTCTCCCCCTCTCTTTTGAGCTCTCTCTCTCTCCCCCCTCTCTTTTGCGCTCTCTCTCTCCCCCTCTCTTTTGCGCTCTCTCTCCCCATCTCTTTTGCGCTCTCTCTCCCCCATCTCTTTTGCGCTCTCTCCCCCCTCTCTTTTGCGCTCTCTCTCTCCTCCTCTCTTTTGTGCTCTCTCTCTCCCCTCTCTTTTGCACTCTCTCTCTCCCCCTCTCTTTTGCGCTCTCTCTCTCCCCTCTCTTTTGCGCTCTCCCCCCCTCTCTTTTGCGCTCTCTCCCCCAATCTCTTTTGCACTCTCTCTCCCCCCTCTCTTTTGCACTCTCCCCCCTCTCTTTTGCGCTCTCTCCCCCTCTCTTTTGCGCTCACCCCCTCTATTTTGCGCTCTCTCCCCTCTCTTTTACGCTCTCTCTCTCCCCCTCTCTTTTGCACTCTATTCCCTCTCTTTTGAACTCTCTCTCCCTCTATTTTGCGCTCTCTCTCTCCCCTCTCTTTTGCACTCTCTCTCCCCTCTCCCCTCTCTTTTGTACTCTCCCCCCCTCTCTTTTGCGCTCTCTCCCCCTCTCTTTTGCGCTCTTCCCCCCTCTATTTTGCGCTCTCTCCCCTCTCTTTTACGCTCTCTCTCTCCCCCTCTCTTTTGCACTCTATCCCCTCTCTTTTGCACTCTCTCTCCCTCTATTTTGTGCTCTCTCTCTCCCCTCTCTTTTGCGTTCTCTCTCCCCTCTCTTTTTCGCTCTCTCCCCCATCTCTTTTGCACTCTCTCTCCCCCCTCTCTTTTGCGCTCTCCCCCCTCTCTTTTGCGCTCTCTCCCCCCTCTCTTTTGCGCTCCTCCCGCCTCTCTTTTGCACTCTCTCCCCCCTCTTTTGTGCTCTCTCTCCCCCCTCTTTTGTGCTCTCTCCCCTCTCTTTTGCACGCTCTCTCTCCCCCTCTCTTTTGCGCTCTCTCCCCCCTCTCTTTTGTGCTCTTCCCCCTCTCTTTTGCGCTCTCTCCCCCCTCTTTTGGACTCTCTCTCTTCCCCTTTTTTGCTCTCTCTCTACCCCCCTCTCTTTTGCGCTCTCTCTCCCTTCTCTTTTGCACTCTCTCCCCCCACTCTTTTGCGCTTTCTCTCCCCCCATCTCTTTTGCACTCTCTCTCCCCCCATCTATTTTTTGCTCTCTCCCCCCCATCTCTTTTGCACTCTCTCCCCCTCTCTTTTGCGCTCTCTCCCCCCCTCTCTTTTGCGCTCTTCCCCTCCTCTTTTGCGCTCTCTCCCCCTCTTTTGCACTCTCTCTCCCCCTCTTTTGCTCTCTCTATACCCCCCTCTCTTTTGCTCTCTCTCCCCCCTCTCTTTTGTGCTCTCTCCCCCCTCTCTTTTGCGCTCTCTCCCCCCTCTCTTTTGCGCTCTCTCTCCCCCCTCTCTTTTGCACTCTCTCCCCCTCTATTTTGTGCTCTCTCTATCCCTCCTCTTTTGCTCTTTCTCTCTCCCCCCTCTTTTGCTCTCTCTCTCTCTCTCTCTCTCTCTCCCCCTCTCTTTTGTGCTCTCTCTCTCCCCCTCTTTTGTGCTCTCTCTCTCCCCCTCTCTTTTGTGCTCTCTCTTCCCCCTCTTTTGTGCTCTCTCCCCCTCTCTTTTGTGCTCTCTCCCCCCCTCTCTTTTGCGCTCTCTCTCTCCCCCCTCTCTTTTGCGCACTCTCTCTCCCCATCTCTTTTGCGCTCTCTCTCTCCCCCTCTCTTTTGCACTCTCTCCCCCCTCTTTTGCTCTCTCTCTCCCCCCTCGCTCTCCCCCTCTCTTCCCCCCTCACTCTCTCTCTCTCCCCCCCTCTCTCTCCCCGCTCTCTCTCTCCAGCCTCTCTCTCTCCCCCCTCTCTCTCTCCCCCCTCTCTCTCTCCCCTCCTCTCTCTCTCCCCTCCTCTCTATCTCTCTCCTCTCTCTCTCTCTCTCTCTCTCTCTCCCCCTCTCTTTTGCGCTCTCTCTCCCCGTCTCTTTTGCGCTCTCTCTCTCCCCCTCTCTTTTGCACTCTCTTTCTCCCCATCTCTTTTGCGCTCTCTCTTCCCCATCTCTTTTGCGCTCTCTCCCCCTTCTCTTTTGTGCTCTCTCTCTCCTCCTCTATTTTGCGCTCTCTCTCTCCCCTCTAGTGTTTACTAAAGCGTTTCTGTGTTCTCTCCAGAGGGAACTTAGTCCCTCCTGCAAATATAGTGTAGGAACTCCGTTCCCATGTATTCCCGCTCAACTTGACCCCTGCTTTCAGTATAGGTAAGGAAGGACCCCATTTATAAATGTTTGGACAGACAAGCTTTTAAGGCAGGTAAACTATCTGCCCACCATTGCACAAGAATTTTCTTGTGCAGCCCCACCTCCAAATGGTTGCGGAAGAGCAGGACTTGTCAGTCATCCATGATGTATGGGTCTGCAATTTTTGACATGTATAGAATTTGCAGAAAGTTTAAGAAGTAGCATTCTTTAGAAGAAGTGGTTTTTGGCTCTCATGAGTGAAACTGCAGGGTAATTTCAGCAAGTCTTGGGTATGCATAAGCTATTCTTATAAACTTAAGAAGGAAATTTGGTTCTTATCTGCTGTGAAAATCTATTTTTGCACTTTTCTATGTTTACGAATCTAAAACTTTCAGATTTGTCAGTAAAATTTAAATTTGCAAGTACTTCTATTAGTTTTATAATGCTGAAGATCACAAAAAAAGTTAAATAGTAAGGCCCAGTCCACTAAAAATAAATCTAGAAATGATATGTTAATATGTCCAAATAAACTAATGATAATTTAAAATGAAATATACAGTATGTTAGTATTATAACACAGGCATCTTTAATCTTTAAACAGTTATTTTAAATATTTATTTCTAATACATTAATTGTATTATTGTAAGCACTTTTCATAAAGTCCATCATTTTCCCCAATTATTAATTTGCAATCAGTAGAGTAAAATGTCTGTCCTTATCTAGTAATCATGCATTTTTCTACATCTGGGCATCTTTCACATAGGATTCTAAATCAAGATCAATCATTGATTGTTGAACACTGTTAATTAATATCTTTCTACACAGACAATATATTGTAGTTACAGAACAAAAAAACAATTCTTGTCAAATACTGCAATAATGATCAATTTGCATGATATTTTTACGATTAAGTCTATATCAATAATTTATTATATCATAATTAGGAGGTCTACACAGTTTTGCCCAGAGGCAGCTCTATAGCTGGTTGGGTCCTAGATAAAAGTCATGCAGGTTGTCCCTTGATCAGTTGATGCCTGACACATGCAAAGGTGTATGTTTTCTCTTCCGGCCAGCTGTTACATTATTTTAATTAATCATTTTTTACAGGATTTTCAGATAACCAGACTAACGATAATGTTATGACCAAAGTAAATCAAAATGTTTTTGTACCCTGAATTTTCTTATTGGTGGTTCGCAGAGTTCTTAAAATAACGTAGACACTTTGGCTGTAGTTGTTTCTAAACTTAATATATTGTGATATTAACAAATGTTTTCCTTCAGTAGTAAAAACTTCAATTTAAAGGGCAATATAAGGCTAAAGTGATTTCACAGAAACATAAAAATAATTTTAAAATATAAACAATGTATTATACAGATATATGTTATAAACAAAAAAGTAGCACTAGGGTACCCTAATATGTATATATGTTTAGAATGTACAAAAATATGATCGGAACAGCCAATAGAATGCGAGCTCAATCTGATTGGCTGATTAGATCAGCCAATCGGATTGAACTTGATTCTGATTGGCTGATTCCATCAGCCAATCAGAATATTCCTACCTTAATTCCGATTGGCTGATAGAATCCTATCAGCCAATCGGAATTCGAGGGACGCCATCTTCCTTAAAGGAACCGTCATTCTTCAGTTGGACGTCGCCGGATGAAGATGGGTCCGCGGTGGAGGTCTTCAGGATGGAGCCGGTCCTCATCAGATGAAGATAGAAGATGCCGCTTGGAAGATGATGGTTGCCGGTCCGGATCTACTCTTCTTCCCTGATAGGATGAAGACTTTGGAGCCTCTTCTGGACCTCTTCAGCCACCAGATGATGGATCGCCAGCCCCCGCTTGGGTTGGATGAAGATTTTGGAGCCAGGACCGATCGGTGATACCCGGTGAGGTGAAGACAAGGTAGGATGATCTTCAGGGGCTTAGTGTTAGGTTTATTTAAGGGGGGTTTGGGTTAGATTAGGGGTATGTGGGTGGTGGGTTGTAATGTTGGGGGGGGGGTATTGTATGCTTTTTTTTTACAGACAAAAGAGCTGAACTTCTTGGGGCATGCCCCGCAAAGGGCCCTGTTCAGGGCTGGTAAGGTAAAAGAGCTTTGAACTTTAGCAATTTAGAATAGGGTAGGGCATTTTTTATTTTGGGGGTCTTTGTTATTTTATTAGGGGGCTTAGAGTAGGTGTAATTAGTTTAAAATTGTTGTAATATTTTTCTTAAGTTTGTAAATATTTTTTTATTTTTTGTAACTTCGTTCTTTTTTATTTTTTGTACTTTAGTTAGTTTATTTCATTGTAGTTATTTGTAGGTATTGTATTTAATTAATGTATTGATAGTGTAGTGTTAGGTTTAATTGTAGGTAATTGTAGGTATTTTATTTAATTAATTTAATGATAGTATAGTGTTAGGTTTAATTGTAACTTAGGTTAGGATTTATTTTACAGGTAATTTTGTAATTATTTTAACTATTTTAGCTATTAAATAGTTCTTAACTATTTAATAGCTATTGTACCTGGTTAAAATAAATACAAAGTTACCTGTAAAATAAATATAAATCCTAAAATAGCTATAATATAATTATAATTTATATTGTAGCTATATTAGGATTTATTTTACAGGTAAGTATTTAGCTTTAAATAGGAATAATTTATTTAATAAGAGTTAATTAATTTCGTTAGATTAAAATTATATTTAAGTTAGGGGGGTGTTAGTGTTAGGGTTAGACTTAGCTTTAGGGGTTAATCCATTTATTATAGTAGCGATGAGCTCCGGTCGGCAGATTAGGGGTTAATAATTGAAATTAGGTGTCGGCGATGTTAGGGAGGGCAGATTAGGGGTTAATACTATTTATTATAGGGTTAGTGAGGCGGATTAGGGGTTAATAACTTTATTATAGTAGCGGTGCGGTCCGCTCGGCAGATTAGGGGTTAATAAGTGTAGGCAGGTGGACGCGACGTTGAGGGGGGCAGATTAGGGGTTAATAAATATAATATAGGGGTCGGCGGTGTTAGGGGCAGCAGATTAGGGGTACATAAGGATAACTTAAGTAGCGGCGCTTTGCGGTCGGCAGATTAGGGGTTAATTATTGTAGGTAGCTGGATGCGACGTTGTGGGGGGCAGGTTAGGGGTTAATAAATATAATATTGGGGTCGACGGTGTTAGGGGCAGCAGATTAGGGGTACATAAGGATAACGTAGGTGGCGGTCGGCAGATTAGGGGTTAAAAAAATTTAATCGAGTGGTGGCGATGTGGGGGGGCCTCGGTTTAGGGGTACATAGGTAGTTTATGGGTGTTAGTGTACTTTAGAGTACAGTAGTTAAGAGCTTTATAAACCGGCGTTAGCCCAGAAAGCTCTTAACTACTGACTTTTTTCTGCGGCTGGAGTTTTGTCGTTAGAATTCTAACGCTCACTTCAGACACGACTCTAAATACCGGAGTAAGAAAAATCCCATTGAAAAGATAGGATACGCAATTGACGTAAGGGGATCTGCGGTATGGAAAAGTCGCGGCTGAAAAGTGAGCGTTAGACCCTATTTTGAGTGACTCCAAATACCGGAGGTAGCCTAAAACCAGCGTTAGGAGCCTCTAACGCTGGTTTTCACGGCTACCGCCAAACTCCAAATCTAGGCCTATATTTTTTATTTAAAATTTTCACACACACACACACACACACACACACACACACACACACACACACACACACACACACATATATATATATATATATATATATATATATATACACACACAGTATTTTCACATATATATGTCTTTTTGGTACTCTTTTTCATGGAATATTTAACGTCAACAGCATATGAATTAAGGATAGACACATTTAATTATAATATTTTTTCCTTATCATATTATTGAGTATTGGACAAATTATTTTCATTTTTTTGACATGCTATATACTCATATACATTTTTTATTTTTTTTCACATTAGGGTACCCCTTGTGGAATTTTTTTTTGTTTGTAACATATATCTGTATAATGAATTGTTAACGTTTTTTTAAATGATTATTATGATTCTGTAAATCACTTTAGCCTTAAAGGTGCTCCCTATTTGCATATTAAACTTTCTTCATTTAGGTTTTTTAGGGGACCTTTTTGGGAGTTTGTGATAACTTAGATGTAGGCACTGCAATATTTGCATATCTTTCAATGATAAAATAGCATATTCTTATTTGTTACAGCATGCCATTTAGATGCTGCAATTCAATTTGTTTATCCCCCACTTAGGGGTTAAACACATAGTTAAAACATGAAACATAAAAATCAAGAAAGTAGCAGCGCCACTTGAATATCCATCTTTTAATAAGGAGTAGAGCAAATTGTATGTTTCAGGCTACATATTGTTTAGGCCCAACACCATGTAAATGTACTCTACTCCTGAATAAAATATGTATATTAAAGTGGTACTGCTGCTATATTGATGTTTATGTTTGCTATTGGATTGCTGTGGTATATGTGGTAACTTGCACGCTGTACATTTGAGCGCTTACTAGTGCTGGACATATTTGTTTGTTATAGTTAAAATACCATTCAGGACCATACAGCACTGCTGATCCTGAGTGGCAAATCAAAAAATCATAAAAAATCGCAGAACAAAAATGGAAAATTTACTTTTTCCAGTTTTGATGTAGATACATCTGATTAAACTCCTAGAACATCTACACCTATCAGGAGTTCCACAACTGATGACCAAGTTGTGAAGGTTGTTAAACCTAAAAGTGGATCAATGCATAAATCTATCACAGTAAAAACCTCAATAAGCAATCAAGTTGTTTCTTTAAAGGAAAAAAAGATGTCCAGAAGAGGGGTCAAAAAACGAATTGCAACATGCAGAGGATGTAGCAACCCCTGCAAGGTACCCAAGCAGAAACCCCATAAAAAGCAAAATGGTAAATTTAAATTAAAAATAACATCAAGTCAAAAAACTGGAAATAAAGACAAAGATGTGGTTAATTTATCATCAATTGCATTGAATGCCAAGGAGGTCTCTGTACTATCTAAAGCAGGGGTCGCCAACCTTTCGGACCTCAGGGACCACTAAACTTACAATTTTGAATCCTGCGGACCACTAACATGACTTTTTTTTAAAAAAGGTACACACCTGTATAATGTATATGTATATATACACACATACTGTACATAACTAGTATAACCATAGCTAAGTTTACATTATGTATACATTTCCACATTTTTAAGAATATTTTTTTTTAATTAACTAACTGAATGACAGAACTGAGAGAATACTTCAAAAATGACAGATGATGGGTGAGGGCCAACTTTTGAGCTGGAAACAGAGAGGCAGAAAGTGGGAAAAAAAGAATTATGTTTAAAAGGACCACAAGACTTCCAAGACACCTCCCCAGTTAGGATTTATTCAAAGCTACTTATGATCATGGACAGACATTGGAGTCCTAAATTAAGTTTATATCAGAAAGCTCTCAATATGGATGTAAGCTAACCACGACTGATGTTACTGGCAATTACTATAACTATAATACTGGTGGGGTATGGCTGATCTGCTGAATGGCACTTACTGGAATTCAGGGGGAACGGCTTTGTGTGTGGGAAAATTATTAGAATGAAAAATAATTAATATTTAATAAAAAAAAGAAGATGGAGGGGAGTAAGACAAACAGTGATGTAAGTCCATCTGAAGGAATTTAGAAAACTACTACAGAGACAGGGAAAGGGGAGAATACAGGGAAAGGGAAGAAAATAAATGAAATATGAGAAATTTTTTTTTTAAGATTTTCTTTTTTTATATACTTTAATTCCAGTATTTCAAGCCAAGACTTTACCAACCTCTGCTGGCTTTAGAATGGCAGCATCTTCCTCTGAGCAGCGTGCCGGGCGGGAGGAGTTTAAAATACAATCTAGCTATTCAAGTTGCGCAGTACTATGCAACGTATGTAGGAAGATTGTAATTTAACTACTCCTCCATTGGTTTTCACTGATGTCCAGCCAGGCACTGTAGAAAGTTGTGGCACGACAGGGGTGACACCATCAGAGGAGATTAATTCCTGCTTGATGGTGTCAAGGACCACCAACATCTTCTCGTGGACCACTGGTTTGCGACCGCTGATCTAAAGGGCTTGGATTTGCTCCCAGTAATGACTTCAATCTGTTTCAGACTCTAATAGATGTTAATAGATTCACCAGGAAATTAACATTGAAAAGACACTTCAATATGGCAGAAACTGATATGACAACAAATGAAGAACTGAATGTTGGGACTGACATCGCTAGTCAACAGGTCAACTTGCAAACCCATATTATTAATGAGGACACTCTAGACTTTCATGACTAATGTGACCTATATAGTCTATTAACTTTAAAGAATGAGAGCTTACAATCCATCTGTAACCTAAGAGTTCCTTCATTTAAACCTATGAGTTCTAATAAACATTTCTATCCCATACAGATGAGAGGTGATTTTATATAAGTTTTTCACAATTTAGTAGAGCGGGACATTCATGCCCTGGCAGGAGAAATCACTGTGAATTCAAAAAGAGGGAATAGCAGAAATAATCTTACAAGTAATGAACTTTCAGTTCTTAAGAAGTTGCAGAATAATCAACAAATAGTCATACAAAATTCTGCTAAAGGCGGATGTGTAGTGGTTATGGATAGATTACAATATAGCACTGAAGCAATTAGACAGCTCAGTGACAGCCAGACATATAGGAGACTTACTTTTAACCCTACAAACTACTTTATTTTTGATTTTGAGAGATTTTTATCAGAATATGTAAGAATAGGGGTAATTACTGAACAAGTATCTAATACTTTAAAAGTTCCTTATCCAACAGTCCCAGTTTTTAAACACTTACCCAAAATCCATAAATTGTTGGTCTCACCACCTGGGCGTCCGATTATTTTGGGCATAGGTACACTGGGGGAGAAATTGGGACGTCTCATTGATGAAAATTTACAACCCATTGTTAAAGCTACTCCAGCTTACTTAAGAGATACTAAGCATCTTCTAAGGCTTCTTGATAATGTAACCCTAGATGAAGGTGACATATTATTAACAATTGATGTCACATCATTATATCCTTGTATTCCGCATAACATCGGTATCAGATCTCTGGAACATATGTTAAAATTATATACTAATTTTGAAGATGAGTTTGTTAGATTTTTGTGTGACGGGGTAAAAAATGTTGCTTACCCATAACTTTTTTACATTTGAGGGTGCCTACTATATACAGAATCAAGGCACAGCTATGGGTGCCAAGTTTGCCCTGTCATAGGGAAATCTATATCCAAGCTGTTTTGAATTTGAGAAAGTATTTAGCAGTATAAATCCTTATAAGTCCAATATTATGTTTTACCGTAGATTTATTGACTATTTGGTAGTAGTTTGGAGTGGGGGAGTCAACGAGATTGCTAAATTTATAGAATATCTTAACTCAATTGATAGAAATTTAAAATTTACCTACTCTTCATCACCAGAACAAATAAGTTTCTTAGATGTCCATTTGATTAAACCATGCATATTAATACATATCAACAATATATATCTTAATGTATACTTTCGCTAAAGGATATATTTAATGTGGATTTTACTAGTTATCATATATATCTCGCTATGGATTTATGTCTTCTTTTTATATACATAATAGAAACTGAGTTCTTCCATTTTGTTCTTAGCAAATTAAAATCCTTGCCCCGCAATTTTAATATCATGATATTTACAATTTCCTTGGCCGGAAACATGAAATGTATGTGTTAGTTTTTTTGTTTAGGGTGTTTTCTGATTTTCGATCCTGCGTTGATATATACAAGATACATATACAATGTTATGATTCATTTGTTACAAAATAACGGAGGATTAGACATCAGAAAACACCTTTTGAAAATTTGTGACTCTTTACCTTTAAGAATCAGATTGTCAGGCTAACTTCCCCCAATATAAATTGATTACCTTTTTAAAGCGCAAACCTGTGTGTGTTTGCAAGTCCCTGACGAAGTGCCTACGGGCAGGAAACGCGTCTGACAGTTTGAAATTCGGAATCCCTAGTGCAGTCTTGTACTCTGTTTGTTTTTACAAGGATCACAATAAAATGTACCTTTTACTTGCATCATGCTTGCAGTTTCATTGGATTCTATCAATGGAACAGGTAAACTTTCAGTTTTTCATTATTGCTTCATTGCTATCTTCCACGGAGCTATGGGAGTGGCTCCATACCTGTTGGATTGATGTCTTCGATCGAGAACCTACAACGGTACACAGAAGTCATGAAGGTAAAACTTTGTTAGTACAGTTTCTCCATGTCAATTTATTGTTGCGTACACAGTCCCACTGATGTTTGGAAACCTTTACTTATACCAGCAGCATTATTGATTTATTGACATACTGAATATGTTACCACATTACTAAACAGTGTACAACTACTTTCAACTAACACTGTAGCATAAGCTCTTCCCATTATGGGATTTCCTATTTTGTAACTATTTACTTCATTTACAAAATTGCCACAGTGTAAGTGCGTGATTCTGATTAGCAGTTTGCCCTCCTACATTCATATGAATTAAGGATGGACACATTTAATTATAATATTTTTTCCTTATCATATTATTGAATATTGGACAAATTATTTTCATTTTTTCGACATGCTATATACTCATATATATTTTTTATTTTTTCACATTAGGGTACCCTCGTGGAATTTTTTTTTTGTTTGTAACATATATCTGTATAATGAATTGTTAACGTTTTTTAAAATTATTTTTATGATTCTGTAAATCACTTTAGCCTTAAAGGTGCTCCCTATTTGCATATTAAACTTTCTTCATTTAGGTTTTTTAGGGGACCTTTTTGGAAGTTTGTGATAACTTAGATGTAGGCAATGCAATATTTGCATATCTTTCAATGATAAAATAGCATATTCTTATTTGTTACAGCATGCCATTTTAATGCTGCAATTCAATTTGTTTATCCCCCACTTAGGGGTTAAACACATAGTTAAAACATGAAACATAAAAATCAAGAAAGTAGCAGCACCACTTGAATATCCATCTTTTAATAAGGAGTAGAGCAAATTGTATGTTTCAGGCTAAATATTGTTTAGGCCCAAAACCATGTAAATGTACTCTACTCCTGAATAAAATATGTATATTAAAGTGGTGCTGCTGCTATATTGATGTTTATGTTTGTTATTGGATTGCTGTGGTATTTGTGGTAACTTGTACGCTGTACATTTGAGCCCTTACTAGAGCTGGACATGTTTGTTGTTTTTTTTTAAATCAAATTTTTGTATTGAGGATTGCAGTATAACAAGATACAGGGTCTGACACTTAATCGACAATTGTGAAATTACACATCATAGTAATACAGTTTTCAACAAAATTAGCCAAATTTCCAACTAAACATATAGCAGTGAAACCTCATTTTTTATACTTTACGAGATTATCATGGTACCTCTTTAGCCATAAATTCTACCTACTAGAAGGATACTTGCAGTTGAGCAGTTTAGAATAATAACATATTTATAGTGATGAGAGATACGGTTACTAGCGGATGAATACCGCTATAATATTCACCAGATTGGGTGAATGTAAAATAACATAGCCTAAGCAAATATCAATGAAAGTAGTTATGACACTGAATATATAGACTATTTAATAGTGAGCAATATGTTAGATTTAAATAAATTCTCAGTCAGTTGGGGGATGGAGGTGGGAGAGTGTATTAATATGCAGTCTTACATAATTAAGTATTACATCATGGCAAGCAGTAAAAGGTAGGAATGATGTGATCCTTAAGCCTAAAACGCTTGATAATATATAATCTAAATTGAGAGCAAATAAGTATATGCTGTTGCATTGGATATAGTCGCCAACTCATATGGACTTGGTATCAAAATATATACATATATTTGGGAGAATACATATGGCTAGATTTACTAGATATTATTACCTCAAAAAAGGCTAAGCCTCATACATAATTTGCCTAAAATAATGAGGGAGCTACTTTAAGGGAGAAATGTAAGGTCCTGATTATATGTCATGCAAGGGATTAATAAGATTAGAAACATCTATATTGTATTACACAGCAATATTTAGTGATCTATTCAAATGAAATGGGGTTATTTGAAATTAGGTATCTCTGGTTTCGAACTGTGGATGACATTCTGTGAAACCCCATCTCTTGAAGCAAGCTACATTACTGTTTATGCGAACAGAAATGAAAAAACTACTAGATAAACAAGGAGTCTCTGTAAAATGGGAAGCCAGCGTATTGGTGACAAACAAGCTAAAGGGTAGCATAGTAAAACAAACCCAAACAGTATGTCAAATTATCTTGTGTGACACAACAATTAACATTCTCTAAATAATAAATCTAATGTACATTTCTTAATCCAGATGAGGCATCTGGTGGGTTAGAAAGTCCAGAACATCTATATTGCATTAAACAGCAGTATTTGGTGATCTATTCAAATGAAATGTGGTTATTTGAAATTAGGTATCCCTGGTTTAACTAGCCTCATAGCAATCCCCCTCCTCCCTTGCCGGCCAGGGGGGAGAGTGGAACCCAATCTCTTCATTGTTCAGAAATAGTTAAGTTATTATCAAACTGCGAATGACATTCAGGGGTACCCCATCTCTTGAGGCAAGCTACAGTACCGTTTATGCAAACAGAAATGAAAAACATACTAAATAAACAAGGTGTCTCTGTAAAATGAGAGGCCAGAGTATTGGTGACAAACAAGCAAAGGGTAGCATAGTAAAACAAACCCGATCTCAAATCTCAAATCATCTTGTGCGACACAACAATTAACATTCTCTAAATAATAAATCTAATGTATATTTCTTAATCCGAATGAGGCATCCGGTGGGTTAGAAAGTCCAGCTCAGGTGTTCCCCAGGTCACAACTTCCCAACTTCTCTGAAAGCCAAAGAGTTATCCTACTCCACTCTTTGACCAAAAACTCACACTGTGCTGCTGCTCAATCATGCTGAATAATACAACCCTATTATGCCATGGTAAGATCTCTGATAACCAGGTATTTAGTGCAGTGTTTGTAGGACCTTCACACATATGTAAGAGCAAAGTCCACTGTCTCTGTGTTACATATTAATCACCATAGTTATTTGATCTTCCTGAAAGATGTGCTTCTACAGTATTCCATGAATCTCCATTGAGATTATTATCACGATCTACCTCCTTGTGGTTCTCCCTACGCTGAACATCTCTGTGTGCCTGGGTTATGGCAACCGTAATGTTTGATTCATAAGTCTCATCCTCTTTGGTTTCATTAAAGATAAGATGAGTAGGGTTAGAGGCTGATCTTATCTCCAATATAAGAGATTGCTCATGAGTATCGAGGAGAGCAATTAAACTTTGTAACTTGCTAGCGATAGACATTTTCAAAAGTGACCGTATTGAAACAGGCTATTTAGAATATACTCATTTGCAGATGGCTTCAATTTTAATATACAGCTTGCTATTACCCCGGATAACCGGGGGGAGAGAAGATGCTAGTAATAATAGTAGTGCCTGAAGCGGAGGACGCTAAGCTGTGTTAAGGGTACTTTACATTTGGCGAGGAGACGCAACCATGATCCCAGATGGCGACCCGTGCCGCCACAGAAAGCCTCTCGGACGACAGCATCGCCACTCTCCATTACTTGCCTCTCAAATCCACAGCAGGAAAGTACGCCTGGAGTTAGTGTTACCCCCTTAGTATATCAATGGAGATTAGGGGAAACCGGAGCTGAAGTTCCTTCCACAAGTCATTGTGTCCTCCAACACCTCAAGCTCCCAAACAGCGTTATTGCCTTTGTGTCCTCAAGCAATGTGTAGATTAATATCCCCAAAGGTAGAGAAGAATGGGTTGCTTTCTAGTTGATAATATATATTTAAGCAGGTAGTGATCAGAAGCTCTATCAGTATGCATCCTACCGCTTCGGCTGCTGGCTCCGCTCCAACATGTTTGTTTGTTATAGTTAAAATAACATTCAGGATAATACAGCACTGAGTGGCAAATTATCATTCAGCGAGATTACGAGTTTTGCGTTAGCCTTAAAAAGCAGCGTTGAGAGGTCCCAACGCTGCTTTTTAACGCCCGCTGATATTACGAGTCTGGCAGGTACAGATGTATCGCTCACTTTTCTTCCGCGACTCGAGGCTACCGCAAATCCCCTTACTTCAATTGCGTATCCTATCTTTTTAATGGGATTTGCCTAACGCTGGTATTACGAGTCTTGGAGAAAGTGAGCGGTAGAGCCTCTACCTCCAATACTCCTACCACATTTAAAAGTCAGTAGTTAAGAGTTTTATGGGCGGGAGATTAGGGGTTAATAATTGTAGGTAGGTTGCGGCGATGTTAGGGAGGGCAGATTAGGGGTTAATAAAATTTATTATAGTGTTTGCGAGGTGGGAGTGCGGCGGTTTAGGGGTTAATACATTTATTATAGTGGCAGCGATGTCCGGTCGGCAGATTAGGGGTTAATAAGTGTAGGCAGATGGCAGCGACGTTGTGGGGGCAGATTAGGGGTTAATACATTTAATATAGGTGTCGGCGATGTTGGGGGAAGCAGATTAGGGGTTCATAGGGATAATGTAGGTTGCGGCGGTGTCTGGAGGGGCAGATTAGGGGTTAATAGTATAATGCAGGTGTCAGCGATAGCGGGGGTGGCAGATTAGGGGTTAATAAGTGTAAGATTAGGGGTGTTTAGACTCGGGGTTCGTGTTAGGGTGTTAGGTGTAATAAATATTATGTAGGTGTCGTCAATGTTAGGGGCAGCAGATTAGGGGTACATAGGTATAATGTAGGTTGCGGCGGTGTCCGGAGGGGCAGATTAGGGGTTAATAGTATAATGCAGGTGTCAGCGATAGCGGGGGCGGCAGATTAGGGGTTAATACGTGTAAGATTAGGGGTGTTTAGACTCGGGGTTCATGTTAGGGTGTTAGGTGTATACTTAAGTATTTTCCCATAGGAAACAATGGGGCTGCGTTAGGTGCTGAACACTGCTTTTTTGCAGGTGTTAGCTTTTTTTTCAGCCAGCTCAGCCCCATTGTATCCTATGGGGAAATCATGCACAGGCACGTTTTTCCAGCTTACCGCTATCGTAAGCAACGCTGGTATTGAGGGTTGAAGTGGAGCTAAATTTGGCTCAACTCTCACTTTTGTGAGGCTAACGCAGCCATTCAGAAAACTCGTAATACCAGCGTTGGCTTAAGGGAGCACTGGAATAAAAAGGCTTGCTAGCCCCGCAAGTTTTTACAGACAAAACTCGTAATCTAGGCGATTGTTAGTCCAGATGTATCTGCACTCTCATTTAAGGTCACTCCAACAACAAGGGTGTCAGGAACAAAGTTAAAGGGACATGAAACCCAAAAATTTTCTTTCATGATTCAGATACGCCTAGATTTAGAGTTCTGCGTTAGCTGTCAAAAGCAGCGTTAAGGGGTCCTAACGCTGCTTTTGGCCGCCCGCTGGTATTTAGAGTCAGCCAGGAAAGGGTCTAACGCTCACTTTCAAGCCGCGACTTTTCTATACCGCAGATCCCCTTACGCCAATTGCGTATCCTATCTTTTCAAAGGGATCTTCCTAACACCGGTATTTAGAGTCTTGGCTGAAGTGAGCGGTAGACCCTCTTCCGATAAGACTCCAGTCGCAGAAAAAAGTCAGTAGTTAAGAGCTTTATGGGCTAACGCCGGTTTATAAAGCTCTTCACTACAGTGCTCTAAACACTAACACCCATAAACTACCTATGTTCCCCTAAACCGAGGTCTCCCCACATCGCCGCCACTATAATAAATATTTTTAACCCCTAATCTGCCGACCGCATATCGCCGCCACCTACATTATCCCTATGAACCCCTAATCTGCTGCCCCTAACATCGACGACACCTACATAATATTTATTAACCCCTAATCTGCCCCCTCCAATGTCGCCACCACCTAACTACACTTATTAACCCCTAATTTGCCGACCGGACCTCGCCGCTACTCTAATAAAGTTATTAACCCCTAAACTGCCGCACTGCCGCCTCACAAACACTATAATAAATAGTATTAACCCATAATCTGCCCCCCCAACATTGCCACCACCTAACTTCAAGTATTAACCCCTAATCTGCTGACCGGACCTCGCCACTACTCTAATAAATGTATTAACCCCTAAAGCTAAGTCTAACCCTAACCCTAACACCCCTCTAAATTAAATATAATTTAATCTAACGAAATAAATTAAATATTATTAACTAAAGTATTCCTATTTAAAACTAAATACTTACCTCTAAAACAAACCCTAATATAGCTACAATATAACGAATAATTATATTGTAGCTATTTTAGGATTTATATTTATTTTACAGGAAACTTTGTATTTATTTTAACTAGGTACAATAGCTATTAAATAGTTATTTACTATTTAATAGCTACCTAGTTAAAATAATTACAAAATTACCTGAAAAATAAATCCTAACCAAAGTTACAATTAAACCTAACATTACACTATCAATAAATTAATTAAATAAATTACCTACAATTAAATAAACTAAACTAAATTACAAAACCCCCCCCCACTAAATTACAAAAAAATTAAAAAAGATTACAAGAATATTAGGCTAATTACACCTACTCTAAGACACTTAATAAAATAAAAAAGCCCCCCAAAGTAATAAAGGTCCCTTCCCTATTCTAAATTAAAATGTAACCAGCTCTTTTACCAGGCCTTAAAAGGGCTTTTTGCGGGGCATGCCCCAAAGTAATCAGCTCTTTTGCCTGTAAAAAAAATACAACCCCCCAACATTAAAACCCACCACCCACATACCCCTACTCTAACCCAAACCCCCCTTAAATAAACCTAACACTACCCCCTGAAGATTTCCCTACCTTGAGTCGTCTTCACCCAGCCAGGCTGAAGTCTTCATCCGATGGGGCAGAAGAGGACATCCAGACCGGCAGAAGTCTTCATCCTATCCAGGCAGAAGAGGACATCCGGACCGGCAGACATCTTCATCCAAGTGGCATCTTCTATCTTCATCCATCCGACGAGGAGCAGCTCCATCTTCAAGACCTCCGGTGCGGAACATCCTTCTTCACCAATGACTAGACTACGAATAACGGTTCCTTTAAATGACGTCATCCAAGATGGCGTCCCTCAAATTCCGATTGGCTGATAGGATTCTATCAGCCAATCGGAATTAAGATAGGAAAAATCTGATTGGCTGATTGAATCAGCCAATCAGATTGAAGTTCAATCCGATTGGCTAATCCAATCAGCCAATCAGATTGAGCTCGCATTCTTAAATACTGCTCAACTTGTAATCTGGCGCACAATGGCCAAAGGTTTCTAAATTTATGGGTTGGCTCTTAAATTTTGAAAAGAAAAATTGTGGTGCACTGATTTAAATGAGTAACGCTGCATTTTTATTGATATCATAGTAACATAGTAACATAGTAGAGGAGGTAAAAAAAAGTCCATAGAGTTCAACCTATACAAATCAAATATGCTTACAAAAAGCTCCAGTTGAGTTTAAATTAATTTCATTAAAAAAGGTGACCCATTTAACACAAGCAATCATATCCCCGAATTCTGTTTCTAGCCAGAAATGTATCCAAGTCATTTTTAAATGTATCTAAGCTATTGGCATTCACTAACTCCTCTGGTAATGAGTTCCACAATTTTATTGCTCATACAGTGAAAAAAAAATTATGTTGCAGGAGATTTAATCTCCTCCAGCCTTTCCTATGCATTTTTATCGTATTACTGTTCCATACTGCTGATTACAAAAAAAGGGGATTCAATCCAAAGCTGCTGAGGTCAGTTAATATTTCAGAGGCCCATTGTTGTGCACATGACGAGTCAAAAAAGTCCCTGTCATAAGCGCCTATGGTTTTGTGAAATCCCCAAAAGATGGGAACAATATTGGGGTGTTTGCAAGAACCAGATTACTTTATGGTGGGATTTTTAATTTTTTTGCTATTGGCTATATAGTTTAATAGTGGACTTGTGATTATACTGGGGGAGGTCATGCCCTAGACCAGGGGTCGCCAACCTTTCGGACCTCAGGGACCACTAAACTTGCAATTTTGAATCCTGTGGACCACTAACATGACTTTTTTTTAAAAAAAGGTACAAACCTGTAAAATGTATATGTATATACAGGGAGTGCAGAATTATTAGGCAAATTAGTATTTTGACCACATCATCCTCTTTATGCATGTTGTCTTACTCCAAGCTGTATAGGCTCGAAAGCCTACTACCCATTAAGCATATTAGGTGATGTGCATCTCTGTAATGAGAAGGGGTGTGGTCTAATGACATCAACACCCTATATCAGGTGTGCATAATTATTAGGCAACTTCCTTTCCTTTGGCAAAATGGGTCAAAAGAAGGACTTGACAGGCTCAGAAAAGTAAAAAATAGTGAGATATCTTGCAGAGGGATGCAGCACTCTTAAAATTGCAAAGCTTCTGAAGCGTGATCATCGAACAATCAAGCGTTTCATTCAAAATAGTCAACAGGGTCGCAAGAAGCGTGTGGAAAAACCAAGGCGCAAAATAACTGACCATGAACTGAGAAAAGTCAAGCGTGCAGCTGCCAAGATGCCACTTGCCACCAGTTTGGCCATATTTCAGAGCTGCAACATCACTGGAGTGCCCAAAAGCACAAGGTGTGCAATACTCAGAGACATGGCCAAGGTAAGAAAGGCTGAAAGACGACCACCACTGAACAAGACACACAAGCTGAAACGTCAAGACTGGGCCAAGAAATATCTCAAGACTGATTTTTCTAAGGTTTTATGGACTGATGAAATGAGAGTGAGTCTTGATGGGCCAGATGGATGGGCCCGTGGCTGGATTGGTAAAGGGCAGAGAGCTCCAGTCCGACTCAGACGCCAGCAAGGTGGAGGTGGAGTACTGGTTTGGGCTGGTATCATCAAAGATGAGCTTGTGGGGCCTTTTCGGGTTGAGGATGGAGTCAAGCTCAACTCCCAGTCCTACTGCCAGTTTCTGGAAGACACCTTCTTCAAGCAGTGGTACAGGAAGAAGTCTGCATCCTTCAAGAAAAACATGATTTTCATGCAGGACAATGCTCCATCACACGCGTCCAAGTACTCCACAGCTTGGCTGGCAAGAAAGGGTATAAAAGAAGAAAATATAATGACATGGCCTCCTTGTTCACCTGATTTGAACCCCATTGAGAACCTGTGGTCCATCAACAAATGTGAGATTTACAAGGAGGGAAAACAGTACACCTCTCTGAACAGTGTCTGGGAGGCTGTGGTTGCTGCTGCACGCAATGTTGATGGTGAACAGATCAAAACACTGACAGAATCCATGGATGGCAGGCTTTTGAGTGTCCTTGCAAAGAAAGGTGGCTATATTGGTCACTGATTTGTTTTTGTTTTGTTTTTGAATGTCAGAAATGTATATTTGTGAATGTTGAGATGTTATATTGGTTTCACTGGTAAAAATAAATAATTGAAATGGGTATATATTTGTTTTTTGTTAAGTTGCCTAATAATTATGCACAGTAATAGTCACCTGCACACACAGATATCCCCCTAAAATAGCTAAAACTAAAAACAAACTAAAAACTACTTCCAAAAATATTCAGCTTTGATATTAATTAGTTTTTTGGGTTCATTGAGAACATGGTTGTTGTTCAATAATAAAATTAATCCTCAAAAATACAACTTGCCTAATAATTCTGCACTCCCTGTATACACACATACTGTACATAACTAGTATAACCATAGCTAAGTTTACATTATGTATACATTTCCACATTTTTAAGAATATTTTTTTTTGAATTAACTAACTGAATGACAGAACTGAGAGAATACTTCAAAAATGACAGATGATGGGTGAGGGCCAACTTTTGAGCTGGAAACAGAGAGGCAGAAAGTGAGAAAAAAAAAGAATTATGTTTAAAAGGACCACAAGACTTTCAAGTCACCTCCCCAATTAGGATTTATTCAAAACTACTTATGATCATGGACAGACATTGGAGTCCTAAATTAAGTTTATATCAGAAAGCTCTCAATATGGATGTAAGCTAACCACAACTGATGTTACTGGCAATTACTATAACTATAATACTGGTGGGATATGGCTTATCTGCTGAATGGCACTTACTGGAATTCAGGTGGAATGGCTTTGTGCGCGGGAAAATTATTAGAATGAAAAATAATTCATATTTAATAAAAAAAAAGAAGATGAGGGGAGTAAGACAAACAGTGATGTAAGTCCATCTGAAGGAATTGGGAAAACAACTACAGAGACAGGGAAAGGGGAGAATACAGGTAAAGGGAAGAAAATAAATGAAATATGAGAAAAACATTTTTTAAGATTTTCTTTTTTTTATATACTTTAATTCCACTATTTCAAGCCAAGACTTTACCAACCTCTGCTGGCTTTAGAATGGCAGCATCTTCCTCTGAGCAGCGTGCCGGGCGGGAGGAGTTTAAAATACAATCTAGCTATTCAAGTTGCGCAGTACTACGCAACGTGCGTAGGGAGATTGTAATTTAACTCCTCCTCCGTTGGTTTTCACTGATGTCCAGCCAGGCACTGTAGTAAGTTGTGGCACGACAGGGGTGACACCATCAGAGGAGATTAATTCCTGCTTGATGGTGTCAAGGACCACCAACATCTTCTCGTGGACCACCAGTGGTCCGTGGACCACTGGTTGGCGACCGCTGCCCTAGACCTTTTTGTTAAAATAAATGTGATGATTCCCATGGCGAGACAATAGGTTAATCCCCAATATTATTCCCATCTTTTTGGGTTTTCACGAAACCATAGCCACTTATCATAGGGATCTTTTTGACTCGGCATGTGCACCACAATGGCCCTCTGATCTATTAACTGACCCCCTTTGTTTTGTAATTTAGCTGTGTGGAGCTGTAATAGGATTTAGTTCAGGTCTCTTGCAGACACATGTATTATATATTTTTTAATGGTTTTGATTTGACACTTGTAGTGCCTTTTATTATTGTTATAAGGAATACATTTTAAGTTTCAATTTGTCCTTCCCTAGGTTGGGATTCTGTTAAATCTGTATAATTGGTGTAAATTTGGTTGCTAAAAGGGTACTTACTTTTTCTTTATTATTTCAGTAATGTTTCTTTTTAAGTACTCAGCACCTTCATTTCTATGACACTATAGGAGGAAATTCCCTGTGTGTCCTCTAAGGTTTAAAATAGTCTACTTTAGAAGATTAATTTACAAAACTCTCTCTATTGCTATAATCTTTGTGGTTTATGTCTTGCAGCACTGAGTTTACGGCTCTAGTTGAGCTGCTTAGCTTTGTTGTTAGGAGTAGATTTAGTTGAACTAGTTCCTTATTCAGCCACCCTTTAATTTACTCCTCCACTATGTTGAGGGATCCACACTAACACGGGGAGCCACACTAACACGCTACTCTTCTTCACAGAGCCCTGGTCGTGCTAAAAGGAGACTTAGCAGCTCTCTGGGCCTGCACTAAAGTATTAGGAAGTCCCTGGGCACATAAGTACTTTTCCCAGGGACATGCTTATGTCAGGATCACACCACAAAAAACCCCATTGCTTCTGTAAAAGTGCAAGAGGCAATACAACTGGAGAGGAAGAGGTGCATCTTTGTTAAATATTCAGAGGGGGTAGGAAATTCCAGGTGGGATTTCCTCCCCCCTGCGGAAGCCCGCTTGACTCCTATAGTTATGTGGTGAGTAGGGCGATGAAAGCCAAGTCAAGTTGAACATGATGCTGTATGCATAACGCTAACGTGAGAATTAAGCTTACGTTGTAGATAGAATTGTGGGCAGGTATAATGGGCCTATTACTTCTTATCTGCTTGCAAAATACATGTTTCTATGTTTAATAAACATATTATAAGTATGGTAATGGGAACTAGATCATAAATACATTGGTTTACCAGTATCTAAAAGGAAAATAATATAAATCTTTAAGTTGCTAATTTTCCATTAGGGAAATCCCCCTGTTGATCTGGAGAGGTTAAAAGAATAGAAGCAGCTGTCTCTCTGTTTCAGCTGATTGTGCTTCCTTATGCCTGTGTAAGTATATATCCCTTTGGGATGGTACAACTTAATCATATTAATTTCTAAGTAAAATAAACAGAAGTAAACCCAGCTGTTCTTCAGGTACAGGAAGAGTCATGTTGCATCTTAAAACTAAATGTATATCCCTCCAAATCCTCAATAAACCTTCCCAATAGTCTATTATTTAATAAGTAATGCAGACTCATTTATATATCCTGAATACCACTGTAAACAAGATTATTACTGTACTTGTCTACAGGAGTATATTTGTGTTTTGTGCTGTCCAAGGCCTATTAAATGTTGCCACTCCACCACCACTTTTATATCATATTTGCCTCATCTTTACTTACCATAATGGTACATTTGAAAATAGAATATTCACAAAGAAAACAGTAATTAACCCTTTCCTATCAGACACACAAACAACAGATACAAACTCCTTTCTATCACTCACACAAATCAGCTATTAAACCCTTCCTCTCAGTTGCATAGGGTGGAGGATACTCCTTCCTGAAAGACAGTGAATAGTTATTAACTCATCAGATACACAATGTTATTGGCATCTTGTTAACAAAAAAGTAGCTTTTTTTTACATGTACCCTGCAATGAGGGGAGGGAGCAATCTTTGAGTTTTGATGTTGCAGTAAATTGTTTCACAAATGTGTTTTATTAAATCTGTAGTCATCTGTTTTAAGCTTAGGAACCACTTCCTATAGGACTTCCAATTGCCCTTCAAATAGGTTCTCAAATGTTTTACTACTGAATTGATTCAGGATTTGCTGCCATTACATATAGATAACAATAGTTATGTAGTAGTGTTTTCCTTTTGTGATTCAGGCCCTGATGATCGAAAGTACCAGCGAGATATTCAAAATGGATCTGAGAGTCGGCAAAATATTAAAAAGGGCTGACAGTATTGTTTAAAGGCAGCTTTGTTGAGAGGAGTTTTACCATACATTTTAGTGGGTGACAATGCTTCTCTGATACTGGCGATATATTCAAAGCAGCATTGCCACGTACATCCAAGGTGTAATGTAAATGATCCCTTTACATAGTACTGTATTACAATACAATTTACATGTTTCAACAGAAACTCAATCCCTGTTCGTACAATACTATAGTGAATTAAACATATCAATAATACACCTATAGGAGCTGGGGGATTGTTTGTATATGATATATGTATATACATTGTTTACTGTACAGGGAGTGCAGAATTATTAGGCAAATGAGTATTTTGACCACATCATCCTCTTTATGCATGTTGTCTTACTCCAAGCTGTATAGGCTCGAAAGCCTACTATCAATTAAGCATACTAGGTGATGTGCATCTCTGTAATGAGAAGGGGTGTGGTCTAATGACATCAACACCCTATATCAGGTGTGCATAATTATTAGAAAACTTCCTTTCCTTTGGCAAAATGAGTCAAAAGAAGGACTTGACAGGCTCAGAAAAGTAAAAAATAGTGAGATATCTTGCAGAGGGATGCAGCACTCTTAAAATTGCAAAGCTTCTGAAGCGTGATCATCGAACAATCAAGCGTTTCATTCAAAATAGTCAACAGGGTCGCAAGAAGCGTGTGGAAAAACCAAGGCGCAAAATAACTGCCCATGAACTGAGAAAAGTCAAGCGTGCAGCTGCCAAGATGCCACTTGCCACCAGTTTGGCCATATTTCAGAGCTGCAACATCACTGGAGTGCCCAAAAGCACAAGGTGTGCAATACTCAGAGACATGGCCAAGGTAAGAAAGGCTGAAAGACGACCACCACTGAACAAGACACACAAGCTGAAATGTCAAGACTGGGCCAAGAAATATCTCAAGACTGATTTTTCTAAGGTTTTATGGACTGATGAAATGAGAGTGAGTCTTGATGGGCCAGATGGATGGGCCCGTGACTGGATTGGTAAAGGGCAGAGAGCTCCAGTCCAACTCAGACACCAGCAAGGTGGAGGTGGAGTACTGGTTTGGGCTGGTATCATCAAAGATGAGCTTGTGGGGCCTTTTCGGGTTGAGGATGGAGTCAAGCTCAACTCCCAGTCCTACTGCCAGTTTCTGGAAGACACCTTCTTCAAGCAGTGGTAAAGGAAGAAGTCTGCATCCTTCAAGAAAAACATGATTTTCATGCAGGACAATGCTCCATCACATGCGTCCAAGTACTCCACAGCGTGGCTGGCAAGAAAGGGTATAAAAGAAGAAAATCTAATGACATGGCCTCCTTGTTCACCTGATCTGAACCCCATTGAGAACCTGTGGTCCATCATCAAATGTGAGATTTACAAGGAGGGAAAACAGTACAACTCTCTGAACAGTGTCTGGGAGGCTGTGGTTGCTGCTGCACGCAATGTTGATGGTGAACAGATCAAAACACTGACAGAATCCATGGATGGCAGGCTTTTGAGTGTCCTTGCAAAGAAAGGTGGCTATATTGGTCACTGATTTGTTTTTGTTTTGTTTTTAAATGTCAGAAATGTATATTTGTGAATGTTGAGATGTTATATTGGTTTCACTGGTAAAAATAAATAATTGAAATGGGTATATATTTGTTTTTTGTTAAGTTGCCTAATAATTATGCACAGTAATAGTCACCTGCACACACAGATATCCCCCTAAAATAGCTAAAACTAAAAACAAACTAAAAACTACTTCCAAAACTATTCAGCTTTGATATTAATGAGTTTTTTGGGTTCATTGAGAACATGGTTGTTGTTCAATAATAAAATTAATCCTCAAAAATACGTAAATTGTAAGTGTGATTGGGCAAATCTTATATTGTCTCCTTGGTTTTTTTTTCTTCTCTATAATATTGCGATCATAATCGTGTTTTACTTATAATTTTGTGATCACATTGAAGCAAACGTGTTCTATATTAATATGAATATATAACTATATGTATAGATATGTATTAACCCCTTAAGGACACGGCCATTTTTCAATTTCTTTCCCTTAAGGACCAGGGCTATTTTTACATTTCTGCGGTGTTTGTGTTTAGCTGTAATTTTCCTCTTACTCGTTTACTGTACCCACACATATTATATACCGTTTTTCTCACCACTAAATGGACTTTCTAAAGATACCATTATTTTCATCATATCTTATAATTTATTATTAAAAATATTATAAAATATGAGGAAAAAATGAAAAAAAAACACACTTTTTCTAACTTTGACCCCCAAAATCTGTTACACATCTACAACCACCAAAAAACAACCATGCTAAATAGTTTCTAAAATTTGTCCTGAGTTTAGAAATACCCAATGTTTACATCTTCTTTGCTTTTTTTGCAAGTTATAGGGCCATAAATACAAGTAGCACTTTGCTATTTCAAAACCACTTTTTTTCAAAATGAGCGCTAGTTACATTGGAACCCTGATATCTGTCGGGAATACCTAAATATCCCTTGACATGTATATATTTTTTTTTAGAAGACATCCCAAAGTATTGATCTAGGCCCATTTTGGTATATTTCATGCCACCATTTCACCGCCAAATGCGATCAAATAAAAAAAATGGTAACTTTTTCACAAACTTTAGGTTTCTCACAGAAATTATTTACAAACAACTTGTGCAATTATGGCATAAATGGTTGTAAGTGCTTCTATGGGATCCCCTTTGTTCAGAAATAGCAGACTTATATGGCTTTGGCGTTGCTTTTTGGTAATTAGAAGGCTGCTAAATGCCACTGCGCGCCACACGTGTTTTATGCCCAGCAGTGAAGGGGTTAATTAGGGAGCATGTAGGGAGCTTGTAGAGTTAATTTTAGCTTTAGTGTAGTGTAGTAGACAACCCAAAGTATTGATCTAGGCCCATTTTGGTAAATTTAATGCCACCATTTCACCGCCAAATGCGATCAAATTTAAAAAAAACGTAATTTTTTTCGCAATTTTAGGTTTCTCACTGAAATTATTTACAAACAGCTTGTGCAATTATGGCACAAATGGTTGTAAATGCTTCTCTGGTATCCCCTTTGTTCAGAAATAGCAGACATATATGGCTTTGAGAATGCTTTTTGGTAATTAGAAGGCTGCTAAATGCCGCTGCACATCACACGTGTATTATGGCTAGCAGTGAAGGGGTTAATTAGGGATCTTGTAGGGAGCTTGCAGGGTTAATTTTAGCTTTAGTGTAGAGATCAGCCTCCCACCTGACACATCAGACCCACTGATCCCTCCCAAACAGCTCTCTTCCCTTTCCCACCCCACAATTGTCCCCGCCATCTTAAGTACTGGCAGAAAGTCTGCCAGTACTAAAATAAAAGGTATCTTTTTTTTTTCTTTTTTTTTTTTTTGGAGCATATTTACATATGCTGCTGTGTAGGATCCCTCTTAGCCCCAAACCTCCCTGATCCCCCCCCCAAACAGCTCTCTAACCCTCCCCCTCTACATTATTGGGAGCCATCTTGGGTACTGGCAGCTGTCTGCCAGTACCCAGTTTACAAAAAAAATGTATATTTTTTATTTTTTCCCCACTTTTCTGTAGTGTAGCTTGCCCCCCCCAAGACTAAACCCCCACCCCCTCCCAGATCCCTTCGATTAACATATTTATCCCCCCTCTCTCCCTCTAAATAGAAACCACTGTTCCATAGTGTAATGGTTCCCACCCGCTCCCTCCCCGTGCACGCGCCCGCCCGCCTCCCCTGTGCACGCGCGCGTCCGTGCGTGCCCCCCAGCAATCCCGCCCACGATCCCGCCCACCGGTAAGCCATCGATTGCCGCCCACCCGCCTCCCACGTCTGCTCCCACCCACCAACGATCGCGGCATCGATGTCCGGTGCAGAGAGGGCCACAGAGTGGCTCTCTCTGCATCGGATGGGAAAAAATGTTATTGCAGTGGGCATCACTACAATAACCGGAAAGTGGCTGGAAACGATCAGGATCGCTTCCAGCCGCTTTTAACCCCAACGTCGTACAGGGTACGTCGCTGGTCTTTAAAGACCAGTTTGTGCAAGACGTACCCTGTACGACGCGTGTCGTTAAGGGGTTAATAAAGAACACGTTTGCTTTGGCGCGATCACAATATTATAAGTAAAACACGATCACACAATCGCGATCAGAATATTATGAAATATGAATATTGTGAACACGCAATAGTGATCACAATATTATAGAAATATTAATAAGTTGCGCTCTCCATTGAAGTCTATGGGGAGAAGTTAACGCAGTCACAATATCTGAAGTCCTACAGTTAGCCCCCTTTAGGTTTTGTTCGCTAACTTTTTACTTTCACCTTTTAATATGTGCGCTATCACACGCGTATTACAAGTTTACTTTCAGCATTAGTGCTCAAGCGTCAGTGCAAAACACCGCTCCAATTGTAATCTGGCTCTATTTACTTAATCCCAGCAAAAGCAATACAGGGACATGGAAGTCAAAATTAAACTTTCATCGTTCAAATAATACATGCAATTTTAAGAAACTTTTCAATGTACTTATATTATCTAGTTTACATTGTTCTCTTGGCATCCTTTGTTAAAAAGCATACCTAGATAGGCTCTAGAGTAGGGATGGGCAAATGTGTTTACATTCGAATTCGAATGTTAGAATGAACGTTATTGTAGAAATTCACATAATCGAATGTTGATAAGAATGAATATTCTTAAAAAATATTTTATTGAACATTATTTTCAGTTTTCGAATGTCCCTTTTGAATTCAAATGTCAATTTAAAATTCGAAAATTACATTTATAAAACACAGTTGTAGACTAGAAATACTATTTCGAATTTGAATATGACATTCAAATTTCAATGTAGCTTTCGAATTCAAATATTACATTTATAAAAAAATAGTTGTAGACTAGAAATACTATTTTGAATTTGAATGTTACATTTCGAAATTGAATGTGATTTAAAATACCTACAGTAGCTTAATATTCTATTATTCGAATGAATATTTTAGAATGTTATTGAAAAATTTGAAAACGAAAATTAGAAAATAGAATGTTAGAATGTTATATAAACATTAGAAATTTGATTCGAACAAACGTATCAAAATTCGTTTTATATTTCGCATTTTTAGAAACAATTGCCCATTTCTACTCTAGAGCAGCAATGCACTGCTAGGAACTAGCTGGTGATTGGTGGCTACTCTTATATGCTTCTTGTCATTGGTTTGCCAGATGCATTCAGCCAGGTGCTAGTAGTGCTTTGCAGCTCTGGAGCTAACATTAAAAGGACATGAAAGCAAAAATGTTCTTTTTAATTCACACAGAGCAAACAATTAAAACAAAATTTTCAATCGACTTCTTTTTTTTTTTTTTTTTTTATGAAGTCTATTTAATGGTTCTCAACAAAACTCAATCCTAATATGTAAAATCACTAAGGAACTTCAGCCATCCAGCCTTCTGAGGTTTAACCCCAGAAGTGGGTAGCGAGCGGTAGGCGGAGGGGAGGAGAAAGGGGAGGGAGAGGAGGGAAAGAGAAGAAGAGGAGAGAAAAAAAAAAAAAAAAAAAAAAAGGGAGAAGGGGGGAAGAGGGGAAAAAGGGAAGAGGGGCGAGGGGAATAAATTATATTGCCCCCCTTTCCAGCTTATATGGCACATCGCCAAACTATGGCTCTAAAAACCAGAGCCTTGGGAGATTTCCCCTGTCGATTTGTTGTTGTATCCACATGGACCCTTTCCAGTAAGATAAGAGCTGACTCTGTGTTCCCATGGGGAGGGAGCCAATAAATCTCTTCCATTTATTGAAGAACCTGGATAACTGTTTAGGATTGATATCTCTAATATTATATTGCTCAAATACCATCTGATGTTGTACTTCTTTTAAGAAGTCTTTGAATTTAGGGGATTTTTTACCTCTCCAACTTTTAAGAATTAGATTCCTCCCTATCAGAATAAGTAGATTAACTAATCTATTGTTGGGAATAGCAGGGGTGTATTTACACAGGAAAAAAATTTGTAATGGGGTCAATTTCAATCTTATCCCTGTTATCTTATTGCTCCAGAAGTTTATTTTCTGCCAGAATTGATGTATTTTTGGACAAGTCCAGAAACAGTGTAGCAAATCTGCACTCTCATAGCAGCATTTGGGGCAATTTTGCCTTTCAGGGTTCCATTTTGCCAATCGGGCAGGTGTATAGTACACCCTATTTAATAGTTTGAGGTGTGATTCTTTCCAACTATGCATAATCGTAGCACTAGAAACCAGTGTTATACTCTGTAAAGTTGTCGTGATATCTAAAGTAACCTTGTCCTTAGCCCATTTATTCGTTATTTCCAAAATATTGCGCTTCCCCCCAATTTTCAGGATAGTGTTGTAGATGCGGGAGATAGCGCACACCCCCCCCCGATATTCTCTTAAAATTATTTTTAATTCTTGGCTATCAATTTCAGGTCCTGTGTCCTGCCTTAGTGTCTCTATCCAATGCCTAAGCTGTAAGTAGGCAAAGAAACTGGACCTCGGGAGGTTAAATTGAAGAGATATTTGCTCGAACGACTGAAGCCTTAGATTATTGCCTTCACATACCTGAATTACATCGTGCACTCCTCTCTCCGACCATGTCTGAAATATAGAGGGGTCTAATCCCGGTAAAAAGCCCGGGTTACCTCGTAAAGGCAAAAACTCTGATTTGCGAAAGTCAATTCTTAGTTCACTACATATTTTTTGCCAGGCCTGTACTATGGATTTGAATGTAGTCATTTGGTGAATTATTCCAGGCAATCTACTTACAGGGTGATGCAAGACTGCCTTTAAACTAAAAGGCTTAATTATTGATGATTCAATTTCAAGGAAGGAAACCAATTCTCTTTCAGAGATCCAGTCTAGCGCAAATTTAGCTAAGGCGGCATAATTGTAAAATTTAACGTTGGGACATGCCATACCGCCATAGGCTTTAGGTAATGATAGTTTAAAGATGGAGATACGTGGTTTTTTACCTTGCCAAATGAATTGGTTTAAGCTCCTCTGGAGCACGGTCAAGTCTCTGTTATATAATAACAAAGGTAGGTTCTGTAAGAAATATAGAAGCTTTGGAAACAAAATCACCTTGATCAGTATAATTCGAGCTGTGATTGATATTGGTAAATTACCCCATTTCTTGAGACTCCTATCAAGCCCTCTGATACATGGCTTAAAATTAAGCTCATACCATAAGTTAGGGTCTTTGCTCAGTGTAATACCTAGGTAAGTAATCTGTGTTGTTTCCTTGAAAGGATAATTCCCAGAGTTGCGGGGTTTATGAATCCGCATAATCTCAGATTTCCCATAGTTAATTTTATAACCTGAAAAGGAACTAAATATATTAAATATCACAATAAGCTGGGGAATAGAAATAGTTGTGTTACTAAGGAAGAGTAATAGGTCATCTGCAAATAATGAAAGGACCAATCTATGCCCTCCAATCTGAATGCCCTGCATTACATTCCGCAAGTAAACTGCCAATGGTTCAATGGATAGATTGAATAAGAATGGGGATAAAGGGCAGCCTTGCCGGGTTCCACATCTAAGAACAATCCTATTAGTGGGTTGCCCATTCACTATTATTGAAGAATATGGTTCTCTATAGAGTTGTCTAATAAATTGTTGGAAGATACCCGTTATACCAAACTTCTCCAAGGAAGTGAAAAGATGGTCCCATATGATAGCATCAAATGCTTTTTCAGCATCAATTGTGAGAATAGCTTGGTCAGGCTTGGTATACTGTCTTTTCTTCTCCGCCTTATTCCAGTAATAGTCCAATACTAGCTGGACTTTCCGTAGATTCTTAACTGGGTTTCTGCCCATCATAAAACCGGTCTGGTCGGGGTGTATCATGGAACCTAGGGGAGATTTTAATCTATTGGCTAAGATGTATGTAAGAATTTTATAGTCCTGATTGAGGAGTGAGATTGGCCTATAAGAAGATGTAAGTTCTGGGTCCTTACCTTTCTTTAATATCAAGACTATATTGGATGCCGCAAATAAGGGAGATTGTGGGTTGTTGTCTACAAAGTATTTATTGAATAGTTTACCCAAGACAGGGGATATATGTTCCGATAGTATTTTGTAGAATTCGGCCGGCAAATCATCTGGCCCGGGGGCTTTTCCCAGTTTTAACTTTTTTATAGTACTACTTATTTCTTCCCCAGATATGGGTTCGTTAAGACACTGGAGATCTTCTAATTCAATTTGGGGTAAATTAACTCTTTGCCAAAACTGCTCCTTATTTACCGTGTTAACCTGTTTGGTTGCATAAAGCTGTTGAAAGGTTTGAAAAAAAGCTTCCCTTATTTCTACAGGATCGGTCACTCTATTGTTCCCAATTTTCAGTGCCGGAATAAAATTCTTTTGTTGCCTGATCTTGATAATTCTCGCAATATACTTAGCCGAAACACCCTGTACCCCTAAATAAAAAGCCTTCAATTTTTGTTCTTCTGCATTTGATTGTTGTTTTAAAAAGAAGTCGTATACTAATTTATTATTTTTATATTTAGTCCAAAGATCAATAGATGGGTTGTTAAGATATTTACGGTAACTATTTCTCAATGTGTTGGAAAGTTGCTCCTCTCTCTTAGCCCGAATCGCCTTAGTTCTTACCAGGTACGCTTTAATCTCGCCTCTGAAGACCGCCTTTGCTGTTTCCCAGAATATTTCTGGCCTATCTAAATAATTTACATTATCAGCCTGAAATAGATTCCATCTATTCTGCATCCATTTTCTAAAGCTAGCATTATTCACCAAATACTGCGGAAAAAATAACCTATTATTACCTGCTGAAGATCTATCAATCGAATTTATCTTCAATGAGATAATAGCGTGATCTGAGATCACAATGTCCTGAATTGCAGACCCAATTTTCATTTTTAGCATATGTTTCGCAATTAAAAAATAATCAATTCGAGAAAAGGAAGAATGTGCGCCTGACGCACACGTATATTCTCGTTGATCTGGATTTTGTGTCCGCCATATATCTTGCAGAGCCAATTTTTGACAAAATTTTTGTAAGATTACCGCTTCCCTAGCTTTTCTCGGAGTGAATCTGGGCTTTGATCTGTCCAAACTATGTGAGAAAGCCATATTAAAATCGCCAGCAACCACTATATTCTTCCCAATATGTAAAAACAACTTTAGACTAATATCTTCCCAAAAATCTCTGTCTATCACATTAGGTCCATTTACATTGCATAGGACAAAGACACAGTTATTAATTTCTATCTCAAGGATTTGAAATCTCCCGTTAATATCATTGAGGACTGAAATGATGTTGTAAGTCAACTGTTTATTTATTAGAATAGCCAAGCCTCTTTTGGTCTTATCATAGGGGGTGTACACCACCTCCCCCACCCACTTACTTTTAAGTTTCATGGCCTCTTTAGGCCGAAGATGGGTCTCCTGTATAAAAACTAGATCAGGTTTCTGTCTCCCAAGGTGTCTAATCAGCAATTTCCTTTTACTTGGAGAAGAGATCCCTCCAATGTTCCAAGAAAGAAAATTAAGAGTAACCATTTAAGATATTATTGAGGGGTGCAGAACAGAAAACTTAATAATATATAAAAAAAAAACAAAAAAAGACCCCCTATACAGACCCCCCCTCCCAGCTCAGCCCCGCCCCATGACCACTCCACTCCGCCACCGCTCTTTATCTCTTTCTTGCTCCAGCAGGAGAAAAAACAATACAAAAAAATAAACATCCAGAAATTCATCCTATTAATCTTATGTATGTTTAAACAGTATATTTCCCTGTCCTTTCATTTTTATACTATCCCTAGGCTCTGACAATATAGTTTAATCTGTTCAACTTTTGTAAAAGTATGTATTTCTCCATCCTTATCTATTACAATCTTTGCTGGATATACAAGTCTTGCTCTTAGATTGGCTCTAATTAGTTGAGAACAAAATGGGGCCATTTCCCTACGTTTATTTTGAGTCTCGTATGAGAAGTCTTGAAACAGTAGTAATTTACTGGACCCCACCATGATATTATTGTTTTTACGGTACAATCTAAGTATATGGAACTTGTCCTGAAAATTTAAAAATTTAATAATTACAACCCTAGGTTTAATAGGACCATCTGAGTTCCTTCTGGGTGCTCCTATTCTATGGGCTCTCTCTATGGGTAACCTTACGTTCTCAGCAGTACTCCCTACCAGCTTAGGAAGCTGACTAGATGCAAAGTTTATCAGGTCGTGATATTCTGCCGTTTCTGGTAGGCCAACAACCCTCAGGTTGTTGCGCCTAGACCTGTCTTCAAGTTCCTCAATTTTAGATTGTATAAGGTTAAGTTTACTATCATGTGAATTGATTGTCTGATCTTGAGCTACTGATCTATCTTCCATGTCCGACACTCTGGTTTCTAACTCATTCATCCGTGCTGTAAATTGTTTAATTTCATTTGTAGCTGCGGCCACTTCTTGTCTTAAGGACTCAAATTGTGGCATAATTAATTCTGAAATTTGCTGTAGTAGGGATGGATTATCTATACAGATTGGAGTTGTTTCGTTTTGTACGTGTATTTCTGTACTACTTTCATTAGGCTTAAGTTTTTTCTCCTTCGGTTTAGGCGGCATGTTAGGTGAGAGTGTTTTGGAATGTGAAATATATCTTTCCATATAGGTAGATAAATCTGTCAAATAGAGGGACCAATTTTCAAATTTAGATTTATAGTGCTAATATCTTATCAACTAAGATTTTTATTCCCTCTCTACTTTATGAGTGTATATCGTGGTGTCAACAACAAATATCGTGCAAGCGTGTCCCAAGAGAGGGAAATTAGAAGAGGAGAAAAAATAAACTCTTAAGATTCCCTTCCCCTTTTCTGCTGGTTAAAAGCAATACCAGCAGGAACACAATTGTGATATTTTGTGCAAAACTTAATTACATATATTCCAACCTCTTAATTAGTAATAAGAGTCAACAAAAACTATTTATCAATATAGACTTTCTTATTATAGTAAAAAAAAAAAAAATTTTTATGTGAAAACAAAAAAAGAAAAAACACAGCAAAGTGAGAGTGAAGAAAGAAAGGACTACAGGTAAGAGAAAAGAGGAGAAAGAAGGAAGAAAAAGGCAAAAGAAAAAAAAAATAAGAACAGTGTATCTGCCGCTTTTAAAAAACCTTGTTACACTTCCCAGTAATTATTCTGTATTTTGCCACAATATCAGAAAACAAACGTTTTTGGCACGCAGTCAGCTATATACTTCTGGAGAAGGAGAGAGAATAAGAAAAAAATAAAGGAGAGAGAAAAAAAACAGAGAAAGACCAGACCCTTTATATGCATAAAACTTAACCAGTAAACTATTTCTTGTCTGTATAGACAGATACACTTGAGGAAAAACCTTATATAGCCATAGCGAGAACTGCAGCAGAGTTGTTATGAGAAGAGCTACATAAGAGAGTGTAGCCACTCTTTTATGTTTATATTTAGGGTATACAAGCCCAAATGGACTCTGATAGGCTAGTTCTCTGTTACACTAAACACATCACAATCAGCTTATAAGGTTCTGATGTTTAGAGATCACTCTAATGCAGTCTTTATTTTGGAGTTTTAAAGTCACTGGATTGATTTAATGTCACAGGTCTTATTCTGATAATATATCCTCTCTGTAATCAGCTACAAATTATTTCCAAGGGAACTTTGCCTTCAGAGGACCGCACTTTCCTACCACCTCACCCCTTTTCACATCTCAAGGCAGTGGTCCTCTTGTTGTTACTTTAGAGGGTCCTGAAGAATGTCCCTTGATTTTAGGGTTTTATGCCAAAGAGGAATTTACAGATTTAGGCTACTAGCTTACTCATTTAACCATTTATCAGCTTTTAATGGCTTTGTTTGATCCATGCCCTCAGTCCTCAGCTCTTGCCCGCTTAAAGTCCAATTAACCAGCTATAATATAGGAAGCATTGGGGCGATCTTATGAGAGAGTTTTAACCTGTAGCCTTCTACCAACTAACAACACTCAGACTTCCCCTTTATCCCTGGCCAATCTTACAGTCCAACTCTAGATTCCAGGGGGACCTGGCTTGAGTGTCATTAAGGCTTGGGGGCACTTAGCACCACAAAAGGGGGGAATAGTCAGAAACAAACAAGCCTTGCCCGTAGTACCTGCTTCTTCCGGCACTCCGTCTGAATGTAAACACAATACCTTGTTGATACAAGCCGGTCTCCAGCAACCAGGTCCTATTTGATGCCGCCGGGACCTTTGTACTGCTATTCAGTGAAGGGGGGATCGACCAGGAGCGCTGTATGTTAAGGCCGCCGAACACAGACACCTCTGCGGCTACAGCCCTGTCCTCAGCCTACTCCTTCACCTTCGCTCCCCTGTCAGGACCAGTCGAATCAGCACCGGACCAGATGTTATCCTTAGGTTCCGGGTAAGTGGGGAACTTGTCGGGCTTAAGCACCTCCAGGGGTGCAACACAAATCTGTGAAATCAGATCTGCCGGTTCCGCTCCGCCGCCAAACACTGCCCCACTGGAGTGTCTCCAAACAGGTAGTCAGATCGGTTATTATCCTGCTTGTACTTGAAATTGAACGCCCCTTGGCGTCGCGACTCTGCACCCGAGTCAATCTGCCACCCGGCAGCCGGGCTCTGCTAGTAGATATCCGGGCCAGTGTGAGTCACCCGGCCAAGGAATAACGCAGGTAGGTTAGGTCTCTAGAGCTCAAAATTCCCTGAGCTCGGTGCTAGCGTCCCACGTTGCTGCTAGCTCCTCCCTTTCCGGCCGCCCGACTTCTATTATCAAATTAACTTTGGCCTAGATTTGGAGTTTGGCGGTAGATGGGCTGTTAACGCTACGCGGGCTTTTTTCTGGCCGCACCATAAAATTAACTCTGGTATCGAGAGTTCAAAAAAATGCTGCGTTAGGCTCCAAAAAAGGAGCGTAGAGCATTTTTACCGCAAATGCAACTCACGATACCAGAGTTGCTTACGGATGCGGCAAGCCTCAAAAACGTGCTTGTGCACGATTCTCCCATAGGAAACAATGGGGCAGTTTGAGCTGAAAAAAACCTAACACCTGCAAAAAAGCAGCGTTCAGCTCCTAACGCAGCCCCATTGTTTCCTATGGGGAAACACTTCCTACGTCTGCACCTAACACCCAAACATGTACCCCGAGTCTAAACACCCCTAACCTTACACTTATTAACCTCTAATCTGCCGCCCCCGCTATCGCTGACCCCTGCATTATATTATTAACCCCTAATCTTCCGCTCCGTAAACCGCCGCAACTTACATTATCCCTATGTACCCCTAATCTGCTGCCCCTAACACCGCCGACCCCTATATTATATTTATTAACCCCTAACCTGCCCCCCACAACGTCGCCGCCAGCTACTTACAATAATTAACCCCTAATCTGCCGAGCGGACCTGAGCGCTACTATAATAAAGTTATTAACCCCTAATCCGCCTCACTAACCCTATCATAAATAGTATTAACCCCTAATCTGCCCTCCCTAACATCGCCGACACCTAACTTCAATTATTAACCCCTAATCTGACGACCGGAGCTCATCGCTACTATAATAAATGGATTAACCCCTAAAGCTAAGTCTAACCCTAACACTAACACCCCCCTAACTTAAATATAATTTAAATCTAACAAAATTAATTAACTCTTATTAAATAAATTATTCCTATTTAAAGCTAAATACTTACCTGTAAAATACATCCTAATATAGCTACAATATAAATTATAATTATATTGTAGCTATTTTAGGATTAATATTTATTTTACAGGTAACTTTGTAATTATTTTAACCAGGTACAATAGCTATTAAATAGTTAAGAACTATTTAATAGTTACCTAGTTAAAATAATAACAAAATTACCTGTAAAATAAATCCTAACCTAAGTTATAATTAAACCTAACACTACCCTATCAATAAATTAATTAAATAAACTACCTATAATTACCTACAATTAACCTAACACTACACTATCAATAAATAAATTAAATACAATTGCTACAAATAACTACAATTACATAAACTAACTAAAGTACAAAAAATAAAAAAGAACTAAGTTACAAAAAATAAAAAAATATTTACAAACATAAGAAAAATATTACAACAATTTTAAACTAATTACACCTACTCTAAGCCCCCTAATAAAATAACAAAGACCCCCAAAATAAAAAAATGCCCTACCCTATTCTAAATTAATAGAGTTAAAAGCTCTTTTACCTTACCAGCCCTGAACAGGGCCCTTTGCGGGGCATGCCCCAAGAAAATCAGCTCTTTTGCCTGTAAAAAAAAACATACAATACCCCCCCCCCAACATTACAACCCACCACCCACATACCCCTAATCTAACCCAAACCCCCCTTAAATAAACCTAACACTAAGCCCCTGAAGATCTTCCTACCTTGTCTTCACCATCCAGGTATCACCGATCCGTCCTGGCATCCGGTGCTGAAGAGGTCCAGAAGAGGCTCCAAAGTCTTCCTCCTATCTGGCAAGAAGAGGACATCCGGACCGGCAAACATCTTCTCCAAGCGGCATCTTCGATCTTCTTCCATCCGGTGCGGAGCGGGTCCATCTTGAAGCAGCCGACGCGGATCCATCCTCTTCTTCCGGCGTCTCCCGACGAATGACGGTTCCTTTAAGGGACGTCATCCAAGATGGCGTCCCTCAAATTCCGATTGGCTGATAGGATTCTATCAGCCAATCGGAATTAAGGTAGGAATATTCTGATTGGCTGATGGAATCAGCCAATCAGAATCAAGTTCAATCCTATTGGCTGATCCAATCAGCCAATCAGATTGAGCTCGCATTCTATTGGCTGATCGGAACAGAAACGACTCTAAATACCGGAGTTAGAACCCCTAATCTGCCCTCCCTAACATCGCCGACACCTAACTTCAATTATTAACCCCTAATCTGACGACCGGAGCTCATCGCTACTATAATAAATGGATTAACCCCTAAAGCTAAGTCTAACCCTAACACTAACACCCCCCTAACTTAAATATAATTTAAATCTAACAAAATTAATTAACTCTTATTAAATAAATTATTCCTATTTAAAGCTAAATACTTACCTGTAAAATACATCCTAATATAGCTACAATATAAATTATAATTATATTGTAGCTATTTTAGGATTAATATTTATTTTACAGGTAACTTTGTAATTATTTTAACCAGGTACAATAGCTATTAAATAGTTAAGAACTATTTAATAGTTACCTAGTTAAAATAATAACAAAATTACCTGTAAAATAAATCCTAACCTAAGTTATAATTAAACCTAACACTACCCTATCAATAAATTAATTAAATAAACTACCTATAATTACCTACAATTAACCTAACACTACACTATCAATAAATAAATTAAATACAATTGCTACAAATAACTACAATTACATAAACTAACTAAAGTACAAAAAATAAAAAAGAACTAAGTTACAAAAAATAAAAAAATATTTACAAACATAAGAAAAATATTACAACAATTTTAAACTAATTACACCTACTCTAAGCCCCCTAATAAAATAACAAAGACCCCAAAAATAAAAAAATGCCCTACCCTATTCTAAATTAATAGAGTTAAAAGCTCTTTTACCTTACCAGCCCTGAACAGGGCCCTTTGCGGGGCATGCCCCAAGAAAATCAGCTCTTTTGCCTGTAAAAAAAAACATACAATACCCCCCCCCCAACATTACAACCCACCACCCACATACCCCTAATCTAACCCAAACCCCCCTTAAATAAACCTAACACTAAGCCCCTGAAGATCTTCCTACCTTGTCTTCACCATCCAGGTATCACCGATCCATCCTGGCATCCGGTGCTGAAGAGGTCCAGAAGAGGCTCCAAAGTCTTCCTCCTATCTGGCAAGAAGAGGACATCCGGACCGGCAAACATCTTCTCCAAGCGGCATCTTCGATCTTCTTCCATCCGGTGCGGAGCGGGTCCATCTTGAAGCAGCCGACGCGGATCCATCCTCTTCTTCCGGCGTCTCCCGACGAATGACGGTTCCTTTAAGGGACGTCATCCAAGATGGCGTCCCTCAAATTCCGATTGGCTGATAGGATTCTATCAGCCAATCGGAATTAAGGTAGGAATATTCTGATTGGCTGATGGAATCAGCCAATCAGAATCAAGTTCAATCCTATTGGCTGATCCAATCAGCCAATCAGATTGAGCTCGCATTCTATTGGCTGATCGGAACAGCCAATAGAATGCGAGCTCAATCTAATTGGCTGATTGGATCAGCCAATCGGATTGAACTTGATTCTGATTGGCTGATTCCATCAGCCAATCAGAATATTCCTACCTTAATTCCGATTGGCTGATAGAATCCTATCAGCCAATCGGAATTCAAGGGACGCCATCTTGGATGACGTCCCTTAAAGGAACCGTCATTCGTCGGGAGACGCCGGAAGAAGAGGATGGATCCGCGTCGGCTGCTTCAAGATGGACCCGCTCCGCACCGGATGGAAGAAGATCGAAGATGCTGCTTGGAGAAGATGTTTGCCGGTCCGGATGTCCTCTTCTTGCCGGATAGGAGGAAGACTTTGGAGCCTCTTCTGGACCTCTTCAGCACCGGATGCCAGGACGGATCGGTGATACCTGGATGGTGAAGACAAGGTAGGAAGATCTTCAGGGGCTTAGTGTTAGGTTTATTTAAGGGGGGTTTGGGTTAGATTAGGGGTATGTGGGTGGTGGGTTGTAATGTTGGGGGGGGGTATTGTATGTTTTTTTTTACAGGCAAAAGAGCTGATTTTCTTGGGGCATGCCCCGCAAAGGGCCCTGTTCAGGGCTGGTAAGGTAAAAGAGCTTTTAACTCTATTAATTTAGAATAGGGTAGGGCATTTTTTTATTTTGGGGGTCTTTGTTATTTTATTAGGGGGCTTAGAGTAGGTGTAATTAGTTTAAAATTGTTGTAATATTTTTCTTATGTTTGTAAATATTTTTTTATTTTTTGTAACTTAGTTCTTTTTTATTTTTTGTACTTTAGCTAGTTTATGTAATTGTAGTTATTTGTAGCAATTGTATTTAATTTATTTATTGATAGTGTAGTGTTAGGTTAATTGTAGGTAATTGTAGGTAGTTTATTTAATTAATTTATTGATAGGGTAGTGTTAGGTTTAATTATAACTTAGGTTAGGATTTATTTTACAGGTAATTCTGTTATTATTTTAACTAGGTAACTATTAAATAGTTCTTAACTATTTAATAGCTATTGTACCTGGTTAAAATAATTACAAAGTTGCCTGTAAAATAAATATTAATCCTAAAATAGCTACAATATAATTATAATTTATATTGTAGCTATATTAGGATGTATTTTACAGGTAAGTATTTAGCTTTAAATAGGAATAATTTATTTAATAAGAGTTAATTAATTTTGTTAGATTTAAATTATATTTAAGTTAGGGGGGTGTTAGTGTTAGGGTTAGACTTAGCTTTAGGGGTTAATCCATTTATTATAGTAGCGATGAGCTCCGGTCATCAGATTAGGGGTTAATAATTGAAGTTAGGTGTCGGCGATGTTAGGGAGGGCAGATTAGGGGTTAATACTATTTATGATAGGGTTAGTGAGGCGGATTAGGGGTTAATAACTTTATTATAGTAGCGCTCAGGTCCGCTCGGCAGATTAGGGGTTAATAAGTGTAGGCAGGTGTCGGCGACGTTGTGGGGGGCAGGTTTGGGGTTAATAAATATAATACAGGGGCAGGCGGTGTTAGGGGCAGCAGATTAGGGGTACATAAGTATAACGTAGGTGGCGGTCGGCAGATTAGGGGTTAAAAAAATGTATTCGAGTTGCGGCGATGTGGGGGGACCTCAGTTTAGGGGTACATAGGTAGTTTATGGGTGTTAGTGTACTTTAGGGTACAGTAGTTAAGAGCTTTATGAACCGGCGTTAGCCCAGAAAGCTCTTAACTCCTGCTATTTTTCGGTGGCTGGAGTTTTGTCGTTAGAGCTCTAACGCTCACTTCAGAAACGACTCTAAATACCGGAGTTAGAAAGATCCCATTGAAAAGATAGGATACGCAATTGACGTAAGGGGATCTGCGGTATGGAAAAGTCGCGGCTGAAAAATCAGCGTTAGACCCTTTAATCACTGACTCCAAATACCGGCGGTAGCCTAAAACCAGCGTTAGGAGCCTCTAACGCTGGTTTTCACGGCTAACGCCGAACTCTAAATCTAGGCCTTTGTTTGCCATGTTACTCTTCATTGAAAAGATACATAGGTAGATATCTGGTTCACTATATGGCAGGAAATAGTGCTGCCACCTAGTGTCCTTGCAAATCAATAACCTCCTGTAAAACTGCTGCCATATTGTACTATAGATGTGTGCATGCTCTAGAGCTTAACTGCCCTGCTTTTCAGCAAAAGATACCAAGATAACAAATAAAAAAAGTAAAATAAAATGTAATATTACCTGCTCTATCTAAATCATGACAGAAAATTCTCAGTTTCACATCCATTTAACTATGTTTTGAAATCCTTTGCTCTAACACATAGCAGCCTTTTGTGTTTGCACTTTTATGACCCTTTACACACATAGATAACAACTTGTAGCTTCTGAGCAGAACTTTACTTATGTGTTTACACCTTTGTAGGGGATAAATATAGTTATCAAGTGTCAGTAATGCATGAACTCAAGAATGTCATTTGTTTAATTAGAATAAAGATATGAGGGGGGGCTGATGGGGGCAACATATTCAAAAGCAAATCCCTAACTTTATTCTTTATAAACCTCCCTTCTTCTGCCCTTTACCTATGTTCTTACTCTTATAATACATAATAAAGGTGAGTTTCTAGAACTATTGTTAATGATACCTAAACAAAGGTTTTACAAAAAACAACTATTAGTTTCCATAATACATTTGCCAACAAGCTATATTAAAATAACGTTACGCAATCCAAATGATATGAGATACATAAAGTAGCAACATCTATATAAAACAACAGTTTTACAAATTAAAGGAAAACATATTAGTTTCCTACTTTGCTGTTTTAAAGAAATGCTAAATATTTCACTAGATAACAATCCATCATGGTAACTGTTTAGGTTTTTCGCAAATATGTAAATTAAATCTAATTATTTGAAAATTATGTGAGCAATTAACATCTAATTAGATTTTTTGCAGCAAATTAACATATCATTTGATGCTTAAGCATTTAATTGGAACTCTTGGGGATAGCAAAAGCAGGTTACAATAGAAGCGAAGAAAACCGCATGTAGTTCTCTATGGCTACTTAATATCGAGCTTGTAAAGTGTATTCATTATATGTGTCAGGAAAGTTTTATAATTCTTTCCTTCTGCTGTTACATCAAAATTTAGTTATATCTCTAATTATCTTGTGTTTGGAAAGAGACTGTGAACAAATAGGAGCCAATTTTGCCTTAAGATTAAAAACAACTTTAACAGCAATTGTCTATACAAGCCACTAGGAGGAAAACCTGTAAAAACAGATTAAAATATACATATCATACTGACAGACAATGAGCTCACTAGCAAACGCAGCACATGTAGCAATAGAGTTTTATTTATTAGCTTCATCTATATACAGTATAATGAAAAATACGTTTTCAAAGATATGTGAAGGACTAATTTAATTTTGGCTTAAACACATAGGCACGGGTTACAAGGGGAGAACAATAAATAATGCAAGGTGCACTATCCATATCTCGGCGGTACGCAAGAAAGAATAGCATACAATCTGGTATTACAAATGAATAGTAAAAAAAAAAAAAATCACCAGAGAATCCTAAAGGGACAGTCATTGTTTAAAAAGATAGATAATCCCTTTATTACCCATTCCCCAGTTTTGCATAACCAACACAGTTAAAATAATATACTTTTAACCTCTGTGATTATCTTGTATCTAAGCCTCTGCAAACTGCCCCTTTATTTCAGTTCTTTTGACAGACTTGCAGTTTAGCCAATCAGTGCCTGCTCCCAGATAACTTTACGTGCACGAGCACAGTGTTATCTATATGAAATACGTGAACTAACACCCTCTAGTGGTGAAAAACTGTTAAAATGCATTCTGAAAAGAGGTGGCCTTCAAGGTCTAAGAAATTAGCATATGAACCTCCTAGGTTAACTTTCAACTAAGCATACCAAAAGAACAAAGCAAAATTGGTGATAAAAGTAAATTGGAAAATTGTTTAAAATTACATGCCCTATCTGAATCATGAAAGTTTATTTTGGCCTAGACTGTCCCTTTAACATGGCTGATACATTTTAAGCGTGCCCTATACTTTCAATGAATAGCTCAGGGTATACTATCATCTATGATACTGCAAAAGTTATGTTTGCACTTGAGCACTGGAAACATTTCTAAAAAAAAAGCATTTCACTCATACACCTAGATTACAAGTTTTGCGCAATAGAAGGTAGTTAACGAATGCAACAAAAGTTGCGTTATTTCACCCTCCATAGTGCTGCCATTATGAGTTTTTGAAAAGCCGCCTTGTGTGTGTGATATGGTTGTGTTGAGCTCCATACCGCACAAAATACAAGCGCTGCTTTTTTTTTTTTTTTTAAGATTAGGGTTTGGGCATTTCTTAAAAGAACTGAATGCCCTTTTAGGGGCAAGAAATGGAGCTGAATGCCCTTTTAAGGGCAATGCCCATAAAAATGCCCTTTTCAGGGCAAAGTATAGATTAGGTTTTTTTTAGATAGTTTTTTACTTTGTGGGTTGGGGGGGTTTGTAATGTTAGAGGGTCTTTGTATTTTTGTTTAGAAAAAGAGCTGATTTCTTTAGGGCAATGCCCTACAAAAGGCCATTTTAAGGGCTATTGGTAGTTCATTATAGATTAGGTTTATTTTATTTTATTTTATTTTTTTTAAATGGGTATTAGAATAGGAATAATTGTTATTATTTTGGATAATTCATTTGTTATTTTGTGTAATGTTTTTTGTTTTTGTTTTGGTTTTTTTTTATTTTTAGAATAGCCATTTTTTATTTTAATGGGCAGCAAAAGAGCTGAATGCCCTTTTAAGGGCAATGCCCATACAAATGCCCTTTTCAGGGCAATGGGTAAATTAGGTTTAACTTTATTTTTATTTTGTGTGTTTGGGGGGTGGGGGTTGTATACTGTTAGGGGTGTATGTTTTTCTTTTGTAGGAAAAGAGCTGATTTCTTTAGGGCAATGCCCTCCAAAAGGCCCTTTTAAGGGCCATTGGTAGTTTATTATAGATTAGGGTTTTTTATTTTGTGGTGTTTTTTTTTTATATTTTTCAACGGTATTAGAATAGGAATAATATTTATTGTTTTGGATAATTTCGTTTGTTATTTTTTGTAATCATAGTTTTTTTTAATTTTTTTTAATTTTAGTGTTTTTTATTTTTGTAATGTTAGGTTTTAGTGTAAGGCAGCTTAGGTTTAATTTCACAGGTAAGTTTGTAGTTATTTTAACTAGGCAGTTAGTAAATAGTTAAGAACTATTTATTAACTAGTCTACCTAGTTAAAATAAATACAATCTTACCTGTGAAATAAAAATAAAACCTAAACTAGCTACAATATAACTATTAGTTATATTGTATCTAGCTTAGGTTTTATTTCACAGCTAAGTATGTATTTAGTTTTAAATAGGTATTATTTAGTTAATAATTGTAACTTTAATTTAGCTCTATTTTAATTATGTTAAAGTTAGGGGGTGTTAGGTTTAGGGTTAGGGTTACAGTTAGGGTTAGGTTTAGGGATAGGTTTAGGGGTTAATATAGTATAATTTAGGTTGTTGCGATGTGGGGGGCTGGCAGTTTAGGGGTTAATAAGTTTATTTAGTGGTAGTAATGTGGGAGGCCAGAGGTTTAGGGGTTAACAACTTTATTTAGTGGCGGCAATGTCGGGGAACGGTCGAATAGGGGTTAATATATTTATTATAGTGTGGACAATAGTGAAGTGTGGGGGAATAGGGGTTAATAACTTTAGTATAGTGGCGACGATGTCAGGGAGTGGCAGAATTGGGGTTAATAAATTTTATTAGTGGCAACAATGTCGGGAGCGGCAGATTAGTGGTTAATAACTTTAATATAGTATTTGCGATGCGGGAGGGCCTCAGGTTTAGGGGTTAATAGGTAGTTTATGGGTGTTTAGTGTACTTTGTAACACTTTAGTTATGAGTTTTATGTAACAGTTTTGTAAAACTCATAGCTACTTCTCACAGATGGCGGTATGGATTGTGTCGGTATAGGGTGTAGCGCAAGCTTTTTAGCCTCACCGCAAAACTTGTAATGGCAGCACTATGGGAATCCCATGAAAAAACATAATTTTTTTGAGTGCGGGACTGATGTTGCCTTACAGGCTAAAAGGCTTGCGGTAAAGCTATACCGACAAGACTCGTAATGGCTGTGTTGCTGTTTTAATGCTGACCATTTTTTCAGCCTTAAAACACGAACACACATCTCGTAATCTACTTGATAGTTATTTATATTAAATGTAATATATATATATATATATATATATATATATATACACACAGAGATCAGACTGATATACTACAGGAAAGTTCTACTCTGTGAAAAGCATTACTGGGCTAAAAAGCTGCACTCAGGTGGTAAATCACCATAGAACAGGCTAACAATGTTATTGAGCCAGTTGTTCGTTCCTGTGAGTGCACTTCTCTCTGTATGTATTTAGTCTCCCTATGGGAAAAAGGGGCAACCAGACGTGGACTCCTCGCTCAGTGTGCTTAAAGGGATATAGCTACACCTCACTGACGAGGCCCAATGAAGGCCGAAACGATCGTCTGGGGTTGTGTGTTCCTTGTTTAGAGAGGAATTGCCTGGTATTTCGGCGCTGGACTGACCGTAATAGGCGGGATCAGACTGATATACTACAGGAAAGTTCTACTCTGTGAAAAGCATTACAGGGCTAAAAAGCTGCACCCAGGTGGTAAATCGCCATAGAACAGGCTAACAATGTTATTGAGCCAGTTGTTCATTCCTGTGAGTACACTTCTCTCTGTATATATATATATATATATATATATATATATATATATATATAAACTGCAATCAAATGCACTCTCAGGCAATTTTGGATATCAAACACCTAAAATTGTATTTTTAATAAAAAAATAAATTTATAATAAAATTTGGCCTGTTTGATATCCAAAATTGCCTGAGAGTGCATTTCATTGCGGTTATATGGTATAACATAATTGCACCCAGGTAGCTGACACTTAGTGGGTGGATCTGCTATTTGGAAAACTCTTCTTTTTATATACCGTATCCCTTTAAATAACTGTTAAAAAAAAATTGTACCTATATATATATATATATTTATTTATTTATATTATATATATATATATTTAAATTTAAATATAGAACAATAAATGAGGGCTAGTACTAACAAACACCGCTCAAGCCCAACCACATACAATTCCAAAACATGCTCATTCAAATAAGCCAGTGTTAGCTGATAGTGATCATTGGAGCAATAGAGCAGATTAACAGCAGAAGAAACACAGCAAACAGACTTGACTTTGTAAACCAAATTCAATGAACAGCGTTAAAGATATGGACTCCCCAGTACTTGGCACTTACAGACATTCCATGAAACTTTGTGTGGCTTAGCTTACCAACCAGAAGACCAGCTACACACCGATCCATAGATTATGTTTCAGTGAGCCGTTTCTTTGTCCACATGCCTCTGAGGTCCGCTGGATAGCTTGGCTGATATGCTTCTACAATTCAAATTCACTGTTTGACAGCGTGTGTTGAAAACTGCTCACTGCTAGGAAGCTCCATGGACCAATAGCTTGTAAGGGCCATGAACGGTGTATCACCCACACCTGACCTCAGTGGGCCAATCGCAGACAGGAAAAGATCCCAACGGTGTTGTGCTCAGGCGGTGCCAGGTAGAAGGGAAAATAGCACAGTTCAAAGAAGAAAAATACCGGCACCCTCCAGAGCGGTTCAAACACTTCTTGTTTATTTGTCACATAAAAGAACAAAGGTTACAACAGTCAGAGCACGCCTGGTAGCCTTAATCATAGATGTGCCATATTGGAGTAGATATCTACTATTTAAAAACAAAACTGTGAACCTATTGGTTAATTGTAATGTACATGTGACCAATGTTTACTTTATCATGGTGAACAATAATCAACTTAACCCTATGTGTGCTTGCTAACACCAGTACCTACAGATTCTTAGTATATGAACCTTGTTTACGACAATGATTACTTCAAATAAATATATATGCATACAACACCTATATAGCATTTGGAGACAAATAGAACAATTAACAAATGGAGCTAATGTGATTAAGTCTAAAACTGACAATACTAATACAAATGTGCTATTGACCATTGTACTAAGCGAGTAAACTTATCACACATTAATAAAGGATGCAAGCGATAAAAAAATGTCAATACAAAAACCCCTCATTTCCTCTATTATGCACATGTAAAAATATGTACAATTGTTAGGGTTATAGTTCATAGCAGTGTATTAAGCACATAAATGTGAGTATATAAATATATATTCACTGGTGTCACTTATTCTTATATAGAAAGAAAGTGCTTGCAATTACCTCAATAAAGCTGTGTGGTGACTAAAACGTAACGATATAAGAGGGGGTGAGCAGTTGATGTTTTCTAATGATCTTACATACCTGTTCATAGTCTGTCGAGTATTGAGTGACAAATGAAACCGGTTGTATTTCCTTATCTGATGCATTTTTTATTGTTTTATCCTTATCTTATCAATATTCTCAACCTCCATTTTTGTTCTCTGTATAATCTCATTATTGTATCCTCGTACTTGTAATCTTTTTACCAGGTCCTGACTCTGTTTTTTTTACAATCTGTGGCATTAGAGCAGTTCTGCTTTGTTTGTATAAACTGCCCCTTGGCTATAGCATAAGGAACTCTCTAGGGGTGGCAACTTCTGCCATGTAACAAAGTGTTACCCGAAATAGGTTTTCTATAAATAGTAGTTATTACTGATTTATTGACCAGATCCGCTTGCAGTGTGACATCCAAATAATTAATCTTAAATTCATCAAATTCAAACGTGAATTGTAAACCCCAAGGGTTCATATTTAGGTATTCAACAAAACGCTCTGCCCTTTGTTTACCTCCAATCCATATAAAGATGAGATCATCAATAAATCGATGATAGATCTTAATATCCTTAATATCCTTGTGAAAAGGATTTCCTTCACCATAAATGAGATCGTAAAGAGATCCTCAGACAGATATGCAACAGTGAGAATTATAAGATACTCTCAGATAATCCTACCCATAGATTTCACAGGGAGCTGTCTTCCTTATTGGAGAAATAAATAAATAAAAATAACATCCCATTACATTATGCCACAACACATTTATAAAAGAGAAGATGATTTCATTAAAATGTAGATAAATAAAAATAAAAGCCAAAAAAACAACTACTGCCTAAATAAGTAAAACTGTATATACTAAAGGTGCAAAAAAAAAAAAAGAGATTGTAGGGAATGGTTATGATTGAAAAATAAAATCTGGAGGCACATGAGGACAGAATAATGGATATATATAATAATAATAATGGATATATAAATATGACAAAACAAACAAATGTGATAGTGCACAAAAAAAGATAAATGTGCCAGGGTAGGTAATCACAATGGTTATGAGCAACGAGTGAACTTCAGGGGGAAAAGGATAAACAGTCCTGTGGTTATAAAGTATTGAAAAGAGCAAAGAACGGTACTCACATTCTCTAGAGCTTCAAAATCAAGCTCTAGATATTACGGCACTGGAAAACTCCTAATAGGAGACAAAGGCAAAAATCGATATCTCAGCTGGTTAAAGCTTCACAAGTAATAGATCCGAAGTGGATAAAAGAATATATACGTAACACTTTATTAAAAACATTTCACAAGGCATACAAATGAGACTGTCCCAATCAAAGACCACTGCAAACAAAAGACTGTGATTACACAGTGCCTACTGAGTGTCGTTTTCGGTCCAGTAAAGAACAAGACTCTGCATCTTTAGGAGCATAGTGACATCACAAAAGAGGTGGTCTTGCCCACCGTGCTGCAGCTTAGTTTCAGGGTCTTGGCAATCTTCTTATAGCAACCTAAATAGCTGATATGCAATAAAATATACAATTTTAATAAAATACTATAATAGAATACATGGATCCATGTCTAAAGCATATATATATATATATATACTGTATATACACAATAACAATTTGTAAAATCACAATATAAAATCACAGTGTCACAATCCTCGATATTGCATATAAATAAAAACAGTTTTGAATAATTTTGGATAAACACACTGCTAAACATAAACTAAAGTAGGTGAAAAAGATGTGTAATAAGCAAAGTGTTGCTCCTAGTAGGTGAGCTGTCTTTTCCTGATAAAAAATGTTATAGTGAGGGTTCTGATAGTTAAAGTCAATTGTCCAAATCCGAATTTGTCCCAAATCCAAGTTTATCAATGCAAAGTTACTTGTGGGTGATTAGCAAACATTAGTGAAACAAATATGAGTAAAAAGGATGAGGTGACAAAAAATATCAAAAATGTAAAAAAAATGTGATATCACTAAAAAATGTGTTTAATGATGTTTAGTTTAGTGTGTTTAGTGATATCACTTTTTTTTGACATTTTTGATATTTTTTGTCACCTCATCTTTTTTACTCACATTTTTTTCACTAATGTTTGCTAATCGTCCACAAGTAACTTTGCATTGATAAACTTGGATTTGGGACAAATTCGGATTTGGACAATTGACTTTAACTATCAGAACCCTCACTATAACATTTTTTATCAGGAAAAGACAGCTCACCTACTAGGAGCAACACTTTGCTTATTACACATCTTTTTCACCTACTTTAGTTTATATTTAGCAGTGTGTTTATCCAAAATTATTCAAAAATGTTTTTATTTATATACAATATCGAGGATTGTGACACTGTGATTTTATATTGTGATTTTACAAATTGTTATTGTGTATATACAGTATATATATATATATATATATGCTTTAGACATGGATCCATGTATTCTATTATAATATTTTATTAAAATTGTATATTTTATTGCATATCAGCTATTTAGGTTACTATTTTACTTACCTTAGCCGTTTGCCGCTCCCCTCATATACTCATACAATTCTCTATTTTAAGGTTTACTAGGGAACCAATTGAGGAGAGCCTAAGGTACTTTATTTGTGCAGGGTGAACTCAGTAATATATCAATCTTCTTATAGCCTAGGTCATCTTTATGTAGAGCAAAAATATTTTTTTTCAGATCCTCAGAGAGTTCTTTGCCATGAGGTGCCATGTTGAACTTCTAGTGACCAGTATGAGAGTGTGAGAGGGATAACACCAAATTTAACACACCTGCTCCCCATTCTCACTTGAGACCTTGTAACACTAACGAGTCACATGACACCGGGGAGGGAAAAATTGCTAATTGGGCCCAATTTGGACATTTCCACTTAGGGGTGTACTCACTTTTGTTTCCAATGGTTTAGACATTAATGGCTGTGTATTGAGTTATTTTGAGGGGACAGCAAATTTACACTGTTATACAGGATGTACACTGGTAATTTATTCAGTGTTGTCACATGAAAAATATAATAAAATATTTACAAAAATGTGAGGGGTGTACTTACTTTTATGGGATACTGTATGTGGGACTTAGGAGGAGGGAAATCACTAAGTACATTAGTACGTGGGAGACACTGCATACCACATTGGGAGGGTGTTTATCAAACTCCATGTGCAGCTAGACCCTTATACAGCTGCCCCAGGAATAAAAACTGCTCTTTGAAATACGACTGTTTTAAGGCAAAGAGAGCTTACTGGGCAGCATGAAACTGCCAGACATTCACTGCCTTCTGTTGCTGCACTGCTTGATTTGCCCTCTTCCCCACTTGTGCCCCAGTGCGACTGCACCTGCTGCACTATTTCTGCCCCTGAGTACCACTACATAGCCAAGAGAAGCAACCAAATTTTACTCCAGTCCCAAGCCTGAACAACATTTACCTTACTGTTCTGTCTACTCTTAATAGCAAAGAAGGTCTGGTGGTTGGTGACCGCTAGCCTTCACAAACAGGGAATGCTTCTGCACAGTGCACCATGTGACAAAATGTCCCGTCTGGCCTGCAGCTCGCTAAGGGCATCACATGACATCTGTGTACAAATCTGCAGGTCCCACAGGTGTACTCAGCATGCCTGGCTCAATTAATAAACTTTTGGGGGGCAAGTCCCACTGTGGCCCCTCGCTCCCACATGTCATGGACTCATGATGTCACAGATAGTGCATGTATTTTACAGCACACCACTCACCACTGAAAACACTTGTGTGTGGTAATGGTGGGCGGGGCTAAGGTAACCGGCAGCTCACCGGACATTTGCCTGGTATGCCCTTTGGTCAGTCCGGCCCTGCTTCCTCTAACCTAAAGTATAAAACACAAAATCCTGACTCTGACATTTAAGACTCTTAATAATATATATATATATATATATATATATATATATATAGGCCTAGATTACGAGTAGAGCGCAACATTGCATTTGTGCACCATTCAGTAATGCCAACACACACCATTGTGCACTGGTATTGCAAGATAAGCGCAATGAGAAAGTGACTTTGCGTTCGCATTGCCTGGAAGCCTTGTGCTCAAGAGAGCGTGCTTCCATAGGCTCGAATTGGAGCCTCTTTCTCATGCCGTGAGAAAGGGCAAAGCACCTAGCATAGTACAGGAAGTAAGTCGTGCAGCGTTGGGCAGCAAATTAAAAATATATATGTATATGAATATATATATATATATATATATATATATACTGTATATATTTATGTGTTTATATGTGTATATACACATATTAACACATAAATATATATGTATATAAGCATATACATAAATATATTTACAATTAAAACACAGACCCTTTAGACCACAATGTAAAGGCACTTTTCAGTGCTGTTTTTTCTCTAACACCCCACATCCCCTCACTTTAGCTTCGTGCAGTTAAACAATGCTTTTATTTTTTTATTTAAAGAAATGTACTGTCCACTTTATTTGTTGGGTAATTGGGGCAATTTTTTTAATTAACCAGAGGTCTAAAGCTTGCGGGAGCATTAACCAGCCACTTTTCATGGCTGGTTATTTACGTGTGCCCGTAAACGGCCAAATTTTCCCCTTTACAGGTGCACGTTAAAATAGCACTCCACTTGTAATCTAGCCATTATATGAAAATATATATTTACAATAAAAAGAACCTTTTTTTTAATGTGAACAATATTGTAATATATATTATGCATAACTATCTTCAGGTTTAGTGTAGTTGGTCTAATCAAGTGTTTGGGTTAGGGTGCAAGTGATAAGTGTTAGTTTTTTTTTTTTTAACAGCGCTATCCATTGAAGTCTATGGGAAGAAGTTAAAGTAGTTGCTATATCTGAAGTCCTGAAGTTAGGGTGCATTGGGTTTTGCTCACGTGCTAACTTCTTCCTTTCAACTTGTAAACCGCACTCTAATCCGGTCATATTAAAAGTTTACTTTAAGTGCAGTTAGCACGTGACTGAAAAACTCTGATAGCGTGCCACTTGTAATCTAGCCCTTTATTGGTAAAATAGAAATAACCCGTAAAAAAAAAAAAAAAAAGGATATCAGTTTTTGATGAAAAAGGTCAGACCTGACAGTATCTATAAAGTGGGTCACAAGTGAAATCAGTTCAAACTTGAAAATCCATTTAAGAAGAAAGCAGAACAGAATCTGAGATTAGGTTAGAGGTGAACCACTGTTAACAGATAAATAATGAGTTTGGAATGGATAGATTGATAACAAAGACAGACACAAATAGACATATGGACATAGACACAGACAGATGCAGACAGGCACAGATAGTTGTATTTTGTAATCCTTTAGAAATACTTAACAATTATTTATTTTCCAAAATTCCAATTTACTTCAATTGTGGAAATTTAGTAAGAGTCATGAGGTTTTCTAAAAGATAAGAATATACCATATACTGTATATAGTCTATCAACCTATCTATCTATCTATCTATCTATCTATTTATCTATCTTTCTATCATCTGTCTATCTATCTATCTATCTATCTATCTATCTATCTATCATCTGTCCGTCTATCTATCAACCTATCTATCTATCTATCTATTTATCTATCTTTCTATCATCTGTCTATCTATCTATCTATCATCTGTCTGTCTGTCTGTCTGTCTATCTATCTATCTATCTATCTATCTATCTATCTATCAAAAACATACTTATACATTGTAACTAATCTAGGTTGAAAGAAAGTAAGCCCAACTTTCCACCTCTCTGTGGATTATTAGGACAATCACTATTTGTACAGGTTCCAAATACAGTTTGTTTGCATTTTGTTAACAGTACTCTAATAAATAAACAGACAAAATGTCTATTAATGCTAGGCTAGACTCAGCCTTAAACCATTATCATATCTCTCCAAGTAGCTTCCTGAGAATAATTTCATTTTGATTTTTACTAAAGCCATAACCCAGTAAATAAAAAATACAAGCAAAAAGAAAGATGGGCTAATAAAGGTCACAACTATTAAACAATGTTAAATTTATATACACAAATTAAATACCCACATACAATTAAAACATTCCAGACTGAAATTCAAACCCAGCCACAAATTGTCACTGAGGATGAAACCACTCCCAGGATCAACCTCATGAGGGGTATAAGTCATATATAATTTAATTAAAACACACATCTAGATTCACCCAGAGCAAGAATAGCAAGGACATGACATTTCTATATATTTGAAGTATGGTATGTACATCTTATTTATATCAACCCAAATTATTAATACAGTATTACAAGAAAATCTGTTTTTTATAAGTAAGAAATAAGAAATATTTAGTTTTCTCAACTCTTCATAAAGGTAAAACATAAAGGGCTTGGAATAAATAGCTAATTTATTCAATGTTAATGATAAATGCAGTTTTTTCTACTTAACCTTTGCATAATTGTATACTTAGCAATTTTAAAACATTCAAACAAGTAATTGCAAATATAAATACAAATTTTGGCAATGGTATTTCAGTAAATTTGCAAAGGTATAAAAATACTCAGAAAGGGCTAGATTACAAGTGGAGTGCAAACAAAATAATCCTGCTGTGCATTAACATTGCACAAGAGCAATCAACAGCACTTCTATTTATGCACTTTTATTAAGTCCAAACTTATTTTTTATTGCACAAGGGATAGCCTACGGATTACTAACATCTAACTCTGCGCTAGGTCCCTTATATAATAAACTGGAGGCAAGTAGTAAAATGAATGTATGATATCACTCGAGCGCTAAGCTGTGGGTGTACAAATAATGCAGTTTTTTATGTAATTCTGTGCTAGACTATTAGTAATAATGTTTCACTTCAGGTATTAAAAAGATCCTAATTTGACAGTGGTATGAGCCCAAAGCTTAACTCACCACTTGTGAGTTGACTGCACTATTCATTAAAATTATAGGGCACGCTAAAAAAGGTTTGGCTGAGAGAAGATGCTTTGGTTAAAAGATTTAACCATCCAATTCTTATTCCAGAATGTGTGTATTTCTTTGTTTGAGGTCTTGCAAAAGATAACGCTAGCCCAAAATGTTTAATTATACACAGTGAGTATTAAAAACCAACGTGTTTATATTTTTATTATTTATCTAAAAATTGCATTTTGTTCACTTATCAGAGAGTCTGGACTGCATTTTGAAAAAGTCATAACCCTGACCCTCCTACATGCTGCACAGTGATTGCTTTATATGTATAGGTGCTTATTTACATCATTTTAAAACCCCATGAAATCTATGCATATCACTTTGGATGGTCCCTCTATGAGATTGGAATATAAAAGCTATAAATAGTCTAAAGATGCACTCAACTGTTTTCTTCAAATATTAATGAAAATTTGTAATATTAGCTGCCGATGGTTTGGAAAGAAAAACTAATATATATATATATATATATATATATATATATATATATATATATATATATATATATATATTTATATATATATATATATATATATATATATATATAGACAAAAGTAGAAGCATAGAGACAAGACCTGGTGTTGATCCCTGTAGTCCCACGCCACAAAAGCCAGCACACGAGACTTTTGTGGCGTGGGACTACAGGGATCAACACCAGGTCTTGTCTCTATGCTTCTACTTTTGTCTACATTTATCTTGGCCGTGCATTCGAGTGGTTGTTACATTGGTGAGTGCTGATCTTTCTTGTAAATATATATATATATATATATATGATACAAAAAGCGGAAAGTACAGGGCGCTAAAAACTATGAGACTGGAAAAGAGAAACTAGGTTGCTATTGTTCCCTAAATAATAACCAGAACCCTAAGCTTCTATCCCTTTAAGGAGAATGAGCACTGGAGTGAAACTCCAGTTAACACTCCCCCAATTGAAAATGGAAAGAAAGAGGACGAAAAGGGAAATGAATAGCGCTGGTTCTGTTATTCCAATTAGATAAGTGCAATGTTTATAATAATAATGGTAAATTTATGAATAAGAATATACTCTCAAAAATAAACACATGATAAAATAATTAGTATTTATAGAGTTTAATGGACCCATAGGATAACATATTCTATCTCATATGTATTATATTATATATAATTGCAATCCTGTGACTATAGCTGAAATTCTCACTTACAGGATAGAACCTCAATCCTATGAGGTAATATTTGGGCACTGCAAAAGTGTACTCTTATGTCTACAGCACCAATTAATTTATACTCTTGCTTGTGTGTACTGTACAAATGCTCTATCACCTAGTGTTTTGCTCTCAGAAAGTTCTCTTATGTGAACTCCTATATCATACCACTGTCCATTACAATTGGTTGTTAGCTCAAAAAGCCTTTCACTTTGGATCATTTTGGAGTCCTTGACTTTACTCTGCATCTAGGCTCTAATCCCCAGAAACCAGTCCTTTGTGCATGACAGCAGGCTTTAGTATATAAGGGAGAATAGTTTAGCAATGAGTGGGATTAAACCAATACTACTCAACTTTGTACATAAACAGGTTTGGATTTGAAGTCATATCGTTCTTAGGAAAGCTAATTTATCAGTAACTTGTTCATCCATGCTCCAGATAGGATTTCTTCAAATCTTGAGGGTAGATTTACTAAGAGCCTCACCATTCTCACTATTTAATATGTTTTTCTATGAACCTCATCCACCACTCTGTAGCAAATGGGCTCTAGAATAACATAGGAGAAAAAGAAGGAAGAGGCTGTTAATAAATATTCTCTCTTGTTTGTTTGTGTACTCCTGAAGCAAGGTTAGGAAAGCACTAAGTGAAAGCTTACTACATTATAAATTAAATAAAATATACTGTTCTAAAATGTAATGATTCTATGGGGCCGATTTACCATGCTGCGAATGCAGCAGTTTCCGTGCAAGCCTTTAGGCTCGCCGAAAAAAAAAGTTAAGATGCAGTGGTCGTAAGGCCACTGCTTCTTAATATTATCAGGATGATTGACACCCCCTGCTAGTGGCCGATTGGCCGCGAATGTGCAGAGGTGGCATTGCACAAGCATTTCACATGAAATGCTTGTGCAATGATAAATGCTGACTGCGTATGCTGTCAGCATTTATCGATGTGGGGTGGACATGATCCGCTACAGTGGATCATGTCTTCCCGCACATTGGTAAATCAGCCCCTATATCTTAATATCCCTGTTATGTTTGACAATTTTTGGAAACTTTTCCAATAGGTACAACAAAACAGGTCATAGATGTTTTAAACAGGTCATAGTGACATCTAGTTGGGCTAGGGTTACAATATTAATCAGAACTAATTTTCGTCATGAAGTTGTGTGGCAAATGCTTGTCCAAGAAGGCTCTAAGTGGCTTAGCAGTGGTAGAAATATACAAAGGCCCAATACTCAGATCATTAGTTAGGTCTCATCTTGAGTATTGTGTGCAGTTCTGGAAGCCATATCTTCAGAAGGATATAAACAAACTTGAATCTGTGCAAAGGAGGGCTACCAAAATGGTACATGGTCTAAAAAATAAAGCGTACCAGGGGAGGCTCAATTACCTAAATATGTATAGCTTAGTGGAGAGAAGGGACAGAGGTGAAATGATAGCAACTTTCAAGTATATTAAAGAGTTATTAGTAAAACTGAGGCTGTGAGTATTTTACATAAAAAGGAAAATTCAAGAAAAAGGGGTCATGATCTCAAGCTGAAGGTTAGTATATTCAGGAGTAATTTCGGAAAGCACTTCTTTGCAGAAAGGGTGATTGATTCATGGAATAAACTTCCACAAGAGGTGGTAATGACAAACACTGTGGGGGACTTTAAGAATGCCTGGGACGAGCATAAGGCTATCCTACGAACTAGATAAGTTTATAAGTAAACGAGAGCCATGGCGTGCGGCTGCATTAGACTGGAACTGGAACCACAGCAATGAAAGCTATCCAATCCAGAGGCTCAAAGAATGGAATGCTGTAGCTGCGGGGTGATCAACCCAATAACAATGTAACTGTACAAGAAAATGCAGGCACTACTAGTGTGTGATAAAGTAAAAACAGTCCTTTATTGTGCTTCCTTAAAAAACCCCATAAATCCATACCCGTGGTAGACACACAGACAAGAGGGACATACAGCCTGAGGACAAGTGGCGCCTAATTATAGGCTAACACAGATGAGACTAGGTATCCCTCATATTGGGATTTGTTAACCCCTTCCTCACAGTACAATTAACAAATAAAAGCAATAACAGTAAAAGAGAAAAATAGAAAAACATACATTTTCAATGGGTTAATTGAAAGTAGAATCACAAACCAAATGTAAACATGATCTTATAATCAGGATTATTACAAATATAAAGGAATATATAAGTAATACAAAAGAATGGATGTCAGATAAAATTACTTAGTACACAAAACCTTATATATTCACACATAAAAACCTCTGCACATGCTTTTAAATCGATAGAGTGAAAAAGTGTATATGGATGGATTAAAGATAATGGATACAGAGTTAGCTGTCAATAAAATAGTTTATATCACACTCCTTATTCATACCTACTGGGACTCTTGAGTATAGTTTTAGTATCTAATATAGTTCCTTTTTGTCTAGAATTTTTTGTTTGCTTCCTCCTCTAAGAGGAATGGTAGCTATGTCTACAATTTGTATCGACATATCTGCTATGTGTGTAAAATGAAAGTTATTGAAATGATTGGCTACCACTGAGCCTTTGTAGTAGTTTTTGACATCTCTGACATGCTCATTAAACCTAGTCCTGACTTCACGTGAGGTCTTACCAACATACTGACTTTGACATAAATTGCATGTAAGTAAGTAGACTACGAATGTGGTTTTGCAGTTAGCATAAAAATCAATGTGATATTCAGTATTATTATAGTTGGATACAAAAGTTTCCCCTATCTTAATGCTAGTGCAGGTATTACAATTCCTACTGCTACATTTAAAATTTCCCTTTTTGTTTAGCCAGTTAGATGTACTTGAAATGTTTTTGTTTTTCACCAAGCTTGAAGAAAATGATCTAGCTAGTATTTTCGGTTTCCTGGAAACAAACCTACATTGATTTATCAGGGGTTTCAGTATTTGATCCCCTGATAGTATGTGTAAATGTTTTTTAAGAACTTTTTTTTTTAATCAAAATTTTTATTGAGACATGTATAAATACATTAAATCAAGACCACATAACAAGTATGGTAAACCCAAACAAAATACATATAACGTTGTAAAATGTATGTGAGGGGTATGTTCAGATCTGTACAGAATCAAAATCCCACGTCAATCCAATTTCACGAGGTTAAGATAGTGGTCTATAGGATAAGTCTAGGGAGTCTCTTTTTTAATGGGGGTATAGTGTATGCAACAGTAATGAATAGTTATATCTGTCATTTATATAAGGATAAAAAGCATTGGTGATAGACCCAAAAAGTTAACAGGTGAGTATAGGCGTTATATGATCCAGGAAGGAGGAAGAAAAAAAAAATTATATGGGGGGGGGGGAAGAGGGGGAAGAGGATGTAGGGAAAAGCAAAGTTTGGTAAAGTAGAAGGTGATAGTAATAGTGGAGAAATCTAAATGGGTGGGTTAGTAGTAGGGGTTATTTCCCATCTCGGGAATTCAGAAAGCCAAGGGGACCATATCTCGTAGAAGGAGTCAACTCTATCTAAGACCTTGTATGAGTATTATTCCATTTGTCCAATATACTGAATGATGGATAATACTTGAGAGAAGGGTGGTGGTTTCTCCTTCTTCCAACCTCTTGCAATGGACAACTTTGTGGCCATGAGGATGTAGATTGTGAGAGCTTCTTTCGAAGCTGGACATCTGCATGTGTAGTAAGGATACCTCTGGGATAAACCGTGGGGTAATTCCGAGAGAGTGTAGGAGGTCATAGACTTCCTCCCAGAGTGGTTGAATGATTGGGCAGGACCACCAAATGTGTAGTGTCGTGAATGTAAGTCCGCATTTCCTCCAGCACTCAGGTGAGTGTGTTTTGTAGATCTTGTGTAATGTGAACGGAACTAGGTGCCAACGGACCAAGATTTTGTAGTGTAGTTCCCATAAAGTGGTACAGTGTAATAATTTTTTGGTTACCATGACCCGAGAGTGCCAAATGTTGATGTCAGCGGTAAAACCCAGCTCTCTCTCCCAAGCGGAGTGCTGTGGAATTTTATGTGGGGTATGTGAATTAATAAGGAGGTTATAGTGGAGGGAGAGAGAGTGTGTGATGTTGCAGGCTTGTTTCCATATATTTTCCCAGGGCGACAGTGGCCTAAGTGATTTTTTGGGATAGCCCCAGGTGCGTAATCGTGTGCTCAAATGATATGTCTCAAAACTGAGAATTCGGAAAGCCATGTGTCATTATCATAAAAATCCGTCACTAGTAATATCTGTCGATTATGCCATGTTTCAGGGTGGGAGTCAGGTAGACAGAATAGTGCGCCAGAGATAGTGAGTGCAGGTGACGGGTGAGGGGATATAATTGGATTGTGTCTTATTTGTTCCCAGAACTGGAGAGCGTGTTTGAATATTGGATGTATACTAAACAGGGATTGTCTATGATGGGTGGGGACCCAAAGGAGGTCTGAAAGGGTAATATCAGGAGGTAATAGTGAGGATTCTATCATGAGCCATCCCGTGTGTCGTTCTATGTTGTTCCATCCCAATAAGTGTGAGAGTCTGGAAGCATTGTAATAGGAAATGAGATTCGGTAAGGCCAAACCGCCCTGTGCAATTGGCCTCTCAAGAGTTCGCCCCGATGTTCTGGGTCTCTTATCTTTGCAGACATAGTTGGTAACCAGACTCTGTAATCTATTTAGGATGGGCCTTGGGATATTGTACGGAATGGATCGAAATAGATATGATATCTTGGGAAGAAAGGACATCTTGATCGCAGTAATGCGTCCAGTCCAGAAGATTTCTTGGAATTCCCAGGTTTCAAGCAATTTCCTAAACTCTAAGAGTCTATCTGTGTAGTTTTGTGCTACCATGGTAGCTGGGTCTGGGCTAAGGGATATTCCTAGAATTTTGAGGGAAGATGTGTTCCAGTGAAACTGATACTTTCTCTGTTAGAGGGTAAGGTTGTTGGGTGGTATGTGTATGGGGAGGGCCTCTGTCTTTGAAATATTAAGTTTATAGAAGCTCATTTTGCAAAATTTATCAAGGATCATGAAGATTGAAGGTAAGGACTCTTTGGGCGAAGTTAAAAAAAAGGGTAATATCATCTGCATATAAGGAAATTGTATGTGTGTGAATCCCTATGGAAAGGCCTTTAGTTTGTGGGTCATTTCGGATACTTTGGACCAAGGGTTCAATAGCCAAGGCAAACAAGAGAGGCGACAGTGGACATCCCTGTCTGGTGCCATTGGATATGGAAAACGAAGGAGACTGGAATCCGACTCCCCGTACTCTGGCTGAGGGTCATGTATAGAGGGCTTGAACAGCTAAAATGAAAGTGTCGGGAATTCAGAAAGCTCTCATGGTTTCCCACAGGTACTCCCATCTGACCCTGTCAAACGCCTTTTCAGCATCTAGCGACAGGGCCAGAAGGGGGATCCCTCTCCGAGACGCCATGAATGGACATAATTCGGGACTGGGCAGTGCGATGCTTGAGTTTCAATGCTAATAGGGTGGAGGCTTTATTACTGTGGTGGTAGTAAATTTTCTTGAATTTCTCTAACATATTATGTACTCTATTAATTTCTAAAGTTTGGATTTGTTTAGTAATTTCTACAATTTCATCATTTATTGAGGTGGAGTACGAGAGGTTAAGTTTGGCTTTTAATTCTCTTAATTGAATAACTAGGGTTGACAGAGTTGTTCCGCCCCTCGAGCGTGCCACTGATTCAATCTGCATGAGGTGCCCTCTCATGACAGCCTTGAGTGTGGCCCACAAATTATGTGTTGTGGTTTGATTGTCATCATTTAACCTAATAAAGTCAACAATCTTAGTTTGAAGTTCTGCCTTCAGAGCAGGGTCTGTAATGGTCCAGTCTTGTAAGCGCCATGAGGGAGGTGAGGTAGCTGTGAAGTGAGGGCCTAGTCGTAAATGTAAAGCGTAATGATTAGACATGTGCGGTTCGTTTCGGATTTATTCGGAAATTCGGAAAATTCGGTAAATTCGTAGATTCGGATCGATTGGGATTTCCGAATTAAAATACTTCCGAATCTACCGAATGAATCCGAAATAGCTGCCGTATCTCCGAATAAATCCGAATTAGCTCGGTAAAATTCGGCATTTCCCCATAAGAAACAATGGGAGTTTCGGCTGAAAAAAAAACTAACACCGCAGCTCGATTGTTTCCTATGGGGAAACACTAAGTCTGCACCTAACACCCTAACATGTACCCCGAGTCTCTAAACACCCCTAATCTGACACTTATTAACCCCTAATCTGCCGCCCCCGCTATCGCTGACACCTACAATATTTTATTAACCCCTAATCTGCCGACCGAATATCGCCGCCACCTACATTATAACTATTAACCCCTAATCTGCCCCCCCAACGTCGCCGCAATCTAACTACAAGTATTAACCCCTAATCTGCCGACCCGATATCGCCGCCGCCTACATTATAGCTATTAACCCCTAATCTGCTGTCCCTAACACCGCCGACCCCTACATTATAGTTATTAACCCCTAATCTGCCCCCCAACGTCGCCGCAATCTAACTACAAGTATTAACCCCTAATCTGCCGACCCGATATCGCCGCCCCCTACATTATAGCTATTAACCCCTAATCTGCTGTCCCTAACACCGCCGACCCCTACATTATAGTTATTAACCCCTAATCTGCCCCCCCCAACGTCGCCGCAATCTAACTACAAGTATTAACCCCTAATCTGCCGACCCGATATCGCAGCCGCCTACATTATAGCTATAAACCCCTAATCTGCTGTCCCTAACACCGCCGACCTCTACATTATAGTTATTAACCCCTAATCTGCCCCCCCAACGTCGCCGCAGTCTAACTACAAGTATTAACCCCTAATCTGCCGACCGCAAATCGCCGCCACTATAATAAACGTATTAACCCCTAAACCGCCGCACTCCCGCCTCGCAAAGACTATAATACATTTTATTAACTCCTAATCTGCCCTCCCTAACATCGCCGCCACCTACCTACAATTATTAACCCCTAATCCCCTGCCCACAACATCGCCGCTACTATAATAAGGTTATTAACCCCTAAACCTAAGTCTAACCCTAACACTAACACCCCCTAACTTAAATATAATTTAAATAAAACGAAATAAATTTACTATAGTTAAATAAATGAATCCTATTTAAAACTAAATACTTACCTGTAAAATAAACCCTAAGATAGCTGCAATATAACTAATAGTTACATTGTAGCTATTTTAGCATTTATATTTATTTTACAGGCAACTTTATTTTAACTAGGTACAATAGCTATTAAATAGTTATTGACTAATTAATAGCTACCTAGTTAAAATAATTACAAAATTACCTGTAAAATAAATCCTAACCTAAGTTACAATTAAACCTAACACTACACTATCATTAAATAAATTAACTACAAGTACCTACAATTAAATACAATTAAATAAACTAAACTAAAGTACAAAAAAACCCCCACTAAATTACAAAAAATAAAAAAATATTACAAGAATTTTAAACTAATTACACCTAATCTAAGCCCCCTAATAAAATAACAAAGCCCCCCAAAATAAAAAAATGCCCTACCCTATACTAAATTACAAAAGTTAACAGCTCTATTACCTTACCAGCCCTTAAAAGGGCCTTTTGCGGGGCATGCCCCAAAGAAAACAGCTCTTTTGCCTGTAAAAAAAAACACAATACCCCCCCCCACATTACAACCCACCACCCACATACCCCTACTCTAACCCAAACCCCCCTTAAATAAACCTAACACTACCCCCGTGAAGATCTCCCTACCTTGAGTTGTGTTCACCCAGCCGGGCCGAAGTCTTCATCCGATGGGGCAGAAGAGGACATCCAGACCGGCAGAAGTCTTCATCCAAGCGGGGCAAGAAGATGTCTTCCATCCATCAGAAAAGTACCAAAAAACAAACACTAAATTACCAAAAATAATAAAATATTACAATAATTTTAAACTAATTACACCTAATCTAAGCCCCCTGCTAGCTATTAATATAGCTACAATATAACTAATAGTTACATTGTAGCTATTTTAGGATTTATATTTATTTTACAGGCAACTTTGTATTTATTTTAACTAGGTACAATAGTTATTAAATAGTTAATAACTATTTAATAACTACCTAGCTAAAATAAATACAAATTTACCTGTAAAATAAATCATAACCTAAGTTACAATTACACCTAACACTACACTATCATTAAATTAATTAAATAAATGAATCCTATTTAAAACTAAATACTTACCTGTAAAATAAACCCTAATATAGCTACAATATAACTAATAGTTACATTGTAGCTATTTTAGGATTTATATTTATTTTACAGGCAACTTTGTATTTATTTTAACTAGGTACAATAGCTATTAAATAGATATGTACTGTTTAATAGCTACCTAGTTAAAATAATTACAAAATTACCTGTAAAATAAATCCTAACCTAAGTTACAATTAAACCTAACACTACACTATCATGAAATACATTAAATAAATTAACTACAAGTACCTACAATTAAATACAATTAAATAAACTAAACTAAAGTACAAAAAAACAAACACTAAATTACAAAAAATAAAAAAAATTACAAGAATTTTAAACTAATTACACCTAATCTAAGCCCCCTAATAAAATAACAAAGCCCCCCAAAATAAAAAAATGCCCTACCCTATACTAAATTACAAAAGTTAACAGCTCTATTACCTTACCAGCCCTTAAAAGGGCCTTTTGCGGGGGCATGCCCCAAAGAAAACAGCTCTTTTACCTGTAAAAAAAAAACACAATACCCCCCCCACATTACAACCCACCACCCACATACCCCTATTCTAACCCAAACCCCCCTTAAATAAACCTAACACTACCCCCCTGAAGATCTCCCTACCGTGTCTTCACCCAGCGGGCCGAAGTATTCATCCGATGGGGCAGAAGAGGACATCCAGACCGGCAGAAGTCTTCATCCAAGCGGGGCAAGAAGAGGTCTTCCATCCATCAGAAGTCTTGATCCAGGCGGCATCTTCTCTGTTCATCCACCCGGAGCGGAGCGGCAGCATCCTAAAGAGACATCCGACGCAGAGCATCCTCTTCTTTCTTGATCCGACGACTCAATGACTGTACCTTTAAGTGACGTCATCCAAGATGGCGTCCCTTGAATTCCGATTGGCTGATAGGATTCTATCAGCCAATCGGAATTAAGGTAGGAATATTCTGAATCAGATTCAAGTTCAATCCGATTGGCTGATCCAATCAGCCAATCAGATTGACCTCACATTCTATTGGCTTTTCCGATCAGCCAATAGAATGCGAGGTCAATCTGATTGGCTGATTGGATCAGCCAATCGGATTGAACTTGAATCTGATTGGCTGATTCCATCAGCCAATCAGAATATTCCTACCTTAATTCCGATTGGCTGATAGAATCCTATCAGCCAATCGGAATTCAAGGGACGCCATCTTGGATGACGTCACTTAAAGGTACAGTCATTGAGTCGTCGGATCAAGAAAGAAGAGGATGCTCTGCGTCGGATGTCTCTTCAGGATGCTGCTGCTCCGCTCCGGGTAGATGAACAGAGAAGATGCCGCCTGGATCAAGACTTCTGATGGATGGAAGACCTCTTCTTGCCCCGCTTGGATGAAGACTTCTGCCGGTCTGGATGTCCTCTTCTGCCCCATCGGATGAAGACTTCGGCCCGCTGGGTGAAGACACGGTAGGGAGATCTTCAGGGGGGTAGTGTTAGGTTTATTTAAGGGGGGTTTGGGTTAGAGTAGGGGTATGTGGGTGGTGGGTTGTAATGTGGGGGGGGGTATTGTGTTTTTTTTTACAGGCAAAAGAGCTGTTTTCTTTGGGGCATGCCTCCGCAAAAGGCCCTTTTAAGGGCTGGTAAGGTAATAGAGCTGTTAACTTTTGTAATTTAGTATAGGGTAGGGCATTTTTTTTATTTTGGGGGGCTTTGTTATTTTATTAGGGGGCTTAGATTAGGTGTAATTAGTTTAAAATTCTTGTAATATTTTTTTATTTTTTGTAATTTAGTGTTTGTTTTTTTGTACTTTAGTTTAGTTTATTTCATTGTATTTAATTGTAGGTACTTGTAGTTAATTTATTTAATTTATTTCATGATAGTGTAGTGTTAGGTTTAATTGTAGCTTAGGTTAGGATTCATTTTACAGGTAATTTGGTAATTATTTTAACTAGGTAGCTATTAAACAGTAAATATCTATTTAATAGCTATTTTACCTAGTTAAAATAAATACAAAGTTGCCTGTAAAATAAATATAAATGCTAAAATAGCTACAATGTAACTATTAGTTATATTGTAGCTATATTAGGGTTTATTTTACAGGTAAGTATTTAGTTTTAAATAGGATTCATTTATTTAATTAATGTAATGATAGTGTAGTGTTAGGTGTAATTGTAACTTAGGTTAGGATTTATTTTACAGGTAAATTTATATTTATTTTAGCTAGGTAGTTATTAAATAGTTATTAAATATTTAATAACTATTGTACCTAGTTAAAATAAATACAAAGTTGCCTGTAAAATAAATATAAATCCTAAAATAGCTACAATGTAACTATTAGTTATATTGTAGCTATATTAATAGCTAGTAGGGGGCTTAGATTAGGTGTAATTAGTTTAAAATTATTGTAATATTTTATTATTTTTTGTAATTTAGTGTTTGTTTGTTTTTTGGTACTTTTCTGATGGATGGAAGACCTCTTCTTGCCCCGCTTGGATGAAGTCTTCTGCCGGTCTGGATGTCCTCTTCTGCCCCATCGGATGAAGACTTCGGCCCGGCTGGGTGAACACGACTCAAGGTAGGGAGATCTTCAGGGGGGTAGTGTTAGGTTTATTTAAGGGGGGTTTGGGTTAGAGTAGGGGTATGTGGGTGGTGGGTTGTAATGTGGGGGGGGTATTGTGTTTTTTTTTTACAGGCAAAAGAGCTGTTTTCTTTGGGGCATGCCCCCGCAAAAGGCCCTTTTAAGGGCTGGTAAGGTAATAGAGCTGTTAACTTTTGTAATTTAGTATAGGGTAGGGCATTTTTTTATTTTGGGGGGCTTTGTTATTTTATTAGGGGGCTTAGATTAGGTGTAATTAGTTTAAAATTCTTGTAATATTTTTTTATTTTTTGTAATTTAGTGTTTGTTTTTTTTTGTAATTTAGTGGGGGTTTTTTTGTACTTTAGTTTATTTAATTGTAGATAATTGTAGGTACTTGTAGTTAATTTATTTAATGATAGTGTAGTGTTAGGTTTAATTGTAACTTAGGTTAGGATTTATTTTACAGGTAATTTTGTAATTATTTTAACTAGGTAGCTATTAATTAGTCAATAACTATTTAATAGCTATTGTACCTAGTTAAAATAAATACAAAGTTGCCTGTAAAATAAATATAAATGCTAAAATAGCTACAATGTAACTATTAGTTATATTGCAGCTATATTAGGGTTTATTTTACAGGTAAGTATTTAATTTTAAATAGGATTCATTTATTTAATTATAGTGTAGTGTTAGGTGTAATTGTAACTTAGGTTAGGATTTATTTTACAGGTAAATTTGTATTTATTTTAGCTAGGTAGTTATTAAATAGTTATTAACTATTTAATAACTATTGTACCTAGTTAAAATAAATACAAAGTTGCCTGTAAAATAAATATAAATCCTAAAATAGCTACAATGTAACTATTAGTTATATTGCAGCTATCTTAGGGTTTATTTTACAGGTAAGTCTTTAGTTTTAAATAGGATTCATTTATTTAACTATAGTAAATTTATTTAGTTTTATTTAAATTATATTTAAGTTAGGGGGTGTTAGTGTTAGGGTTAGACTTAGGTTTAGGGGTTAATAACCTTATTATAGTAGCGGCGACGTTGTGGGCAGGAGATTAGGGGTTAATAATTGTAGGTAGGTGGCGGCGATGTTAGGGAGGGCAGATTAGGGGTTAATAAAATGTATTATAGTGTTTGCGAGGCGGGAGTACGGCGGTTTAGGGGTTAATACGTTTATTATAGTGGCAGCGATTTGCGGTCGGCAGATTAGGGGTTAATACTTGTAGTTAGATTGCGGCGACGTTGCGGGGGGCAGATTAGGGGTTAATAACTATAATGTAGGGGTCGGCGTTGTTAGGGACAGCAGATTAGGGGTTAATAGCTATAATGTAGGCGGCGGCGATATCGGGTCGGCAGATTAGGGGTTAATACTTGTAGTTAGATTGCGGCAACGTTGGGGGGGGGCAGATTAGTGGTTAATAACTATAATGCAGGGGTCGGCGGTGTTAGGGACAGCAGATTAGGGGTTAATAGCTATAATGTAGGCGGTGGCGATATCGGGTCGGCAGATTAGGGGTTAATACTTGTAGTTAGATTGCGGCGACATTGGGGGGGGGGCAGATTAGGGGTTAATAACTATAATGTAGGGGTCGGCGGTGTTAGGGACAGCAGATTACTGGTTAATAGCTATAATGTAGGCGGCGGCGATATTGGGTCGGCAGATTAGGGGTTAATACTTGTAGTTAGATTGCAGCGACGTTGGGGGGGGCAGATTAGGGGTTAATAACTATAATGTAGGGGTCGGCGGTGTTAGGGACAGCATATTAAGGGTTAATAGCTGTAATGTAGGCGGCAGCGAGATCGGGTCGGCAGATTAGGGGTTAATACTTGTAGTTAGATTGCAGCGACGTTGGGGGGGCAGATTAGGGGTTAATAACTATAATGTAGGGGTCGGCGGTGTTAGGGACAGCAGATTAGGGGTTAATAGCTATAATGTAGGCGGCGGCGATATCGGGTCGTCAGATTAGGGGTTAATACTTGTAGTTAGATTGCGGCGACGTTGGGGGGGGCAGATTAGGGGTTAATAACTATAATGTAGGGGTCGGCGATGTTAGGGACAGCAGATTAGGGGTTAATAGTTATAATGTAGGTTGCGGCGATATCCGATCGGCAGATTAGGGGTTAAATAATGTTATTATAGGGTTTGCGATGTCGGGGGGCCTCGGTTTAGTGGTTCATAGGTAGTTTATGGGTGTTAGTGACTTAGTGTACTAAAACATACCGAATTTCAGAACCGAATAGAACCGAATTCAGCCGAATCCGAATAAATCCGAAACGAATTTATTCAAATTTTGCCGAATCCGATTCGACCCGAACCGAAATTCGAAAAGTCCGAATCGATCCGAACCGAAAACGAACCGAATTTTTTAGCCGTGCACATGTCTAGTCATGATCAGACCAGGAGACTGGGGTGATTTTAATATAAGAATATAAGATATATTATCTAGAAGTTTAGCACTGGTAAAGAAGTAGTCTATGCGTTAATGTGACTTATGTGGAGAAGAGTAGAATGTATAGTCCTTTTCCTGTGGGTGAAATGATCTATATGTGTCATATAAATCACATTGGGCCATGAGAGTCCGAAAACCTTTGGAAAGGGAGTGAATAGCTCTATCGTGGTGAGAAATTTTGGGTCCCGTTCTATCGAGATTTATATCCCAAATTAGGTTATAGTCTCCTCCCATGATTAACTCCCCTTGTTTCACCGCAGACATCGACTTGAGAAGTGATCGGAGAAATTTGATCTGTTTAGAATTAGGTGCATATATTTTGAGTAGCGTGACTAATTGTTTGTTAAGTTTGCAGACTACAATAATATACCTGGTTTGAGGGTCACACTCTACATATATGGGGTCATAAAGGACATTATTACCAATGTAAACAGCGACTCCTCTGGATTTGGAGGGATACGAAGCTTTGATAACAGTGGGGAACCGACGTGAGGTGTGCGTGATCCCAGGATTAGGAGTCCAATGGGTCTCCTGAATAAAGGCTATATCTGTGTTACTTTTGCGCAAATAGGTAAGAAGTAGACTACGTTTAGTGGGAGAATAAAGTTCCTGCATATTCAGTGTAAGAAACCGCAATCCTTTCATGATTGCGTAAGAGAGGTGAATGGGGTAAGGATGGGAAGGAAGACGGAGAGAAATGAGGGAAGAGAGAGAAGGGAAGAAGAGGAGAAAAAAATTGGGGAGGAGTGGTTAACTTCTCGGATCACTAGTCTGCAAAGGGACGGGTCAGGGGATAGATTTGGGAAGGTAACTGCAATAGCAATTGTTTATAACTAAAACTGTAAGTACTTGGGAGGGGTGTAGGTATTCAGCGGTCCGAAGCCGCTTTGATTAAAAAGGAAGGGGAGGAAGGGAGTTATGAAATAGAGATGAGGGAGGTGAATCCCATGGTTTTTTAATGGATAGGAGAAGGGGGAAAATGAGAGAGGGGGGGTGGAGGAGTACGTGTCTAACCTATATTAGGCTAGGTAATTCTGTGAGTGTCTGAGTGGCCTAGTAGCAGGGTAGCTTGTGAGATCAGGTTTAGATTTATATTTATGTGGAAATGAGTGGGCTGAATAGTGAGAGTGGGAGGTATAAAGGGGGAGAGGTGCCGAGGGTAGAGACGTCCCCCAGTTTATGTAAGGTAGGGTAGGTATGTAAGGAAGTCTGTGTTTCTGAGAGTTCGGTAGGGATCGGGGTTGGACTATGTTATTCCTAGTATGTGCCAGGAAAAGGAGGGCAGGGGAGTATATGTCATCGTTAGTACTATTGTATAGCAATGCATTTTGTGGTGTTTGTAGTGTATGTCTAAGGTCAGGTCAGGGTGTCAGGTGTTCAGGAAGTTATTTGGTGAACATAACATATAAAGATACATTTTAAATAATTGTGAAACAATAGTAACAACATCCTAACTGAGCAATGTGAAAATACAAAAGAAGTGAACTAAATTTAACATAACATTTGAAGACATATATGTATGGTCTAAAATGTTCAATGTGCCCATAAAGGATCATCTTTATAAGTTGTTTTTTTTTTTTTTTCGCAAAACTTTATTTGAATAAAAAATATAACATTACATAGACCAAGAATCATTTGAAAGTAGGTACAAGTACAATATTAACAGTCCTGAGGGCAGTACATGAGAGTTTTTTGGCATCGCGTGAGGGTCCGCATGGCCGATAGGCCGCAGGAACCTCCTGTGGAGAAGTAGTGTACAAGTCTGCCCGAAGGCAGGAACTGTCTCTGAGTCAATTATCAAGGCCATTGTGGGTTATGTCCATTTTGTATTAGTTTTAACTTTTCTTTTCCTTTCAGAATTTGAACAGTAAACTTTTGGATTGTCAAATACAAACAACAACAAATCAATTTACATTTTTCACAGTCTGGGTTTCCATAATAAGGATGGGGGTGGTAGGGGAGTGAATCTATAGGAAAGAGTAGGGTGTAGGAGGGGAAGGTTAAGATCAGGAAGGGATGGGGCGGGGTGGGTTTCATCTTTTTGGAAGGGGGTAGGGAATAAGGGGAGGGGATGGGAAAGGGAGGTCAGTATGAGGGAAAAGGTTTGGTGAAGGCTATGGGCTGCCGCAGGTGGAGGGGGGAAAGGTCAGTTAAGAGGTTAATGGTCTCCTTATTAGTAGTGGGCGGAGTATACAGAGTGCAGGTGGGTCTAGTTAAGGAGGAGTGTCTTTCCATGTTAGGGACATATATTCATATAGATCTAGTCTCCCTATCTTGGCGTAGTGGTATCTTTCGAGTTGTAGTTGTGCGGTTACTAGGTTTTCCCAGTCTAGTAGGGAAGGTATGTTCTCTGTTTTCCAATTTTTAGGGATCAGGGCCTTAGCGCTGTTTAGCATTATGATATATAGGGTCCTGTTGTGTAGGTTGTTGAATTTCGGGAGGTCTAGATAGAGTAGGATAGATGCGGTTGGTTGAATGGAGAGTTGTAGCTTTTAGTTAATTTCAGTAAATACCCCTCCCCAATAGTCTCTAATTTTGGGACAGTTCCACCATACATGCAGCACAGTGCCCTCCTCCCCACAGCCCCTCCAGCACCTCCCCGAAGCATTAGGGTATATCTTTTTAATTCTATGGGGGGTCATGTACCATCTGCTCAGGAATTTATATTGGGTTTCTTGGGTTCTGGCCGAAATTGAGCATTTTTTTGTTATATCAAAGACCTTGTGCCATAGTTTGGGTTCATATTCCTGTCCCAATTCCCTGTGCCATCCCTGCACATATGCAGGTAGATTGTGGAGGCCTCCACAATGTAGTAGTTCGTAGAGTCGTGAGATCAGGTGTTTTGCTGGAATAGCCAGAGTGCAAAGTTTCTCAAAAGCTGTGAGTGGCCGAAAAATAGATGTTTTGTGTCGGTGTGTTGTTACATAGTGTGATATTTGGGCATATCGGAACCAGGATGTAAAAAGGTCCTGGTCCCATTCTCTGAGTTCTTGTTGTGTTTTGAGTTTATTGTTGGAGAGAGCATTGTATATCGACAATTTGCTTAAAGGTAAGGTGTGTTTAAGTTGTCCTGTGCGTACTTGGATGTGTGTGGCTGGGTTACCTCTAATCGGAGTGAGGGGGGATGTAGGTGTCGAGATGTGGGTCTGGGTGGCCACTATTTTGTCCCATGTCAACATTGTCTCCTTGAGGAGCGGGTATGATTGTAAGTGTGTTGGGCGATGTTTCTGGGGGATCCACGCCAGGGATCCCACGTTATAACATTGGAGGATATCAGAGTCCAGCCCTACCCAAGCCTTATGTGTTAGATTTTGACTCCATTCTATTATGCATTGTAATGAGATGGCCTGACTATATGTGTGTAGGTTGGGAAGGCCTGTGCCTCCCGCTGAGCGGGGTCTATATAAGGTACTTTTGTTTATTCTAGGTTTAATTCCTTGCCATATGTAGTCTTCCATCGCCCTTTGAATGGTGTTAATGTATGGGGTGGCTGATGTCAGTGGGATGGTTTGTAGGATGTATAAGATACGAGGTAATAGGTTCATTTTAATTATGTTAATCCTACCTATCCACGAGAAAGATTTTTTCCGCCATCCAGAAAGGTCAGCGATTATTTCGTCTTTTATTTTTTTATAGTTGGATTCTATAGTGTCCGACAAGGATGGTCTGATAATGATTCCCAGATATAAGAGTTCTTTGCGTACAACTCTAAGTGGGCAGGTGCTGGCTATAAGGTTGAAGTTTTCATCTGATTCATTGATATTGAGGAGTTCAGATTTGCTGAGGTTTAAATGGAAGTTAGATACAGTGCCGTATAACTCCATTTCTTTCAGTACTTCTGGTAAAGAGTGCGAGGTGTTTGTGAGTGTGAGTAAGATGTCGTCCGCGTACATGGCAAGTTTGTGTTCTGTGTTGTGTACTTTAAGACCTGAGATGGAGGGGTTCGCTCTTATTCTGCTAGCTAGGGGTTCTATTGATATAGCGAACCGAATAGGGGATAGGGGACAACCCTGCCTCGTTCCGTTCGTAATTGGGAAGGAATCTGACAGAACTCCGTTCACATATATTCTGGCATTTGGTGTGGAGTATAGTGACAATATCCATTTCACCAGGCCAGGGCCGAAATTCATTCTCTTAAGGGTAGAAAGCATGAATGACCAGTTAATCCGGTCAAACGCCTTCTCCGCGTCTGTCGAAAGAAGGGTGAGAGGGGTAGATGTTATTTTGGCATGTGAAATCAGTTGTATGACTTTTATTGTGTTGTCCCTTGCTTCTCTGTGTAACATGGGAATGTCCACAGCACAATTTGCTTAAAAAGTATCTTTATTGACAAAAGATAGAGCGACGTTTCGTGACTACTGTCACTTAATCATGCTATACATACAATACTCAGAGGTGGTTCTTTTAAACAGTTATCTTGGCGCCAATACATTTTACTCTTGAGCGCCACCTGCTGCACAAAATATCTTACTCTTCAAACTTTCAAAATTTATACAATTTACAACAAGATACTTTTTGTTAAACATTTTTACAGCAGACATACTATCCTACAACATTTAAAGCAGTGATAACTAACCCTGATGACAGTACTACATATCTACATACCATTATAAATCAAATTTAATTAAACCTATTCTTCACCAAAAGACTGACCAATCAAAGTCCCTATTCATACCATGTGGTACTAATGATCCCAATCTATGAATCCAATGCATTTCTTTTTGTTTCAATATTTTCTCACGGTCACCACCCATTCTCTGCGGACCCACATAGTCTATAACCTGCCATCGGAGCTGACTGATACTGTGTCCTTTCTCTAGGAAATGATTGGATACAGGTGCCTCCCTGTTCCCACATCTAATATTGGAGCGGTGCTGGCTAAGCCTATCTTTCACTTTTCTTACCGTCTCTCCAATATAGATGAGGGAACACGGACACTTAATTAAATAAATTGCATATGTGGTGTCACAAGTAAAGAAATTCCTAATAGTGTACCTTTTACCACTCCTAGGGTGAACAAACTCTTTGCCCCTTATTACTGAATTACAACTAATGCATCCTAAACAAGGATAACATCCTATATTCTTCTTAGTTAAATGACTCTGCTGTAACTGCTTAGCTGGTCCTATGTCAGACTTCACAAAGTAGTCCCTCAAATTCTTTACCCTTTTATAGGCCATAATTGGTCTCTCTTTAAATTCAACAATGTCATTATTACACCTCTGTAAAATAGGCCAATGTTTATTAATGATTTTAGCTATTTGCCTCCCATGGGCACTAAATTGTGATGTAAAAATCATTCTCTTGTTCTTCTCCTTATGATCTTTATTAGTGGTAAGGTTATTGCTGCATTTATCTAATACATGTTGGGGGTAACCTCTATTGCGGAATTTTTCTTGCATTTCTTTAATCCTTTTATTTAGATTATCTGTCTCTGACACGATACGGTGGACTCTCATCAACTGACTCTTAGGTAAGGATTCTACCAAATGACGTGGATGGAAACTATTGAATTCTAGCAATGTATTCCTATCTGTTTCTTTTGAATATAAATCAAATTCCAATTTAGGACCTTTCTTATACACTCTAGTGTCCAAAAACATGATACTCTCCTCACTGTAATTCAGTGTAAATTCCAAATTTCTCACAGAAGAATTAAGGTCTGTTACAAATTGAACCAGGGAGTCCACGGGACTCTGTACTGTATCCAATCATTTCCTAGAGAAAGGACACAGTATCAGTCAGCTCCGATGGCAGGTTATAGACTATGTGGGTCCGCAGAGAATGGGTGGTGACCGTGAGAAAATATTGAAACAAAAAGAAATGCATTGGATTCATAGATTGGGATCATTAGTACCACATGGTATGAATAGGGACTTTGATTGGTCAGTCTTTTGGTGAAGAATAGGTTTAATTAAATTTGATTTATAATGGTATGTAGATATGTAGTACTGTCATCAGGGTTAGTTATCACTGCTTTAAATGTTGTAGGATAGTATGTCTGCTGTAAAAATGTTTAAACTATGTATCTCTAACAAAAAGTATCTTGTTGTAAATTGTATACATTTTGAAAGTTTGAAGAGTAAGATATTTTGTGCAGCAGGTGGCGCTCAAGAGTAAAATGTATTGGCGCCAAGATAACTGTTTAAAAGAACCACCTCTGAGTATTGTATGTATAGCATGATTAAGTGACAGTAGTCACGAAACGTCGCTCTATCTTTTGTCAATAAAGATACTTTTTAAGCAAATTGTGCTGTGGACATTCCCATGTTGCATATTGTTATAGTGGAATTGGGCAGATTTCCACGGTCGACACGAGCACAGTATTTTGCCTGGCAGCTGTTCTACATATTGCTGAGGATTGCTTCTCTGTGTGGTATAAAACCTGTTTGGTCGGTTGAGATTAGTTGTGGGAGAAACTTATTAATTCTATTCGCGATTAACTTAGCTAGGATTTTAATATCGGAGTTTAGCAGGGAAATTGGGCGGAAATTTTCCGGTTTTATAGGGGGTCTACCGGGTTTGGGCAGTACCACTAAATGTGCCTCCAGCATGGAACTTGGGAGGGAGGTTGTGTCTAAGATGGCATTAAATATTCCTAGTAAGTGAGGGGCTAATATTGGGGCAAATTTTTTATAATATTTAGAACTTAGGCCATCTGGGCCTGGGCTCTTGCCCGTTGGAAGATCTTTTATGACTTGTGAAATTTCGGTGAGCCTAAAGGGCTCATCTAATGAGTTCTTTTCTTCATCAGAAAGAGATGGCAGCGCGGCCTTCGCGAGATAGGTTTGTGCCTGAGGTAGGTCTTCCTCATGGTTCTGCAGGTTAGCCAATCCCCCTTGGGTCAGGGTTATGTTATAAAGGGTCTTATAATATTCTCTGAAGGTGTCTGCTATGTTTTTTGCATCATAATATGTGGTATTTTTGGGGTCTCTAATCTCATGAATATATGTTTTGAGTTTTTTACGTGCCAAAGCCCTAGCCAGCAGGCTGCCTGCCTTGTCTCCTTGTTCGTAAAATACTTGTTTCATAAAGAGTGCTTTTTTTTGGTGTTCTTCACTCAAGTGTGTCTTCAGTGATATTCTAGCTTGTGTTAGTTCTGCTAGGAGGACTGTGTCTGCGGGGTTAGTCTTATGTTGTTGTTCAAGGTGGGAGATCGAGGTCAGCAAAGAGTGAAGTCTTTCTCTTTTAAGTCTATTTTGTCTAGCTCTTATTTTTATAAATTCCCCTCGTATTACACACTTATGTGCTTCCCAGGTGGTAGTTAATGGGAGGGTGTCCGTTAAATTGAGTTGAAAGTATTCTTGGAGTGTCTTAGTGAGCCCCGTGATTGTAGTGGGGTTATCTAGTAATGTGTCGTCCAACCTCCATACAAAGGCGGGAATCGGGGATTCTGGCCAATGAATCGTGCAGGAGCGTGATCTGACCATGTGATATTTTGTATGTTGCAATCTGAAATGGTGGTAAGGCCCATTGTGTCTGTGTATATGTAATCTATCCTGGTGTATTTATTGTGGGGATGGGAATAAAAGGTGAAGTCTTTGGTGTGTGGGTGCGTTATCCGCCAGACATCATGAACCACTATGTCTCTCAGGGATTGTGATATCTTTTTAAGGGCCTTGGGTTTAACACTGGAAGAGCCATCTGAGGTGTCAAGTTGAGGGTCCATGGGAACATTGAAGTCTCCTCCAAGAAAAAGGATTCCCTTCTGAAATTCCAAGATTTTTTGTATTACACGTTTGAGGAAGGCAGCCTGCGCTGCATTCGGGGCGTATATGTTAACGAGTGTTACTGGTTTGTTATGTAAGAGACCTAATATCATGATATAGCGGCCTTCAGGATCTTTTTCAATCTGTGTGAGACTGAAGGGGATCTTCCTGTGAAACAGTACTCCTACTCCCCCTTTTTTGGTCGAGCCCGACGCAAAGTAGGCCTGAGTGTAGTGTTTTTGGAACCATTTAGGTTCATGTCCCTTTCTAAAGTGTGTCTCTTGTAGGAAGACGATGTCTCCTCTCATCCTTTGGACATCATTGAGTACTATTGATCTTTTACTTGGATTGTTTATTCCCTTTACATTAACTGTGATCAGTTCTAGACCATGGGATTGGGAGTGTTTTTTGCGCGCTGTCATTGTGTTAGATATAGACATTTGACAGGAAGAGGTTGTGTAATTGGTATTGGGCACTAGGGTGAATATGGTCTGGGAGGGTTAAGTTTTGTGGTATACTGGGAGCGCTATGGAGTGGTTCCCACTAACTAGGTCAATGAGGGATTTGAGTGAGGGTCTTACCTCCACCCGCAGCAGCCAAACCTATAGGGGGATAGATCCTCGTGAGACTGGAAAACAATGATATCAAACTGATATAACAATTCAAAAATAACAATACAACAACAAACAATAAGTTCACTAGGGGTAATGTCCCTAGTTCATTGCCTATGAGGTTTTATCTTTGCGTAGGGTTATGAATGTAGTGGGTGTATGTGTGTGTGGGTTCAGCCGTGACAAGTTATGTAGTGTAAGTGTGGGTGAGTGTAGTGTGTGAGGTGCGTCAGTTGTTCTAGCCTGGTATGGTATAGTGGGGTCTGTATATGCACACTCCCCTCTCCTCTATTGTCTCCCTAGGTGTTGGGATGTGGATAGTAACGTTGAGTGTGGTGGACATGCTAAATCAAAAGTTTTCAATAATAACATTGACATTGTAGGTAAACAAGTTATAAACAGTACAACATAAGTCAATCAACTAACAGTCTCTCCACTTATCTGAGTAATGAGGGGAGTATTCTTGTTATTTCCCCTGGGGGCTGCGGATTATGTTACAATAATAACAGACTCTCTTGAGTTTAGTTTATCTCCGAATCAGGCAAGACTGTAGGACCAGGGTATCTCCATGTATTAAACATAGTGGAGCAGATATGTTCCCCAGTGTGTACCCTTCACCGGTCACACTGGAGCATCTGTTGCTGAATCTTCTGCTACATTGGTAGTGTTCTGTAGTTGCTCCAGCATTGGAGGGAGTTTGATCGATAAGCCCAAATTCTTGTTGAATGCTTGTAGGTCATCTAAAGAGCGGAACACTGTGGTTGTGTTATTTTTCGTGGCTACTATGCATGTTGGAAAGCCCCATCTGTAGGGTATGTTGTTCTCTCTCAGGACCAAGGTGATAAATTTCAGGTCTTTTCTTTTTTGTAGCGTAGCTGGACATATATCTGAATATACCTGCACCTCTATCCCTGCGTGTGTAAGGGGTGTTTTGTTTCTTGCTCCTTTGAGTATTTCTTCCTTATCCCTAAAAGACAACAGTTTCACTATCACATCTCTTGGTGGTGCTTTGGCTGGTGGTCTTGGACGTAGGGCACGATGGGCTCTTTCAATTGGGATTTCCGGGGCTGACGGTGCATCTTTTGCTATCCGGAATAAACTCTGCAGATGGCCCTGCAGGGCATCAGGAGAGATGGATTCAGGTATTCCCCGGATCCGCAGGTTGTTCCTGCGGCTCCTGTTTTCTAAATCTTCCACTCTCTCCATTAGGTTTTGTAGCATGTCAGCGTGCATTTGTGTGTTATCGGATTGTATCCGCATTTCTGACTCTTGTGTTTCTTGTTTTTCTTCAATTTTTGAAACTCTATGTTCGAGTACTGTGATGTCTTTCTTAAATTCACTAAACATATCTTTTACTTCCTGCATAGCTTCTCTAATATCTTCTTTAGAAGCGAAATATTTAAGATCACTCTTGGTGACGTGCTGTGTTGTGTCTGAGTTCCCCATAGATACCTGGGTTTCTGCTTCTTGTCTGTGTTTAAAGGGTGCTTCCCCCGAGGGGGCCCCAGCGGGCTCAACTGGTTTTAAATAGTTGTTCATAGTGGATAATTTATAATCCTTGTTCATTTTTGTATTACGCTTGTTTGGCATTTCAGGTTGCATGAGCACTGCAATTTTCTTTTCTTTTTTTTTTTCCTCCTTTTATTCTTTTTTCCCCCTTTTTATATTTTATTTATTTTTATGTATTTTTTCCTTTTTTTTTTTTTTTTTTTTTTTTTTAGTTTTGTTTTTTATAGTCTCTGATTTATTTGCTTTTCTCAAGAAGGGGTATATGTTACCACAGACCCAGAAAAAGGTTGCAATACATATATTATAGCGATGTGAGTTAATGTGACTCTGATAGTGTGATCACCTATATAGGGAGTCCTACAATTATGACAAAGCCTGTAATACTGGGGAGCACTGATGTATGTGTCTTAACAGGGGTAGGTTTTGTAGCTCAGCTCTATTCTGTCTGGTTTGGTATCGGCATTTACACTATTAGCCTTGTTGTTTTGCGTGCCCCCAATGTCATGTAAGGTTCCCTTCTCTATTCACCTTTCCTGCACACATACGCTTGTAAGGCTGCTCTTACTCTGCTTGGTAGCTAGAACTGTCTCCGGTTTGTATGTCTGTGCCTTTAAGCCAGTCAGTGTTTTCTGTTGCCTATGCTTTCTGATTAAACGTAAGTCCCTCTGTTTAATAGTTGAGGCTCACCTTTTATGTGGAATTCCTTAAGCCACCGGGTCCGGCTTAGCCTGTGTGTCTGTTGCGCACGCTGGGAGCTCTTTCTAGTCGTTGGCTTATGTATGCGGCGTTTCAAGGCTCAGTCTGGTATTAGGTGCTTTCTATGCACACCTCCTCAAGCCACCGGATCCGGTTTTGTCTACGCGTCTGTAGTGTGCACCGGGAGCTCTCTCTGCTGGCGGGCGTGCGATGGTGGCGTTTCCGGGCTCAGTCTGGTGTTAGGTGTCCTCTGTAACAGACCTGCAGCCCTCGGTGTCACCCTCACTCTATCACCTCTCTCCTGGGGATCGCCGTCTAGTCCTGTGATGCGATCGGTGAGTTGGTTTAGATCTGGCTTCTCTGTGTTGTCAGGCCCAGTGGCGCAGATGTAAAATTTGTATGGTTGCTCTCACAGCGTGCTTACATGCTGTCACACTCCCCAAAATGTGTTGAAAAGGGTGTTAAAGGGTTTCTCCTGATTGCCACGGCTGAGGGTGGGTTGATCTGATATATTAGTTACCCATTATAGTCGGCAGATGAACTTAGGGCGCTAGAGCTATGTCTTTAGGCAGCCATATTCCAGCGTGGCCAAGCTCCCCATCTTTATAAGTTTTAAGCAAATCCTATTAGGAATCTTGTATTTCTACCTGTCATCTGAAGAAGTTGGGAGGATAAGGATGTTTCCCTGAGTGGATTAACATAATGGGTAATGATAACAGGAGAATACAAAAGGGAAGTGTAATGCAATGAAATGAAAAGCCGAGAGCTAAAGGAGGGTAAGGTTTGTACATGTGCGTGAGCTCTAGGTGTACCTGGTTGAGTATCTTCTAGTAAGGTAGACTTCAAGGTGGAGATTAGTAGCTGTGGAGCAGATTGAGAGTAAGGTATGTACCCGTATGTGTGCTCAGCTAAATCTTAATTTTGAGATACCCAGTCCGGAGAATGGGAAGTCTAGATGCTGTTAGTCCTCTGGGAGATCAAGTCTATCATCCAGGTTAATCTTCTTCTTGAAGGGGGGTTTCAGCATTTGGAGGGTGCCATTCTGGAGCTGCAGTATTGAGTCCCTTGAGGTTGTTCTTGCGTCTAAGATTAGGATCTGTAAGGGTGGATAGTCCTAGAGTGTGTAGCAATTTCAGACCTTGTTCCAGAGACATGATAACATATGAATGATCTTCATGTTGGAGAAAAATCTTGATTGGGAACCCCCATCTGTATTTTACTTTATGATGTCTCAGGGCTTGTGTGAATTGCTGAAATGTTCTCCTTTTGGCCAAGGTGTGTGGAGACAAATCTGGGAAGATTTGTAAATTGTGGTAAGGTTTTTTTGAGTGGTTTGTTGTTGAAGGATGCTCTCAGAATCCTTTCTTTTGTTGTATAATAGTGAAGTCGTAAAATTACATCTCTTGGGGTGTCAGCAGTTGAGTTGCGTGGGCGCAGCGCTCTATGGACTCTGTCAATTAGGAGGTCTGATTCTGTAGCAGTGCCCAGGAGGTCTTTGAAGAGGCCAGATAGGTAGTTGTGGAGTTCAGTTGGCGTTACTTCTTCAGAGATTCCTCTAATCCGAAGATTATTTCGGCGAGATCTGTCCAGATCTGCCAATTTGGTCTCCAAGTCTGAAATTTGTTCGGCAAGATTCTGAGAGTATGAGAGTAGGTTGGCGTGATCGACTGCTAAATCTTCATGTTTCCTCTCTAACGTTTCTGTTCTGTCTCCGAGTGAGGAAATGTCACGTTTAAATTCGCTGACAGATTGACAGAGATCTTGTTGTAAGGATGTATAGTGAGTGTCCATCTTATCCAATAGAACTTTGATAGAGTCTAGAAAAGTGGATTGTGATAGTACAGCCCTATCTTTACGAGGATTATCATCTTTTAAATTTCTATGGATGGAAGTTGTGGAGACTCTAGAGTCCTCTTCTGAGAAATCTGGATCAGAAACATTTTTACTACAAAAATGGTCTGTCAAAGTCCTTTTGGGGATTTCTTGATGTTTCGGATTCCTCTTCCCAGAATGTGCCATGTTTAATGGTATGTGCCTCTCTGAGATCGAAGAGCAGGATCTACTTCCTTGTTGGAATTGAAAACTGTGGGAGGTTCAGGCCGGCACCTTGTCTATTAAGGGCCTAGCCCTCCATCAATATCCCTCCTATTCAAAAGTAAATAATTGAGTTGGGCAGATCTCTGTTAGAGCTATACTTCCAGAGCTAAGATTTTTGCTCCTGGGGTGTGCTGCAGAGCTAAACAAGGTAAAATATATCTTCACTGAAGAGTAAATTGCTTATGGGTTATCCCTCTCCTAGGGATTTGCCACCTCTGGGCGAGCTCGGAGGAAGGAATGTGGATATGACCCGCAGACCGTGGGGGCTGTGGGAAAGGGAGGAGAGGGTCTCTGTGCGGTAGATGTGAGGTTTAGGTCTCCAATTGAGGAGGTAGTGTGTACATAAGCCTCTTTTATGGATAGTCAGTAGTTTCCCTATAATGATCTCCCAATTATGAGGGGGAGAGTAATGAGGGAATTTGTCCCTGCTAGGTTAGCTGATAGGGTTAGATAATGGGGCCTGAGCAACCTTTTAATGCCCTAGGGAAGCCTGAGTGACTTCATATTCATAAAGCTTCATCAATATCTTCTTTAGGTATGAACCTTTTGTATTCTATGTAAATTCCTATTGGAATGTATAGGGATAAAAGGGTGAGGCATAGACCGTGAGGTAATGTTTAGGAAAGCTGATCTTGAGAATCTGAGCCTACCATATAGCCCTGTGTGTTTTCCCCAATAGTTTTCCAAACAGCCGTTGTGTAGATAGGTGTTGTTACTTTAAATCTGATGGACTGTGACACGGTAGTGTGATTCGGAGGTTCTTACCTTTATATTGATGTGGGATGTCAGGGTCTCCGTAGCCAGAAGGATCTCTGAGATCTCAGTGTAAGCTGTAGTGCAGAGTATGGGGTCTGTTTGTGCCAAAAGTGGGCCGTCGTTCTTATGAGGCTGGAGATCTGCAGGGAGCACCGTGCTCTCACCGGGCAAGAAGACTTCCACTTCTCTCTGCAAAGTGAATCATCCAGTCCAGAGTAGGTGACTGAGGGAGGGTTTCCCACTTGTGTATAGGGACCGGGTGAGGCCAAAAAAAGGCTTACTATTTGCGGAAGAAGGGAGAGCCGGTAGGGTCAGTGTGTGGTATACAGAGACTTCAACCCTCTTCAGAGAGGTCCACGGGTGGTGTCAGGCAGGCTCCCGAGTGAGAAGACAGATGTCGCCAACACTCCATCTGTCATTAGCAAGGATTCCAGCTGCTCAATCAGTCCGCCACAGCACAGCATGGTGTAGTGGTATAATTGGTATAAAGGGGGTTATTAAAGGAAACAGGGTTCTTCTGTGCCCAGAACTCATTAATTGGGATAACAAAGGATGTAAGGGATTAGAATTAGGTATATTTGCCTAGGGGAAAAGGGAATGAAAATGAATTAGGGGATTTTAAAAGGAAGAGCTTCTACTGCTTGCGGCTGCTCAGTATGGCTGTAAGCTCCGCCCCCCCCATTTTTTAAGAACTTTTACTATACTATCATTTTGTGTGTGTATTCTGTGTTAAACACAATGGTTTTGCTAAAGTTATCAGGGCTTTTGCAAGTATGTATTTTGTTGGGTCTAAGATTCAGAGTTTTTACTGACTTTCTACATGTTTCCAACTGTGTAGAGTCATAACCCCTATCAATGAGTCTTTCCTTAAAGGGACACTGTACCCAAAAATTTTATTTTGTGCTTCAGATTGAGCATGAAATTTTAAGCAAATTTCGAATTTACTCCTATTATCAAATTTTCTTCATTCTCTTGGTATCTTTATTTGAAATGCAAGAATGTAAGTTTAGATGCCGGCCCATTTTTGGTGAACCACCTGGGTTGTCCTTGCTGATTGGTGGATAAATTCATCCACCAATAAAAAAGTGCTGTCCAGAGTACTGAAACCAAAAAAAAGCTTAGATGCCTTCTTTTTCAAATAATGAAATTGATAATAGGAGTAAATTAGAAAGTTGCTTAAAATTGCATGCTCTTTCTGAATTACAAAAGAGAAATATTGGGTTCAGTGTCCCTTTAAGTTGCAATGACAGGATTTGTCCTAGTGAATCTTAGGGACATGGTGGAATATTGGTGTAATCGGATTGTCAGGGATCAGTGTCTAACAATCAATTGCATTAAATACCCCTATCATGATACCATCATCAATGAGTTTGGCCATATCTTTTTTAAATTTAAAGACAGGATTACATGGAAGTTGGTGGTAGACAGTAGTGTCAGAGAGCTGTCTATGAGCTTCCTAAAAGTAAAAAGATTTATCCATCACAACAATACTGCCACCCTTGTCCAAATTCCTTATAACTATCTCTTTGTTATCTTGTAGAGATTTGAGTGCTGCACGTTCTGTGCGTTTCAGATTTAGGGTGACAGTATCCTTGTATGTGCTGATTTTTTGTTCTAGCATCATCTTGTACAGCCTTCTGATAGGCATTGATCATGGGGCGATAAAGTTAATAGGGTAGAATGTAGATCTATCCCTCTTGGGTTTCTGAAGTGTGTGAAATGGAACATCTGGGTCTACTTCAGGATTGTACAATTCATTAAGATGGACAATTGCACATGCATCACCGAATGGTAAATGAGGTGTATTTCAAATCTGCTCAGTATCAATCCTAATGTTAGTATCCTTATCATCACTGGACATGATATCTCTATTTGATAATGCAAAAAATCTTTTTAAAGCTAGTTTGCGTATAAATTTGTTTATGTCTAATAGGGTATTGAAACTAGAAAATCTATTTGAGGGGGCAAAGCACAACCCTTTAGACAAGACAGATTTTTCATCATGACTTAAATTGTAGTGGGATATGATACTCTGGCATATCAAGAGCAAAGTCCATTAATTCTTTCCCTTCTTCTTTTTGGACTTTACTCCTCTTTTTTCTCCACCTTCTTCTGTGTCTCTTTCTTTGTCCTTTTTCCTTCATGTCTTCGGACGTACTACTGGTAAGGTCACTTTCACTTCCTCCCCTGAAGACTCCTGTAAAAAAAACACAAGAAGAAGGAGAGGAAGAAGGAGAGGTAGAAGGTGAGGAAAAGAAGGTAGAAGAACAAAGGGAGCAAAAGGAGCTTGCAGTAGTGTTAGCTTCTGAATCTGATATTTCCCCCCTGAGGCACTGAATGCAACATTTTTAGTATCCTTTTTTAGAATGGATTTAGGCACATTCCTAGTGGGATCATTCTGCTGCTGGGGTTGGCATTTTTTTCTTCCATACTTGATCTTATTCTCACGCTGTTGTTGGCGAACAGCCACTCAGTTTATCACACACTAGTAGTGACTGCATTTTCTTGTACAGTTAGATAAGTTTATACTTTAAGGAAATATCAGGCAGACTTGCTGAGCCTATGGCCTCTATTTATCAAGGTCTGGCGGACCTGATCCGACAGTGCGGATCAGATACGCCAAACCTCGCTGAATATGGAGAGCAATACGCTCTCCGTATTCAGCATTGCACCAGCAGCTCACAACAGCTGCTGGTGCAACGCCGCCCCCTGCAGAATCGCGGCCAATCGGCCGCCAGCAGGGGGGTGTCAATCAACCCGATCGTACTCGATCATGTTGAATTTCGGTGATGTCTGTCCACCTGCTCAGAGCAGGCGGACAGGTTATGGAGCAGCAGTCTTCATAACTGGTGTTTCTGGCGAGCCTGCAGGCTCGCCAGAAACACGGGGCCTCAAACTCTATCCGGAACTTGATAGATATGCCCCTATGGCTCTTATCTGCCGTCAATATCAGGCAAACTTGCTGAGCCTATGGGGCATATTTAACAATGGTCTGTCGGACCTGATCCGACAGTACAGATCAGGTCCGACAGACCTCGATGAATGCGGAGAGCAATACGCTCTCCGTATTCAGCATTGCACCAGCAGCTCTTTTGAGCTGCTGGTGCAATGCCGCCCCATGCATATTAGCAGCCAGCAGGGGATGTCAATTAACTCGATTGTACTCGATCGGGTTGAATTGCGGCGATGTGTGTCCACCTGCTCAGAGCAGGTGGACAGGTTACAGAGCAGTGGTCTTTAGACCGCTGCTTCATAACCGGTGTTTCTGTCGAGCCTGCAGGCTCGCCAGAAACATGTGCCCTCAAGCTCCTTACGGAGGTTGATAAATGAGCCCCCATGGCGCTTATCTGCCATCAATATCTATGTTTCTATGGGTTGGCCCAAGGACATAACCCACAGACAGAGTTGATAGTACTTTTGTGAACTTCAACTAAAACAGGTTAAATAGAATATAAAAACAATAAAATTGAGGAGCGCTGAAAAGCAGCTAGAGAGATCAAAGTTATACAAAAACTGATTGAGTATATGCCTGTGAAATAATAAATAATGTTGGTTGAGAAACTATCTAAAAACCTAAGATAGACAAAAAAAACTATATGAGAGTATGCTAAGGCAATAATCATTAATATTTATTAAAAAACAATGTGAATGCCTAATACCACCGGTGGTAAAATATCAATCTAATACTGCAATGACATAAAAAAGGCAATGCCAAGTTAAAACAATTAAAAACAATAGTTAATTTATCTACTAGTAAAGTTAATAAAATGGTAATAATGAAGGACAAAATAGATAACTAATGTTAATCCGTTGCAGCTCAAATAGCCTTATAGAGCCGTTAATAGGAGCTCACAATTGCGGCTGATACTTTGCATACGTTTGAAAATAAGTGTCCAGCAACAAAAGTCTCATGGAACAATCCTTGGTTTATATACAATGAGGGAGTAATGGGAGAACAGTCAGCTGTAGTGTAAGGGTTACTCCAAACGGAACGGTATTGGTACTTAGATATGTAATAATTCCCAGAATACGAAACTTGCAAGAGTCCTCCGCTATTATAAGAAGTTGTAGCTTACCAGGGGTCTCCGGCTCTTACACTCTTTACCTCAGACTTGGCGTTTTTTGGATACGATATCCTCCGAGTTTCAGCCTCTCTCCCCTCTAGGTAGCTAGTTCCGGTCAGGTAGTAAGGTCACAAGACTCGACCAGACCAATGGTGATAGCGGATTGCCGGGAAAGGTGATTCTGTTCAATTCTAAGTACAAACAGTCTTTTGCAGCAAGGAGTTACAATTAGGTTATTTGTAACTATAACTTAATTCCGCCAGGAATAAGAGTAAACCTTTGTTGAAATAAGTTAATCAGAGTGCTCTGAATTTCAAATTTAGACACAGCTTATCATCTTCACAACATCTACGCTTTTCAGCTTTGGACAGCCTTTTTCAAGAAGCTGCAAAAGACTGTTTGTACTTAGAATTGAACAGAATCACCTTTCCCGGCAATCCGCTATCACAATCGGTCTGGTCGAGTCTTGTGACCTTACTACCTCACCGGAACTAGCTACCTAGAGGGGAGAGAGGCTAAAACTCGGAGGATATCGTATCCAAAAAACGCCAAGTCTGAGGTAAAGAGTGTAAGAGCCGGAGACCCCTGGTAAGCTACAACTTCTTATAATAGCGGAGAAATCTTGCAAGTTTCGTATTCTGGGAATTATTACATATCTAAGTACCAATACCGTTCCGTTTGGAGTAACCCTTACACTACAGCTGACTGTTCTCCCATTACTCCCTCATTGTATATAAACCAAGGATTGTTCCATGAGACTTTTGTTGCTGGACACTTATTTTCAAACGTATACAAAGTATCAGCCGCAATTGTGAGCTCCTATTAACGGCTCTATAAGGCTATTTGAGCTGCAACGGATTAACATTAGTTATCTATTTTGTCCTTCATTATTACCATTTTATTAACTTTACTAGTAGATAGTTTAACTAATGTTTTTAATTGTTTTAACTTGGCATTGCCTTTTTTTATGTCATTGCAGTATTAGATTGATATTTTACCACCGGTGGTATTAGGCATTCACATTGTTTTTTAATAAATATTAATGATTATTGCCTTAGCATACTCTCATATACGGCTAGATTAGGAGTTTGGTGGTAGATGGGTTGCTAACGCTACGCGTGGTTTATGTCTAACGCACTGCATTGTTTGACTCTGGTATTTAGAGTTCTAACAAAACCTTCTAACGATACTCCTAACGCGTGTATTTCACACGCGGAATCCTGCCCGCGTTTGACAGTCTCCCATAGAGATCAATGGAAAAACAAACAAACACGCTTTTTTCACCTAACACTCGATCTCACGAGAAATACGCACAGCTCGGTCATATGACGCATACCACATCATGCACAACAATAACACACCGCAAATGTCACAACAACAATCACTCAACAAAGCACATAAGCATTACACATTCACAAGCGGGGGGATTTTTAATAAAATTTAATACAGGGAATACGCATATACTTTAAGATGTGTAAATACGCAAAATAACAACAAGGAAAAAAAATATATACATACACTAGCAAAATAATCGCATTCAATATCACTATATATTAGGACAAACATACATATACAACACTTCACTAATACCACACCATCGCAAATTCACATTTAAACATAATACTATTGGACAATGTTATAGAAAACGAGCACTATGACATCATCGCATTCTACACATTCCACAAATACTAACTCCAAATGAGCATGCGCAAATTCACACAACTAATACACATTGCACATATATTAATTGCTAATAAAGCACACCTGAACACAATTTACAACGGAAATTGGTACATCATTAAACATTTACACAGGGTATATAAGCACCACACAAGCATGGCTTCTTTGACTGTGTTGCTGGTGGGTCTTTGGAGATTGGAGGTTTAAGATTAGAGAGTTTGTGCATTATTGTGAGTGAGTTAGTGTTAGTGTGAGAGAGTCAGTTGTTAGTGTTATCGTGAGTGAGTTAGTGGGAGTGGGAGTTAGTGGTAGTGGGAGAGAGTCAGTTAGTGGGAGCGTGAGTGAGTTAGTGGTAGTGGGAGTTGTTAGTGAGAGTTAGTGGTAGTGTGATAGAGTCAGTTAGTGGGAGCGTGAGTTAGTGGTAGTGTGAGTTATTGAGAGTTAGTGGGAGTTATTGAGAGTTAGTGGTAGTGTGAGTTAGTGAGAATTAGTAGTAGTGTGAGTTAGTGAGAATTAGTAGTAGTGTGAGTTAGCGAGCGAGTGATTTTTCTGTACACTTAACACATTTACACGCAAACACATTCAATACATACATACACTTATCAATAACACTACATACACTCCATACCCCATACCCCCTCATACTACACTCCATACCCCATTCCCTGTAGTCCCATTCCCTTTCATCCCATTTACTCTTATCCCATACCCCATCCCCATCCCATACCCATCCCCTAGTTACATTTAGTTTACATATCCTCCTTTTAGTCTTCTTCTTCTTTTGGTTTATTTAAATACTCCTTACCCTCTTTGTTTTTTAGATCCCTCTCACACTTTCAGCACTTATTTTGTCTTTTTAGTTCTTTATTTTGACCCCCTTTCATTTCATCACACTCACTTTTTGCTTGATTATTTGGGGTTTAGTTTAGGGAACAGATGGAGGGCAGGCAGGAGCTTAGTCAGGGGAGAGGTAGAGGGGGGAGGAGAGGGAGGGAGGGGGAGAGGAACAGGACAGGAAGGGGGGCAGGAAGCGGGGGTGGAAGCGGTGGGTGGACCCAGCCACTTGGTTCAAGATGAACAAGTGGCTGGGCCCAGTGGCGGACAGAGTAGGGCTTCACAGTCCGGGAAACAGAGGGCATCGTCACAGGGGAAGGCCAAGGCGACTAGGGAGGCAAGGTTTTCGATGAAGGAGAAGGAGGCCCTCGTAGAGGCCTATATGGCCAGGTATAGGAGGCTGCAGCACCAGAAGACCACCCTGACTGAGAAGAGGAAGCTCTGGCATGAGATAAGGAATGCAGTCAATGCAGTGGGACGGAATAGAGATATGGACTCTATAAAATATCGATACCGGGACTGCAAGATGGATCTCAAGAAAAAGTTAAGCCTGGAGGCCCGACATTCCGCAGGAACCGGTGGCGGCCCTGCACTGGAAATCGAGTACTGCCGATGGGAGGAAATGTTGCGTCCCAGCATCTCCGAGGTGGATGTAGTCGGTATCGGAGGAATTGATACCGGGAACCTGCCATTCTCATCTGACGGTAAGCTCATTTAAGAATAAATTCACATACGAATGTATTTCAAGGGACACTATACACAAACCTTTACTTTCATGATTGAGGTAGAGAATACAATTTGACAAAACATTCAAATGTACTTATATTACCTAATTTGATTCATTCTTGAGATATATTTTAATGAAGAAATAGCCATGCACACGGTGAACCAATCACAGGAGGCAGCTATATTCAGCTAACAATCAGCATCTTCTAAGCATATTTAGATATGCTTTTCAGCAAAGAATATCCAGAGAATGAAGCTAATTAGATAAGAAAAGTACATTAGAAAGTTGATTATAATTGTATGCTTCTAAATCATGAAAGATAAAACATTGGGTTTCATGTCCCTTTAAGGATCAGATTAATGCTATAACGTTGATTACACGCATTCACAATTACTTTGCGGTTACATCAGTATCTAGGCTATAGGTTAGGTGTGCATTTAAACAGACTGAAAACAAACGCTAAAACATTCAGATTGACCAGAGATATCACAAACACGGTTTAGAAAATGCGGAAATCGTATTGATTGTTAGATTTCAAAGTGGATTAATGATTCTGCATTTGTAATTGTATCGTAAGCTAAGTCATTTAAAGCTTGATTTGGAAATATGCTAATATATACATTTTTTTATTTTTCAAATATACAGAGTCTGGGGAGGAGGCAGCACAACAAATACAGTCTCCTCCATCTCCCCGGGATGAGAGTGGTGGGGAGGAATTTCCACCTCGGAGGGAAGAGGCCCCCCGTGACGAAGAGGGCACGGAAGCAGATGAAGAGGCCCCGGAAGCAGAGGAGGAGGCCGCGGAACCAGAGGCCCCTCAAGGACCCGCACCCCGCCGTGCACGGGCACCCCGCCGTGCACGGGTACCCCGCCAAGCACAACAAGAGGAAATAGCGGAGGTGCGTGTTCTACTAGACTACATAGACCAGATGCGTAACTCCCGGATACAAAATATAGAAGGCCGAACTAGAATTCTTGAAGGACAAAACAAAATAATTGAAGGCCAAAACCAAATAATAAACATACTTACTAGAATAGAAGAAGGGCAAAACAGAACCTTTAATCTACACCAAGAGATGTTTAATTTTTTCCGGGAGGTGCATGCTGGTCTGCCTCCTGGTCCCCCTCCTGCTGCTGGGCCTCCTGCTGCTGGGCCTCCTGCTGCTGGGCTTCCTGCTGCTGGGCCTCCTGCTGCTGGGCATCCTGCTGCTGGGCCATCTTCTCCAGCCGGGCCATCTTCTCCTGCCGGGCCATCTTCTCCTGCCGGGCCATCTTCTCCTGCCGGGCCATCTCCTCCTGCCGAGCCATCTCCTCCTCCTCACCTTGGTCGTCCCAGTACTCTTCCTTCCACTCTTCCCACAACATATCCAATGAGAACTCGTTGGAGTCGGCAGTTGACCCTCCAAGAGCCTCAGCCCCGTGGGAAGAGGGGAAGGAAGAGGAAGTAAGTATTTGTTTTCATGTTTAATGTTATTTTTATTTAATGTGTAATGGATAGGTATGTGATGATGTGGTTTTCATACACTTGTGGACCACACTCTGTATATAATCTACTTCTATGGGACCGGGTCCATGGAGGCAGATTGTTTGCAGAGTGTGGGTTATAAGTGTGTGAAAACCACATCATCACATACCTATCCTTGTTCATGATATTGATTGGTTTCTGTGATGTGATGTCCAAACTGTTTCCCGAATCGCAAACAAAATTACCATTACAATTATCCATGATGGCATATTACTGTTTGAATGCCAATAACACAGCTTAAAGGGACAGTCAGAAAATGATTGATTACAAAGAAAACACTGTATTACGCATTATCAAGTTGGAAACAACAAAACATGGAGAAATATGTGTGACTTATGTGCTTACCCTTGTATCTATGACTATGAAAAATGACCACTTATTTGTTGTTCTGACATACCAACATTTTAGACATCAATGATCAATACATGGTAAATAATATGCAGTATGAGCACAAGGTTTTAGATATACAAATGCTATCCAAATGCCCTCTAGTGGTCAAATTGCATAATGATTACATGCACTCTTCAAGCTCTAAGAAATGAGCACACGAACCTCATAGGTTTAGCTAGCAAATTAAAATAAACACAGACAAATGATTAATTGGTGAGAAACCTTTGATATCATTGATATTACAAAATTGACTTTTATAATAATGCAAAACATGATTTGTTTTCTAAACTGTCCCTTTAACAAAAATACATATGCTAACATATATTTGCAGATTGTTGGTATATCTACATGTACTTGTTCAAACAATAAATATTGAAAACAGATTTATATTGACGTGTTAAATAAAGTCTATTTTCTTAAAGAGACATTATTGTGTTAATTTTTTTTTTATAAAGACATTTGTTTTAACAATGAATATGGTTTAAAGTCCTTTTAGGAGTGGGGGGTGAAAATATGCTAACAATAATATATTTGGAGATTAACCAATGTGGAACTCATACATGATACAAAAATAAACATTTGCATTAAAGGGACAGTATACTATATTTTTAACAGAACTGTATGTAATAGACACTACTAGAAACAACAAGATTAACATATACTGATATCAATATTACAAAGCTTTAAACACTTTCAAAGAAAATCGGGTTAGCTCTATTGAAAATATAGATGAACCCCCATTACAACCGTAAAACAAGACAATACCCCATCATTAACATATGAAAAGACCCATTACACAAACAGGAGAAAGCTGGAGATGGTACTCACATGAAACTTAGAGGCTTGGCGAGGAGTCTGAAAATTACTTACATTTTATTTGAACAGAAGCAAAATTAAACGTGTATTTGTTAAACAATGGACTATCTAACTAGAGACAAAATAAAATATTTTGATTTATAATGTGAGTGTCTAATGAACCTTTAATAAAATATACGACGAAATTACATTTAGAAGAAGTCGGCATCATATATTTAGCATATGATAAAGATAAATGCATATTGATTACTTTATTCTAATACAATAGCGCATATTTATGAATTAGATATCTTTAACATTAAACACAACAGTCATTTTTCAGAAAAAGGAACATATTGTTGACAAACATATTAAACAACATGGACTATAGAGATTTGCACTTGCCTCGAAATATCATATGCATGAAAACATTTTGCTTTCGTTCGTTTATTCAACCAGACATCCAGCAAAAGAGAATGTGGTGGTCTTTATCAGCTATGGGTCAACAATGTAACATGATGCAAACAATCCATATTCGCAATGTTTTTAAACTTGGCTTCATTTACAAAAGTGTTTAACGTGCACAAACAAATATTGCGGGACTACGTAATACAATCAGACGTTTTTTTACCTTTGCATGTGACGTCTTAATTAACATGGCGCTTCCTTGATCACGTAAGAACGCAATCCAATAACAGGCACATTCTTGATCACGTAAGAACGCAAACAAAAAAAAGGCGCATCCTTGATCGCGTAAAAACGCCATCCAATAAAAGGTGCATCCTTGATCGCGTAAAAACGTCAGTCAATACAAGGAATCATTGGACAGCCTGGCAGGTGACGTCTTAAGCAACATGGCGCATCCGCGATCGCAGAAAAAACGCAGCCAATACAAGGACTCAGTTGACAGCTTGGCATATCACTAAGAAACGTATTTATATTTTTGTAACTAGTATGTGTCTAGATTGCTATCTAGGAATGTCACGAAATCATGAATCATCTTTTCGGACTTGACTGTCCCTTTAACTATAGCTATGGTGTATATCTTTAACATTTAAAAGATACACATGAGAAATACATATGCCATTGATGTTTTAAGATATGTTTAGATTGTTTTGGAATAACAATAATGACACATGTATTGATCAAACGTGTCATTTATTCAAGTTGAAATATGGTCAGCCTACCTATAGCCATATATGGGAGGAAAAGTATTTTTTAACAATATTTAGAAAAACATATTCCTCATCTAAAATATGCGCATTACACACAGAGATTGATTTGGTTACACTTTTACAATAATATAGAATAGAAAATGAAATACATGTGCTGTCAACATTACAATAAGATTGTTTATTATTAAGATTATATGTCCTTGTTCATGTAAAAAGGACAAAAACGCTTTAGAAATGGAAATACATTAATTAACAATTGTGCTCACCATCACTTAAAGGGACATGATTTTTATTTATAAAAAGAGGATACACAGAGACAATACTATTTCAATAAAATGAACACTTTACAGGAATTATATCATTTTATCAATCCTCAGATCATTTGTTAAAGGTGCATCAATTCATGCAGAGTTTATAAATACACACATGGATGTGAAATTTGAAATATACATATATAACAATCTATATATACATATATAAAATAATTACTATGCTAATCATAATCATGCAATGATAAAGCTTTTAGAAAAAAATATAAAGACAAAAATAAACATTACATTGGAGATGTTAATCTTAAAGTCATTTACAATTGTATTACATATATGATTCAGGAAACAACATTATTTTTGGTAGGTCCCTTTAAGGATCAACAAGATAAACTAGAGATTTCGATCAATGACATGAATAAGGAGGACAAAGAATCGTGCAATGACATGTCTTTTATTAGTATGTCATAAAACATCAACAACATTTATAAATAATATGGTAAAGATCAGGAAAATTAGAGCCATATGACAAGGTAACAGAGTGCATCACAGTCCATGAAGAGAGTTGCCAAGGCCCAGCATAGCCCCATTGTAGACATATGACAAGGTAACAGTGCATCACAGTCCATGAAGAGAGTTGCCAAGGGCCAGCATAGCCCCATTGGAGCCATATGACAAGGTAAAAGAGTGCATCACAGTCCATGAAGAGAGTTGCCAAGGGCCAGCATAGCCCCATTGTAGATATATGACAAGGTAACAGAGTGCATCACAGTCCATGAAGAGAGTTGCCAAGGGCCAGCATAGCCCCATTGTAGACATATGACAAGGTAACAGTGCATCACAGTCCATGAAGAGAGTTGCCAAGGGCCAGCATAGCCCCATTGTAGACATATGACAAGGTAACAGTGCATCACAGTCCATGAAGAGAGTTGCCAAGGGCCAGCATAGCCCCATTGGAGCCATATGACAAGGTAAAAGAGTGCATCACAGTCCATGAAGAGAGTTGCCAAGGGCCAGCATAGCCCCATTGTAGATATATGACAAGGTAACAGAGTGCATCACAGTCCATGAAGAGAGTTGCCAAGGCCCAGCATAGCCCCATTGTAGACATATGACAAGGTAACAGTGCATCACAGTCCATGAAGAGAGTTGCCAAGGGCCAGCATAGCCCCACTGGAGCCATATGACAAGGTAAAAGAGTGCATCACAGTCCATGAAGAGAGTTGCCAAGGGCCAGCATAGCCCCATTGTAGATATATGACAAGGTAACAGAGTGCATCACAGTCCATGAAGAGAGTTGCCAAGGGCCAGCATAGCCCCATTGTAGACATATGACAAGGTAACAGTGCATCACAGTCCATGAAGAGAGTTGCCAAGGGCCAGCATAGCCCCACTGGAGCCATATGACAAGGTAAAAGAGTGCATCACAGTCCATGAAGAGAGTTGCCAAGGGCCAGCATAGCCCCATTGTAGATATATGACAAGGTAACAGAGTGCATCACAGTCCATGAAGAGAGTTGCCAAGGGCCAGCATAGCCCCATTGTAGACATATGACAAGGTAACAGTGCATCACAGTCCATGAAGAGAGTTGCCAAGGGCCAGCATAGCCCCATTGTAGACATATGACAAGGTAACAGTGCATCACAGTCCATGAAGAGAGTTGCCAAGGGCCAGCATAGCCCCATTGGAGCCATATGACAAGGTAAAAGAGTGCATCACAGTCCATGAAGAGAGTTGCCAAGGGCCAGCATAGCCCCATTGTAGATATATGACAAGGTAACAGAGTGCATCACAGTCCATGAAGAGAGTTGCCAAGGGCCAGCATAGCCCCATTGTAGACATATGACAAGGTAACAGTGCATCACAGTCCATGAAGAGAGTTGCCAAGGGCCAGCATAGCCCCACTGGAGCCATATGACAAGGTAAAAGAGTGCATCACAGTCCATGAAGAGAGTTGCCAAGGGCCAGCATAGCCCCATTGTAGATATATGACAAGGTAACAGAGTGCATCACAGTCCATGAAGAGAGTTGCCAAGGGCCAGCATAGCCCCATTGTAGACATATGACAAGGTAACAGTGCATCACAGTCCATGAAGAGAGTTGCCAAGGGCCAGCATAGCCCCATTGGAGCCATATGACAAGGTAAAAGAGTGCATCACAGTCCATGAAGAGAGTTGCCAAGGGCCAGCATAGCCCCATTGTAGATATATGACAAGGTAACAGAGTGCATCACAGTCCATGAAGAGAGTTGCCAAGGGCCAGCATAGCCCCATTGTAGACATATGACAAGGTAACAGTGCATCACAGTCCATGAAGAGAGTTGCCAAGGGCCAGCATAGCCCCATTGGACCCATATGACAAGGTAAAAGAGTGCAACAGGCACAACAATAAACAGAAAAAAAGGCCAAATGGCAACCATAACAAAAACATCAACATGTGGAAGGAGGATTCTTATCTGCGCCCTTGGAGCATCTCCAGATCCTCCACTTACTGGTCATCCCCTTCATCGTCCTGTGCATGTCCAGCTCCAGATTCAGGCATTGAATTTAATCGCATGATCTGCCGCAGAGTCAAATGCTGAACCTGGAGCTGGGCCTGCATGGTGTCGTTCATCCCTCTCAGGACAGCTGCGTTCCTCAACACGGCCTGCTCTACACGTGCTATACCTTCTAGCATGAGCCATGTTGAGTCACAGCCTAAAATAAAGAATAAATAAAATATTAAGGATAATTACACAACAGAAGAAAAAATAAGCAAAGATACATTGTCATCATAAAGACAAATCATTCTTTACATCAATTTGTTGAAATTGATTATTTACACATTAAATATGTTATTCAGACAGACCGAAATAATTAAAGGGACAGTTTACTCAAACATGTTGTCCCCTTTAATTGGTTTTCGATGATCCACTTATACAGCTTGAGTGTATAAAATCTTGTTAAAGGATTTACATTGTACTTACATTAGCAATTTAAATATTTTAATTATACTGTGGTAGGCACACCTATCCTTAAACATTTTGGCGTTGAGGACAAGCTGTGTAAACATAGCAACCTGAAGAAATTACATTCCCACTGGGTTAGACAAGAGATAATGTATCAACATTTGTACATAAATTGTTGGATCCAAGTAGTGGTGATTGGTATATGTAGTGATATCAAATTAAAGGGACACTGAACCTAAATATTTAATTGACTGATTCAGATAGAGCATGACATTAAAAATAATAAAAAATTACACATATTCTTTAAATGTTAGAATTCTCTAGCTAGATTTTGAATGCAAGAATGTAGGTTTATAGGGCAGGCCATATTTGTTTATCAACTTTGGTTGTCCCTGCTGATTGATGGATACATTCATCCAACAATAAAGAAATTATGTCCAGACTTATTTTCGATTTAAAATTAATTCTAGCCATTTCTTTGTTTCAATAAAGATAGCAAGAGAATGAAGAATAATTCATAAGAGTAGTAAATTATAAATTTGATTAACATTGCATGCTCTATTTGAATCACAATAGAAACAATTTGCCTTCGGTGTACCTTTAAGTATCTTATAATGTGGATTTTGATTGATACTTACAGCTGTGCCTGGGAAGGACAATCCGACACCCAGGACAATGAAGGTTGAGACAGGGGGGAGGGATGGGATTGTGTTGGGGAGGGATGGGATTGGGTTGGGGAGGGATGAGCTGCTGCTCCGGGGTAGGCCGTACAGCTGGGGAGTGGTGAGTTGGGGTCTGGGCAGCTGGGGTAGCTGTACGGGCCAAAATACGGGGAGAGCGGCGAAGGGGGATGAAGGGGCGTTTTTTGGGAGGGACAGGATAGGAAAAATGGGAAGGGCCGGCAGGGGGCTGGGCAGGGGGCTGGGCAGGGGGATGGGCCTGGGCAGGGGACTTGGCAGGGGTCTGGGCCTGGGCAGGGGACTGGGCAGGGGTCTGTGACTGGGCAGGGGACTGGGCAGGGGCGGAAAACAGATGACCAGAGGTGGAGGATCCATCTGAAATAAATAATACAAATATATTAACATCTCATACATCATGAAATCAAATCAACGCATTTCAAATTGATTATGTTTGCAATATACTTAGAAGTGTGTTTGAATTTCTAAACAATTATGACATGAGGATATGGTATGCATATAGGCACTCAAATGAATATCAATGACTGTCTGTACAATTATAACATTATTATTGTGGTTTGGCCTGGAATATGCATGTGACATAATGATGGCATGAATTACAAATAAAAAATAAATAAATAATAATCCAAGCATATTTTCATGCTGCCTGATATAGAAAGGGGGCAGTAGTGTATTTGAACAGACAAATAATATTCCTTTTTAAAGTGCAAAAGCTGTAGACTTTGAATGTCTTCAATAAAATGATTTCCAATAAAGCAACATGTTGGAAACATGATAGATATATTTCACATACCATCAGACTTCAAGGGAGCCTCTTCCTCCTCCGTCCCACATGTTAAATCAATCTCTGTAAAACATAACATGTTGTGTACACGTTAAGATCAGATATTATAACATATGTTACTGTTGCTCAAAGACACACATCAATGTTGCATTAAAGATATACACACCCAAAGTTATGATTTACATCATTTTGATGGAGCATACAAATGACATTAGATTTGTTATTCTCAATGATTCAGATTTTCGATGTATTGTTTGTATTAATTTTAAAATCATAAAAGCATAGTACATAGAACATTTAAGATTTCTCATGTGTGTATCACTTGATGACTGTTGTCAAAAATGAACATGGAAACAAACATATGCTATACATCTTCTGAATAACAAAGGTGTAGACTAAGAAAGTTTTAATTATTAATCTTTCAATATTCCAAGAAAATTATTATATAATCAGAGGAGTAAATTATGTGTTTGTTTCAAATGTTATGCTTCATCAGAATCATGCTCATAATATTGATTACCAATACACCTTCAATGACATATAAATGAGTCAATGGACTTACCAGAAGACCGCAAAGGCGGCTCTGTGTCAGTGCTGGATTCCTCTGGGCTCCCCACACCAACTCTCTCTATGAATGATATAGATATATATTAGTGAACACATTTGGGATAGCACTAAATCACATCTGTATCGATTTTTAAGAATAATAAACTTGAAAATGTGAAGAATAGAGCAGTCATTATCCAAAAAAATGCTTGATTGAATCAAGGGGATTCTGTTAAAAATGATGTATTGAACATATGTTTAATTTCTGACTATATTAGACATCAAACTCATCTCATACGATGCTATTGCATATCTAAATATACCCATTGATCAATGTTCTTAAAAGAATACACACAAACCACATTTTGAATAACAGCTGTTGACAAATATAAACAAAGACATGTGGCACATCGAGCCATTTGTGCAATGTACAGTAATCTTGTTTAGGACACAACACATATTGATCACAATACCAAACCAAATTGATTAGTACAAATATGTAATCATGGTGCTGTTAGAGTATGCTGATATCTATAAAGTAACTCCAACAGTGAATATGTGAATTATATATCAATATTGTCTAATCCAAAGAATGTAAAGATGAATGAATCTATTGTTTATTAAAGGGACACTGACATGATTTATTTCAATCATTGATTTCACTGTTCAAACTGTTCAAAATGATTTAACATTGACTCCTATTATAATTGGAATGTTGCTACATTTTAATCTTAAAGGCAGATAAGCAATATTGGATTCAATAAATATTGTTTGTTGAAGGTATCCACCAATAATCAATAAAAACCCAGGTTGGTCAACCAAAATAGAGCTGCAGATAAACGTACATTCTTGATGTTAAAATACATTTAGCAAGAGAATATTTCACATATGATTATAGTATTATATTTAAATGTTGATTAATATTGCATGCTCTATCTGAATGACAACATTAATAATTTTAGCTCAGTGTCCCTTTAATATAAAAATATATTGATTTGACAATGTTGGTGTTAATGAATTCTCTACTCCATATGTTAATGTAATGAATGGGATTGAGCATGCAATTCCAAACTAATATGTTATTTAAGGATATCCTAAGAATTATTTAATTTTCATCTATTAAAGGGACATGAAGCTCTAAATGTGTAATTGTATACTTTTTGAAACTATGTACTACTGTTATCTGAACACATGATTTTAACTTTTGGCAAAATGCCAATTTATGCATAAAAAAACAGCCGGATAATACCAGTAATGCATTGTTTAACCTAAACCAAAATCCATTTTTTTTTTAAGAACTAAAACAATAGACTGAACCAATGTAGCTCATAAAATGTTTAAACAAAACAATAAAATCACGTTTAAAAATCATTCTATGTAAAATTTAGTTGGCATGTCCCTTAAATGACGTGATCAATTTCAAAAATGGAATCTATATTTTTAAAATCTAAACATATGCAAAAGTGTGTGTATTTTTAAAAAATGTATACAAATAAGATTAAGCAATACACAAGGGAAGAATATAAATTGGACATTCAAAGAATCTTACATTAAAATTAAGACATCCAGAATAGATGGGATATCTTAAATTCCAAACAAAATCAGAGTAGTCTTACAATGTAATCCTATTTTTTGGCTTTTTATTTATTCTTATTTGCAAAAAGTTTTAAAATCCATTTTGCAGATACATATAAATATTGAACAATGTGGATTTAGTATGTAATGTTCTGTCCATGTTTCTAAGACAAATGTCAATTAAAATGAGACATACCATACTGTGACAAGCCCTGGCTTGAGGATTCAACACCAACATCCAGATCTGTAATATATTAAATGAGGATTGGATATCATTAATACAAATCATGCAATGTTTAAAATCTTTACATTATTAGCAAATCAATTAAAAACTATTAATCCTTTGGTAGTCCCATGAGTTAATTGTTTCCTCAATTAAATTCATGATAAATATATCCTGTACTCTTATTTTCAATCAGTTGTGTTGTTTACTGTAGCTTAAATTATTTTTTTGTGTTATTTCATTCTCATCAATTGATGGGCATATGTTATAATTTATTTGGATTCTGCTTTTTTCTTTTTTTATTATGTATAATATTGAAAATAAGAATACTGTATTCTTCACATATATAATAATTCACATTTCATTTTGACCAACATGTGTAAAGCAATGCCACTTACAGCAAACCCATGTTAACGTGTATGTGCAATTCCATTTTCGCGATCATTGCGCAATGATTCCAAGCGGAATTACGCATCCGTCATTTGACCAACATGTATAAAGCAATGCCACTTACAGCAAACCCATGTTAACGTGTATGCGCAATTCCATTTTCGCTCTGTGACGCATATTCTGTAGAGCGCAAGAAACATCATTCATATTTCATGTGTCACTAATCTAAAATCAGATATCTAAACATCATATGTAGTGTATGTTGTGAGATCTGTATAGGTTTAGTATCTGACTATATACACATTTTTTAAAAAAAAAATCAAATATTAAGATATTATATGAAGTTGGATAGTTACCTGGTTCAGATTGTCCATCAGCTCCTCCCAGGCCACCGGACGGAGAAGCAGCTGCCCTGGCCCCCGCGTCAGGACTTTCAGATCCCGCAGCTGGGAGGGAAGAAGAGGAGGCCGAGGATGGCGAGGATCTAAATCTTTTGGGGACCCGGAGATTGAGGAGCTCGCATAAAGTCACCTCATAAGGGAGTAGGTATAGTTTCCGCGGGGCCTTTCTTTGGCCCCCTCTTTTACAGGCTTGTACCCAGTCCCTTATGAGGTTGACTTTTTTTGTTAAGCGCAACCTCATATCTCCGAATCTCCTCATGATTTGATCCTGGCTCCTCTGGACGTCACACACCAATTGAACCGCATTGGTGAGAGACTCCCAGAGGGCCTTCTTAACAGGCGCATCTGTCGACCTCCTCTTGTTCCCAAACAGCTGGGGATAAAAGTCCTTGACGGCGTGGACCAGTGCAGCGCTCTCCTGCTTGGTGAACCTGGGAAGTGACATGCCTGCTGGGTTGTAGAATATATTTTTTTATAAATAATATATACTGCCTGCAGGCATTAGAGAACTGACAAAGATGGCAACGTGTAATTGACTTTTATATGGTGAAGTAAACATGAGATGCACCATGGGACAAGTTATCTGTACATCTGATTGGATAAAAGTTTGAAATATTGTTAGAATGTCTGTGAGACCATCCTGATTCAAGTTGTGTTTGTGTGATGAACTCTGATTGGCCGTTCCTTAATGTTTCATATCTTAGTAACTTCCTTACACATACCTCCTGGTGGTGCTGTTACTTCATTTTTCATGTAGACTTATTTGTAACTCATGGGCCTGTCATGCGGATATGTGTGACGCAGATTTAATATCCGTGATCCGTTAAATATTAATGTTTAAATTCTCTTTAAAATCTAATACTGTCACATTATTAAATGTTGTATACATTTTTCGGTTTAATAACGGTCTGTTTCTTTAATACAAATACACATTTAATATTGTATGTCTTTATTGTTCATAAAATCAATTTGTTGACTTATTGTGAAGTATTGATATTGCTCTATTAAATGTATTTCATAATGCACATTGATTGTGTGCTATTGCGTGACATTAGACTCTAATGTTTAAAGATGCAAATCTGGTATTTCAAGATCCGTTTCCCACGCAATATTTCTGAATGTTAAAATTCAGGTTATAATGTCAGTAACTTGGATAATCTGTTTATAAATGTTAAACTACAGGTTTGTTTGTTATTAGTAAATAAACCTCGAGCTTGTATTTGTCTGAACTGCTCATATATGTTATTGTGCAATGGCGTCTTTATTTTTAAATAGACATTACAAACAAAAAATTGTATCAAATGATCTGTAGAGATAGAAAATTGTTTAGACTTTAAAATGTAACTCAATTTATCTTAGTATTTAGATATCCTCAACAGAAGAAATTTAAATGCACATGGTTGAGCCAATCACATAAGGCATCTCTGTGCATCCACCAATCTTCATCTACTGAGCCTATCTCGATATGCTTTTCAAGCAAAGTATGTCAAGATAAGAAGAGAAGTAAATACACTCTTTAAATCTCTTAAAGGGACACTGTCCAAACAAATTTAGCGTTCGTGATTCAGATTGAGCATGAAATGTTAAGCAACTTTATAATTTAATCCGATTCTTGTTATCTTTCTTTGCAAATCAATAATGATATTTTAGATTACGGACAATTGTTGCAAAAAACCTGGGTTGTCCTTGATGATTGTTGGATAAATTAATCCAACCAAAAAAAACAAGTTCTGTCCAGAGTACTGAAGCAAATAAATTATCTATTTAATGCCTTATTTTTAAAGTAATGATAGCAACATCACGAGGAACATTCATAATATGAGACAATTTTTAAAGTTGCTTAAAATAGAATACTCATTCAGAATGTATAAATCATTAATTTTTTAACTGTCTCCCTTTAAGTATATTTTGAGTTCCTGTCCCTTTAAAGAGACATTTCACAATAATGCTTGAAAAATCATAAACCTAGGCACCTTCCTTTTGCTAAATTAGTATAACATATGAGTAAAGCATATTTAGATTAACTTCTGGATTGTTTTACACACTGACTGAAATATATATTGTAAAGGATGTATTTCGCAGTCTTCAGCTTAGAGGGACATTAAGCTATATGTTATGTATGCATTTTGGATAAGATTATAATATTTGAACAACTTAATATGTTTTGGTATTCAATCATTAGATTGTAATTATATATATTCTTGGATTAAATACATATCTACATAGGCTATTTGGATGCTGATTGTTGGTTGCACATAGATGCCTTATGTAATTGACTAAGATATGTGCATTGATGTATATTTTTCGAAGTATATTTAAAGACTGAATGTAATTCTATAGTACTTTCTAAATATGTTTAAATTCTTTTATGATTTTTTTAAAAATCAATACACAATATACTTTGTGAATGTCCCTTTAAGGACCAAAACATTTGGAATGTTGATTTAACATTGTCAAAAGAAACTAAAGGGGAATGAAAATTATATATAGATATGTGATGTCTAACCCAAGAGGTAAGATTTTTAAAACTACATAATTTTAATAACTATAGTTAAATGTCCCTTTAAATGACTCCACTAGAAAATAAAATCTATTAACCTGGCATCCAATAACTAGCTTGTGAAAAATATGAAATTAAATGACCTACCATTTATAAATGTAAAAATTTAAGACAATAATGTTTTGAGATACCTAAGGAAGATACAAGATCTTATAAAATTAATTTTACATTCAACAACACTGTCACTTTAATGTAATTGAACCACTTCCCCTTCTTAAAAGTGAAACAAAATAATTTATGTCAAATTTTGACTACATATCCGAAATTATTTTAACATCTAAGAATTTCAAAAGAAAAGCATCGATGGATCTCACTCCCCAAATAATTTAAAAAAGATAGTTTAATTTAATATTCTCTGAATCAGTGGATTTTCTAAAATTAAAGCATTATTTGATCTTATGCATGTGCTTGTCAAATAGACAACTACCAGTCATGGGAGTCAAATTGTTTTTTATTGACAGATTATATGGATATTTATTATAATCTGTTCAAAAGAGTGTATTTAATAATAAATTGTTGATTATTACCATTTAAAAAATAAAAAGTTTCTGAAACCAAAAGAAAAAAATATTCCTGGAAGTCATCAGATGACAATCTGAAATTAAATTTTTTTTTTTAACAAAGTTAATACACACGTTGTCAAATATTCATAAAATACATTTACAGTCATCTTGTGTCTATGCTCTAACTTTGTTCAACATTTTATCAAGATATTTATGAATTAAATTTAAAAATAAATAAAATAAACATACACCATTATATTGTGTAATAAAAATTAAATTTAAATATCTGAATTTCTAATTATACATAATAATGTATATCACATTTCAATAATATATATGTATGACGAACATAAATGTAATATTTCATGTCCATTCAAATACCTCTATATCAACTATAATATGTATTCCTTTTTCTGATTGTGATCCCTAAATATCTAATTATGAACTAAATATGACTAATGTATGTAAGCTACTAATATTCAACATTCTTCCTGTGATTCTTAACTAGCATGCATTGGTACACCAACCTGGATAATGCATGGTCTTTGAAAGTCAATTCAGGGGTAAACAGTTGATCTTCAATAGGTGTCTTATTCATCAGTTCATAAAATAGAGGACTGAAATACCATCTAAAAAAGTAAAATCATCTAAGGGTCTGATTGTGATCCCTAAATATCTAATTATGAACTAAATATGACTAATGTATGTAAGCTACTAATATTCAACATTCTTCCTGTGATTCTTAACTAGCATGCATTGGTACACCAACCTGGATAATGCATGGTCTTTGAAAGTCAATTCAGGGGTAAACAGTTGATCTTCAATAGGTGCCTTATTCATCATTTCAAAAATAGAGGACTGCGAAATACCATCTAAAAATTAGAAAATAATCTAAGTGTCTCCAATAGGATGCCTCCACAGCCTTATTCTATCAAATAGTTGGCACTTACCATGTGAACATGTCTTTGTATGGTTTTCAAGGTCAGCAGATTGGAAAGATAATGCCAGACATGATCCCATTGGTATACTTCAATTTCAATCTTGGCTTTTTCCACTGTCAGTCTGGGCAATCTTCACTGTCAGGCTTCTAATTCTTCCCTTTCAGTCTTTAGATTAAGTCAGCTCCCTAATGGCAGAAAAAGTTTAATAAAAATTACTACAAGTGTGTGAATCAGTTCTGTACCCCTCTACCACCCCCCATTTCAGAATAAATTTCTGTCACTAGCTTACTAAGCGTGTGTAGCATCTTGTGTAATGTTCTATCAAGTGTGAAGATGAGTCATATTGAGCAGAACGAACCTCTAATGTGTGACATTGAACCATAGTCATGCTAGAGGATAGTTATGCTAGAGGATCCCTTTCTGAGTATGTACATTTTAAGTAATGTGTAAACTAAATACTAGTTTTGAAAATGTATGCCATATGATGTATTTGTGTACAATTCATGCCAGCAACAGTCCATACATTTATACTTACCAGCTGATGTCCTCTTTAAAAACCAGGTGGCAAAGACTCGCTACAGGACCCAATGACCAGAGCATCACCTATATTAATAAATGAAACACATTTTTAGCATTTGATGAACAATCCTAACATGTTTGCACAATTCTCTACTTGTCATTTCCCTAGAGTTCACATCTATTGACAATACTCCAGTCTAACTTCTATTATTTACCGTCTAAAGTGGCGGTTGATGATGTCTCCTCTGACATTGAGCCCCTCATCCCGGAATGGCCCCTCTAGAACAGGATCATCCTCCTCATCTCTGAGGAGGTTTCGTTGCGCCTGGACGCCCTGCAGCATCCCAGCCCGCTGTGCAATATTATGCAGGACACTACAGGCTACAACGATCTTAGCCACCTTCTTTGAGTTGTACTGGAGGGCTCCTCCCGACCGGTCAAGGCACCTGAACCTCATCTTCAGAAGCCCGAACATTCGTTCAACCACCGCCCTGGTTCTCTTATGAGCCCTATTGTAGCGCTCCTCAGACACATCAGTCGGGCTACGCAAGGGGGTAATAAGCCAAGGCCGGCTCATGTACCCAGAATCACCTATAAATTATGAACAGAACATAATTCAAACTGAATCCTCAAAATATTATTTTGATTCCAATAAAAGTTTTTGTACACGATAATCCACTAACAAATGTTTATTTTTTAAAAGAATAATCTAGTTCAATCTTATTCTCTATCTTCCCATTTCAGCTAAGACATGCTACATATGCGTATTTCTCCTAAACCAAACCTTGTGTAAAATGCAAACTAAATGGTTACATTGCATTCTCTATCTGAGCATTTAAGGTAAGACATGCTACATATCTGCATTGAACTAAAAGTAGACATTAGCGGAAAGAGACAATGACATGGTTAAATTGCATTAGCTAATATCTTCCCATTTCAGCTAAGACATGCTACATATGCGTATTTCTCCTAAACCTTGTGTAAAATGCAAACTAAATGGTTACATTGCATTCTCTATCTGAGCATTTAAGGTAAGACATGCTACATATCTGCATTGAACTAAAAGTAGACATTAGCGGAAAGAGACAATGACATGGTTAAATTGCATTAGCTAATATCTTCCCATTTCAGCTAAGACATGCTACATATGCGTATTTCTCCTAAACCAAACCTTGTGTAAAATGCAAACTAAATGGTTACATTGCATTCTCTATCTGAGCATTTAAGGTAAGACATGCTACATATCTGCATTGAACTAAAAGTAGACATTAGCGGAAAGAGACAATGACATGGTTAAATTGCATTAGCTAATATCTTCCCATTTCAGCTAAGACATGCTACATATGCGTATTTCTCCTAAACCAAACCTTGTTTAAAATGCAAACTAAATGGTTACATTGCATTCTCTATCTGAGCATTTAAGGTAAGACATGCTACATATCTGCATTGAACTAAAAGTAGACATTAGCGGAAAGAGACAATGACATGGTTAAATTGCATTAGCTAATATCTTCCCATTTCAGCTAAGACATGCTACATATGCGTATTTCTCCTAAACCAAACCTTGTGTAAAATGCAAACTAAATGGTTACATTGCATTCTCTATCTGAGCATTTAAGGTAAGACATGCTACATATCTGCATTGAACTAAAAGTAGACATTAGCGGAAAGAGACAATGACATGGTTAAATTGCATTAGCTAATATCTTCCCATTTCAGCTAAGACATGCTACATATGCGTATTTCTCCTAAACCAAACCTTGTGTAAAATGCAAACTAAATGGTTACATTGCATTCTCTATCTGAGCATTTAAGGTAAGACATGCTACATATCTGCATTGAACTAAAAGTAGACATTAGCGGAAAGAGACAATGACATGGTTAAATTGCATTAGCTAATATCTTCCCATTTCAGCTAAGACATGCTACATATGCGTATTTCTCCTAAACCAAACCTTGTGTAAAATGCAAACTAAATGGTTACATTGCATTCTCTATCTGAGCATTTAAGGTAAGACATGCTACATATCTGCATTGAACTAAAAGTAGACATTAGCAGAAAGAGACAATGACATGGTTAAATTGCATTAGCTAATATCTTCCCATTTCAGCTAAGACATGCTACATATGCGTATTTCTCCTAAACCAAAACTTGTGTAAAATGCAAACAAAATGGTTACATTGCATTCTCTGAGCATTTAAGGTAAGACATGCTACATATCTGCATTGAACTAAAAGTAGACATTAGCGGAAAAATAAAATTAATGGTTAAATTGCATCCTATAGCTGAACATTACGCTAACATTTTAAAACTACAGTGGCAATTGTCAAACGAATTAACCATGTTGTGCAAAAATACTCACCAACGAGATAACCAGGGGGCATTTGTCTTTCCTCAAACGGTCTCCACAGGGACGACAGAGAGAGGATGCGGGCATCATGACTAGCCCCTCCAAAATTCGCACACACATGCATAATCCTCATCCGTGCGTCACAAACATACTGCATGTTGAGGCTATGAAAATGTTTGCGATTTCTGAAGGGCAAGTCATCAATTGGAGCATGCAGCGCAATGTGGGTACAATCTATGGCTCCCAAGACATTGGGCAATTGAGCAATATCAAAGAATTCCCGCTTCAGGCGCCTCCAATCACCATCATTCTGTAGGAATCCTATGTATTGCTTACTGATACGTACCATGGCGTCCAGAAAGTTATCAAACACCACAGAGAATGTACCTTGAGCCAGGCCATGCATGTACATTTCTCCGGATTGAAAACTCCCGGAGGCCAGGACGTAAAGACAACTTAGCATCTTACTCATGGCGGGAACAGCAGTCCTTATTCTTATACGTGGCTCCAAATGAGGTTTAAGAAGATCGTAAAGGCCAATGAGCTGTTCGCGATTGAGCCGATACTTATCATAAACCTCAAAGTCGCTCATGTTTTCCAAGGTGGCTCTCACCCTGTAGACACGAGGACCGCGAACCAGATGACCCCTTCGTCTCAGTCTGAGCCGCCGAGGCTGCCTGATTCGATCAACAGCTAGTTCGCCAATAGCAGCACCAGCAGTGTCTACCATGTCATCGTCATCCATCTTTCAAAACAGCGTAACAAGGTATGCACTTGATCTGATGTGGATCACAAGTGATGCTTTGGCCATGTTGTTTGGTGGATTTATAGTACAATTAGTCCAATGGTAGTGAGTTTGTAATGATTGCTGATTGTATTCACTTGTTTGTACGTGAGCGGCGCGAATGCTTTCACAGTGGGCGTTTTTTTGTTGTTTGCTGAAATGTTGTTTTCCCCCAATGAATCTCAATGTGAAAGTGTCAAATATCACACATACAGTGCATGTTTGTAATGTTTGATCATATGCGTTATCAATATTTCTTAAACGCAATCTTATAGTAACAAGCACACGTCCAGGCTAACATGAATGAAAGTGCATAGTTGTGTATAATGTGCATCGAATGTGATCGATCAATTTTGCTGCAACATTGTTTGTAAACGATAAAGTAACATCTGCCATCTGTAGTATTGTATATATAAGTGATTGCCGAGCTGTCAATATTGTACGCGTCCCTTTCAAATCGCAATAATAATTCAGAACTTCCCGTCTGCCATCTGTAGTATTGTATATATAAGTGATTGCCGAGCTGTCAATATTGTACGCGTCCCTTTAAAATCGCAATAATAATTCAGAACTTCCCGTCTGCCATCTGTAGTATTGTATATATAAGTGATTGCCGAGCTGTCAATATTGTATGCGTCCCATTAAAATGGCACTAATACTGAATAACTTCCGGCTGTCATCTGTAGTATTGTATATTTAAGTGATTGCCGAGCTGTCAATATTGTATGCGTCCCTTTAAAATTGCAATAATAATTCAGAACTTCCCGTCTGCCATCTGTAGTATTGTATATATAAGTGATTGCCGAGCTGTCAATATTGTATGCGTCCCTTTCAAATCGCAATAATAATTCAGAACTTCCCGTCTGCCATCTGTAGTATTGTATATATAAGTGATTGACGAGATGTCAATATTGTATGCGTCCCTTTCAAATCGCACTAATGCTGAATAACTTCCGGCTGTCATCTGTAGTATTGTATATATAAGTGATTGACGAGATGTAAATATTGTATGCGTCACATTCAAATCGCACTAATGCTGAATAACTTCCGGCTGTCATCTGTAGTATTGTATATATAAGTGATTGCCGAGATGTAAATATTGTATGCGTCCCATTCAAATGGCACTAATACTGAATAACTTCCGGCTGTCATCTGTAGTATTATATATATAAGTGATTTGCGATCTGACAATATTTATTAATTGTCCCATTCAAATCTCCATAATAATGCTGTTCAAAACTGTTATTTACGTACATGTTGTATTGTAGTATTGAGTGATAAAGTTCAGAAAGGGGCGGTACAGTCGTGAATCTGTGATGTGTATGGTTGAATCTTCTAATGACGTCATCATATTATTACCCTGCCTATGTAGTTCAGAAATCCTCATTGTGTTGTTGTATTGTGCTACATTGTTATTGTGTGCGGAATAAAATCTAAATGTGTGCTTTGTGGTTGCGTGATGGGTGATGCGTGTTATGTACATGTACGTATATATTGTGATTGTGTCCCACATATTCTGACTTCTATATAGCGGTCTGGCATTGTTGTTCCTTCCCATAAAGTGACATCTGTAATCTGGTGTAATGATGTTCTTCTTGTACGTAATTCCTAATGGTTTATTGTGATGGAATCATGATGTTAAAAGTACAGTAAAATCCATATGTTCTGTTTTGTGATTCCTATAGAGAATGTAATGTGTTTTTCCCCCATCATTTGAATGCACATGTATGAGTGAATGGTAAAAGTAATGTATGTGCATCCATGACTGATCATGTGTTAAGCCTATGTAGATATGCTGTTGCTGCAAGCATATGAGTTGAATAAATGAAATTCAATAATAAAGGTAAATGAGAGGTGTTTCCCATTGTGTACTGTTTGTGAATCCTGAAAAGTTTAAATTATTTTTGTGTCCGTTTAAATGTAATATTTTTTTAAAAAAAGTTTGTTACTAGTGATGTTGATTTGTAGTTGATGTAATATAAAAGTCTGAAACAATTTAATGGTGTTGTGAATATTCAATAAGTACAATCCATAAGTCCACCATAGGGAAATAGTAATTTCTTGATCTATTTATCATAGCTGGGTCTAACGCAGAAAAGCATGTATTTTCTAGCGCTGCTATTTGGAGTTTTTAGGTCTACGCTATTTGCGTGCGTTAGGGAAATCTGTCTTTCGCGTGCACGAGCACGTCTTCCCCATAGAAGTCAATGGAGGCTCTAAATTTTGGTAAATTTTTTTTTCAAAGACTGGTTTCCCTCGTAAAGTGAGTGACGTCATGAGCTTGTGTGAAAAAGTAACTAAATCATGTTCATTTTGTAATAAATAACTTTTTTGTGTATGTCATGTGGTGTATATTGTTTGTATGCATCGATGAGTGTATGTTTGTGATAATATTATTAGTTATATGAAGCTATATGAGGGTCTTTTCCCGTGTGTCAATGTAAGTCAATGGGAAAATGGATTTGTGTTGTGTAACACCCGAGATCTCGCAACTTTGATCATTTGTATTTTGATGAAAAATTATTAAATCTTAAAAATAAATATAGTGTAGTGTTTGTATGAGTGTAAGTGTACTTTGTGTAATATTTGTTTTGTGATTCGTGGATGTTTATTTTGTCGGTATATGTTAACTACTGGGTTTGAGCTGTCGGTAGAGATTTGTGCGTTGGGTGATTTTTGAGTGTCGGTAACTGAACTCTAAATACCGGAGTCCGTAAGAAACCAGCCTTAGGAGCCTCTAACGCTGGTTTTCATGGCTAACGCCAAACTCCAAATCTAGGCCATAGTTTTTTGTCTATCTTAGATTTTTAGATAGTTTCTCAACCAACATTATTTATTATTTCACAGGCATATACTCAATCAGTTTTTGTATAACTTTGATCTCTCTAGCTGCTTTTCAGCGCTCCTCAATTTTATTGTTTTTATATTTCATATAGGGAAGTGTTTTTTGGGTTGCACTTTCATTGAGGTAGCTTATGCTATATTTTTAAGGTTTTCTTGCACTTTAGAGGTTAAATAGAATACATAGGGCAAGAATGCAAGTTAGGCGAGCTAATGATGCAGGATGCAATATCTTTGGACATCACTACCATTAGCACGCAACTTGATATTACAAGTCCATGGTAAAGCTCGTTAACCAGAGAAGGGTTTGCGCAACCTATAGGTTTAATCTTTATCATGACCGTGCTAACTTGCACTCATTTTACAAGTTATAGTTGCGCTTGAGTGAAAACTTAAACTACGCAAGAATATTTAGTGCAACTTCAGACCTGAAGTAATGTGTAAGGGTTAAAAAAAAATAACCACAAAATACGTGTAAAACACATTAAAATAAAGTATTACACCCTTATATACACTTTTTAAAACTTAAAACTGGTATCTTTATCAAATCAGAATTCCTTTGGTAAATCATGTCATTGGTGTCTCTGATCTAAGATCTGGGAACATTTGATAAAGATGCCAGTTGGGCATCGAAATCATGGACTTTCCCTTATTTTAACTTCATGTTTTGAATAAAAGTTTATTTTTTACCTTTGGAAACCCAGAGAGGGCAGTCTTTACATTGGAGAATTATACTATTGAAAACAGACTTTGCACCCTGGTTTCTGCTATTTGAGTTGGATATTAGTGCAGATCCTATTGTAACTTTCTCTCTCTCTCTCTCTCTCTCTCTCTTTCTCTCTCTCTCTCTTTCTCTCTCTCTCTCTCTCTCTATATATATATATATATATATATATTTAAAAAGAAAAAGAAAATTTTCGTCTATGTTAAGAACAAAGGAATGTATTTCTAACTAATTTTGGGTTTAGTGCAGTTTGTCTAACGCAGTGTTGGGATAGTGCTGAAGTGATAACTGTTAGTTGTTTTTTTTTTTGTTTTTTTTTTAACATGTCCCATAAGGACATAATGCAAATGCAGCCGTAATACATTTTTACTTTGAGTGCAGTTAGTGTGCGAGTGAAAGAATAATTTAGCATGCAATTTATAATCTGGCCCATAGTCACTAGGGTATCCAGAAAAGTAATCAAACCAAGCAGAGTGAGCAACACACAAACTGAATCATATGCAAGAGATAATTCACAAGAACAATGAGGTTCAGCAACTCATGGCCATCAAGTTTTACAAGGAGTCTGGAAGAGCAGTCAAGGAAGAGCCAAAGGTCACAGTCAAAAAGAAAAGTACAGTATTGGCAGGCAGAGGAGTAGTCAAAAATGATAGCAACATTACACATGGAAGTAGCAGCAAAAAAGTATGGAGATACAATAGCAAGAACAACAAATGGGTGTTTGATCAAGCAGAACTTAATAAATAGATACAAAAAAGAATGTTCCAAAAACTATGTAATACATGAACTGCACAAAATGAAAACTGCATCAGAAAAGGATACATCAAATAAGCACATGAGAGATATCAATTTTAATAACGAGATTAAGATGGATGTGATATTGTTATTATTATTATTGCTATTTATTTGTAAAGGTCAAACTGTGTAGCTCTGGATACAGGAGACGGTGTATATAATGACACCAACTGAGGGTAGAAAAGAAATACGGATACATTAAGACTAGTATAAACAAGTTAACATAGAAGGGTGTCCTGCTCTACAGAGCTAAAAATAATACAACACATTGATGGTGATCAAAAAAAAAAGGAACCAAGTAGTAAAAAACAAAGCTGGTACTTTTTAAATACATTTTGCATGACAACTTTTTGACATGTTTATTTCGACTTATAATAAATGTGAGGCTGATTCTTAGGGGTAGATTTATTAAACGTTGAGTGGACATGAGTTGCTGTAGCGAACCATGTCCGCTCGACGTCGCTAAATGCAGAAAGCATATGCTGTCCGTATTTATCATTGCACAAGCATTTCTGGTGAAATGCTTGTGCGATGCCACCCCCTGCTCACTGGCAGTCAATAAGACACTAGCAGGGGCTGTCAATCATCCAAAAGGTGGTGGACAGGTTAAGGAACAGTGGCCTTACGACCGCTACTCTCTTACTTTTGTTTCAGGAGTGACTGAAACGATGGGCCTTCGAAGCAGCATCCACTGCTTAATAAATGGAGCCCTTAATCACTGTTTTAAAAAGATCACAATTCATACAGTTTGTTTTAATCCACAGTTATTACTTATAATTTCAAGCATCCTTTTCACCAGTATTTTTCTTTTGACGCGTTTTCATTCCTGTAACTGGTAAATTTCAAGCATTTTTTCCTCAGCTGTTTAAATGACAAGATTATTTCTAAACTTTAATCTTGGCTACAGTAACCTCCAGACACAGGTCACATTTCAATAAACTAGTGTATATATTTGAGTATTAATATTTAAAGAGCAATATATGTTGTAGAGGATTGATTCCACATTTGTAAATAAAGCTGGGCACACAAAAGTTGAGAACAGATGTGTTTCATTTTGCAAATGGCTTAAAAATACTGTTCATCCTAATAATTAAATTGTTGTAACAATGATTTAGTTCCAATTCATATATTTACAGTAACATGAATTCCATCTTCATTGATAATGTAATCATACTTGGTTACTAAAATGCCAAAATGAATTGTAGTAATTATCATCTAAAATATTTTTGTTTAAGTTCATAATTTACTATTAGTGTTCTAACTTAAATGAGTCAGCAATTACGCAAATGTTTCACTTGTGGAAAACATAGACCATGATCTCCAGCTTGAAGAGAAATTATGATGCAGACTTTGCAATTCTCAAACAAAAGGGTGGAACATGGGAGTCCCAAAGAGATGAGAGCCGCCTCCAATATAAAGTAATGAAGCTCCCTGGGAGCTTAAAGGAACATGAAACACAATTTTTTTTCTTTCATGATTTAGAAAGAACATGCAAGTTTAAACAACTTTCTAATTTACTTCTATTATCTTATTTACTTCATTCTCTTGATATCCTTTGCTGAAAATCATATCTAGATAGGCTCAAACGCTGCTTATTGGTGGCTGCATATAGATGCTTCGTGTTATTGGCTCACCCATGTGCATTGCTATTTCTTCAAAAAAGGATATCTAATGAATGAAGCAAATTAGATAACAGAAGTACATTGGACTGTTTTCATCCAATTGACTGATTTTGAAATAGGATGAGAGCTACTTAAATCTTATTGGCTGATTTGAACAGCCAATAGGATTTCAGTAGCTCTAAGCCTATTGGCTGTTTTGAAAAATTCAGCCAATGGGAATGCAAGGTACCCCAAATTGATTGCGGTACCTTGCATTCAATATTCAGTTTACGACGAACATCGGATGGAGAGGAGCCTCCATGCCACCAAGGACCACCACCGTGGACCACGTACGCCGCCACAGCTGGCCACCGCTGAGGATCGCCACATCTGGGAAGACCGCACTGTACCTCTGCTCCACGCCGTCTTCACTGTGGATGCCCATTTAAGGGCAATGCCCATACAAATGCCCCTTTAGGGGCAATGGGTAGTTTAGGTTTATTAGTATTAGTATTTTTTTTATTTTGGATGGTTTGGTTGGTGGGGGGTTTTACTGTTAGGGGGGACTTTGTTTATTTTTAATGTAAAAAAGCTGATTTCTTTAGGGCAATGCCCTACAAAAAGCCCTTTTAAGGGCTATTGGTAGTTTATTCTTAGATTAGGGTTTTTTTTTATTTTGGGGGGCTTTTTTATTTTCATAGATATTAGGTTTAATATTTTATTTTGGATAGTGTTGTTTATTATTTTTTGTAATGTTAGCCTTTTTTAATTTCTGTCATTTTAGATTAATGTAAGTAATTTTTTTTTATTTTTATTTTAATTGTAATGTAGTATTTTTTTAAAATGTAATTAAGGGGTTAAATTAGGAGGCGTTAAGTTAGGGGGCCTAGTCATTAAATTAGTTTTTGCATTGTGGGGGTTGGCGGTTTAGGAGTTAATAGGTAAATTAGATTTAATGCGTTGTAGGAGGTTGGCGGATTAGGGGTTAATATATGTATTAGGTAGTTTGCGATGTTGTGGTTGGCGGATTTTATTGGGTATTTTTTAAAAAAAATTCTTAATACTTTTTGCAAGCGGTTAGTTTATTTTTTTCTTAATAGTTCATACGGGCGGTTCGTTTTTTTTTTAAAATTCTTATTAAGGGGCGGTTATTTTTTTATTACTTATTTCAGACGGTTACGTTTTTTTTTTCAATACTTATTGCGGGCGTTTTTTTTTTTTAATGCTCCGTTTGCCTTCGCTGCATCCTGGTGGATTCCAAAAATGCAGGGTGGTGAAAGAATCCACCTGCATCCATTAGCTGCATCCAGGTGAATTCTTTTGGCTGCGTGCGCAGCCAAAATTCTGTTGGCTGCCTAACACTGCCAACATTCCTTTGAGGATGCGTGCCCAACTGGTGACACCAAAGGATGCGTTACAAACACAATTATAGTATAGATTTTTATAATTTTCTCTCAATTCCAATCTGCTAGAAAACTTTGATACCATCAGATACAAGAAATATAGGTAGTAGTCAGCGCCAAATGAGAGGGCACACAAGCTCAGTGTAGGATAACGATCACCTAACAGGATCGTATTATATATAGAACAAGTGAGGGGAGGACTTTTTAGTTTTTGTGCATCCGTTTGTTTTTTCTTTTTACAAGTATTTCTAAATGCCGCTGGTTAGTTCTAAACCTGAAGCCTTTTCCAAGCATTTCCAACTCCTGGATTGTTTTACATCGGACTTTCATTTGGAACTATTTGTTCTTATTTCACTCTGGGGCATTTGTTGTTTTCTTTTTCTTGGGAGGTCACCTCCATATATCCTTATTTGTTTTTTAGGGCCCTGTGAGGTCCATTATGTACATCTGAGCTCAGATTAATATTTATTGTTCTTTTTTATATTGCTTCTTGATATACTTTTATTTTTATTTTTGTTTTTAAGTTTTTATGTTGGATTAAATTAGTTTTCTATGAATCAGTTTTTATGCTGGATTTAATTAGTTCTTTATAATTATTTAGTTTTTTATTAATAATATAGCATGTTGACACTTTGCATTCATAACCATATGTATACAGTAACCCTTTATGCATTCATCTCTACTTTGTCCTACTGAAGATTTGCACTTATTTCCATTCAGTCATATTGAACATACCCTAGTACTGGTTATATTTGCCTGAGTACCTTCTCTATAGCACACTTAAGCCCCTATTTGGGTGGCGCTCCTATACCTCCCCTCACTTGTACCATCAGATACTAGTAATTTTCTATACATTTTTAAAAGAGACATGAATACCCAAATTTTTATTTCATTATTCAGATAGAGAATACAATTTTAAACAACTTTTCAATTTACTTCTATTATCAATTTTGCTTCATTATGTTGGTATCCTTTATTGAAGAAGCAGCAATGCTCTACTGGGAACTAGCTGAACACAATGGTAAGCCAATCACAAGAGACATATATGTGCAGTCACCAATCAGCAGCTAGCTCCCAGCTCCTGAGCCTACCTATGTATGCTTTTCAACAAAGGATACCAAAAGAACAAAGTAAATTAAATAATAAAAACAAACTGGAAAGCTGTTTAAAATTACATGTTCTATCTGAATCATGTATCTTTAAATATATAATTTAACCCATTTTAGTAAATGTTCACACTTTCTTCTTGTATATTATCTATATAGTCTATTTCCTATTTCCTTATTTTTCTTTCTTCTATTTGTCAAATCTTAGAGCACATGTGGATGACCCCCCCCCCCCCGTCTTGTAATCCGTGCTCCCGGGAATATTAAAAATGAGTGGCAATGTGCATTACATAGGAAATAATAGGAAGTGCATTTTTAGCAAAAGTCTGCCAATATCTCCACATCACAGGTCTTGGCGCGGTGGGGAGGCAAGGTTTTCAAAGAATGTTTACACAACATAAGCTGCATGTTCATTAAAGGAAAATAAAGTTTTTGGATAGTAACAGTTAAAAAAATACAGATTTCTCACAATTGAAAATCTCACAAATGGGCAATATTGATACGGCTTAAAAGATGCATCTAAGATGGAGGATAGTCCTTTTAAAACTAGAAACTCATGGCAGTGTTTTACCATTAAAATACAGGTTATTCCTATGGAACACCCATGAAACTCACATGGAACGCCTGTAAATTTGTTATGTCTGTAATGTCCCCTGCTAATAAAGAACAAAGAAAAAGAACCTTACTAAAGAATTATCATTGTCTGGCGGACATGATACGCTGTAGAGTATCATGTCCGCCAGACATCGCTGAATGCCGACATTTAACATTGCACTTTCAGTTCTAGTAAACTGCTTGTGCAATGCCGCCCCCTGCAGATTCTCGGTCAATCGGCCGCTACCAGGGGGAGTCAATCAGCCGATCGTATAGGATTGTGCGGATTGATGTCCGCAGCCTCAGAGCAGATGGACCAGTTAAGGAGCAGGCGTCTTAAGATCGCTGCTTCATAACTGCTGTTTCTGGCGAGCCTGAAGGCTCACGCGGAAACAGGGGCATCAGGGGCCATTTGGCCTTTGATAAATCGGCCCCTTAGAAAAATTTTTATGTGGTTATATTTTACATGTTTATACAATGTTTTATTTCTATGTATTTTATTGTATAATGCTACAATATGTCTTGTGGTGTTTTAACCCCGTAAGGTCTGAGGTTTTTCTCAGTTTCCATGTTTAAGAGACACAAGCAATTTTGCCATTTTTGCTCACTATTGCTTTCACTTTAATTGTCCACTCTCTTGTACATCCATACATATTATAAACAAACTAACAGGCCTTTATAGTGGTACCCTAAATTTATATATCATATAACAATAAAGAGGAATTTAATACTGAAAAATGGGGAAATATTGAAAATAAAAGAATGTTTTTCAGGGTTTTTATTGATACAAAACTTATGTAGCTAAAAAAATATCTCCTAATAAATTGATTATGTTGTCCTGATTTTAGGAATACCCCATATGTCTATGTTTCCAAGTAATTTATAGCACATATAGGACAAATACTACAAATTATTGGTTATATTTTAGAATGTGCTATGCTTAGACTGTAAGCTAAGACAAGCCATTGTTAGCATGACCATGGGGCACTTATTTGTGCCTCACTGGACTACTTCACTCCTGAGGCACCCACTGATTGGTCACTGAGCCTGATACCAGCATGCACTGGGGAATGCTAATATCTAGCCTCCATTTTAAGTATACAATCACTATAACTGGGTATCTAGGTAGGCATCTGGAGCACTACATGGCAGAAAATAGTGCTTCCATCTAGTGCTCTTGCAAACAGATAATATTCTTGCTGGCTCCTAAGCATATGTCTCTGCCTTTTAACAAAAAATACCAGGAGAACAAAGACAAAATGATAATAGAATTAAATTTGAAAGTTGTTTAAAATTGCATGCTCTATTTTTAAAGGCTAAACAACCAACGTCATACCCTGTTCTTTTTTCATGTTTTTTTTTCTATTTTTAGGAAGAAGATTTTAGGTTCAGGATATTAATACTTCACAGAAGACAGTAGCCACGCTTTATAGTTTTACAAAAGTGATTTTTTTTTAATTTTGCTTTTTATTTTTTTTGTTTCAAAGAGTTTTATTAAGAAGCTAGATCAATTAACACACTTACAAAGTGACCAAACAAAAATCAACAAGAGCAGATAAAAATGATACATCTAGGCTGAGAATACAAATTAGGTTTATACTTGGGGTAGGGGGAGAGGAAGGCGGGGAGGAGGAGAGGGGACAGGCAGACACTGGCTACTGTTTTTATTTATTTATTTATTTAGTTTTATACTTTTTTTTTTCTTTTTTTCTCCTTTTATCACATAGAGACTGCAGGTTGCCAATGAGGTTTAAATAGAGCTGCCCAATCTTCCCATATAAGTTTGTGGAGATCAGTTTTGTTTAGTGTAAAAAATACATTCTTTTCCGTTGCTTTGATATAAGCCATGGTGTCTAACATAGATTTCCAATCAGGGGGCCTATCCTTTTTCCAGGATCTAGCTATAGCTAGTTTTGTGGCAGTGAAAAAGTAAATACACAAATAGCTTTTATATTTAGGGAGAGGGTGAAGTCCTACGTGGAGAAGGGCAGTTTCCGGGGACTTAAGGACCCGGATGCCCAATTTCAATAGAGTCGCAAAGACCCTGTTCCATAATAGCTTAATTTTAGGACATCCCCATCAAATATGAAAAGAATCGCCTGAAAGGCCACGAGACCTCCAGCACAGAGGGGAAGTAATTAAACCCAACTTAAACAGTCTGTTCAAATGCTCTACCCCATATCTGTGAAGGAAAAGAAGTGTGCAGAATGTTTTCCCATTTCATTATATGGGCTGCCTTGTCTATGGGTATAGCCCCTTCCATTAACAAATAATGGTGGGACATAGGTCTAAACAGCTTCCCACCACTCTGCTACCTAGTTTCCCAGGGAGTTAGAGGGAGGGGGTGAAAGGGAAAAATCCCCAGGAGCTAAGTATACTCTTAAAACATGTAAATTCAAAATGTAGCTTAAGGGGGGATTACCTGAGAACCCACAAGCTGGGAAAGTGGGGGGGGGGGAAAGCAGTTAGACGACTGGGGGACCAACAGATCTTTGAACTTTGTAAGCCCCAGATTAGTCCAGGTATTAGGGTGTGATTCAGGGAGACCTAGAAGGAGGCCCGCAATAGAGTGAATGGGTGATGGATGGGGTGCTACCCCAGAGTAATGCCTAAGTTTGCCCCATATAAGTAAACATTCCTTAATTACTTTATTGTCGATGTTGAGGTGTCACCGGCAGTGAGGAGAGATCCAAATAAGATCCCGTAGATGAACACGGTTGGGCAAAGATGCCTGCTCCAGAGTGCTCCATTTGTTAGCTGGGTTGGTAATTCCCCATAGCGATATGTGAGTGAGCATAGCAGCTTCGTAGTATCTAATTATAGAGGGTGACGAGATACCCCCATAGGACTTAGGGAACTGCAGAACTCTATGTGCCACTCTGGCTGGCTTCCCACGTAAAATGTATCTAGTGAACCCTCTCTGAAACTGCATTAGCAGGTGCCTAGGAAGCTGAAGTGGAAGGCACCTAAATATGTACGTTAGCTTTGGAAGGAATAACATCTTGAGGGCAGTAATCCTGCCCAACCATGACAACGCCTGAAGGTTTCACTTGGAGGTCAGGGATCTCAGTTCAGATAATAATGGGGTATAGTTGTCTTGGATAATCTGAGTAATGTTGTTTGAGATGTTTTTTACTCTGGAAGTTGTGTGTGTTTTCAAGGTCTTGGATATAGTCTTGAGGGAACCCCCATGAGTACAATTCGGTTTTTGTATGGTTCAATTTGTAGAAGGACATATCACCAAAGAGTTTCAAAAGGGACAGAAGCAGAGGGATAGTGTCTTTAGGGGAAGAGAAAAAAATGGTGATGTCATCTGCAAAGAGCATGATTTTGTGGGAAGTGCCGTGCAAGGTGATACCTTCCAAGGAGGGCTCCCAGCGGATGAGTTCGGCAAGGGGTTCTATAGCCAAGGTGAACAAGAGGGGGGATAAAGGGCAGCCTTGATGGGTGCCATTGGACAGCGAAAATGGAGCAGAACTAAACCCCATACCCCTGACCCTTGCTGAAGGAGATGAGTATAGAGCTTGCATATAAGAATGCATTTCCGTTGGGAACCAAAAAGCCTCCAGGACCTCCCAGAGGTATTCCCATCTAACCCTATCAAATGCCTTTTCGGCATCCAATGATAGGATCGAGAAAGGTTTATTTAATCTAGTGGCCTCCATAGTGATATTAAGCAAATGCCCGGTGTTATCTGGCCCCTCTCATTTGGGGATAAAGCCCACCTGGTCCTCATTAATCAGCTTGGGAAGTAGTGAAGCAATTCCATTGGTTAAAATTTTTGAGTAAATTTTAATATCTGTATTTATGGCCTGTAACTGGAGCATAAACATGGGTCCTTATCGGGCTTCGGGATAATTATAATAGTGACTTCCAGGAATTCCCTGCCAAAGGAGCCCTGCGAGCTAGCTGTGTGAAAAAGGGGGGATAATTCAGCCCTGTATGTTTTTTAGAACAGAGAGGGGAAACCGTCAGGACCTGAGGCCTTAAGTGGCTTAAGGTGCCTAATTACCTGTTTAATCTCAGATAGGGAAATGGGGTCCCTCAGGGAATCCTGGTCGGCCCTCGACAAAGTTGGGAGATTAAGTTGGCTAAGAATTTGCTAAATAGCAGGTCGAGGCATGGCAGGGGGAGACTCAGAATCCATAATGTTGTATAGATCTTAATAGTATTTGGCAAAGAGAGAGCCTATCTGACTGTGCAAGGTAATGGACTGGCCTTTATGCTTAAGCATTTGAATGCGAGAAGCGCTTTCCTTGTGGCATAATCTATTGGCTAACAATGTGTCGGCTTTATTACCCTTATAATAGAATAGTTGCCTAGTCTTAATAAGTTGCTGTTGTGTGTGTTTCAGTTCCAATTCACAGATATGGGCTTTCAAGGTTCGAATGGCTTCCGTTTGTGGCGGTGCAGGAGAGATACGATTTCAAGCTTTCAAGTTTTTGAGTTCACTAAAGGTCTGAGATAGGGGTAAACCCTGAGCTTTCTGTAAATTAGCCTGTTTTTTTTAATAATAAAGCCTCTGATAGAGGCCTTCAAAGCTCCCCATAAAGTATCATTAGACACTAGGTGATTATCATTTAACTCAATTAATTCCCTCATAGATTTCCGTAATTCTTCCCTAAATGGGATGTCAGAGAGTAAGGTGTGGGGCATGGTCCAGGATGCAGGGCTTGGTTTATCCGTAGGTTAGCTAAGAGTGAGGGGATCCTAATCATGGTCTGACCATGGAAAGACGTGGATTTTAACTTTTCTAACATGGAGAAATGTGTGAAGTCTATGTCCTGTGAGTTAAAGGCTCTCCAAACATCATAGAGCCCAAATTTCAACATAAGGGACCTAAATTTAAGGGAAAGGTTATCACTATGGGAAATTTCCGAGCTAGTTTTATTTGTCTTTTTATCTATAAAAGGGTCCCATACCATATTGAAATCCCCACCAATAATTACCCTGCCCTGTCCATACCTATCAACCAGTTTAAGGATTTTGTGGCGGTACTTACACTGGCCCTGTATTAGGAAGGTATATAGAGGCAATAGTATACAGAATTTGGTTGAGTTTACACTTTAATATTATGTATCTAGCCTAAGGATCTTTTTCTATGAAGATTATTTCACACACCAGACGCCTGTGAAACAGGATAGCCACCCCTCTTGCCTTAGTGGAATATGGGGCAAGTTCAATTTTAGTGTAATTTTTAGAGATAAGTTTAGGTATTACTCTGTCTTTCCAGTGTGTCTCTTGGAGGAGAACCACATCCGGATTCAAGTGTGAGAGTGATCTAAGAAAAATGCTACGCTTGCCTGGCGAGTTCAAACCCCTAACGTTATGAGTAAGGAAATGTATATCATTACTATGAGCCATCTACCAAAGTAGAAAGAGAGGAATGACAGTGCCTGCCCGGGATAAGAGGAAAGGGAAGGAGGGAAGAAGGGTTAAACATGTACAACATGGAATAAGTCTGCTGATCTATCATAAGGGTAATGTGGTGGAAGTAGTCCACCAAGTTGAGCGCAAGATAAGGGCTAGTTTGGGGAGAGGTTCAACATATGAGCATTAAGGTCAGAGTGGTATGACCAAAGAAGATATATAATATTTAAACATTCTAAACTTTTTATAACATTATTATTATATAAGTAGAGCAAAATAAGGTGCAACTGATATAGGCCCATAACTTTATACTTTTAACAAAAACCCAGGAACCACCAGAAAAAGACAAACAAGTTAGCTTACCTCAAGGGTGCCCAGTGAGTAAAGCCAAGATCCGAATTCATTTCGGGTCAAGGATGTGGGAGATAAATTCAACAGAATAAAGTGCAACTAAAATAGGCATGTAATTTTTAACAAAGCACAAAAAACCACCAGACGTAGTCAGGCCAGTCAGCCCACCTAGAAGGCGTAAGATGAGGGAATTCCCAGATTTGAGTCATTTATAATTCTGGGTCACATGTAAGAGGTTGGTGCTTAGGCCTTTTTAGAATTTGTTCCTTAACCTGTCATTCTGGTGCAGAGGCTCTGAGCCTGGTTTGGGGGGGTGCCTGGACATTGCTTGCAGGTGGACGCAGGCCCTAAGACTCCAAAAGAGAAAAGCCTTGGCTTAGGCTATTAATCATGTGAGTCTGTTTTTTTTTTTTTTAAACCAGCTTTATTAACCTCTTAAGGACATATGACAGAATTTTTCCATCATAAAACGATTGAGCAAACTGAAAGCTGTGTCCTTAAAGGGTTAAGCATAAAAATCCAAAATACAAATAGAGAAGCATTCATATAAACATTACATGGGTGCATGTACTCAAATACAAGTGAGCAAATGTCCCGTCTAAGGAAAAATTAGATAAAGTCCAGCTCAAGTCAGAGACGGGGAGGGACCCTCAGCGAGTATCCCAAAGGGAAGATTCCCAGCTCGGAATGTAAAATTTACTAATTGTAAGTGAGTACTTGTGAATAAAATTCTGTGAGGTTAAGCTTGGTATTTTAGAACAAAATATCTAAACAACTTTTCAAAAAGGATTATACAATCCATTGTAAACAAATGATACATACAATAAAGAGTGAATTACACCGGGGAAGAAGGGAGAAGGAGAACCTAGTGCGGGGAAGGAGGGGAGGAAAAGGGGAATTTTTTTTTATATATCTCCCTTTGTGGTAGATTTTACAACTGACTAGTATTGGTTATCAAAGTGAGTGAGAGTTAGCCATTATATAGGGTGTGTAGGAGGGGGGTTCCAGGCATCCCTCATCATTTCATAGATGACCAGTTGGTTGCTTTTGAAATAATGGAGTTTTTCCAAGTTTAGTAGCTCTTCCACTGAAACATGCCAATCAGAGAGCGTAATCAGGAGAAGGGCCCGTGTATGTTTACTTTTGGTGTCAGGAAGGTGAAGAAATAAGATTGTTTTAGGAGAAATCGGGATATGTGTATTTAGTTTAACAGACATCTCCCCAAGAACTGTCGCCCAATAAGTTGTCAGTCTAGGACACTCCCACCATATGTGAATAAGTGTGCCCTGTTCTCCGTACCCCCTCCAGCATGTATCTTTGACTGTTGGGTAAATCTGATGGAGTCTGGCTGGTGTGTAGTACCATCTGGATAGTAACTTGATTTGTATTTCTTGGACTATAGCTGAGACCGAGGAGCGCTTAATCAATCTGAACGATTTGAGCCATTCCTCTTCTTCTATATTAGAGTTAAGATCCCTATTCCATGCTCTGGTGTATGAAGGTAATTGAGTGTCTGGTTGTGGAGGAGTAATTTGTATATCTTTGAGATCAGCCTCCTAGGGGGTACTATCCCTGTACAGAGTGATTCGAAAGGGGTAAGATCTCTAAGGAAGTCGCCTCTGTTTTTGTGGTGTAACAGAAAGTGAGATAGTTGGTGGTATCTTAACCAAGAGGAAAAGATATTCCCAAACTGTTCTATCATATCTTGTTGCATGTGCAGCCTTCCCTCAGATAGTGCATAATGTAATATCTCTGTTCTCAGACTGTGAGGAGTATTTATGCTTTTTTTTAATTCATAGTATGGGATTTCAGGGTTTTCTAAGATTGGTGTCATTGGGGAGGTCCTAGTTGAAATATGTGTGCTTGTTGCAATTAGTCTGTCCCATTCTAGTAAGGTTTTTGACATTAGATGGTAATTGTTTAGCAATTTCGGGTGCTTTGATGCATGAATCCACGCGAGGGTCGCTACTTTATTGGAGTGAAGGATCTGACCATCTATTCTAACGCATTGATTTTGTATTGTGTTATGAGACCATTCAGTCAGTCTCTGCAACAAAATAGCCTTTCTGTATAGTGCTAGATCAGGGAAACCCAGCCAACCTCTGTCTCTGGGAAGATAGAGTGTTTTGGGAATTCTGGGTTTTACCCCAGACCATATAAATTGTTCTAGAGATCTTTGTAGGTGAGGTAGAAACTCTGTGGGTAAGTGGATTGGTACAGTTTGCATGACATAAAGGATGCGCGGTAATATATTAATTTTAATTAGGCCTATTTTCCCTAGCCACAACAAAGATTTATTCCTCCAAGAGGACATGTCATTAATTATTTCTTTTCGTAATGTGAGATAGTTGTTTTTGAACAAGTCTGTGGAGTTTGCTGACAAAAAGATAACCAGATATTTCAGTTTGGAAATGGCCAAAGGGACTTTATAAATTGTTGCTAATAAGTGAATTTGTTTGGGGGGAGCAGTAATATTAAGGAGCTCTGATTTTGATAGATTCAGGTGGAATTTGGATAACTCGCCGTAATCCCTGATCTCTTTTAGGAGCTCAGGAACAGACGTGTCAATGTCAGTTAGAGTGTAAAGAACATTATCAGCGTATAATGCCTGTTTATGTTCTGTATTGCCAACCTGAATCCCTTTAATGTTGGGATTAAATCTAACTTTCTGCGCTAGCGCTTCAATTGAGAGGGCGAAAAGTAGTGGGGAAAGGGGGCACCCTTGACGGGTCCCATTTGAGATTGTGAATGTGTTCGATAAAGTTCCATTGATCCTAATCCGGGCGTTAGGAGCCGAATACAGCGAGAAGGTCATAGTAAGAAATGATTCCCAGAAGTTCATTGCTTTCATGACCTGACGTAGGAAAGACCAATCGACCCGGTCAAAGGCCTTCTCCACGTCTGTCGCGAAAAGTGCCATGGGCACACCTTCAACCTTTGAGAAATTCAGTACTGAATCACTTTATTGGTATTATCTTGCGCTTCTCTGCCCGGCACAAAGCCCACTTGATCCGATGATATGAGGTGTGGTAGAAATTTGTTAAGGCGGTTAGCCAAAATTTTGGCCAAAATTTTGATGTCCAAATTTAATAAAAAAATGGGTCTGAAATTTTCTGGAGAGGTGGGGGGCTTACCCGGTTTAGGGATAACTGTAATAAACGCTTCAAGCATAGTACTGGAAAGTGACAGCTGTTCAATCAGATTATTAAAAAGTTGGAGCATCAGGGGCTCTAAAGAAGCGCTGAATATTTTATAGTACTTAAGGGAACACCCATCTGGGCCCAGGCTCTTCCCACTCTGGAAGTCCTTGATAGCCTGCGCAAGTTCCTCTGCGGGGATACGCGCGTCTAGACTATTTCTTTGTTCGGAATCAAGCTGTGGTAAGCATAAAACTGTTAGATATTGATCTATCAGGAGATTCTTAGCGGGCATATCCTCAAAGAGGTCATTCGAACCTGGGGGGTGAGCTATGTTATAAAGTGACTGAAAGTATGAATGGAAAGAGCTTGCTATTTGTTTGCTGCCCTTCAACACCGACCCGTCAGTCCTGAATATAGTGTATGTGTGTTTTTAGCTGCTTTCTGCGGACATCCCTAGCCAACAACTTGCCAGGCTTGTTGCCTCCTTCATAGTATTGTTGTCTTACATGTAAAGTCTTCCGTTGATGTGCCTCCCGAAGGTGTGCGTTTAATTTGATTTTAGCCGTCTCTAATTTTCTCCCCATAGGACGCATTTGTGTGCTTCCCAGAGAGTGATAGGTGATGTTTGTGAAGGAATGTTATGCACCAAGTAATCGTCTAGTGATTTTTGAATGTCTGACCTTATTAAATGGTTGTTCAGTAAGGTGTCGTCCTGTCTCCAGGTGTAAGTCGTGGGGGGGAGGTCAGGCCATTGCACGGAGCATGTGACGGGGGCATGGTCCGACCAGGTTATAGACCCAATAGAACAGGAGGTGACCATGTCAAGACCATTCGAGTCAGAGTAGAAGTAGTCTATACGGGAATACTTATTGTGAGGGGGAGAAAAGAAAGTATAGTCTTTGCTTGTTGGGTGTAAAGTTCGCCAAATGTCATGAAGTTGCAAATTTGTGATTGTGTTTTTTACAGATTTGATTATTTTAGGTGGAGTGCTAGCCGAACCGTTTGATGTATCTAACTGTACATCCATAGTTATATTAAAGTCCCCGGAAAGGAAAACCGTGCCCTTTGCAAGGTCTAAAAGAAGCTTTGAAATTTTAGTCATGAAAGTATGCTGGTCAGAATTTGGGCTGTATAGGGTGGCAAGAGTTATAGGGTGTTCGTATAACAAACCTGTTACAATCAAATATCTGGCTTCTGGGTCTTTCTCAACATGTGTGATCCTTAAGGGAACTGAGTGGTGCATCAGAATACCGATCCCACTTTTCTTAGATAAGCCGGAGGCAAAGAGAGCAGTGGGATAAACCATTTCGGCTCCCTTCCCCTGCGGAAATGTGTCTCTTGGAAAAAAGGACATGACTGTACCGGTTTTTAAGAGCTCTAAAGGCAATGGACCTCTTACCAGGGTTGTTTAGCCCTTTTGCGTTGACTGTAGTCAGTGTCAGGCCATGCGAGCCAAATCTGCTAGTCTGTTGGTTCATTCTAAGGGAGAAAAAAAAAAAAGGGGGGGGGAGGATGGTAAGGAGAAAGGAAGTCTAAGGGGGGAGTTGAGGAGAAGAGAGATTAGGAGAAGAAGGAGCAGAGTAATTTGAGGAAGGAAGAAGTAAAATGAGTTACCCGGTGTATAAGTATAGTTTGGAGAAGTGCAAAGCTTAAAGATATAGAGAGTAAGAGAAAAGAAAGTTCAGTTTACATGGGTAAACCAGTCAAGTGAGTAACAGTAAAAATAGGAAGAAAATCTCAATTGGGGTAGTAACCCCCAGGCCAGTACATATACATGATGGGTTTATTTCTCCCAGAGGTAGTTAAGCTAAACCTCCAGGAGGTATTGTACAGTAGGCATAATGATTTATTAAGTGTGTGAGGGGGGGACGGGGGGGGGGGAGGTGAGATGTGGGTGAGGTAAGGCAATGAGGTGGTATATGGGGAGGGGAAGAGGGGCAGGCAATGAGAGGGTGGTTAATATAAGCATTAAACATAAGCACCTTAATTTGCACTTTATGGTCACAATGATATTTGAAATGGCAACAAAACCCGTAAACATTCAAATTTGTTAAACCCAGGCTAACCTAACTGTAGGGTCACAAAACAAACACTCTATATACATCATGATATTTGGAAATTATCCAAATAAACAAGGTGAATGAACAGAGCAAACTGTGAGTCATGTAAAACAAACTTATCCTTTGAAATGTTTGGGTGGTAATTGGCACCCAAAACCTGAGCGTAATTCCTCCTCTCCCTCAAAGAATCTGTCAAACTTATGGTCCTTGCTCCACTCCTCTGCCCTTCAAAAGAATACAAACATAATACCAAAACGTATCCTTTAAGGCTTATGATAGTGCAAACCTGAAGTTTGAGAATAGCGTATTGAATGCACTGTCAGGTATAACCCACAAAATTGAAAAGCATACAACAGTAGTAGAACTATTCTTGGAGCTTCACAGTCCCAGAGAATAATGCGACCAGATTCAACAGTTCCATTATCAAGAGGTTAAGGAAATGTTCCCAGAGGTATGTCCCTGTTGCTGCCAGTCTTCGGCAATTGAGAGGCTTGCATAGAAGGCTTGTTCATCTGATCCTGGGCTGAACATGGCTGTTTTGTTCTGGTGGGTGGCCACAAGAGAAACTGGGAAACCCCAGCGGTATTGGATTTTATGCGCCCTCAGTTTAGCTGTAATGTGGCCTAATTCCCTTCTCTTCTGCAAGGTAGTAGGAGACAGGTCTGAGAAGATTTGTATTTCCTCACCCGCATGTTGGACCAGGTGTTTGAGACGAGCACATCTAAGAATCTCTTCTTTGTCCTTGTAGTTTAAAAAGTGGACAATAATGTCTCTTGGAGGTGCCTTGGGAGGTGGTTTGGCCTGAAGTGCCCTGTGTGCTCACTCGAGCATTATATCTGGGGCTGACGGGGAGTCTTTTAGGGTGCGGAATAAGCTCTGTAGGTAGCCATCTATAGCAGGCGGGTGTATGGACTCCGAGACCCCCTAAATCTTAAGTTATTTCGGCAGCCCCTGTTGTCAAGGTCCTCAATTTTGTCTGACAATTGTTGAATTGCCTCTGCATTGCCTTGGATTTCTGTGTGCATTAGCTGAGTAGAGGCCTCATGGTCTTGCTGTTTAGCCTCCACCTGAGAGACCCTGGTGTCCAAGAGGGAAATATCTTTCCTTAGGTCGTTAAAGAGGTTGCGCATTTCTTGGACTGCATTTTTTATATCTTTTTTAGAAGACAAGTGCCTTAAGTCCTCTTTAGTGATGATTGCTATTATTGACTTGTTTCTCTGTATCCTGGTGCTGCGCAGTGTTATATGTCCGGCCGGCCTCCGTGTTTTCAGGGAGAGGGGAGCAGGGTTGATCCACTTGCTTCAGATATTTATTTAAAGTGCGTATGGGGGTATTTTTGGCAGCCTTGACTTGTTTTTTGCAAGGCATCCCTCAACCCTCCCTCTATGGTGTGGAGGAAGGTCTGAGGTTTTTATTCCGGTATGTTGCACTTCACTCCAGTATTAAAGCAGTGTAAATAAGCTAAGCTTGCATAATGGATGTGCTGTTAGGTTGATAAAAAGGGAAAGGTCCTGCTATAACGTCTTAAAAGTGTGCTATTTCAGAACACTCTGGTACATTCAGGGTTAATTAACTAGGACCTAGAGAGTGAAGTGTGACCTATATACAAATTAATATAGTAGATTCTGCTCAAGATTGCCTGTGTTAGTAGTTGCAGCTCCCTGTAATCTGCCCATCAATGCCGCTACAGCTGTATAGAAAATAAAGTTATAGTGAGGGCAGTGAACCATATAATGTATTTAAAATTGAGTAAAGTTACCTCATGCAATATCCCCTATTCACACTCCCATATCCGTTGCCTCTTTTGCAATCAATAAAGTGTGCTATTGCAGGATCGCCGCTCTCAGCGGCTACAAGACAATAGTATTTCAGTTGGCCCTCATTGATATGTTAAAGGGTCATAATACCCAAATGTTTAAACACTTGAAAGTGATGCAGCATAGCTGTAAAAAGCTGACTAGAAAATATCTCCTGAACATCTCTATGTAAAAAAGAAAGATATTTTACCTCAAAAGTTCCTCAGTAGACACCTCCCATTGTAAAGGATTTCTAAGCAGCATTTTAGTGTGTCTGTCCTGGGACATCTTAGGGGATGAGCATTGTGAACTCTCATATTATTTCACCAATCAGGTAAAGGAAGTTTACTATGAAATCTCATGAGAGATAAGTCAAATCTCATGAGCTCACAGTAAGAGTTCATGACCTCAGCACTGCTGATGCTGATTGGCTGCTGTTCATTTCTTCATTTTTTTTTTTTTTTTTACCTGCAGCTGGGAGCAGGTGAAGTATAACTTTTTACACAGAACTTACTCTGCTGAGCTGAGGTGATTGTGAGGTAAAATATCTTCCTTTTTTACATAGAGATGCTTAGGTGATATTTTCCTGTCAGCTTTTTACAGTTATACTGCATCAGTTTCAAGTGATTTAGCATATGAGTATTATGTCCCTTTAAGTGAGCGATTAATTTCACTGGGCGCTATTGCAGGGCACTCATGAACTGCAGGCAAAGGTCTGTGATGCACTTAGGCCTTAACATGTCTGGAGCGGCTCAGCCACGAACGTTTCCAGAGGTCTTACCCTGATGTCAGCCGGGTAAGTATCAAAGTCCCTGCATAGGTCAGTGATAGGAGGTGTTTGCCCCTTTCTCTCTGTGTCCGGTCTGCCTCAAAGGGTTATTTGTGAGAGAGCACTCTGATGCGGCTGACCCCCCCTGTTGAGAGCATGATCGCAAGTCCCAGCGTTACCTCTGTGAGTGGATCCCTGATAGAGTTTGCGACTCCGCTGGTTTGTGAGACAAGGGATGGGAGCAGTAAAGGTTATTCCTCCATAAGTGTGCTTTTTGATGTAAAATTATGCCTTATTTAAGCGATTAACTGCCTGGGGGTTGAAGAGCAAACTTAAAACACAGCCATCTGCCTGCGTGGCTTGGCTCCGCCCCCCGTGTGAGTCTGTTTATCTTTAGTGACAACAACTTTGATTGGGTACCCCCACCTATATTTGATGTTTTCTCTCCTGAGAACTTCTGTAACTGGGGAGAACAATCTCCATTGTTGGAGGGTATGCTGAGAGAGATCTTGAAGCAATTGAATCTCCTTGAATATCTCGGAAAGAGAAGGCCTACGAAAAGCCACTGGTAAGATCCGATTCTTAACGCTATAGCTATGAAAGCATACAATAACGTCTCTGGGTTTATCAGATGAAAGCGGACGGGGCCTAAGAGCCCGGTGACACCTTTCCAAAGTGTTAGGTAACATTTCAAAAGTCCCAAGCAGTTCTTGAAATAGGTCTGAAAGGAAAGCCTGTAGCTCAGAGGGTGAAACTGTTTCTGGAATACCCCTGAATCTAATATTACTCCTGCGGGACCTGTCTTCCAGGTCGGCTAGTTTGAGTTCCAATTGAGTTATCTGATCTGCTAGGGCTTCTGAAAACGAAAGGAGGTTGGTATGATCTGTGGCCAGATCATCTTGCTTGCGTTCCACGGCATCCACACATTCACCTATCTCAGATATATCTTTACGTAATTCAGCTGAGCTACGATGAATCTCCTTCGTGATGGATAAAGTTTGGGCAGCCAGCATCTTCTGCATAGCGGACTTCGTAAGGTATCTAGAGGAGTCTGTGCTAAAATTAACACTAGACTGGGAACCTTCATCCTGCGAGTCTGGATCCACTTGGCTAGTAACTGACTTGCCAGGCCCTTGCTGAGCTTGTAACCAGAAGTGGTCCAGGACAGTCTTCTGAGGCTTAGTTTAAGATTTGGATTGTTTCCTGGCAGTATGAGGCATTGCACAGACAAGTTACAGGCCTTGGTGGCTAATAATAAGAATACACACTCCGAGTAAACAGCACCCCGTATACCAGAATGGGCAGGATTTATAAAACAGTTAGAATGACAAGTTACATATTAGAACATAAGACAAAGTAGATATCATAGGATACAAATGATGTTCAAGTAGGGCAACCACTCTGACCTTCCTGCTATCCTGCCTACCACATTGGGTGAGGGAAAGCCCTCTCCAGAACCCCAAAAAAGGAGGGGCAATCAGTCTACAGAAACTGGCATGGAGGCAGGGCAGCACGAACAATTATAACATATAGATAAGAGCCTACAGTAGCAATCATAGGCAATAACTTGGACCTGTTCTAAGCCCCAACCCTCACCTTGGGGAAGAGAGGATACAACCCGAAGGAAGGGGAAAGGGAGAGAGGTTGTGACCCACCCAGACAAGCTGGGTGGGAGCGGGGAGGCGAGGGCAAGGGAAACAGAAACTCTAAACAAGCAGTAAATGAGTAAGAAACAATAAAGTAGTCCTGCGGATGTACTAAAAAGGGCTAGGCAGTATGAGAGCAGAAATCTAGATTGTGAAAAAAAAAAAAAACACTACACTTTGAATAGGCAACTCAAAGACACCTCAACTTGCTGCAAAAATATAAGCAGATTAAATAAAGGCACAAATATGACACTACACTCTGAGTGAGGACCACAGAGAAACAGTAGCTGACACAGCAGCCAAAATATATATACAGTTTACTAATTAGCTCCCAAGAATGTGCAGGGCAGTATTTTATGGGGGTGCTAGTATGGAGATGTACTTTAGTGAGCGTGGATATTATCCCTATTTTTCACTTTTAGGGCTCCCAAAGTGATGGCAAACACTTATTAGGTTTCCACAAAAGTCCTGAATTAAAATGACAGATGGTGACCGGAGTGGTGGGTCACTTTGGTAGGTTTGGCCCTCCAGTTGGTTGATATAAAAGTGAGATCCTTTTAAGGGACCTTGGCAGCACTTCAGATCAGTTTGGGCCTTGCCACATGTGAGGTATTGTGCTTCTGTATGTCTCCCGTTATTCAGGCTTTACCTGCTGTCTATGTATAATTTTCATAGCCTGAGTGTATGAATTATCCTGGCCAGTGTAGGAGTTACCTTCTCCTCCAATTAGACCCCAAAGACTAGACTTAATTGATGCAGCTTTGTGCAAGGGGGGGCATGCGTAGTTCCCAGCTAATACTGCGTGAATCAGGCCTGGTGTGATCCCGCTAGGGATGTGTTGCATACTGGGTGTTGTAAAATAGCCCAAAGATAATTAGGGTGGCTACTGAGTGCCAGTTCAATCTGTTTTAGAAAGTTAAGTCTCCGATACAATGGCATATGAGGAGAGTGATTTTCACAAGGAACTTCACTGGGTAAGAGTGTGCAGGTATGTAGTAAGCTTCTTACCTTACAGTGACAGATACCTTGAGTCTTGCCCCCGGGTGCTAGTAGGCAACTTAAAAACAAGATGTCAGAATTTTGCACCAAATATTTGCGGGCAGGCCTCTTTCAAGAAATTCTCGCCGACTCAGTACCCTGCCACTTTACTGCAGTTATCCACGCTGGGTATCACCCAGCAGATCCCTGTTTGGCTGGCTCCGGGGTACCTTGTGGCAGGCGCACCCGCGTCTTTCCTGCCTTGGCTCTCAAAATTCAGCCCCACTCCAGTCTTCCTCAGTGGACACTAGATACTCAGGCTGTGGCTCCGGAGCGGAGCCCTGACCCTCCGGAGCTGGGATAGGGTGTGTCCATTAGTATGACAGTAGGAGAAGGCCTCTGATGCGTCTCGAGTCAAGTAATAGCGGGCATAGCCGCGGGCTAATAGGGCGAGGCCACACAATAGAACAGCTCCAAAATTCTCCTATTAGACTCCTGCCTCTCGCACTATGACTCCGGAGCGGAGGCCCGACCCTCCAGTGCTCAGGTAGGAGATGGCTCTTCTGTGTAACTCAGTATATCAGGCGGAATAGGCCTCAACTCTAGCGGGAACTGCTGTTGCTGGTATATATGTTAAGAGTCCGGTGACCACAAAGCATGAACAAGGTCTCCCTCAAAAAGAAAGCCTGCAGGAAAGGAGCTCAAAAATCGCTAAAAATAGGTAGAATTAACTGTTTTTATCTAAATTGAGCAGAGAGCTCCCACTAAACACGTCCACTCTGATAGGCAGTTAGCTCCGCCCTGCTTTTTTTTATTGACTACTTTTTTTATATAAGTTCTCACTAGAAACTAGAAAGCCGCAGCTAATGTCTTCTATGAAATATTAATATCCCAAACATGAAATCTTCTTTACATAAAAAAAGTCAAAAGCAAACAACACGATTTTATAAATACCACAAGACTTAAAATACATATTAAAGCATTATAAAATAAAATACATTTAAACAAAACAAGAAAACATTGTATACATATGTACAATATACCCACAATCACCCTGCTCCTATAGGTGTATTATTCATGTCTTAGTTTTACTATTGTACAAAAAGGGTTAAGTTTCTGTTGACACATGTAAATTGTATTTCTATACAATACTGTGTAAAGGGATCATTTACATTACACATGTAATGTAGGTAGTGATGCTGATTTCAATATTCTGCCAGTATCATAAAAGCATTGTCACCGACAGAAATGTATTGTAAAACATTTCTCGGCGGGACTGCTTTAACCACTGATTTCAGCCGTTTTAAATATTTCACCAGCAACCTCAATCACACAATGGATCCTCTTTTAAAATATTGCCATTACTGCAATGCTTTTGTTATCAGGGCATTAGAGAGAAAATCTGAGAATGAACATTTTATTAATTATCTCTCCTACCTCTCAGAGGAGTGTAATTTCTTCTACTGGCTATGTTTACACAGCTTTTTCTATAGCTAATAGTTAAAGGGACACTGTACCCAAAAATTTTCTTTCGTGATTCAGATTGAGCATGACATTTTAAGCAAATTTCTAATTTACTCCTATAATCAAATTTTCTTCATTCTCTTGGTATCTTTATTTGAAATGCAAGAATGTAAGTTTAGATGCCGGCCCATTTTTGGTGAACAACCTGGGTTGTCCTTGCTGATTGGTGGATAAATTCATCCACCAATAAAAAAGTGCTGTCCAGAGTACTGAAACCAAAAAAAAGCTTAGATGCCTTCTTTTTCAAATAATGATAGCAAGAGAACGAAGAAAAATTGATTATAGGAGTAAATTAGAAAGTTGCTTAAAATTGCATGCTCTTTCTGAATTACAAAAGAAAAAATTTGGGTTCAGTGTCCCTTTAAGTATTGAAATGTTCAGTATAGGTGGGGATACTGAAGGCAAAATCAGCTATTTGAAATATCAAAATGAAGGTAAAGGAAATAGTTATAAACAATTTAATACATTCCAGCAGTTAAAATGGATTATTGGGAACAAATTATAGGAGATACATTTTTACAGTACACTGTCCCTTTAAGGTAAAATACCTAAAAGACAACATTTTCAGTTACATATTAAGAGTATGAGTTTGAATTTTGATATACTGATAAGCTAAAAAAAATCTTGGACAAAGATTTTTATCATACATGATCTATTAAAAGGTAAACAGCTATAAGACTTTGAAATAATATTTTTAGATGACAATCAAAGAAAGTTAAAATCATAGCCTATGATTACGGCCAATTGCGGCTGAAACGCGTAAGCCGGTTGCTTACACTTCTCCCTTCTGTGATGGTCCCCCTTCTTTTTCTTGCATATGTTTTTTTTTTTTTTAAAGTTTGGACAAAATAAATTTGGAGTTTTATCCTAAGCGGAGACCCCTTTTTTGATTGGATTATATGTATTTACAGACATATAAACACATAAATACATATGTACATATATTTAGACATATATATATATATATATATATATATATATATATATATATATATATATATATATATAAGTGCATTAGAGCCCTTTGCAGTTAAGTAGTTGAAACATGAAAAGAACATATTTATGCAATATTCATATATAATAAAGTCTTATAGGGGTAGTTTTAACAAGCAGCGGATGCTGCAATCTACCCCTGAAGTTTCTGGCTCGCCGGAGACATAAGTTAAGAAGCAGCGGTCGTAAGACCACCGTTTCTTAACTTGTCTGCCACCTTTTAGGTGCTGGACTGCAATAATCCCGATCCGATCGGGACGATTGATCCCCCCCTGCTAGCGGCCAGTTGGGTGCAAATGTGAAGGGGTTGGCATTGCACAAACATTTCACAAGAAATGCTTGTGCAATGTTACATTCCGACAGCGTATGCTGTCGGCAATTAGTGATGTTGGGCGGACATGATTCGCTACAGCGAATCATGTTCGTCCGGCATTTAATAAATCTACTCCATACTGTTTATTTAATAGATAAATATTTCACATTCCAATGTTCTGCACATAGCAGAATATATTCTATGTATTTCTAAACAGATATTCATATATATATATATATATATATATATATATATATATATATATATATATATACCTATATATAATCAACTATATATATATTTATATATATGTATTTATGAATAAATAGAACATATTCTTGTATGTGAAGAACATTGGAATGTGACATATATTTATAGTTTCATGTCGGGTTAGCACACTTGAGAATATGTGATCGTATTAGCACTCGAGTAGGGTGTTTTTTTCCAATTTTTTTGCTCCATTGACTTCTATGGGGGAATACATATCACACAAGCAATAATCTAAGTTTGTCTTTTTACAAGCGTTAGCTTAGAACGTGAGAGAAAACTGTTTACTTTTCATTTATTAAATACCTCTCCACTTGTAATCTGGCCCTGTATGTTTAATTAGTATTTGGGGGAATTACCCTCCTTTTTTGTGCTGCTATGATACTATTTTTCAGAGTGCTTCATATCTCTATCATATAAACTCTGTGGGAGATGTACAGTTTGGGTGAGAGTTTTCTGAGTTTGCTTAGATAAATAGAGAAACTAGGGCATGGGGGGTTCAAATTAGCCATAACATTAATTTGATTTATTTTACAGTAATACTGACACCAGCTACATTCATAAAATTATATTTATGCAATTACTGTCCAGGTGGCAACTTTATATATAGAACTAAGCAAATATTAACCAACTGAAATTTGCATAAAATAAGTATATATCAATATATAACGAAATGCAAATATATATGGCTTATCCTTGTTCTTTAAACCATTGTTTAAAGTTGGATTGCTGTCCTCTTTAGCACTATGTTGTTCTAGTTTATTGTTGTATTATATGTTTTTGCTTATTTAAAATATGTTTTCAATTTACCCAAAAATGTATTTACCCCTTCCCTGATAATATTTGTTTTTACACCCCTGTGCTAAGCAATTTTTTTTTAAAATTTTATTATTACATTTTAACATAATTGTAAGTCATATTTTAGTGACTGAACCACACAAATTATATATTATTTCTTTCAGAGGGCCCAACAGATTCAGAATATACCTTTATTAAATTTATTTTTCATGGCAGGTATGAGAACTGCAACAAAACGTAAAAAAAAAATGTGTATATTTTTATTAATGTTTTAGTAAATATTATTAGAAAAATGATCAGGTGACCGTTGCTGTTACTGTGATCACCTAACTAAATTAGGCAATCACATGTGAAATAGGGGCCCATAAGTGTTTGTGGGGGTTATAATATAGACTGAAGGGGCCAATTTGTCCTAGTATAGAAAAAAAATAACTTTTTTTCTTGCAAGGTGATCTCTGTTACAATCTAAAATTCATATATGTATTTAAGAGAAGGAATTGTCTAATATAAAATAAACTTTATTAAGGGACTGTAGACTTTTTTTTATTGAGCCTATAAACCATCAGATGCCCCTGCATGACGAGGAACTGTTTTTATTCACTCTCATGTAGAGATCTGTATGATGACCCATTCTTGTCATGTGCATGGAAGCGGTTAAAGTGGCACTATACTGTATTTTTTGCCTTACGTGTTCCAGTTGGCTTGCTATAACGGCTGCATAGTATTAAATATGCTGAAAATTGCTGATTTATGTTTAATCTTGATAATATAAATAGCTGTTATTTTTCTCAATGAAACCAACTCCCATAATAAACATGTCAGTACCAATATATTTTGTAGAGAGGGAATTAAGATATGCAAGTTTATTCTTCATGTAGGTTCAGCCGAATAGGCATTTTCTTGAAGATAATGGGTGGTTGTTTTATTAAGCAATACAATCTATTTCAAATAACAAAAAATACAGATAAAAGAGATTTCCCATATATTTAATACTTTGCAGCTGGTATAGCAAGTTATTGGAAGCACTTTAAGAGGAAACATATTACAGGACATTGTATCTTTAAGGTAATGTTACAAACTGCAATTTTTATTCTCATTTTTATAACATTGACATCTATGCTATTTTCTCTTAGCAAATTCCTTAAACATCTGCTGATTAATTTTCAACTTAAAATGTACTATAAAATCTCTTGGAAATCTACTTTCAGTTTTAAGCTCCTACAAAATAGGACAACGTTATTTCCAGATTTATGTGATACTTGATTCCATAAACACATCTGTCCACTTGCCTAACTTTATTTGCTCAAACTTCCCGTCAATCTTGATATACTTCCTTATACAACACATACTTACTAAAGAACAATGATCAAATGCTGATTTATAGAAAAAAATAAGAAAGTTACACAAATAATGATTATATTAATAAAGATAAACCAATAAATACACTTAAATTAGAGCTGCAGATGTGTAAATAGATATTCAAAAAACAAAACAAATTAAATGCTTATTTAAAGAGAAAGTAAATAAAAGTCAAATCTTTTCAGTATATTACTTTGTTAAAAAATGCCTCACAGCCCATCCCTTAAGCTTGCCAATTTTCAAACCTTTTTTTTCTCAAAGTTTATGCCACCCGGCAGTACAGCCTATCAAAAGCCATACTTCCATCCCCATTGAGAAATATCAAAATCTCACCAACCTGTTTTCTTACTTTTTCAAAGGGGGTGAAGTTCATAATTTCTCCACCCTGAAGGATGATTCATTTTGCCTCCTCTTTCACAGTATATAGAGGAAACTATGTGGAGGTTCACATGCACTGTCATATTGAGCTATGGCGGCTGTTCATTTTTTTATCAAATACTTCTGAAAAGCTTGTGATACGTTGGGTTTGCATGGTTTTCAAATTCATTGGAATTACATTGAATTTGAAAAATCCCATGGAAAAATATTATATGCAATTTGCATAGAAATTTTAAAGGAACGGGGTCATTGAATCCATATTTTCTAAGGATAGGGGAACTCTTGGTAGAGCATGGGCAATCTTGGGACAGAGTTGCATGGTCTTGGAGCAGGATTTGGCAGTCTATAAAATATAGAGACATACTGTATTTGCAGGGTCTCCACCATTCTGTGCCTGTAGAGAATATTTCCTTTTAAAATGAATTAAACACTAATCAAATAATAACCTAATTAAAAAATATATACTGTTTTAATTCTGTAAAAAGGAGCGCCTGATAAAATTCTATAGATTTACATATTGTGGCCCCAATAATTTAGTATAGACAAGCCAGTATTACACTCTTCTACTCCTAGAAAGTGAGCATCCAAGAAAACAATAAATGCAACCGTGTTGAACTTAGTAACAACAGGGGTTATAACTGCTAATTACTGTATGTCAAATAGTTACGTCCTTCTAATGTGTTCCTTTTATATGGACAATTCTCTGTGATAAGAAAAGTAAGAGACTTTATGGTTTTCCCTAATCTGTGTTTGTATGATCTGCAGTATAAAAAGATCATATATGCTTAAAGAAAAGCTCTAAACATCAAGCTATTTAAAGCTCCTACTACTTTATTGTTTATCTCCTAACATTTCTTGCTATACTACATATATTTATAAATGTACTCTTTTTCAGGCATCCTTAAATATTGTGGTATATTGTAGGATTACAAACCATCACGTAGATTATGAATTTTGCACCGCTCACTTACAGACAGCGCTGGTATTATGGTTTTTTACAAACCCGGCGTTAACCGCAAAAAAGTGATCGCAGAGCAAAATTTTGCTCCACATCTCACCTCAATACCAGCGCTGCTTATGTTAGCAGTGAGCTGGCTGAACGTGCTGGTGCACAATTTCCCCATAGGAATCAATGGGGGAGAGCCTGCTGAAAAAAAGCCTAACACCTGCAAAAAAGCAGTGTTTAGCTCCTAACGCAGCCCCATTGATTCCTATGGGGAAAATACATTTATGTGTACACCTAACACCCTAACATGAACCCCGAGTCTAAACACCCCTAATCTTACACTTATTAACCCCTAATCTGATACCCCCGACATCGCAGACACCGACATTATATTGATTAACCCATAATCTGCCTCACAGACATCGCCGCCACCTACATTATACTTATGAACCCCTAATCTGCTGCCCCCAACATCGGCAACACCTACATTATATTTATTAACCCCTAATCTGCTGCCCCCAATGTCGCCGCAAGTTACCTACACTTCTTAACCCCTAATCTGCATCCCCCAACGTCGCAGCCACTATATTAAAGTTATTAACCCCTAAATCTAAATCTAACACTAACACCCCCTAACTTAAATATAATTTAAATAAATCTAAATAAAATGACTATTATTACCTAAATAATTCCTATTTAAAACTAAATACTTACCTATAAAATAAACCCTAATCTAGCTACAATATAACTAATAGTTACATTGTAGCTATCTTAGGCCTAGATTTGGAGTTTGGCGTTAGCCGTGAAAACCAGCGTTAGAGGCTCCTAACGCTGGTTTTAGGCTACCGCCGGTATTTGGAGTCACTCAAAATAGGGTCTAACGCTCACTTTTCAGCCGCGACTTTTCCATACAGCAGATCCCCTTACGTCAATTGCGCATCCTATCTTTTCAATGGGATCTTTCTAACTCCGGTATTTAGAGTCGTTTCTGAAGTGAGCGTTAGACATCTAACGACAAAACTCCATCCGCAGGAAAAAAGTCAGTAGTTAAGAGCTTTCTGGGCTAACGCCGGTTTATAAAGCTCTTAACTAATTCTATTGGCTGATCGGAACAGCCAATAGATTGCGAGCTCAATCTGATTGGCTGATTGAATCAGCCAATTGGATTGAACTTGAATCTGATTGGCTGATTCCATCAGCCAATCAGAATATTCCTACCTTAATTCCGATTGGCTGATAGAATCCTATCAGACAATCGGAATTCGAGGGACGCCATCTTGGATGACGTCCCTTAAAGGAACCGTCATTCGTCTTTAGTCCGTCGGCCCAGCAGGATGTTCCGCGTCGGAGGTCTGCAAGATGGATCCGGAAGAAAGAAGATTGAAGATGCCGTTGATAGAAGACTTCATCCGGATCATGGACCTCTTCAGCTCCCGCTTGGATGAAGACTTCAGCCGGATCATGGACCTCTTCAGCCCCCCGCTTGGGCTTGGATCAGGACATCGGAGGAGCTCTTCAGGACGGATCGGTGAACCTGGTATGGTGAAGATAAGGTAGGAAGATCTTCAGGGGCTTAGTGTTAGGTTTATTTAAGGGGGGTTTGGGTTAGATTAGGGGTATGTGGGTGGTGGGTTGTAATGTTGGGGGGCTTGGGTATTGTATTTTTTCTTTTACAGGCAAAAGAGCTGAACTTCTTGGGGCATGCCCCGCAAAGGGCCCTGTTCAGGGCTGGTAAGGTAAAAGAGCTTTGAACTTTAGTAATTTAGAATAGGGTAGGGCATTTTTTTATTTTGGGGGGCTTTGTTATTTTATTAGGGGGCTTAGAGTAGGTGTAATTAGTTTAAAATTGTTGTAATATTTTTCTTATGTTTGAAAATATTTTTTTATTTTTTGTAACTTAGTTCTTTTTTATTTTTTGTACTTTAGCAAGTTTATTTAATTGTATTTATTTGTAGCAATTGTATTTAATTAATTTATTGATAGTGTAGTGTTAAGTTAATTGTAGGTAATTGTAGGTAGTTTAATTAATTTATTGATAGTATAGTGTTAGGTTTAATTGTAACTTAGGTTAGGATTTCTTTTACAGGTAAATTTGTAATTATTTTAACTATTTTAGCTATTAAATAGTTCTTAACTATTTAATAGCTATTGTACCTGGTTAAAATAAATACAAAGTTACCTGTAAAATAAATATTAATCCTAAAATAGCTATAATATAATTATAATTTATATTTTAGCTATATTAGGATTTATTTTACAGGTAAGTATTTAGCTTTAAATAGGAATAATTTATTTAATAAGAGATAATTAATTTCGTTAGATTTAAATTATATTTAACTTAGGGGGGTGTTAGTGTTAGGGTTAGACTTAGCTTTAGGGGTTAATACATTTATTAGAATAGCGGTGAGCTCCGGTCGGCAGATTAGGGGTTAATAATTGAAGTTAGGTGTCGGCGATGTTAGGGAGGGCAGATTAGGGGTTAATACTATTTATTATAGGGTTAGTGAGGCGGATTAGGGGTTAATAACTTTATTATAGTAGCGCTCTGGTCCGGTCGGCAGATTAGGGGTTAATAAGTGTAGGCAGGTGGAGGCGACGTTGTGGGGGGCAGATTAGGGGTTAATAAATATAATATAGGGGTCGGCGATGTTAGGGCAGCAGATTAGGGGTACATAGGGATAATGTAAGTAGCGGGGGTTTACGGAGCGGCAGATTAGGGGTTAAAAATAATATGCAGGGGTCAGCAATAGCGGGGGCGGCAGATTAGGGGTTAATAAGTGTAAGGTTAGGGGTGTTTAGACTCGGGGTACATGTTAGAGTGTTAAGTGCAGACGTAGGAAGGGTTACCGCATAGCAAACAATGGGGCTGCGTTAGGAGCTGAACGCGGCTTTTTTGCAGGTGTTAGGTTTTTTTTCAGCTCAAACAGCCCCATTGTTTCCTATGGGGGAATCGTGCACGAGCACGTTGTTGAGGCTGGCCGCGTCCGTAAGCTACTCTGGTATCGAGAGTTGAAGCTGCGTTAAAAATGCTCTACGCTCCTTTTTTGGAGCCTAACGCAGCCTTTATGTGGACTCTCAATACCAGAGTTATTTTTATGGTGCGGCCAGAAAAAAGCCGGCGTTAGTTTTTCGGGTCGTTACCGACAAAACTCCAAATCTAGCCGTTAGGGTTTATTTTTATTTTACAGGCAAGTTTGTATTTATTTTAACTAGGTAGAATAGTTATTAAATAGTTATTAACTATTTAATAAACTACCTAGCTAAAATAAAGACAAATTTACCTTTAAAATAAAACCTAACCTAAGTTACACTAACACCTAACACTACACTATAATTAAATTAATTCCCTAAATTAAATACAATTAAATACAATTAAATAAAATTAGCTAAAGTACAAAAACAAAACACTAAATTACAGAAAATAAAAAAAAAGGCCTACCCTACACTAAATTACAAATAGCCCTTAAAAGGGCCTTTTGCGGGGCATTGCCCCAAAGTAATCAGCAATTTTACCTGCAAAAAAAATTACAAATCCCCCCAACATTAAAACCACCACCCGACAACAGCTGGAGCGGTTTTCCGGAAGGGGTGGAGCTCTGATACACCTGCTCCAGGTCGGCGTTCAGGTGAACGTATGAGGAAAAACTACCCCTAAGCTCATAGCCACATAGCCCGCAGAATATTGTCGTTTTTCTGGGGTTTTACTGCAGTGGCAATTTGGAGTGAAATTACTTGCATCAGAGCTGGAAAACCTACCTGGCCATTATCGGTCTGCAGCTATACCGCATCTTGCCTGACTCTTTAGGCACAGGAGTAAGAGCACAAGAAACAGAGGATAATAACTTGTGAGAACGTTGCTTTCAAAGCAGTGCTGTATATGAGACCGGCTGCCAATAATTGTTTCCCTGGCTGGAAAGGATACTGCAGATCTCGCAAAGGACGTGCTCACTGAGCACAATAAGCCCAAGGTGGTACTACGGGAGGACAGAGCTCCAAACGATCGGTGTCAGCTGAGGTTCATGCTCCGACATCATCTGCTGGTCATAGGGCACAGTGGTGTGTATGAGACCGGCTGCCAATAATTGTTTTCCTGGCTGGAAAGGATATTGCAGACCTCGTAAAGGACGTACTCACTGAGCACAATAAGCCCAAGGTGGTGCCACGGGAGGACGGAGATCCAGACGACCGGTGTCAGCTGAGGTCCACGCTCTGACTCCATCTACTGGTCACAGGAATGAGACGGTGCTCACAGAGCACATCAGTATTGAGGCTGCACCACCGAAGGAAGGGATCCGAGCTTCAAGCTCGTAGAACGCTCAGCGTTAGGAACAGCAACGGTTTTACCTAGGTACAGGAGTATCCAGCTACAGGACTTAGCAGTGTACTGCCCGGTCAAATTGGACCTACAGATTCCCAGCAGAGTAAATGGAAGCCTGTCAGGGCTATAGATGAAAACGGCAGGCTGGTTCAAGTAATCTAACGATACTCAGAAGCGCAAGTATTGATGTTCTTTCTTATTATTCTCCCTCTGTTTTTTTTTTACAACAGGATATTTCTCTAACTGCCTTCTATGATACTTCCTTGTATAAACCCTGGTAAAAGCACTGTTATTTTAAATATAAATGCCTAAAGAGGAGATCTGAATACTACCAAACTAAGCTCTATAAAGGGAAGGTGTCTGGCAGCATTGTCTTAAAGGCACAGGACATTTTTTGGACTAACCTTGAATCATATGGGGAATTGTCTTAGTAGATTTTAGAGATTCTGGTAGAAATCCTTTTTTGAAAGGAGAAAAAAAGGGGAAAAAGAAAGGAGGAAGTAAAAGAAAAAAAAAAGAAGGAATTCATTAATTACCAGAATTTCTTTTTTTTTGTTTAAGAAAAAGTACATTGTATATTAAGTCTTGAAAAGTAAAAGTCACCTAAAAGAGAGTCATATTAAATTGCCAATGTTTCCAAAATAGATAGATAAGAGAAGCAAATCAGTGTTAGCAAATAATAATATTTATGTATAATATTGCTCTGTTTTTCATATTAGAAAGGTGTAGGTGGTCGGTAAAGGAAAAAGATTATAAGGATTGTATATATATGCCCAAATATAGCAAAGTCAATATTGATACTTATCTGCTGCACTTGCTTTAAATACTCTATTATATAAATGCTGGTCTGTGTTCTAGAGGAGGAAGGAGTAGTAGGAATTTTGAAGGCCAGGTCGAGTTCCAGGCATTTATGGTTGTAAGCATATATAAACTACTGTCTGGCTGGTTTCTTTTTTTATCTTTTTTTTTGCATATAGATTTTGTCTGCTTATTATATGCACTAGCAGTACACTATCACTTCACGGTTATTTAGTAAATTGAATGTAATTTTCACTTTTTTGGTTTGACACTCTACACTCTTTTTTATTTATTTTTTATTTATTTTCACACATTTAGATACCTAGATATCCAGAAAGTTTTTTACACTTCATATTTAGTCATCAAAAACACACTCACACTTATCACTTGGCAGTAATCCCACGATTACCTTATTACCCAATTTTTTATTTATTTTTTTTCCTTTAAATTGAAAGATTTGTCTCACAAGGCAGACAAAGCTCACCAATAATGCCTTCCAAATCCAGAGAAAAGAAAGGCAACAAAATCCCTGAGGCCAGTTCTGAGACTATGAATGAATCCTCAAATGATTCCCAAACATTAATAACGCAAATAAATTTGCTCTTTACACCTCAATTTGAGGCAATAAAAAAAGATCTCTCTAATATCTCTACAAATCTAGATATTCTTACTACTGAGGTAAAACAATTTTCTGCAAGGTTAACAGAAGCAGAAAATAGAATTTCTGATGTCGAAGACTTAGTAAATAACCATGATAATATATTAGCTAAACAAGATTCCAAGATTCAAAATTTACAATCTCGCCTAGAAGACATGGAGGATCGCTCCAGGCGCAATAACTTGAGAGTAGTGGGTCTCCCAGAGACTTCAGAGTTTGAAAATATGTTAAATTTTGCTGCAAATACTTTGCTTCAGTTATTAGGATTTACTCCATCTAAATTACCATTGCAGATAGAAAGAGCTCATAGGGTAGGCCCAAGGAAATATAATGAAGATGGTTCTTTAAGAAATAGAGTGTGCTTATTTAAGGTGTTAAGGTTTCAAGACAAAGTTGAGTTGCTTAAGCTTTACAGGAAAACTGATACATTTACTATAGCAAATAAAAGAGTTTTTTTATTTCAAGATTTTTCGAATGAGACAGCCTCTAAGAGGAGAAATATGGCCCCCTATTGCTCGCAATTGATAGATAAAGGTATAAAAGCACACGTGGTATATCCTGCTAAAATCATTATTGAAAAGGATGGTACAAGGAGAGACCTTAATACAATGATGGAAGCTAAAGATTTTTTAGCTAATCTGGAAACCTCCCAGAATTAAAGGGAGAGTTTAACAGCAGCGAAAATTAAGATGAAGGTAGTTAAGGCTTTTTTAACTCTGTTTATGTTAGTGTTTTTCTTTTCTTTTTTTTTTTTTCTCTCTTCCCCCCCCCCCCCTTCTCGCAGTGGAATATAGGATCTTAATTTTGTTTATATGACAGAGTTGTGTAATCATCTTAAAATATTGTCCTGGAATGTGGGTGGTATCTCTTTACCGGCTAAATGTAATTATAAGAATGCTAGGTAGATTTGCTCCAAGCATTGTTTTTCTCCAAGAAACCCATCTAAAAAATAGTGAAATAGTCAAGCTGAAATCAAAATGGGTGGGAGAAGTTTTGGGTGCTCCCTGTAAAGGTAGAAAAAGTGGAGTGGCGATTCTCTTTAATAAAAATCTGATTTACAATATTACGAACATTGAGATATATATGGATGCTAGATACATAAATGCAGAAGTCCAAATAAATAATATGAAACTAATACTATGTAATGTATATGGTCCTAATGAATTCTCCCCCTTATTTTGGGACAATATGAAAGTTAAACTATTTCCACATATTAAACATAATCTCATTATAGCTGGATATTTTAATATGTGTCTATATCCTGATTTAGAGAGATTTAATGTAGACCATCGAGTCCGATATAATAAACAGGCCAAATATTTTAAAAACTTTTGTACTCACTTAAAATTAATTGATATCTGGAGGACTAAGAATCCTGATAAAATCCAATATACTTGTGAAGTCATTTAAAACCTTTTCACGAATAGACTATATTTTAATTTCTGAATCCTTGTCTATTTTTAAATCACAGACAATGATAAATGATATAATGATATCTGATCATGCTATTATTTCGCTCCATTTTGACGCATTAGTGAAAACTAAAAATAAAGTGAACACTTTCTTCTTTCCTAGACATCTATACAATGATCCAAGATTTAATAACTGGTTAAGAAAAGAAATGGAAAGATTATTGCACATTAAATATAGGCCAATATAATCCGATTGAAAACTTTTGGGAGGCCTCTAAGGCTGTCCTAAGAGGAGAGATTAATGCTTATGTATATGCTAGAAAGAAAAAAGCGAATATTATGGAAAAGCAGATTTTTTAATAAGCAAAGTAATGAAAATTGGGGAAAATATATTAAGGCTCGGCAGGAAAGAGATATTTTATTAAAACAGAAAGCGCAAGAAGAGGAAACTAGATTAAATATGCATTTTAGGGCCTTTCATGGATGCTCAGCTAAATATTTAGCAATGTTAGTTAGAAAAAGGAAGAAAAAAACTATATATTAGCAGTTAAAGAGAGGGAGATAAGATTTACAGATAACTCAGATATTATTAGGGTCTTTTATGATTATTATCAGAATTTATATAATAATGGAAGACATATCACCAATTCTACAAAAGCTATATAATAATTATTTTATATCAAATATGCCTATTTCAAATTATTTCTCAGCAGCCAACATCTCATTAATATTAAAAAAAGGAAAAGACCCGGAAGATTACGCCTCATTTAGGCCTATTTTAGTATTGAATGCTGACTATAAAATATTAACCTCTATAATAGCCGGTAGGCTTGCTCAGTGTCTCTCTGATATTATACATCCAGATCAAGCTGGTTTTATGATAAATAGAAACGCCTTGAAAAATATTCGAAAACTTGTCACATATATGGATTATATATGGTCTATAAAGGGAACAAAGAATCCTCATTTGATGCAGGACATAGCAATTCTTACACTCGATACGGAAAAGGCGTTTGAGTCGTTTAACTGGGAATACTTATTTAGCTCAGTATCACAGAATTCATCAGCCAATCGGAATTGAAGGGACACCATCTTGGATGACGTCACTTAAAGGTACCTTCATTCAATCGTAGCCGTCGGAAGAAGAGGATGCTCTGCGTCGGATGTCTTGAAGATGGACCCTCTCCACACCATATGGATGAAGATAGAAGATGCCGTCTGGAGGACCACTTCTGCCCGTCTGGAGGACCACTTCTGCCGGATTCGTTGAGGACTTCAGCCCGGTTGGGTGAAGACTTCTCCCGGTAAGATGATCTTCAAGGGGTTAGTGTTAGGTTTTTTTAAGGGGGTATTGGGTGGGTTTTAGAGTAGGGTTGGTTGTGTGGGTGGTGGGTTTTAATGTTGGGGGGGATTTGTAATTTTTTTTACAGGTAATAGAGCTGAATACTTTGGGGCAATGCCCCACAAAAGGCCCTTTTAAGGGCTATTTGTAATTTAGTGTAGGGTAGGGCTTTTTTTATTTTGGGGGGCTTTTTTATTTTGTTAGGGGGATTAGATTAGGTGTAATTAGTTTAAAAATCTTGTAATTTGTTTATTATTTTCTGTAATTTAGTGTTTATTTGTTTTTGTACTTTAGCTAATTTTATTTAATTGTATTTAATTTAGGGAATTAATTTAATTATAGTGCAGTGTTAGGTGTTAGTGTAACTTAGGTTAGGTTTTATTTTACAGGTACTTTTGTATTTATTTTAACTAGGTAGTTATTAATTAGTTAATAACTAGGGTTGCACCGATACCATTTATTTAAGACCGAGTACAAGTACCGATACTTGTTTTCAAATACTCGCCGATACCAATTACCGATACTTTTTTTGTATGTCATGTGACAGTTTACCAAGCACAATACAGACTAATTATTTAAGATTCCTTCTTTATAATTATGAAGGACTGTAGCTCAAAAGACATTATGAAATAATAAAACAGCTTTTATTTGTCACAAAGTTCACAGAACATGTTTAGAAATAAAAATATTACAATAAAATATATTAACAACAATAAATAACAAATATAAAATTGCAACCAACCAAAAGTGCCATACAGTAAAAAATAGAACAGAATACTGTTTAATCATGGTGAACAACACTATGGGCTAGATTACATTTGACTGGTAAGCTTTACCAATGCTCACTACTGCATGGGGCAGAAAGATATTTTTGGGCCATTTTAGCCAGAGCTGGAAATCTCAGTTTATTAACTGCCCAGTACTTCATGGGTTTGTCTGAATGCAGTACAGTGATCTCTCCTAAAATAATACAAATAAGAGCAATTTGTATTGGCAGAACAGTAGTAAACAATTTTTAGTTTAGTCTCCACTCCAGCTTTAAATTAAATGGGAACATGCAGTTTGAAAAAAAACACCACAAGATAGCATATGGGTAGTAAGTGGAGGTATCGGTTTAAGTATCGGTGCATTTGTACGAGTACAAGTACTCATGCAAGTACTTGGTATCGGTACCGATACCGATACTAGTATCGGTATCGGTGCAACCCTATTAATAACTATTTAATAACTATTCTACCTAGTTAAAATAAATACAAACTTGTCTGTAAAATAAAAATTAACCCTAAGCTAGCTACAATGTAACTATAAGTTATATTGTAGATATCTTAGGGTTTATTTTATAGGTAAGTATTTAGTTTTAAATAGCAATAATGTAGTTATTAATAGTGTGTTTTATTTAGATTTATTTAAATTATATTTAAGTTGGGGGGTTAGGGTTAGACTTAGGTTTAGGGGTTAATAACTTTAATATAGTGGCGGCGATGTTGGGGGCGGCAGTTTAGGGGTTAATAAATGTAGGTAGGTGGCGTCGATGTTAGGGCCGGCAGATTAGGGGTTAAAATTTTTATTTTAGTGTTTGCGATGTGGGGCGGCCTCGGTTTAGGGGTTAATAGGTAGTTTATGGGTGTTAGTGTACTTTTTAGCACTTTAGTTAAGAGTTTTATGCTACGATGTTGTAGTGTAAAACTCTTAACTAGTGACTTTAAAATGTGGTACCAGTGTTGACAGTAGAGGGTGTACCGCTCACTTTTTGGCAGACTTGTAATACCGCCGCTATGCAAGTCCCATTGAAAAAAGAGGATACGTAATTGACATAAGTAGATTTGCGGTATTTCCAAGTCTGGCCAAAAAAGTGAGCGTTACACCTGTACCTGCAAGACTCGTAATACCAGCGGGCATTAAAAAGGACCGGCCAACTCACAACTCGTAATCTAGCCGCATTTGTTTAAACTGAATTTAATACTATTTACAGATCTTTAAGAAGTTTAAGAATAGCTAAAAAAATGTGCTGATATATATATAAAAAAAATCTAGTCACTGTTTATTCTTTATAGTAGTTATTTAGTTTGACTTTATAACACTTGGAATGCTATTATTTAATACTGGTGTATATGACCAGATGCAAATGAATTTCTGACCCTAGTTCCTTTAACACAGGTACATCTTTTATATACTGTACCACCAATATTATTGCTCATTATCCCTAGCAACAATCTTGCCCCACTTTATCTAAGTCTAACCGTAGCTGCACCTCACCTCAATTAACCCTAAAAATGAATTTTCATCATAATTTTTAAAAGTAATGACTTACTCACCTCCCTACTCTTAATCCTAACATCCCTAACTGAGACTAATCCCTACCACAATCAAAAGTATTACTGATTCAGCCCTCAACACAATCCCTCTACTAAAAGATCTAATTAACCTTCCAAATTATTTGCTCCAATGCAACACAACTGCTTGCATCTATTTAACCCATCATTGCAAATTCCCTAAGATCTAAACCCCACTTACTAATTCTCTTATCACTAACACACTAGTGCCTAAACCCCCACATATAAAAAAAAAATATTATATAAAAAAATTACATAAACCAAGATAAGTCTTTTGAAAGCTAGTTGATTAAATCTTTCTAGATCATTATTTAGGATTCCCTCATATTTATATAACGTTTAGTATCCTGCTTCAACTAGACTTTAGGTAAGAGATGGGGAAGGATAGATTTTTAAAAATGAATATCATGAGGAATAGAATGTGGGGAATTACCAGTGTGGGGGGGGGGTGCTAGGTGGTTAATAAGATTTAAGGGTATGCATTGCATTGAGGGAGATCTTGTTGTGTGTTTTAAAAGGTGTAAAGGGGGTATCTTGGTATGGCTGGAACATCTTATGGTAAAGAAATTTTACTGCAGTGAGGGACAAAAAAAGGTGTTAATCCCCCTCATTAGAAAGGCCAAAACTCAAATTATGCAACGTAAGTTTTCTTCAAATGCTGCAAATCGGTAGTTGGTTTAGGCAAATTGCAGTATTTTGAAAGGAAACTCAGGTTAGGGAATTTGCTTTTTTTGCTTTTTCCAGAAAAATAAAGAAAAGCAAGCTGTTTAATTTTTAATGTCCCTCTAAATCTACACCAGCCATTCTTGTTATACAAGAGCTATCACCTAGATTTAGAGTTTTGCAGCCAAAGGGGTGCATTAGCTACGCGTGTTTTTTTCCCCCTGCACCTTTTAAATAACGCTGGTATTTAGAGTTCTCTGAATGGCTGCGTTAGGCTCCAAAAAGGGAGCGTAGAGCATAATTTTCCGCCACTTCAACTCTAAATACCAGCGTTGCTTACGGTAGCGGCCAGCTTGAAAAACGCGCTCGTGCACAATTCCCCCATAGGAAACAATGGGGAAGTTTGAGCTGAAAAAAAAACCTAGCACCTGCAAAAAAGCAGCGTTCAGCTCCTAACGCAGCCCCATTGTTTCCTATGGGGAAACAATTTCTAAGTCTGCACCTAACACCCTAACATGAACCCCGAGTCTAAACACCCCTAACCTTACACTTATTAACCCCTAATATGCCGACCCCGCTATCGCTGTGCCCTGCATATTATTATTAACCCCTAATCTTCCGCTCCGGACACCGCCGCAACCTACATTATCCCTATGAACCCCTAATCTGCTGCCCCTAACACCGCCGACCCCTATATTATATTTATTAACCCCTAATCTGCCCCCCAACATCGCCGCTACCTTACCTACACTTATTAACCCCTAATCTGCCGACCGGATCTCGCCGCCACTATAATAAATTTATTAACTCCTAAACCGCCGCACTCCCGTCTCACAACCCCTATAATAAATTTTATTAACCCCTAATCTGCCCTCCCTAACATCTTTGACACCTAACTTCAAGTATTAATCCCTAATCTGCCGACCGGACCTCGCCGCTACTCTAATAAATGTATTAACCCCTAAAGCTAAGTCTAACCCTAACACTAACACCCCCCTAAGTTAAATATAATTTAAATCTAACGAAATAAATTAAATCTTATTAAATAAATTAATCCTATTTAAAGCTAAATACTTACCTGTAAAATAAATCCTAATATAGCAACAATTTAACGAATAATTATATTGTAGCTATTTTAGGATTTATATTTATTTTACAGGCAACTTTGTATTTATTTTAACTAGGTACAATAGCTATTAAATAGTTATTAACTATTTAATAGCTACCTAGTTAAAATAATCACAAAATTACCTGTAAAATAAATCCTAACCTAAGTTACAATTAAACCTAACACTACACTATCAATAAATAAATTAAATAAAACACCTACAATTACCTACAATTAAATAAACTAAACTAAATTACAAAAAAAACAAACACTAAATTACAAAAAATAAAAAAAGATTACAAGAGTTTTAAACTAATTACACCTACGCTAAGCCCCCTAAAAAATAACAAAGCCCCCCAAAATAAAAAATGCCATACCATATTCTAAAATAAAAAGTTAACAGCTCTATTACCTTACCAGCCCTTAAAAGGGCTTTTTGCGGGGCATGCCCCAAAGAAATCAGCTCTTTTGCCTGTAAAAAAAAAACATACAATACCCCCCAACATTACAACCCACCACCCACATACCCCTAATCTAACCCACCCAAACCCCCCTTAAAAAACCTAACACTAAGCCCCTGAAGATCTCCCTACCTTGTATTCACCCAGCCGGGTATCACCGATCCGTCCAGAAGAGGGTCCGAAGTCTTCATCCTATCCGGCAAGAAGAGGTCCTCCAGAGGGTCCAAAGTCTTCATCCAGGCGGCATCTTCTATCTTCTTCCATCCGGAGCGGAGCGGGTCCATCTTGAAGCAGCCGACGCAGAACCAACCTTCCTCACCGACGGACTAACGACGAATGAAGGTTCCTTTAAATGACGTCATCCAAGATGGCGTCCCTTGAATTCCGATTGGCTGATAAGATTCTATCAGCCAATCGGAATTAAGGTAGGAAAAATCTGATTGGATTATTGAATCAGCCAATCAGATTCAAGTTCAATCCAATTGGCTGATTGGATCAGCCAATCAGATTGAGCTTGCATTCTATTGGCTGTTCCGATCATATAAGTGTCTGATATATAATTAATAACTGTATTGCCATATTTAAAATGTCTAACACATTATATTTAGAAAATATAAAAGGTTCTAAAAAGTGACTGACACATACTATATAAGCTGCACTATGACTAATATAGATATGATTTTATACATTCAACATTACATTAAGAGATGTACTCAGATATGGAATACAACGTCTGTTCTCCACTTTCAATACTCTTCTCTGCCCACCCCCACCTCCTAATACAACTTCTCTGTCAGCTCAAGACTTTATCAGCCACTTCAATAACAAAATCGACTCCATCAGAAACAAAATCAGCTCTCAACATAATTCCATTCTCTCACCCCCTCAAACGCTCTCAATCAATCACAACCCACAAAGCCATAAACGTAGCTCTTTCTCCCCTGTTACTGAGGAAGAAGCTTCAACACTTATACTGCTGTCTCACCTCACTACCTGTCCCATCGACCCTATCTCCTCACAGCTGCTCCCTTCCCTCTCTTCTACACTTACCCCTATACTTACACACATTTTCAACCTTTCCCTCAGCAACGGTATATTTTCCTCATCTCTGAAACATGCACTGGTCACACCTATCCTAAAAAAACCTTCCCTTGATCCAACCTCCCCATCCAACTACCGCCCTATTTCCTTCCTCCCTCTTGTCTCAAAGCTTCTCGAAAAACTAGTATATGCTTACCTATCCCATTTTATTACATTAAACTTCCTCCTTGACCCACTGCAATCAGAATTTTGTCCCCATCACTCCACAGAGACAGCAATTGTTAAGGTTACCAATCACCTACTTACAGCAAAATCAAAAGGCCACTTCTCTCTGCTTATCCTCCTTGATCTGTCGGCAACCTTTAATACTGTTGACCACCCTCTTTTGCTCAAAACCCTCCAATCCTTCAGGCATCTGTGACACAGCCCTCTCATGGCTCTCTTCCTACCTGTCAAACCGTACCTTTAGTGCAGCCTTTTCTGGGGCCTCCTCTGCCCCGTCACCACTTTCTGTTGGAGTACCGCAAGTCTCTGTACTCGGTCCCCTTCTCTTCTCAATCTACACATCATCCCACAGTTTCCAATATAATTTGTATACCGACGACACCCAAATCTTCTTCTCTTCACCAGACCTATCTCCTTCCTTGCTAACCTGTGTCACTAACTGTCTTTCTCACATCTCTTCCTGGATGTCCTCTCACTACCCCAAGCTAAATCTCTCCAAAACTGAGCTCCTTATTTTCCCCCCTTCTTCCAAAATCTCCACCCCAATCTCTCTATAACTGTCAACAACTCCATCATTACCCCTACCCTGCATGCTCGATGTCTAGTGGTCACATTTGACTCAGATCTTTCTTTCACTCCTCACATTCAGTCCTTGGCTAAATCCTGCCGCTTCCACCTCAAAAACATCTCTAAAATTAGACATTTCCTTACACAAGACACAACTAAGATTTTAATCCACTCTCTCATCCTTTTCCTCCTCAATTACTGCAACTCTGTCCTCTCTGGTTTCCCCACCTGCCGTCTAGCTCCATTACAATCCATAATGAATGCCTCTGCTAGGCTAATCTTCCTTACACTTCGCTCTTCATCTGGTGAACCAATCCATTGGCTGGCTTCCTCTTGCCTCTAGGATTAAACACAAAATTCTCACTCTGACATACAAAGCCCTCAACTGCACTGCTCCCCCTATATCTCAGACCTTGTCTCCAGATACTCTCCCTCCAGTCCCCTTCGCTTTGCTCATGACCTCCTACTCTCCTCCTCTCTTGTTACCTCATCACACTCCTATTTACGGGACTTCTCCAGACTGTCTCCCAACTTGTGGAACTCTCTGCCTCGCTCCACAAGACTCTCCCCTAGTTTTGAAAGCTTGAAGCGCTCGCTAAAGCCTCTACTGTTCGGGATGCATACAACCTACACTAACTTTCTTTATACCAGTTCCTCTCCTCCATTGCTATCCCATGAACCCCCTTAGCATTTAAGCCTATGAGTCCAGCTGTTTGTAGATCACCTTCTTCAGAGCTGTTGGCGCTCTACAAATAACCAATAATAATAATAAAAATAATATTAATAATTTTTATATTAAATGGAATACAAATCAAACATAAATATATCTATATAATTAGTACCAACAGAATTCTACATACAAGTAAATGATATAAAAATAACTAGAGAAAATATACATTGAAAATGCATTAAATATATTTAAATATATATATATATATATATATATATATATATGTGTATTATATATTAGCAGAAATGCAGTTACACACATGTCTAATATTAAATATATAAATGCATACTCAGTCAAATTAAATAGCCAATATAATATTTTCCCAAGATGTTATTAAAACTAGGAAATCATAAGTGTATTAAATGAACACTGCTGGCTATCAGATTCCCCCGGAAATATGGTAGATCACACAGGCATCTGATAAACAAATGGTAAGGACACTGAGTCCCTTTGAAGTTCGAAATATACATTCCTGTCTAGAAGGGACACTGGCAGGCGTGTGGTAATATTGTTACCTTAAAGTTCTTATGAAATAAATTGTCTATATAATTTACAGATATATTTAATATTCATTAAGGCTATATTGAATGGACCAATATATATATAGCTTCTAGGATATGAGTCTAATGCATAGCACAAATAATATATTAGATAAGTGTCTGATGTATAATAAATAACTGTATTGCTATATTTAAAATGTCTAACACATTATATTTAGAAAATATATAAGGTTTTAAAAAGTGACTGACACATATTATATAAGCTGCACTATGACTAATATCATAGATATGATTTTATACACTCAAAATAACCTTAAGATATGTACTTAGATATGGAATATATTTATATTAAATGGAATAAAAATCAAACATAAATATATCTATATAATTAGTTCCAACAGAATTCTACTTACAAGTATGTATATGATATAAAAATAACTAGAGAATGACTGGAAAATATACTAAATACATAGGGAATGAAAATATAATATTTTAAATTTCCTGAACTACTCAGTAATATATATATACACAACTTAAATATTATTATACCCCTATTCTCCAAATAGAAATATGACTCTCAAGGTACATTCTTTAAGCTATATTATGGACAAAGAATTGTATGGATCATGCATTGAATATATATATTAGCAGATATGGAGTTACACATATGTATAATATTAAATATATAAATGCATACTCAGTCAAATTAAATTGCCAATATAATATTACCCCAGTGTGTTATTAAAACTTGGAACTCATACGTGTATTAAATGAACACTTTATAAATATATATAAAGAAAATATGTTTCTGTATTTGAAAAGCAGTAAATATTTTAATAATAAAACTACATTACAATTAATGTTTCCCCCCGATTGGCAAAACCCAGTAATGCAGCCATATAATTAAAGCTGTATTTAAAAGGTGTATTTTATATTTATAATTTAATATTGAATAGATCAGGGCATTCTATATAATAATTATATCAGAATTAAGTAAATTTACCATTGAGACAATGAGAGATTTTGTATTTTATGCTTATAAATTGATTTTAAGTTACTGTGATATATCTTAGAAACTGTATGGCAAGTTGGCTATGTTAGATTTATTAATGTGATACTAATTGTATTGTATTGAATAACTAATAATATATACATTTTTCTGGTTGATAAATTGAAGTTACATAAGACTATTTTGACCTAGGTAGTTAAAGGGACAGTATACTGTAAAATAGTTTTTCCCTTAATGTGTTTACAATTGCTTTTTTTACCAACTGCAGAGTAAAAAATGTATGCAAATTAGCTTTTTAAGGCTTATTTGTGTATATTAAAGCTCTGATTTTGTGTTTTGAAGCCACAACCTAATAAAATGGGTTGAGCTTGTAGGTATAATCAGATCTCATTACTGTATCACATTGTGCACATATACCTGCTTCTTTATCTTATATCTGTCCTTAAAACAATCACCAGTACTTTGAGAGAACAATGGAAAATCAACATTGTATTACCTTATCTCTGCTATATCCGACTGGGAGTGTAATTTCTTCTGCTGGCTGTGTTTACAAAGCTTATCTATAGCTGGTACGCGCGGCCACAAACTTTCAGAATAGGTGGGGATACCACATGCTAAATTAACAATTTCAAATGCCAATAAAAGGGCAAAGGAGCTACTTGTAAACAATTTAATACACTCCAGCAGGTAAAGTGGATCATTGGGAACAAATTAAAGGGGAGAAATTTTTTTGAGTAAACTGTCCCTTTAAATTATAATCTCCTGGGGCGGAGCAAACTGCCTAGCTGAGAAGACGTCTCCATTAAGAGCTCCATTACTATATTGCTAAAAAAACTACTAATTATCATCCAAGTAATGATCAAACTGACCCCATAACCCCAAAGAACTACAGAAAAATCAGTGGGGTAAATAATTTAGGGGAAAATCCAACTTTGCAACTCGCAACTGAGGGAAGACTTTGCAGAGCATTGCTAAAACTCTGAAGCCAATTCACACAGATCGGATCCCACAGCCTCACGGTAACACCAGGGATCCTGTGGACAACGCCTGTGCTGCTTTCCGGAGGGTCGGGGCTCCGCTCCGGAATAGCACACAGGCACCAAGCAACGACCGGGACGAAGAGAGGACCCGCTCAGACCCTGCGCTAGTGCAAGCGCCAATTAAGGTACCAAACACCCTGACACAGCACCGCAAGTTGAGACTTGAGACTCCCCCAGACCTGCCAAAAAAACTTTCACACAAAAAGACTTACGCTAAACCTGCAGGTGGGCTGGCTGGAGCATCTGAGATTGCCCGGGGCTTCCTCCTTTTTCTTGGCGCGAAGATCCGCCATTTTTAGGCTCTGTCATACAGACGCTACAAACCCCTCCTCGCGGCCTGTCTGGAGACCGCAACTCCTATAGATACAGAGGACTGGGTGGTGGGCAAGTGAACCTCTTCTTAATCTATCCACTGCCGCCAAGTACTTTAAGGAGTGATTGTTGGGCTCCTGCCCATGCAATTAATTTAGTCCGTGCAGACTGGGAAGGAGGGGGGAACACAGGATAAGTGCAGCACCATATTAAGACTGTAAGGCTCTCTCTCCCCACCATTTCCTGCTGGACGGAGTGCCAGCAGGTCATATCCTTTTTCCCTTGCCCGACTTTGTCTAGTGCAGACACTCTCCCCAGGGTAGGAGAGGGCCTATCTAACTCGCACTTATTATCCTGGATATTGTATGTGAGGCCTCAATAAACATAACAAAGTATGCAATGATTTAGACACTTAAACAATATTGCCTGTGCAGTCTGACAGGGAAGCCACAATATAGCTCACGCTTCACCACTATTTTCACAACAGTACACAGTTTCTCTGGCTTATGCTGTTTTTCATGACAAACATGCCTATATGCTTCATAAGAGGAGACAGACAGCATACAGAAGATCAATGAACATTTTAATTGAGTCAAGTGAATTATAGTGTGAGTGAAGGGGATGAGAGATATCTGACAACCTAATAGAGGTCTCAATAGCAAGAAAAGCTTCTTGGATACAGACACTAAAGTACTGGCACAAGATCAGGATAACACAATTAAACTACCACTACAATTACCATGGCTACGAGAAAGGGCTCTAAAGGAGATAAGGGGATGAAATCCTTACCAGTAGACGCTTTCTTTAAATCATCTAGAACTCCTAAATCTCAAGATCACAACATGGCGGACACTGAGGAGGATATGGAATCTGAGAATGAAGAAAATGCTGAGGATCTCACTCCTGTAACTAAAGCTGACCTACGAGTCCTGGTATCTAAACAAGATATAACCTCTAACTTTGAAAAACTGTGGGGGAAAATTGACAGCTTTCAAACTACAGTTACTAACAGCCTCACAGAAATTAAAACTGAGATCCTGGAACTGGGGAACAGAGTAGACTCATTAGAATCGGCTACAGATGAAATGGGAGAAGAAGTGGCGACAGTCTCCAAATCCCTTGCCTTTCAATCCCAAACCATCTCCGAATTAGAAGAAAAAATAGAAGATATGGAGAATAGAAGCCGACGCTCTAATATTAGGCTTAAGGGAATTCCTGAGACTGTAGGAGCAGAGGACCTTCACAACTATCTCCAACAGCTATTTCACGCTATTCTTGGAAGTCCAACAGATGCTGAATATCCAATTGAAAGAGCTCATAGGGCCCTAAGGGCTAAACCCAAGCCAGACCAACCACCGAGAGATGTCATCATCAAGCTCCTTAGATTTCCTGACAGAGAAAAAATCTTAATAGCCGCCAGACAGAATCCCACATTCAAGTTCCAGGGCAACATAATCCAATTTTTTCAAGACCTCTGTGTCAAAACACTACAAAGAAGATTTGCTATGAGACCTCTAACTCTCCTTCTAAGAAAGAACAATATACAATACCGTTGGGGTTTTCCCTTTACTCTCCAGGTGAGCCGCAATGGCAAAATAACTACTATTAAAACCATTGAGGAGATTCCGGAGTTCTGCAAATTTCTAGATCTTGAACCACCTGAGATTACAGCTACAGAAACAACGCACCCCTCCTCTGCACCATCTTCATCCAGAGGGAAGCCCCAAAGAGAAAAATGGAGGACAGTGACTAAGAAAAAACCCAAGACCTGAGCTATATTTTCTACAGACCCAAATTCAGGAGTATCTACTCCCGGAGGACACTAACGATGACCGTGAGGTCACACAGGTACCAGACCTAAGGGTCTGATTTATGTACTTCACTCACATGAAACTGTGTTAAGCAAGCCCCTCCTGTTGAGGCTGCGCAGCGCAATTACTATGTGTTAGTTTTTGATATATGTGTATTCAAAAGTTTAATCAATATCAACTGTTATTGTTATTGTTTTGTTATATGTTTTTACCATCTAAATGCATGAAACATTGTACGACTAGCATAAGTTTACCAAGGGAAGACCTATTACAGAAAGGTTGGGCCCTAGAAAGGCAGTTAGGTTCACTGGCCCAGAGAAAATTGAGCACCTCATCTATGCCCGTAGGAACCAGTGGTTGGTTATTGTCTCAGAGTAGAAATAGTATACAGAATTATCTTACCCAGTGGAATGTCTTTACCTAGGATAGTCTTGATCTCGCACAATGCGAGAGGATTAAACACAGATATTAAGAGAAGGACAGCTATGTCAAATTACAGAAGGCTGAAGGCTAATATTATCTATCTTCAGGAGACTCATTTTTTAAAAGATACTATTCCCAAATATTGGGCAAGAGATTACCCAACGCAGTTTCACTCTGTGTTAGACTCAAAAAAAAGAGGTGTCTCTATCTTAATACACTCCACATTGCCATTTATCCACAAAGAGACCATATCAGACAAAGAGGGCAGATACCTATTGGTGTTTGGACAAATTGGGACCGCTGAGATTCTCCTATGTAATATATATGCCCCCAATGAACAACAAGATAAGTTTTTTAACACCCTTTCCAATATGTTAACAGGTTGGTCTAGAATGAGAATAATATTAGCAGGGGATTTTAACATCGACCTCCAGGCGCTGACTAAACAAACACTCACTCAACAGTCTAGGAAGAAACAAAGGCAAAGAGTAATGGCTAGAAACATTTGGGAGGTATTAGGCCAACACACACTACAAGATACCTGGAAACACCTAAACGGGGGGGATGGGAGTACCACTTATTATTCATCGGCCCATGATAGCTACTCAAAGATAGACTATGTGTTCACTAGCCAGATTCTGCAGCCAGTAGTACACTCTATAGACATCCACCCATGTGTGTGGTCTGACCATTCCTTGACACTGCTCACCTTAGGTGATCTTTCAGACCCAAAAAGAGCAAAGACATGGACATATGACTCATTTTGTACCAAAGACCCACTTGTCAAAGACAGAATCTTAAATAACTTAAAAGAATATTGGCAGATCAATGTAAACTCTACGGAAGACCCTATTACACCCTGGGCAGCACACAAGGCAGTAGTAAGAGGAATACTAATAAAAGAGAAAGCACTATATAAAAAGAAGAAAGAGGCTCTTATTACACACTTAAATACTGAAATTACTTCTCTTGAAAAGTTACACAAGTTGAATGGTTCTAAGGCCATATTAACTGAGTTGATTGGCAAGAGACAAACTCTACAATCCATACTAAATGAACAATCTGTAAAAGCTGCACACAGATTGAAAGCAAACTACTTTGTCTTTGCCAATAAGCCTGACAAATACTTGGCAAAGAAGATCAGAGATGAATGCCAATCTCTCGCTATACCAAACATTCAAACACCAACTGGTCGCATAACCACACACCCTCAGGAAATTGTTGACACATTCTCCCGATTCTATAGTCAGTTATATGATGGCACAAAGGTACTCCATAATCCTACGACAAAGGCAGTTTTTGACTCCTTTTTGCAAAAAGCTAAAATGACACCGATAGACGACGAGACCAGAGATGCCCTAAATGCCAAGATCAAAAGAGCTGAGGTGATCTCAGCTATAAAAGACCTCAAGCCAGGTAAAGCTCCAGGACCTGATGGATTTCCTGGGGAATACTATAAGGCATTTCGTGAGGCTCTAGTTCCCCATTTAGTGGTGTTTGCGAACCATATAATGGAAGGGGGCAAGATACCTACTGACCTTCTTAGAGCTAAGATTGTGGTTATACCAAAACAGGGGAAAAATCCCAGTCTTTGTAGTAGTTACAGGCCCATATCCCTTATTAATCAGGATGTCAAGATAGTCACAAAAATCCTGGCCAATAGACTGAAGCATATCTTGCCTCGCATCATCCACCCAGACCAAGTAGGATTTATTAAGGATAGGGAAGCCCCAGACAACATTAGAAAGATGATATCGGTGATAGATTTCCTACAGGACCGAAAAGTGCCTTCTCTGATCCTATCACTGGACGCGGAGAAGGCATTTGACAGGGTGGATTGGAAATATATGCTAACCTTGCTCTCGGAACTGGGATTTGAAGGTAATTTTTTGAAGGCCATTATGGGTTTATACTCGTCACCCACAGCTTATGTTAGAGCAATAGGACACCAATCGAGCAATATATCTATCCTAAATGGGACGAGACAAGGCTGCCCTCTTTCCCCCCTAATCTTTGCAATATGCATAGAACCACTAGCTGCTTACATACGAAACTCTACTGACATAGTTGGCCTAGAGATTGGGAATCTGCACCACAAGATCACCCTGTTCGCGGATGACGTACTACTTACCATCTCGAAACCACTTCACACATTGCCTTACGTATACCAAGCAATACATTTATTCTCTCAGATTTCAGGCTATAAAATCAACGCAGATAAATGTGAGGCACTTCCCATCTCTATCCCAAAACACACTATTAAACTGATAGAGGCGAACTTTGACTTTAGATGGGTACCGGACGGACTAAAATATCTAGGAATAAAATTGAGATCACATTCCTCAAAATTATACGAAACAAACTATACTCCCCTGTTCAAAACAATCAGATCTGACCTAGGGAAATGGAAAAAGATGGGCTTTTCTTGGTACGGGAGGCTCTCCGCTATTAAGATGACAATCCTACCAAGGATACTTTACTTGTTTAGGGTGCTTCCAATTAAAATTAATGTTGCTGACATAGATAATCTGCAGAGAGATATAAATAGGTTCTTAGGAGACAATAAACATCCGAGAATTCCACATCATATTCTAAACAAGCATAGACAACTGGGTGGGGTGGGTGCCCCTAATTTACTTGACTACTACAGAGCTGCTAGATTGGCACAAGACTCAATCATTGGCAGACAACAGGTAGATATCCTCTGGCCTGCCCTGGAGGCGGAGATGGCTGGTCAGGAAACACCAGACGGCATTCTCTGGTGCAGTGACTTGTTCACTGGACACGATATCTATAGGAACAAAATCACACTAATCACCAAACAGCAATGGCCTTCATCAAAGCAATCAGAGAAAATTATTTTCTCATACTCAAAAATAATACCTCTAAAATACATCGTTAGTGAAGAGTTTAAAAAACAGATCCAAAAATGGGAAAACAAAGGGCTGTACAGGGTAGCGGACCTTTACTCACAGGGCGCGCTGCTGACCTTCACTCAGTTACGACAGAAACTAGACCCCATCCCACTACACTGGTTCCTATATCTCCAGATAACCTCAGCTGTACGTACACACACAGCTAAACACCCGACACATAACCGACAAACTGTTCTGGAGCAATTATGTACAGCGACGACTAGACCTAAGAAAGCAATTTCTAGACTATATATCTCCATACAAGAAATGAGAAGACACTCTAAGAATACGCTAATGCTAAAATGGGAAACAGATATAGACAAAGAAATTGAGTTAGACAAATGGGATGAGATATTACATCAAGCTAGTAAAGGCCTTATTAGCGCTGACTTGAAGGAAAATGTAATAAAAACATCCTTCAGATGGTATCTGACCCCAGTAAGAACAGCCCATATGGGGAAGGAGAGCTCTAATTTTTGTTATAGGGGTTGTAAAACTGTAGGAACCTATATACATATGTGGTGGGAATGCCCTAAAGTTAAAAAGATATGGCGAGAACTATCTTTACTACTAGGGAAGGTCCTGGGCGAACAGATACATCTTACACCTGCTCAAGCACTACTTCACGAAGGTGTTCCTAGGCTGCACAAAGACATTAACACCTTTATTAGAATTCTGTGCACCACCACGAGAACAGTTATAGCTAAGTACTGGAAAACAGAAATTCCCTCCTGGTCAGAAGTCTTGACTAAAATCCAACTAGTTTATAGGATGTATGAATCAGCAGCATTCATGCAAGACACGGAATCCACATTCCAAAAAATTTGGTTTTATTGGATATTAGAGAATAATAACAAACCGACCCACAGTGCAGGTGCGGGAGACTGAAGGGAGGCAATACAGGTGTGCTCTAATGGGAGGCTTTGAACTTAGAACAGTGATGGGCACTCATGGCTGGACAATTTTGTTGGAAGAGTTGAGAAGCATACGATTTCCAGCTAGGAGTTTGGAGATATAACGTACAATGCAGACCTACCAACCACTATATTTATTTCATGCAATTATTGTTATTTGTTATTCTTTCATGTTATTTTAACATTTGTCTTGTGTTTCTGGTCATTCTCAGTTTGGTTAAAATCAAGCTCTTCCAAAAAGTGCTACTGAGATTGATTAAAGTTGGTTATTTTGTTTATATATTACCCCCCATACTTGAAAGTCTCCTATTGAAAATGTTGCGACGACAACTGGACAATGATACAGCTCAGGAGACTATTGAACAAAGAAGGTTGAGAGAACCGATAGAGACTGATATGGCTTAATTCTATGGCTGTTGATCGGTATTTAACCTCTGACAGACGCCTGGAAACTCATACATAAAGACTATGAGGAGCCTCTGTAGCTAGAGGTCTCCCTTGTCATATGAAGTAATCTAGTGGGTCATTTCTTTTTCCTACGAACTGATTATTTTTCACTGTTTGATGTACCTACAGGATCTAATGTCTGTATTTTTCCTGATGTTTTGGGATTGGGAATGTGGGTAATAAAAATTATTTCATTTAAATTATAATCTCCTGCAAATTCTATTAAAGTTATTGAGGTTTGGTAAGATTTTATTGTGATATTTGAATATATTTGCTATCCAAACGTTGATAAATAAGCTATATTGTCAATCAAGCATTATTAACTATGTAATCTATATTTTGGCATTGGATTAATGTTACTGGCAAATTATAAATTGTTCAAGTAAACTTCAAGTGTGATATTTGATAGTCAATTTATTTTGAATAAGGTACATTCATAGATAATATTGTGTCCATATACAGGAAATCAGACAATTTAATTAAATATGAAATTATCTAAATATTCCTATAGTTGGCTTTTACATTTTAATTTTGTAAAATGTAATATTTGGTCATCATCAATACCCTATTTACCGAATATGTATAATTATTGTGTTTATAAAAATTAACTGGTCTGAACTTAGGAAATATATTAAATTTTGATTGAATATTAATATTGATAATTGACAATAATTCAATTGTTATTATTTTTTATTATAAATACTCATAATCAACACATAATCAACACATAAAACAGATTGGAGGCACTGCTGAGATTCAAACTAAGGATCCCTTTTTTACCAGCTTTTGTTTTATTAGTAAAATATTAACTGCTTTTCAACTACAGAAACATATATTTTTATATATATATATATATATATATATATATATATATATTGACTGAGTATGCATTAATATATTTAATATTAGGCATGTGTGTAACTGCATATCTGCAAATATATAATATATATATATATATATATATATATATATATATATACACACATATTCAATGCATACTCCATACAAATCTTTATCCATAATATATCTTAAAGGATGTGCCTTGAGAGTCATATTTCTATTTGGAGATAAGGGGTATAATAATATTCAAGTTGTGTGTGTATATATATATATATATATATATATATATATATATATATATATATATATATAATATATATTACTGAGTAGTTCAGGAAATTTAAAATAGTATATTTTCATTCCCTATGTATTTAGTATATTTTACAGTCATTCTCTAGTTATTTTTATATCATATACATACTTGTTAGTAGAATTCTGTTGGAACTAATTATATAGATATATTTATGTTTGATTTTTATTCCATTTAATATAAATATATTCCATATGTGAGTACATATTGTAATGTTATTTTGAGTGTATAAAACAATATTAATGATATAAGTCATAGTGCAGCTTATATAGTATGTGTCAGTCACTTTTTAGAACCTTTTATATTTTCTAAATATAATGTGTTAGACATTTTAAATATGGCAATACAGTTATTTATTATATATCAGACACTTATCTAATATCGTACATGTGCAATGCATTAGACACATCTCCTAGAACCTATATATATTGGTCAATTCAATACAGTTATGATGTATATTAAATATATCTGTAAATTATATAGACAGTTTATTTCATATGAACTTTAAGGTTACAATGTTACCACATGCTTGCGAGTGTCCCTTCTAGACAGGAATGTATATTTAGAACCTCAAAGAGACTCAGTGTCCCTACCATTTGTTTATCAGATGGCTGTGTAATCCACCACATTTCCTGGGGAATCGAATAGCCAGCAGACTGAGCGTCCATGTCACCATGGGGCTTCTATTGTCTACTAATTTTATTACCAACTATTCAGGCAGGAAGCCTTTTGAAGATAGTTCTTTTAAAGGTTCCCATCTTATAGCAACAGTGTGTAAATAAGGTTTCTTCCGATGTGTCATTATTTCTTACAGTTTGGGATAAATGCTTGCTTTTGGGAGCAAATGCATGAAATCCTGCTTTTTATAAGTCTTGGTCAGTGAAGATCTGAACAGCAGGAGGTCTGGTCTGTTCAGTTTCATTGATTAATAGACCTGTAATATTACAGTACAGAATTTATATCAAATATAAAATGAAATATTAATCAATATGATATATATACGCATAGCCCAATGTCTTTTCACCTTTCACATGACAGGTATTATGATATAATTATGGGGTGAAGGGTGATAAAGAGCCTCTCTAGGATCGCTAGAACTTCAAAATAGGAACAAAGTTGTGAGATATGTTTCTTCATTAATATTACAATTAACAGATGAAAACACATTTTCTAATCACTCTCATTTAACTTCTTAGAAGTGAGTATTATCTAATGTTCACTTATACCATGTACTCTACTCCTACTGCATAGATTTTCACTTTCTTTTTTCCCCAAAAAAATCCAATTGCCATCTCAAGTCCTGTCAACAAGATAGGTAACATTCTTTAAAATTCCTTACACCTAATCCCACACAGAAGTATGGTCATTCCATTGACCTCTGAACTCATTTTTTTCCATCCAGCTATACATCCTTTACTCTGTCTAACCACAACCCTTAACCTGCATTCTTACTAAGACCCTGATGCTCAAAACATTGAAGAAAATGGGTGTGGCTAAGCAGTGCAATGTCTCTCCTTTAGAAGTGAATGGGAGCATGACATCGCCACCCGCATTACCAACATCGCTGCTCATCTGCATTTTTCTGCGGCCGGGGTTGCCCTATTTGAAGTGGGCCTCCATGGCAAAGACAGTGCTCTCACTGAAACTAAAAATAGTTTTTATTTAGGCACACTCCAAATATTGTCATTGGGACTGAAGTTGTTCTACACCTATGCTAACTACCTAAGGCAATGTAGTCTCAACAGCCAATAGCTGGTAGATAAACATGGCCGCTACTCTCCTCACAACCTGCACTTTGCTGATTCAAACATATTGCAGCCAACTCCCACTAGCATGCCCCACTAACTCCACCTATGTCAGAGCAAATCTGCAATCCCCCTGCACGCTCAGCTAACTCCTCCTGACAACCTACACCTACATCACTCCAAATCTAAATGCCCCCCGGAATGCCCAGCTAAGTCCCTAATACCACCTACACTTACGTAATGTCTAACCTACAGTCCCTGAAACACTCCAGCTAACTCCCACATACTGCCTACTGTCTGAAAAATACCTGACTATAATAAACTATACTACATAGTAAACCTCCCCATTATAACTATAGGAGCTATGTTGCTAAAATTATAAATAATGTTTAAATGATGTGTCACAGAGATGCAACAAATGCCAGCCTAGCCGGGCTCCTGGAACTGAGTGCAGGGCCGGAATTGAGCTTTGGTCCGGTGCTTCTTAAAAGGCTGCCCTTTTAGTATGTTGTCAGCAATTTGATGAGGCACCTGGGGATACCACTTATTTGGGTTTGCTATCTTCTGGGATAATGGGGATACTTCACTTGACTTTTTGTACTCATCGGTTTGTACTTGTATTAGGAGGTGAAAGTAAAAATCCTCTGTATAGCAAAGTAGCATTAACGTATTCTCCCATAGGCTTTTATGAAGTGTGAAAACTGAAAAACATAACTAACACCCATACTTGCACGTTAACCCACATCACAATAAGCCCGCAGTAGCCCACTGCAAATGAACTCACTTCACTATTAACCCCCTAATGGGCATATAGCTTACCGAAAAAGAACCTGCTACACTATTAACCCCTTAACTGCCATATAGCCCACCTCTAATGAACCTGCTACACTAATCACCCTCTAACCACCACATAGGCCAACACAAATGAACCTACTATCAACCCCCTAACTGCTACACCCCACAATGTAAAGTACCCTGTAACCTATTAACCCATAACTGCCACATAGCCCACTACAAATGAACCCGCTACACTATTAACCCCTAGTTAAAGTGATCATACCACGTTAGCAAACCAAAGTAAACCCCCCCCAAAAAAAAATAACTTTTAAAAAAACTACACTATAAAATGCCCTGATAAGGGCATTTTGCAGGTCATTGCTCTAAAATAATAAAACTCTTTTGAATAAAAAATCCCTTTACTTAAAAATATCCTGAATTTAAGAACCCTTATCTGAAAAAAACCCTAAAATAAAAAAACCCTAACCTATAAAAAAAAGCCCAGCTTTTAAAAACCCCTATCCTAAAAAAGTGCAATTTTTTTATTGAGGTTTTTGAAAGCAATGACAGTAGTAACAAACCAGTTAGGCGCAAATAATCACCACATAGGAAAGCATTTGTCATCGTACTGGTAAATATACTTAATATAAAGAATTATAGCTTCTTTAGAGGCATTTGGATATCCTTCCCATTGCTAGTCGTGCTACTTATCGACACTACATGAAGGAGTGTATTAGTGTCATTTGGTAAGGTAATGTATATATAAGAAGTGGTAGTCTGTGGCTGCGGTTATGTAATGCGAATGTCTGAAAATGGAACCTCATTTTTATATGATTTTTGATATGATAGAAATGATTCCCTACTATGTTCTTAAGGTCACTTTTGGACCTGAGAAATCTAATGAGGGCTGATAAGGGAAATTGGTTTTTACATGGCCACTCGTGGGCCTAGTGAGGGAAGGGGACATTCAGCGGGTAAGCACCGCTATGCAAATGAGGGAGAAAATGGGGGGAGGAGCTATATATATATATATTATATTATTATATATATAGGTACTTTAAGGAACATGGCGGAATCTCTAGTGTTATTGAGCTGCGGGATATAACGACATTTCGAGCCTTATGCTATTTGACAGCTTATGAACAAGGGAGCAGATATGCAACCTTTGTATTAATAAAACATCTAACTTATGTAGGAGATAAACAATTGAGACACATAAAGGGAAAATTACAAAGAAGAGGCAGATAAAGCAAAACCAGCTGATAGAGCCCCATAATCAGTGCCCCAATGTGTACAAACCTTCAAACGTCTGTAAAGATTTTCAGATAGGATATGAGCATATATATTAACAATAATGTAAGGCCAGCCCAGAAGTCGGCAGTATATGCGCAATTAGTATGTATTATCTAGGGACCTTAGCTAATTGCAATCAACCTATATATATACAGAACATATCTATTCACGTTCAATCTTTGAATAAAACATCACCATAACATATGTAATGTCAACAGTAAACTTTGCAATGCTAGCTAGCTCAGTTTAGCAATAACCATATATTGCAATTTGCACATAAAAACAAACAGATAAAAGAGCATAGTTAGTTAAGTAAGAAGGGTCTTAGTAAAATCTCATTGGACTACATTACATCATATAATGTTGCCTATAGTGGGTGAAGCAACATTAACCGCTAACAGATATATGAAAGGTATATATAATATTAAACTATGAAATATTAGTGGCTTATTGTTATCTAATAGGAAATATTCTGAGTGGTCCACTGTTTTATCAGAATAGTTTGTCAGGTAATGTAGATTTTTTTTTTTTTTAAATAATTTTTTATTGAAGTTTCATACAGGAAAACAAAATAATACAAGATGCAAAGTTTGCCCAATCATAAAGTTAACATTCAAGAATGAGACACAAGATTGTAACATGTAAGTTATCAATGCAGCTAATAGTGGGGTAACTGTTCCCAGCTTCAGAGTGAGTCAATGTTAGGGCTTGCAAGGATAAACATAACAATAGTGGTATTAAAAGGTCAGCCTTAATGAATGGATACCTATGCTATGTGTCATAAATTAATTCTGCTTTTCCTAAAAAGGCAGAAAAAGAATGAGAAAATACAATTTGAACCACAACTGCAGCTTAGGAATTATCTATATATGTAGTTAGGCAGATATCAATAGCATATATGTAACAAGGGCGCAACTGTTGTTTGATATGGAATATGATATCTGTCTGTCAGTTAATCTAGGGTTAAATCTGAAACTGCAGCTAAGCAACAAGTGTGAGAATGCTAAGTGCAGTTCCATGAACCAAAAGCAAAGACAAAGTGGAAACAATGAAAGTTGTATCAGTAAATTAATAATAAAGAATTTTAGCAAGTGAGATTTATGTCAGTTGGATTAACAGATGTGTGATCACTTCTAGCGGTAAACATAAACTATAATACTCAGCAGGGTCTGTCATATATTAACAGTGTCTTAGTAAGTTCGTCGTATTAACTTGGTTTGAATTTGCAATTATGTTAGACTTTTCAGGGAAGGCTTTTGAAATGACATCTTTAGCATTATTAGAAGTTCAGTTCAGATTGAGGAAAACGATGTTCACAAAAGGTAAGGATTAAAGTTGGAATCTTACCGAGTTGAAAGTTAGATAATCTGTTAGTAGAAAACTTCACTGAGAAGAAGGAGGTCCGGTACCGGTAATTCCTTGTAGAAAGCTTTGTATTAGCTGGTATGAGTTCCGGTGGCGTGTGACGTCACAGCCGGCTCGGCTTGAGCAGAGATCCTGTGTCAGGTGCAGCAGCTGCTGAGGAGTGTGAGTCCTGAGTAGATTGGTAGCAGCACAAGACAGAATTCTAAGCAACTAACAATAGGTTAGTTGATCCTATATACCTTGTACGTGGGAGGGGTTAAGTAGATAGGTGCAAGGATGATAGCAATAAAGGTTACTTAAAGAGTTAGGATAATACATAATCATGACAGGACCCCCTCCCCCAAGGATCAACACCGGGGATCAGGTCGAGGACGTTCTGGATGCCGGCGGTGAAACTGAGCCAAGAGGCGTGGAGCAGAGAAGTTGGAAGAGGGCTCCCAAGAGTTCTCAGAATCCGGATAACCCTTCCAATTGACCAAATACTGTACACGACCTCTCACTGTACGGGAGTCTAATATCTTCTGAACCTCATACTCGTTTTGAGGAATTGGAATGGAAGGCAGATGAATGTCACGGACATCATGGTCACGTAGAGGCCGGTAGGGTTTGAGTAAACTTATGTGAAAGGTAGGATGTGTCTTCATTGAAGCAGGTAAGGTAAGAGTGACAGCATTGGAGTTCACAATGCGAAGGATGGGAAAGGGTCCAATATAAGCTGATGATAACTTCTTCGTTGGAAATGGCAACCGTAGATTGCGTGTAGACAACCATACGTAATCTCCTACCTGATAGTTAGGGGACGGAATCCTTTTTCTATCATAATATTTTTTGTAGCGATCCTTTGCCAAGCGTAAATGTTGTTCTGTCATTGAGAAAGAGTCGGCAATGGTGTTTATCATCTCATTAACCACAGGACAGGAGTTTGTAGATGTGACATCCCAATGAAAGGTAGGATGGAATCTGTAGTTAATAAAAAAAGGAGTAGATTTTGTAGAGGTATGGAAGGAGTTATTGAATGCAAATTCGGCAAAGGGTAGTAACTCTACCCAGTTATCTTGTCTAGCGGTTATGAAACATCTTAAGTATTGTTCTATCCATTGGTTTGTTCTTTCAGTTTGGCCGTTAGTTTGGGGATGGAAAGATGTACTTAATCTCCTCGAAACACCTAATGCTTGACATAGTTGTTTCCAGAATTTGGAAGTAAACTGAGTACCTCTATCAGAGGTTATGGTTTCAGGTATACCATGTAATTTGAAGACATGATTTATTAGAAGTTTCACAGTTTCAGCTGAAGTAGGTAATTTATGGAAAGGAATAAAATGAGCCATTTTACTAAAAAGATCCACCACTACCAGAATAGTGTTGTTTCTACTGGAGAGTGGCAAATCGACGATGAAATCCAAGGCTATATCAGTCCATGGACGGTTCGGAGTAGGCAGTGGAATAAGTTCCCCAGTGGGTGAGGTGTTGGGTGTTTTGGAGACAGTGCAAATTTTACAAGTCTTTACAAATTCTAAGACATCTTGTGATAGGGTAGGCCACCAGAAGTATCTCTTTACTAATTCTTGTGTTTTGGTGATTCCTGGATGACCTACCAGAGCCAAGTCATGGAGAGAGCTTAATACGGTTTGACGGAGAGAATAAGGTACATAGACTTGTTCTTGATGGTACAATAAACCATCAGGACGCAGGGAAAGCTCATTAATGGGTTTGGTACCATCCAGGTTTTGTTCTTTTATGAAGTCTTGTGTTTGATCCGTTGTCAGAGCTAAAATTTTCTCAGCAGGTATGAGAGAATCTTCTTCTGGAGTAGTTAATGGATTTTCTAAGTGTCGTGAAAGGGCATCGGCCTTTTTGTGTTTTTGTGCTGGTCTGTAAGTAACGAGAAAGTTGAATCTAGATAAGAATAAATTCCAGCGTACCTGTCGTGCGCTAAGAGTTCTGTTGGTTTTTAAGTATTCTAAATTTTTGTGATCAGTGTAAATTAACACCGGCATCTGTGTACCCTCGAGTAAGTGTCTCCAATGTTCCAAAGAGGCCTTAATAGCCAGTAACTCCTTGTCTCCGATGGCATAGTTCATCTCAGGGGGAGTGAGAATTCTGGAGTAGAATGCAACAGGGTGTAGAGGGTCCATCGGAGTTAATCTCTGAGAGAGAATTGCACCAAGTGCATAATTAGATGCATCTACCTCCAGTATATATTGTAAGTCAGGATTTGGATATTTCAGAATGGGAGCAGTAGTGAATGCCTTTTTAAGGAAATCAAAAACTTGCTGTGTAGTATCATTCCAGGTAAATCGTCCAACATTTTTAGTGAGATTAGTAAGAGGTCTAGTTAAGTGTGCAAAGTTCTTTATGAATTTCCTATAAAAATTAGCGAACCCCATAAAACGTTGTACATCTCTTTTTGTTTTAGGAGTTGGCCATTCTAGAATGGCGGTAACCTTGTTGTTTTCCATCTGAATACCTTCTGGGGAGATTTCATAGCCGAGAAATTTAATATGTTGAGTGTGGAAGATGCATTTTTCCAATTTAACATATAATGAATTCTCCCTAAGTCGTGATAAAATGATCTTAACATGTTTTATGTGTTCTTCGATAGTGGGGGAATAAATAAGGATGTCATCTAAATATATAATTACAAAAAGGTCTAACAAATCTTTTAAGATATCGTTTATGAAATACTGGAAAGTTGCAGGGGCGTTACAGAGACCAAACGGCATAACCGTGTATTCATAGAGGCCATATCGAGTACGGAATGCAGTCAACCATTCATGTCCTGACTTTATCCGTACCAAATTGTATGCACCCCTAAGATCTAATTTCGTGTAGTAAGTGGCACCTCTTAATCTATCTATGAGTTGGGGAATTAATGGTAATGGGTACCTATTCTTTATGGTACGTTTATTTAGTTCCCTATAGTCTATTATAGGTCTAAGGGAATGGTCCTTGTTGGTCACAAAGAATATACCTGCTGCTGCAGGTGATGTAGAGGGACGTATAAAACCTTTCTGAAGGTTTTCCTTTAAGTAAGTTTTAAGATGAATTAGTTCAGGTTCTGAGAGAGGGAATATATGACCGTATGGGATATCTACTCCTGGTAGTAGATCTATGGGACAATCATAAACCCTATGAGGGGGCAAAGTTTCTGATTCCTTTTTATCAAAAACATCTGAAAAAGACCAATATTCTCTGGGCACAGTATCAGGGTTCATAACTAGTAAACTATCATGGTATAAACAGGTATCAGTACAGTACTGGGATTTAAAGAGAACAGTGGATGATGACCATGTTATATCCGGGTCATGTTTCTTTAGCCATTGAATACCTAGAATAAGAGGAAAGTGTGGTGATGGAATAACGTCAAAAGAGACAAATTCAGTATGATGTGTCTGTGTAGTGACTCTCAAGGGTATAGTGTGGTGATGTATGGGTCCTGACGTTATTTCGTTACCATCTACAAAACGGAGGATACTAGGATTTAACTTTTTGACAAGTGGTATTTTATTTTTTTGCACAAAGTGTTGGTCAATATAGTTGTGACTAGCCCCAGAGTCAAGGATTGCTTGAGATTCTATTCGGTGGTGTTCCCACTGTAACAGAATTGGTAGAGAACAATGATTAGTAAGCATTTGTTTGGCTGATAGACAAGTTTGTATTATCTGTGGCTTACCATTCTTACGTAGAAGTTGGGTACAATCTCTCACGGAATGATCCAACCCCCCGCAATACATGCAGAGATCATTAGCTTTGCGTCTCAATTTTTCTTGTTGGGTTAATGGGCCTCTGATAAATCCGAGCTCCATGGGGACAGTAGTGGATTTAGTTGATGCTTTGTTGTGTAAGGGTAGTACAGTAGCTTGAGATAGCTTTAAAGGGGTGTCTGTGATTTGTCTTTCAGAACGTCTTTCTCTTAAGCGTCTGTCCAATGTGATGCTTAGGTCAATCAGTTGATCTAAAGTGTCAGGTAGGGATTGTCTTGCAAGTTCATACTTTAAAGGATCAGAGAGCCCTAAGCGAAACTGATTCCACAGAGAGAGATCGTTCCACAACGTATCAGATGACCATTTTTTAAAATCTGTTATATACTCCTCAACTGGTCTCTTAGACTGGCGCAGAGAGCGCATAGTGGTTTCTGCTGATAATTGTTTGTAGGGGTCGTCATATAGCTGACCCATAGCCTTAAAGAATTGATCTAGGGAGTATAAGATGGGGTCATTATTCTCAAAAAATAAGTTTGCCCAGATTCGGGGTTCTCCCTTTAAGTAGGAGATAGTGGTAAGGACCTTTAAATTTTCAGTGGAATAGGTCTTTGGTTTTAGTTGAAAATACAGGTAACAAGAGTTTTTAAATTCTCTAAATTCATGTCTATGACCAGAAAAATACTGAGGGGGGGATGGTTGGGGCTCATGTGCACTGAATGTTAGTTTTAAAGATTCAGTCTTTTCGTCAATATATTTTTTAAGGGTGGTATTTTCTAGCTGTAAAGCAGTCATGCCTTTAGTTAAATTGTCTACTGTTTGTGTCAAGGCTTCCACATGGGATAACAAAGCTGCTGGATCCATTATTATGGCTTAGAATTAATGTCATAAATTAATTCTGCTTTTCCTAAAAAGGCAGAAAAAGAACGAGAAAATACAATTTGAACCACAACTGCAGCTTAGGAATTATCTATATATGTAGTTAGGCAGATATCAATAGCATATATGTAACAAGGGCGCAACTGTTGTTTGATATGGAATATGATATCTGTCTGTCAGTTAATCTAGGGTTAAATCTGAAACTGCAGCTAAGCAACAAGTGTGAGAATGCTAAGTGCAGTTCCATGAACCAAAAGCAAAGACAAAGTGGAAACAATGAAAGTTGTATCAGTAAATTAATAATAAAGAATTTTAGCAAGTGAGATTTATGTCAGTTGGATTAACAGATGTGTGATCACTTCTAGCGGTAAACATAAACTATAATACTCAGCAGGGTCTGTCATATATTAACAGTGTCTTAGTAAGTTCGTCGTATTAACTTGGTTTGAATTTGCAATTATGTTAGACTTTTCAGGGAAGGCTTTTGAAATGACATCTTTAGCATTATTAGAAGTTCAGTTCAGATTGAGGAAAACGATGTTCACAAAAGGTAAGGATTAAAGTTGGAATCTTACCGAGTTGAAAGTTAGATAATCTGTTAGTAGAAAACTTCACTGAGAAGAAGGAGGTCCGGTACCGGTAATTCCTTGTAGAAAGCTTTGTATTAGCTGGTATGAGTTCCGGTGGCGTGTGACGTCACAGCCGGCTCGGCTTGAGCAGAGATCCTGTGTCAGGTGCAGCAGCTGCTGAGGAGTGTGAGTCCTGAGTAGATTGGTAGCAGCACAAGACAGAATTCTAAGCAACTAACAATAGGTTAGTTGATCCTATATACCTTGTACGTGGGAGGGGTTAAGTACATAGGTGCAAGGATGATAGCAATAAAGGTTACTTAAAGAGTTAGGATAATACATAATCATGACACTATGTCTAGAGAGGTGTCGAGTACAAGCTTGGGCAAACTAAGGTAGAACTTCATTTTATATTTTAATGATTGGAGTCTGTTCTCCACACCTATAAAATGTCTAAAGTGGAAATTCTTATCGTGATGTGGGGAATTAGCATTGAAAATGACCATGAGTAGGTCATAGAGAACGGGAAAGAAGAGGTGTAGCAGTGGGCCAGAGCCACTCAAATTATGGGAGGGGGAAGGGAAGGGGAGGGATAAAGCAGGGAGGGCGGAGCCAACTATAACCGAACTGCGGGGTGGTTTTATTTGTGAAACTATGTATGCTATTGATATAGGTAGAGTAGTGATTAAAATTAAAATAGGGAGCTGTGTTAAACTTACCCTCTGTATCTATCATAAGCCAGAGGACAGGCCTGTAAATACCTATAGAAAGGAAAGATATAGTCTACTCTTTTAAACACTGATGTCCCGTTGCTCAAGCAAGGGCCCCATACCCAGCAACCAGAGGGACAGTGAATTTAGAGACTAAGCATATCTTAGCGACAGGCTAGACCTAGATTTGACCTCGTAGACCTGATGACTCCGGTTCCAAATACGTACACTAGAAATTGTTTACAGGTATAATATTATACAAGTACCTACAGACCTAAGAGAGCAAAATAAAGGAATATGAGGGCTTATACCCACCTCATAGGTCCAACCCCTGAGCTGTCCAAGAATTATATAAAGATGCATGATAGATTAAACATCTATAAACATTATAAAAGTGAATTCTTACAGGCGTCACAGGTTAGGGGGAGCATAAACAGTAGGGTTTAGAGCTTTAGGACCAGAACTCCCTGGAAAAAAAAAGGAACGCATAGGCTGACAATTCTAGGGCATGACTAAAATAGCATCAACGTGTCCTATATCACCTTAATTGTGAACATTCACATGTGGGTCATTAAAGCAGTCAAATAAACTATGAAAACAATGATATTAACAGTATGTATGAACCTGGTGCTTGGCTGAGCGTGAAATAAGAAGGGTGATAATTTACAGCCTTATAGCTTAACTATATGAAGGTATACAGACAGTGGTATCCTAATAAAACTTGAGCTTAATAGGTATCAATCATGAACATCCATATCAACCATATTAATCTTAATTTAGAAATTATTACCCCCAATTCAGCTACAGTGCAAAGTCTCTCCAGTGATCAAATTTTTGGGGGTGAAGAAAAATGACCAGTCTTGTGGGTGATGGTAGCTGCACAAATCCACACTAGATCATACTGCATATCTTTTAGTTAAAGTCCAAGCAACTTAGAATAGTCATGCCCAGCAACAAGTAAAAAATAAAATAAAAATAAACATACATCCATAACAGGTTAAACATACATAGCACACATACTTGATACCCCATAATATCAAAGGAGAAAGCATACTAGTCCAGCAAGTGTCCAGAGAGATATGAGTAACAAGCTGAACTATTCTCCGTAGTGTGACCTGGGGATTTCATACTAACCCACTCCACATGCGACCAGGTTGTGTCCCCAGGCTTTGAGAAAGTTAAGGCATAGGAGCGTCGTAGGGCATAGGCGATTCAAGTATGCATAGCAGGACCTGTGTATACTGATCTGATTTTGTGATATGGTGAGGTGTCTCACAGCTATTACAATTTGCCCAGTGCCTCTAAGCTGTTTCTTTTCCTTACAGTTTCCTTGTAGGATTGCAGGGTTTACCGAAATCGGCTTCCGTGTGAGTTGTGTCTCCGATGTTAAGAAGAGGCCGCTGTGTCCTAGATGAGACTCCTGTCCCTGGTCTAGCCCGCACTCGCTAGTTTTTATCTCGTGGGCCAGTGGGGTGATCGCCATTTTGGAAACAGGCGGCTTTACTAAAGGTTCAGGTAGTGTAGCGGATATCCTGAAGCCTTCAGCCCTGACTCGATCTGGGTCAGTCTGTAACTTGAGGTTGCCGGGATCTAGCTGGGCAGTAAAATATTGCGCAGGGCCTACATGGGCATTATAGGGCTGTGTGGTGCAGTTTTGCTCACAAGGATCCGTTTGTCCTAGCTTCTCTAACTCACTCACCGCCACCAGATCCCCAAGCTCGCCTCCTCTCCGATGCGGTACTTGTGAATGTTTTAGGCAGGTAGCTTGCTCCGTCTCCTCTACGGACAAAGTTTTCTGTAGTGCTTGAGGGAGTGCGAGGTCCATGGTATGAGATCGCTTCAGGCCCCATGTTTACTCCTGCGGACCAGATCTCTCGGTTGTGGGAGTCGCAGCCGGGATAAGAGCAAAAAGCAATAATTTTATATCTTTTTGGAGACATCTATAGTGTCTTTCTAGGAGTTGCTGGGTACGTTGTTCCCAGGCTTCCAGGGACTCCATTTCGACCAAGTAGTTTTGTATATTGATGTCGCAGCTGCGCGTGGTCAGTGTAGGAGAAGAATATCAAAGTTTTAGTCCCAAAACATGAAAACTTTTGGCTTCTTTATATTTAATATCAATAAAGCTTGTTCTCCGTTGCGTCTCAGTATATTTTGGGGCTCCTTTGAAGTTAGTTAATCTATAAAATTATATTTAAGAGCTCAGAGCTGCAGAAATCACGTCTTGCTGTCTTGGTTGTTGGCTCCACCCCCCCAGGTAATGTAGATTTAATATTAGCCTTTCTCTAATTTAGTAACCTAAATATGAGTAACCATCACAACTTAACTATTAACGGCTGTAGTATGTACATACCCCATAAGCATTCAGAGTGTCAAGGTCATACATAAAAATATAACAAAACCCCTTATAGAAATACTAGGCAATTAAATTTTATAGACAAATAATTTTCCCCTTTATACTTAGGATAAATAGTCTATTAACTATGACCTAGATTTGGAGTTTGGCGTTACCCGTGAAAACCAGCGTTAGAGGCTCCTAACGCTGGTTTTAGGCTACCGCCGGTATTTGGAGTCACTCAAAATAGGGTCTAACGCTCACTTTTCATCCGCAACTTTTCCATACCGCAGATCCCCTTACGTCAATTGCGTATGCTATCTTTTCAATGGGATCTTTCTAACTCCGGTATTTAGAGTCGTTTCTGAAGTGAGCGTTAGACATCTAACGACAAAACTCCAGCCGCAGGAAAAAAGTCAGTAGTTAAGAGCTTTCTGGGCTAACGCTGGTTTATAAAGCTCTTAACTACTGTACTCTAAAGTACACTAACACCCATAAACTACCTATGTACCCCTAAACCGAGGTCCCCCCACATCGCCGTCACTTGAATAATTTTTTTTAACACCTAATCTGCTGACCGCCACCTACGTTATCCTTATGTACCCCTAATCTGCTGCCCCTAACACCGCCGACCCCTATATTATATTTATTAACCCCTAATCTGCCCCCCACAACGTCGCAGCCAGCTACCTACAATAATTAACCCCTAATCTGCCGACCGCAAAGCGCCGCCATCTACGTTATCCTTATATACCCCTAATCTGCTGCCCCTAACACCGCCGACCCCTATATTATATTTATTAACCCCTAATCTGCCCCCCACAACGTCGCCTCCACCTGCCTACACTTATTAACCCTTAATCTGCCGACCGGTGCTCACCGCTATTCTAATAAATGTATTAACCCCTAAAGCTAAGTCTAACCCTAACACTAACACCCCCTAACTTAAATATAATTTACATCTAACGAAATTAATTAACTCTTATTAAATAAATATTCCTATTTAAAGATAAATACTTACCTGTAAAATAAATCCTAATATAGCTACAATATAAATTATAATTATATTATAGATATTTTAGGATTAATATTTATTTTACAGGCAACTTTGTATTTATTTTAACCAGGTACAATAGCTATTAAATAGTTAAGAACTATTTAATAGCTAAAATAGTTAAAATAATTACAAATTTACCTGTAAAATAAATCCTAACCTAAGTTACAATTAAACCTAACACTACACTATCAATAAATTAATTAAATAAACTACCTAAAATTTTCTACAATTAACCTAACACTACACTATCAATAAATTAATTAAATAAACTACCTACAATTACCTACAATTAACCTAACACTACACTATCAATAAATTAATTAAATAAACTACCTACAATTACCTACAATTAACCTAACACTACACTATCAATACATTAATTAAATACAATTCCTACAAATAAATACAATTAAATAAACTAGCTAAAGTACAAAAAATAAAAAAGAACTAAGTTACAAAAAATAAAAAAATATTTACAAACATAAGAAAAATATTACAACAATTTTAAACTAATTACACCTACTCTAAGCCCCCTAATAAAATAACAAAGCCCCCCAAAATAAAAAAATGCCCTACCCTATTCTAAATTACTAAAGTTCAAAGCTCTTTTACCTTACCAGCCCTGAACAGGGCCCTTTGCGGGGCATGCCCCAAGAAGTTCAGCTCTTTTGCCTGAAAAAAAAAACATACAATCCCCCCCCCAACATTACAACCCACCACCCACATACCCCTAATCTAACCCAAACCCCCCTTAAATAAACCTAACACTAAGCCCCTGAAGATCTTCCTACCTTATCTTCACCCTGCCAGGTTCACCGATCCGTCCTGAAGAGCTCCTCCGATGTCCTGATCCAAGCCCAAGTGGGGGGCTGAAGAGGTCCATGATCCGGCTGAAGTCTTCATCCAAGCGGGAGCTGAAGAGGTCCATGATCCGGATGAAGTCTTCTATCAACGGCATCTTCAATCTTCTTTCTTCCGGATCCATCTTGCAGACCTCCGACGCGGAACATCCTCTTCTCCCGACGCCTACTAGCCGAATGACGGTTCCTTTAAGGGACGTCATCCAAGATGGCGTCCCTCGAATTCCGATTGGCTGATAGGATTCTATCAGCCAATCGGAATTAAGGTAGGAATATTCTGATTGGCTGATGGAATCAGCCAATCAAAATCAAGTTCAATCCGATTGGCTGATCCAATCAGCCAATCAGATTGAGCTCGCATTCTATTGGCTGATCGGAACAGCCAATAGAATGCGAGCTCAATCTGATTGGCTGATTGAATCAGCCAATCGGATTGAACTTGAATCTGATTGGCTGATTCCATCAGCCAATCAGAATTTTCCTACCTTAATTCCGATTGGCTGATAGAATCCTATCAGCCAATCGGAATTCGAGGGACGCCATCTTGGATGACGTCCCTTAAAGGAGCCTTCATTCGTCGTTAGTCCGTCGGGCCAGCAGGATGTTCCGCGTCGGAGGTCTGCAAGATGGATCCGGAAGAAAGAAGATTGAAGATGCCGTTGATAGAAGACTTCATCCGGATCATGGACCTCTTCAGCTCCCGCTTGGATGAAGACTTCAGCCGGATCATGGACCTCTTCAGCTCCCGCTTGGATGAAGACTTCAGCCGGATCATGGACCTCTTCAGCCCCCCGCTTGGGCTTGGATCAGGACATCGGAGGAGCTCTTCAGGACGGATTGGTGAACCTGGCAGGGTGAAGATAAGGTAGGAAGATCTTAAGGGGCTTAGTGTTAGGTTTATTTAAGGGGGGTTTGGGTTAGATTAGGGGTATGTGTTTGGTGGGTTGTAATGTTGGGGGGGGGTATTGTATGTTTTTTTTTACAGGCAAAAGAGCTGAACTTCTTGGGGCATGCCCCGCAAAGGGCCCTGTTCAGGGCTGGTAAGGTAAAAGAGCTTTGAACTTTAGTAATTTAGAATAGGGTAGGGCATTTTTTATTTTGGGGGTCTTTGTTGTTTTATTAGGGGGCTTTAGAGTAGTTGTAATTAGTTTAAAATTGTTGTAATATTTTTCTTATGTTTGTAAATATTTTTTTATTTTTTGTAACTTAGTTCTTTTTTATTTTTTGTACTTTAGCTAGTTTATTTAATTGTATTTATTTGTAGGAATTGTATTTAATTAATTTATTGATAGTGTAGTGTTAGGTTAATTGTAGGTAATTGTAGGTAGTTTATTTAATTAATTTATTGATAGTGTAGTGTTAGGTTTAATTGTAACTTAGGTTAGTATTTATTTTACAGGTAATTTTGTAATTATTTTAACTATTTTAGCTATTAAATAGTTCTTATCTATTTAATAGCTATTGTACCTGGTTAAAATAAATACAAAGTTACCTGTAAAATAAATATAAATCCTAAAATAGCTATAATATAATTATAATTTATATTGTAGCTATATTAGGATTTATTTTACAGGTAAGTATTTATCTTTAAATAGGAATAATTTATTTAATAAGAGTTAATTAATTTCGTTAGATGTAAATTATATTTAACTTAGGGGGGTGTTAGTGTTAGGGTTAGACTTAGCTTTAGGGGTTAATACATTTATTAGAATAGCGGTGAGCTCCAGTCGGCAGATTAGGGGTTAATAAGTGTAGGCAGGTGGAGGCGACGTTGTGGGGGGCAGATTAGGGGTTAATAAATATAATATAGGGGTCGGCGATGTTAGGGCAGCAGATTAGGGGTACATAGGGATAATGTAAGTAGCGGCGGTTTACGGAGCGGCAGATTAGGGGTTAATAATAATATGCAGGGGTCAGCGATAGCGGGGGCGGCAGATTAGGGGTTAATAAGTGTAAGGCTAGGGGTGTTTAGACTCGGGGTACATGTTAGAGTGTTAAGTGCAGACGTAGGAAGGGTTACCGCATAGCAAACAATGGGGCTGCGTTAGGAGCTGAACACGGCTTTTTTGCAGGTGTTTGTTTTTTTTTCAGCTCAAACAGCTCCATTGTTTCCTATGGGGGAATCGTGCACAAGCACGTTTTTTAGGCTGGCCGCTTGCGTAAGCAACTCTGGTACTCCTTTTTGGAGCCTAACGCAGCCATTCTGTGGACTCTCAATACCAGAGTTATTTTTATGGTGCGGCCAGAAAAAAGCCGGCGTTAGTTTTTCGGGTCGTTACCGACAAAACTCCAAATCTAGCCGTATGTTACTCAAGCTAGGGATTGCTATTGTGATGAAGTCAGTATGGCCTTTAGTAAAATCATATCTGGAGGATACCCCCCTATGGTTCAGTTGTGAGATATATAAGTTACCAACATGATATAAAGGCCAGAGAACAGTATGAATATGTACAGAAATCGTTGCACCTAAGATCAATTTAGTGCATATATAAACTTAACAAGCTGCGCTAATAGGAACGCTACATGTTGACAAATAAAATTTAGTTAGGCAAGTGTCAAAATGAGTTAGTTTAGTTAGGGCTAAGTAACCCTTTTTTTAATAACACCATAACCACACTCATCAAAACCTTTGTATTCAGATGGAGGGAGCCTAAAAATATACACATACATGCTAAAACAGCTAGTAAAATTAGGCCAACTTCAAATGTATTGCAGGAAACATGAGAGCATTAACTAGGTTCGTGAGGCAGAGTCTAATTTAGTCATACAGATGCAATAAGCGCTTGTAGTATTAGGAGGTATGCGCTGTTGGCACAAGTGTCCCAAGCTTGCCCATACAGGAGAAGAATAACAAGAAGAGGTAGGGTAATAGAGTGTCAATCCCTCTTGTGTCTGGTTAACAACAGTGGACGGATCATATATTACTAGAGAAATAGAAAGTCTTAGGAAGCATTACCCAATGCTCGTGTGACATCTAGTTAGAGTCCTGAGAGATGGGGCAATAGCAGATTCCGGGAAAAACAGGTGTTTATGTCTCTCTTAAGGCAGTAGTTGCTGTTACAGTGTAAATCTTAGGATTCAGGGGGATCATGCTGCGTGTCGATAAATTATGCGGTCAGTATATCCCCATGGGAGGCCAGATAGTCAACCTACGCCTAATCTGTGTGAGATTGACGAGGAGAATAGAGCCCTCTCAGCTAGCAATATCCAGCCTGTAGCGGGGTCTGTGGAGAGCATTGCCTGCGCTATATTTGTGCTAGTAGGCCACATCAGTGAAGAAAAAACAGCCCGCCCAACGCAAACCTCTGTGAGTAGCAGTAGAGTGGGCTTCAGATTTCCATCACAGCGAGTACACACCTCTCCGCTGCTCAATGCCGATAGGGAGCAAGGTACCTCCGCTGTTATAAGGGATGGCTTGGGGTCCGATGACTGCCGCAGCTCTACCCTATGTGGAATCAGCTCCAATGCACCGGTAACACTCACTGCGACTGGCGGGCAATTGGGAATCAGCAGACCGCATTGGCCTTGTGGTGGGCAATCTCGATTTTCCTTGCCAATGCGGAGCGGTGGCAAATGGTGTCACGCTACTAAGGCGTTTTCTAATGTATGCTCCCTCCCTGAGTCTCCGGACTCCCCACTGGCAAGTGTGCTCGTGGCCTTTCCTCGAAATGCTGACCTTAGAGTGTCCGTCAGATCCACAAAGCAGCTAGTGATCTGCCGATCTAGGCCCTGCAATAGGGCATAAAGTATCTCCTGAGGCTCCTCCATTTTCAGTGCAAATTTAGGCTCCGTCCTGTAATGACCTAGATCAATAGAGGTGCAGGCAGGCCTAGGCATCACGCCATTTGCAATACAGCAGCTTCCTCCTAAAGGGGATACTAAAGTCGAAGGCAACAATAAAAGGTGACTTAGGCAGATTATCCTTCCGTTATAGGCCAGTAGGGAGATGTCCACATATAAATCTAGCTTGTCCTTTTTCTATAAGCAATTACTTTATTCAAGCATGGCCTAGGAGCTCAGGCAAAACACGTCTGATCACCTCGGCTGTCGGCTCCGCCCCCCTGGTAATATGTTTTTTGGGTTTTTTTTTAATAGGAGTGTTTTTTTGTTGTTGTAATATTAAACTTTTTTATTTTTTTAATGCTAGGATTTTTTATTTTCTGTAATGGTAGTTTTTTTTGTTGTTGTAACTTATTAGGTGTTAGGTTAGGGGTGTTGGTGGGTTAGCTGTAAGGAGGATAGGGGGTACTTTGTAAAGGGAATACAACGGTTTAGGGGTTAATAGGTTATGGAGTGCTTTGCGATAGGGTGTGGAGGTTTAGGGGTTAAAAGGTTAGACGGTAATTTGCAATGGGAGTGGCGGTTAGTGGGTTAAAAGGTTGGGAGGTACTTTGGGATGAGGGGAGTGTCAGTTAAGGAGTTAATAGGTTAGGGGTACTTTGTGATTGGGGCGCGGCAGTTAGGGGGTTAAAAGATTAGGGGTACTTTGTAATGGGGGTGTAGCAGTTTAGGGGTTAATAGTATAGCAGGGTAGTTTGGGATTGAAGTATCGCAGTTTAGGGGTTAATAGTGTAGTTTAGTGCAACCTTTTCCTCCAGGCTAAAAAAAAGTTTGATCGATTGCATTTGGTAATGTGAGTGTACATTGATGCGAAACTTCGCCCATAGAATATATGGGGATCGTAAATCACCATGAGTTTGCGCAAATTACTTTGCAGCAGTTTAAACACTGCACCACTTGAACTGTGAATTTGAGTGCAAAAAAACACTGCAATCTCACAATCAGGTTTATGCTCGTCGTGCTGACGATAGCACCACTTGTAATCTAGCCCATAGAGTGATTATTTTATATAGAATTTATTTAAAAAAAATAGTTTCAAAAGTTACTTTCCTTGGAATTTTGTTATGTTTAAAAAATAATGGAGTTGGAGAAAATGGGGTCACATGACAATTCTGTAGAAAATATTATCATTTGATTTATAAAAATCCTGATAGACATTATTGGTGAATTTTGTAGAAAAAATACTAGATAACCCTACAGTATGGTAATCAACTCCAATGTCTAATAATAGAGCAAAGGGTTTTCAAGTTGATAAAAAATTAGGTTTCACGTGCCTACTCTCAACTTTTACGTTTTTTTGGAATATATTGGTTAAACATGTTGCTTCATTCTATAAGTGCTGAAGATGGAGCTTAGAGTACTGATTATGATTAGTTTGTAACTGCTTCTGGCCTCAGTAACAATGCATAGGCCATTGTCCTTCATAAGATCACACAAATATTAAAAAAAACTTAGAAAACTGATAAATGGCTTCCTACTTAGGATAGGTGGTTATTATATTTTTTCATTTCAAAGGTTATGAAAGGTTGTATAGTTTAAATTTACAATTTGAATTACAATTTGCACCTGAAGCTATTCATTTCCAAGCTTTTGTGCATTTGAGGCAGAAGTTAAAGGATGGCTTTAAGAATAAAAATGCTGTTGAATTCTCTTTTAAGTAGATAAGCAATGCTTTAGACCTAATGTGGAGAAACATCTTTTGAAGTTTTGTATTTTAATATGGGATCTTATTCCATTAAAATTGTATTACTAAATTCAGCTTTATTTTGTTATCTGTTTTCTCAGCATTATATCAATTTTCTCTACACCTTCTTATCTTATCATTTACATATATATTGCATTCTCATTTCCAACCTATTTACACCTTTTAACATATGTCTTTTTTAGGGATCACTTTGTATATCTTCTCAATATATTTAATTTACACATCTTCTCCAGTTTATCCACAAATCCATTTCCCCTCTCATGAGGATATGTAGTAAAGCTTATTTGTATAAAAGTTGAACAAATTAATTACAAAGCTGGAAAAAGATATTTCAAATCAAGAGTAGAGCAATTGTGGCGGAAAACAATTATAACTTTAGTTTTCGGATGCTTAGCAATTTGTTAGAAAATAACACTATTCCAATCCATTGGTATTCCTGTGTGAAAGCATTAAATGACAACTTGGACATTTGTTAATATTAGAGCAGCTGTTTGAATTAGCAAACCACTCAATGGTACAAGGAAGTGTACATTTTAAATTTAACACTAATTGCTTTATTTTTTGTATTTTATTATAAGCGTATTCCTGGATATATATATATATATATATATATATATATATATATATATATATATATATATATATATATATATATAAATATATTACATTTATTGTTTTGTTTTGTAATTTAAGTAACAATTTAAAAACAAGCAAACACATAACATTTGAAGCTGACTTAGTGGAAACTGGATAGAAGGCAGAGGTTTCGATTAATGGAGTACATTCAAACAAGGGGTCAGTTTCTAGCGGCGTTCCCTAAGAGTCAATTCTTGGGCCTGTTGTGTTTAACATGTTTGTGAGTGATATTTGGGAATTGGCTCCATGGGAAGGTGTGCTTGTTTTCTGATGATACAACAATTTGTAACAGAATTTATATTCCAGAAGGGGTGGATCAAATAAACAGTGATATTAAAAAAAAACTGGAGTACTGGGCAAATAAATAGGACCAAAAATGTAATAATACCAAGAGCAAAATTATGCAAAATCCCAAAGGAGAGTTATAGTCTCAGTGGCACATAACTGACTGTAACTAATGAGGAACAGGACTTGGGAATCATTATTTGAAATTATTTAAAATTTTGGTAGATAATGCAGCAGTGCAGCCAGAAAGGCCAGTCAAATACTAAGTTGCATTGGGAGAATTATTAGTGGCAGACACTAAATACTGAGAATCTAGAAATTCTATTATTACCCCCAAGCTAAAGTTACAAAAAAATAAACAAAGCTATCCAAAATAAAAAATTTAAACCTAAACTAATACCCCTATAAAATTAAAAAACTAATAACCCCCTAATCTAATACTAAACTATCAATAGCCCTTACAATGGCCTTTTGCAGTGCATTGCCCTAAGTTAAACAGCTCTTTATCTTACAAAAATTACCAATTACCTCTAACAGTAAAACCCCCCACCCAACCAACCCCCCCAAAATAAAAAACCTAACACTAAAAAAACCTAAACTACCCATTGACCCTAAAGGGGCATTTGTATGGACATTGCCCTTAAAAGGGCATTCAGCTATTTTACAGCCCATTAAATCCCTAATCTTAAAAATAAAAAATAAATAAATAAATAAAAAAAAAATCCTAAAACTAAGCCCCAAATAGTAGTCACCAAATAGTAGTCACCATTCCTGAAGTCTGGCAGAGAAGGTCTTCTTCTAGGCGGCTCTGTCATCTTCTATCTTCATCCTATGTGAATGCGGTGCAGAGCGGAGGTGTGGAGCGGTGTTCCCTGATGGATCCGGAGTGGTCCTCAGCGGCGGATCCAGAGCAGCAGTCTTCAGCGGCGGCGATCCTTGGCAGTGTGGAGGCTCCTCTTCATCCGATGTCCGTCGCACACTGAAAATTGAATGCAAGGTACCGCATTCAATTTGGGGTACCTTGCAATCCTATTGACTGAAATTTTGAAATCAGCCAATAGGATTAGAGCAACTGAAATCCTATTGGCTGTTCAAAACAGCCAATAAGATTTCAGTAGCTCTCATCTTATTGGCTGATTTCAAAATTTCAGCCAATAGTAATGCAAGGTACCCCAATAAATATGGGGTACCTTGCATTCAATCTTCAGTGTGCGATGGACGATCGCATGAAGAGGAGCCTCCATGCCGCTGAGGACCGCCGCTGAGGACCGCCGCTGAGGATCGTGGAAGCCAGCTCCGCACCTCTGCTCCACGCCGCCTTTGCTCTGGATGAAGCTAGAAGATGATGTAGATGCTTGTGATAGATCTACACCCTCTGTTCTGTAATGATCAACCAGTGGATGTTTGATTTGATGGCCTTTTTTAAATCTAGTGTCTGCCATGTACCTCTATTTTACCTGTTAAGTGTATTAATATTGAGGGGCTAATTTAATAATGTGCAGGCGGACATGATCCGCTATTGCAGATCATGACTGCCCCACATTGATAAATGCTGACAGCATACACTGTAAGCATTTATCCTTGCACAAGCATTTCTTGTGAAATGTGCAATGCATTCCTTGTGCAATGCTGCCCCCTGTAGATCGGATATGTTCAGGATGATTGACACCACTAGCAGGGGTGTCAATTATCCTGAACGTATCTGATCGGGATGATTGCTATCTGCCACCTCAGAGGTGGCAGATGAGTTAAGGAGCAGTGGTTTTAAGGCTCACGCAAAAACGGCTGCATTCGCAGCTTAATTCGGCCCCTAAGTCTTACTAGCAACCACCTGATTTATAACCTGAAGGAGATGTTCACATTTATATATGATGATTTTCTTTTATGCAAACAAAATAGAGAAGTCCAGCAGCACTGTCAAATTCTTTTAAAATACCTTTATTGTATAATTTCTGGGTCAAGTAGTGACACAATGTTTCGGGTAAAAACCCTTAATCGTGTATGTTTATATACATAATTACATAATACATCATTTGTGTATACATATCAATGACCACTGTGTGGCGATATGAAATAGAATTCATCTTGTGAGAGGGGGACCACAAGAGCTATTTAAATTATGATTCAATGTATATAAACATACATGATTAAGAGTTTTTACTACTTGGCCCAGAAATGACACAATAAAGATTTTTTAAAAGAATTGGACAGTGCTGCTGGACTTCTATATTTTGTTTGCATTGATTACAGGGCTTGGCAGTAGTCCTAAATCAGCTTGCACTGAGAAGGAGGTGCTGTATTTCATTTGGTCTTTTCTGATGTTCTTTTCTAACCTAATTTATGCCTTCAACCATCTATCTACCTAATGTTTTAATTTAATCTGATGACAAACCTTACTTTGTTGCTGACATTGCTGTACCTAGATTGATCTCCATCTTGCCTATTTATGTACATTTTCAGTACCATCCTAAATTTAAATATAGTGAGGGTACCATTCCTTGTTCTGGAAAAATTTCAGGCCTTTTTTCTCTAGTAACCTGTATTCTGTGGTGATCTATAAAGGGCATAACATGGAATATATTGTATCTTCTGGCACCATTGAAGTATTGGACTGTACGTGTTTGTTTTTATTGGATGTATTGAACAATAAATGAATATTTTATTTGAAGTGCAATCCTGAGTTCTATATGTTCTTGCAATACATTTGATTATTTTGGAATCTATCTTAGCACTGACTGTGATCCCCCCTCCTCCACTCTCCTGATCAATTTTAAAAGTATATTAGTCTGACATTTTATCCCATATTACTTGCTTTTATATCATATATATGTGTTAACTCTTGATGATGTTATTATTTCACTAAACCTGAATGCTTAAAACTATGTTATTGCAAAAGACTAACTTCATGCCAGATATTGCTAACCTATAAATTAAATAAGCCAATGGTCATACAAATTGTGGTTGGTTCTTGTTTATATAAGGTTTTCTTTACCATAAAATGTCTATTGTAGTCTGCCTGGTACTACACCTATGAAATAAATTATATGCCTACTATTTTCCTTTTAGCTGAAATTAAGCAGCGGATGCTTCTTCGGAGGCCCATTATTTCATGCTCGCCATAAAACCGTTGTTACTTAACTTGTCCGCGACCTTTTAGGTGGTAGATTGAAATCATTCCAATTCGATCAGGATGATTGAGAGCCCCTGCTAGCAGCCGATTGGCCTCCAGTGACTAGGGGGTGGCATTTTACAAGCATTTCACCAGAAATGCTTGTGCAATGATAAATGCGGACAGCCTATGCTGTCTGCATTTAGCAATGTCGAGCAGACATGATTTGAATTTGAGCGAATCATGTAAGCTCGACAAATGATAAATCAACCCCAAAATCTGCTAACCAGTGAAGGATGTTTTGCAGTGTGGTATTGCATGTTTAACCGTTCACTTTTACAAAAGTGTAGCCATGAACTTCACTACTTGCTGTAGGTATCCTATTTGTTTATTGCGAGGGATACAGGGCTTGATGACCTAAGGCTCTCTACTCTGATTTTGATCGTCAAGCCCTTAATCTTTCCTATATCTCTGGTGATCTCTTTGGATGTACAGCCTTACAAAGAGATGAGATAGGCATTCTAGCTCTACTCTGTTACCTTTCAGGCAATTTTCCAGAATATTTTCCATTTGTACATTGACAGGGCATCAGCTAAGGTATTTCTGAAATCTTGCATGTGTAATACTATGAAAGCAATGTTATTTTGCATTCACCAATATCATAATTAACTTGTGTAATGGGCTTGATTTTCATGATAACTTGTTTAATGTGTGAATAGCACTTATTTTATCTGTCCAAAATATTATGTTCCTGTATTTTATTTTATCAAAACTCAACTGTTGGGAACATGTCCAGAAGTGTAAGGTTTCTAGTTGTGCCCAAGTCCCTCAGATTCTTGTGGCTATTCTCCAGGACACTACTGGCCCTGAAGGTAGGCCACAAAACCCAAACAATTTGTGTCATCTCTAAACAGACATAGTTTTTGATTGGAGGCTGTACTTTGTGGTCATAGTGTAATACGAATTAATTAATTTGTGAAGTGTTTCCACATATGTATGTCTCCTTGCAACTGTTCTAATAATTCCTTCTAATCCTTCTCTTTGTTAAGGTGTGTGCCAACATGTTCTAGATGCTTGTTAAACATCCTATCCATAGGTATGACTCTACCGGCAAAATTCAACAACCCAAATAGTGATTGCACATCCAACATGTTTGAATATCCTTGTTGTATCAACATTTTAGTTTAGGTTCACCATTGTGTCCTATAGTTTTAATTTATTTTGTTTGGTAACATTTTAAAGGTGTTTTTATGAATCAGATTTAATTCACAGTGGAGCTCATTCTAACCACAAAGAAGTAAATGGTTTTGAGATAGATGTGGCTTTATCGATTACTATGGAACATAGCTTACAGCTTGCAGGTGTCATGAGCTGGTAGGTACAAATGAATTAGAATTGTACAGTTTTTGACTTGTAAGTATTTCTGTAAGTATTAGAATGAATGAGTTATATTTAATCTAAGCCAATGTCTACTTTTGCCAGCTCTGATTTAGGACCCAGTTCAATATCTAAAAAGACATAAAAAAACATTTTTCTTTCAGGATTCAGATAGAACATACAATTTTAAACAGCTTTCCAATTAACTTCTATTTTTAAATCTGCTTCATTCTCTGTTGAAGGAGAAGCAATGCACTACTGGGAGCTAGCTGAATACATCTAGCCATCCAACCACAAGAGACAAATGTGTGCAGGCACCAATCATCAGCTAGCTCCCACTAGTGTAGGATATGTACATAATCTTTTTCAACAGTTGATACCAAGAGAACAAAGTACATTTGAAAATAGAAGCAAATTTAAAAGTGTCTTAATTTTGACTTTCCTTTCCCTTTAATTGCATCATCATGATTAGTATTGAACAAAACATTATTTGCATTATGTAGTTATAATGGTATGTATGACATTGAAAGCAGTTTGTTTTTCTCAATATGGGCAAGATTACAAGTGCTGCGCTATTTAGTGTTCCTGCTAAAGCAGAAACATAGCTAGAAGTAATGTTTTTGCATGCACGAGTAATTGCGCGTATTTCAAGTTGAAAGTAAAACTTTTGTGTGCAAGCGAAACTTGACTTGAGCTACCTTCAGGAGCACAGAGATTGTGACTGCTCTAACTTTTTCTCCCTGTGTACTTTAATGGAGAGCACAGAAGAAAAAACATAACACTTATCACTTGCACGCCAACCTGACATTAGTTATTAATATTTCACATTCGAAAATTCTTTGTATACAGGATAATGTTATTTTTATTTCAAATACATATTTCTATATATATATATCTGTATATACCTAAACTATATATCTATTCCTAGGTATAAATATATATTTAACATTACATTATCATATATATATATATATATATATATATATATATATATATACACATTTATATATATATATATATATATTATTCAAAGTCACGAAAACAATGCAGCACTCACCATTTGTTTCAGCAAATAAAATTCAGCTTTATTAACAAATGTTAAAATTCCATATCCCAAACGGTTCGGTGTCTATCTGACAACTTTCTCAACGGGTCAACATTCTACAAATTACGGTGTACTAAGCACATCCACCACACCCCTATTTATACCCCATTCTAAAACATTTCCTGTTTACTGCAGTCAATCCAGACAGCCGCACGCATTACACGTAACACACTGAGTATCAACAGAACAGCATGGCTAATTAGGCTAACCAATTACAATGGGTCATGTGACAATGATGTCACCGCTTTCAATATTCAGCATACTCGGCACCCGGTCTGCATGCAGTAAACAGCTAGTCCTTCAATTTAAAGAAACAGCCTATCATTACAAAAAAACACTAACACCTAACCAGTGATTAAAAAACTGCTATTTAAAGATACAGGTATTAAAATTTACTGGCCGCTTCAAGACTTATATCAGTGTCACAGACTCAGGACAGCATAACTTCAGATCAAGGATTTTCCTTGGGTCACGATGTGGATAACTTATCTGTGCTCACTCACACCTAGATTACAAGTTTTGCATTGCGGCATGTAATGCTGAAAATAGGGCGTTAAAACAGCACCGCAGGGGGCGTGTCTTAGGAGCCGCCATGATTAGACGCTTTCTCTAACAGCTCAAGATCCCTGAAGGAGATTACATTGATTATATATCTCTCAACTCGGATAACATGATCCTCCCTAGTGGATTTGGCTATATAAAGGTCCACTGAATCCGAGAATACTTATTTCATGAAGGTCCCTTCCTCGGATCCATCGTAAAGCTCTTTTAGTCAGTCAGGGCGGCGGCCTTTCATCATCATTATAACCCCCCCCCCGGTTCGCCGGGTACAGCTGAACCACATAGTTTTCTACTGGGTGGCGAAAGTAACTTTAGACATGGATCGGGCTTTGAGTCACACAATTCAAGCCCACTTGACAGCTCTAGCACGGAAAGTGGACAATAATTTTACTCACCTTCTATCTCTTGTGGAGTCTAGCCCCCAGCAACAGCCAAAAAGGGAGCTTAAAATGGCTGCCGAATTGGTGCAGGATACGCAGCATGTCAGCTTGCAGTGTCTCCCTTGTGAGACAGAGATCACTCAGCATCTGGTAGCCCTGGAGCAACAGCCGTGCACAACTTGGCAAGAGGCCACTGGATGGTCCCCGGGATTGAAGGACTCGGTCATCGCATCTGCTACAGAACTGACCGGGTGTGGGGGAGCCTTTCGGGAGCAACAATTACAGCTGCAGGTGGATACGGCCGGCCACCTGAAGAACTATAAAGTGTCATCTACGGACCCGGTGACGACCGGAGTTTTAAATTCCCCCGGGAGGTCCCCATTGCCCGAGTCGCAAATGAACTTACTCTTACCTACCTATCCTCACTCATTGCCTCCTCTGGGCTCCCCTGAGAGGTCCTCATCAGATGAAATAGGGGGGATTATGTTAGCAGACATTGACTTTGGTCCTTTTCTTTTGGAGGATCAGTGTTACCAAGAGAAATACTCCAGACAGAACATGTTTTACATCATTCTGAGGGCCTACCACAAGATAAGGAAGCCAGCTTGCACCCGGTTGGGGATTGGGTAGATTCAGAAGCCCAATAGTAGCCTAATAGTAGCATTTGGTTTCCCATACAATATTACTAACTTTTTTTTCCTAGGTTTGAATTTATATAAGGGACTAGAACATTTGTTTTTAGCAACAACTTTATTTGAAGTTATTCATGTGTCAAAGTTACTTATATTTATTGAATATGTTGAAATGGGATTAGGCTGCCAACCTCTTTTATTGCCCCCCTCAAACGAAGACCAATGGCTTGTTATGTCAGTTCTGGTAGCATGCTGGGCAGTACACCTACACTTAGTATCAATGATACACACCCATTGAGCTGACTATATATTAGTACCTCTCCTTCCCCTTATCGGGGACTGTGAGATAGGGAATATTCTTGATGTTTATAGATTGGCCCCTGTTTTCACTTAAGTAACCACCCAAAATATATATTTTCATATGTTCAGCTTCAATGATATATCATTTAATATCTTCATAGGTTGGTGGATTATTTAGCGGTGTTAATCCGCTGTGCAGCGCTGAAATTTTTTTAATATATTTTTTCCCACTAACTCAATTTTATTACCAGCATATATCACTATACTCTCTTATATTTCACCCAATATGGTGAAATGTTTAGTGGTATTAATCCACTACTTTGCATCTACATATATAAGGTTATATAAATGTGGTACCTCTCAGAAACAAGAGTCTGTTATTGCTTGCAAGAGAAATTTTAAAGTATTATTCTAATAGTAAGCAATCCATCCCCCAGAGGTACTTATCTTGAGCTATTCTATATATTAAAAAGAGGTATCAATTTATTATTGTTGCATTTTAAGTCTGACATGGTTAACAGTGGTAATGTGTTGTACTGTATTGCATGAGACGTTTACATGTTGTCTGTAGTTTTTTCAAATAGGTACTTATGTTTGGCACTAATGTGTCTTATGTTAGACATGGTGGTTTTGAACATTTTCTGTTAGCACTTTGTAAACGTGATAATGCAAAATGTATGTTATTGTCCGCAATACCTCAATAAAAAACGTTGATTTATAAAAAAAAACAGCACCGCAGCTATTACAAATCTTGTTGGTATAGGTGTTCCGCACACCTTTTAGCCTGTATCGCAACGTCATTCCCACATACGTAAAAATAGCGCCGGTATTACAAGTTTTGCGGTGAGGCTAAAAAGTGAGCGTTACAGCCTAAAACGACAAGATCCGTACCGCCATCTAAAGTCAGTAGTTATAAGTTTTACGCTTCAAAGCTGTAACATAAAACTCATAACTAAACTGTTACAAAGTTCACTAACACCCATAAACTACCTATTAACCCCTACACCGAGGCCCTCCCACATCGCAACTACTAAAAAAATGTATTAACCCCTATTCCGTTGCTCCCCGACATCGTCACCACTATACTAAAGTTATTAACCCCTAAACCGCCACCCTCCAGCATTAAAAACACTATATAAATAATATTAATAATTAATAATATTAACCCCTAATCTGCCTTCCGCCCACACCGCTGCTATAATAAACCTATTAACCCCTAAACCGTAAGCCCCCATAACGAAATATACTAAAATAAACTATTAACCCCTAAACTGAAAGCCCCCACAACAAAATAAACTAATTTAAACTAGTAACCCCTAAACCTAACAACCCCCTAACTTTATATTAAAATTACAATTTCCCTATCTTAAATTAAATTAAAACTTACCTGTCAAATTAAAAAAAAAAATTAAACTAAAATTAAGCTATTATAATTATTAAACTAAAATTAAACTAACTACCAATTAAATAAAACTAATCTACCAATAAAAAAATCCTAACACTACTCTAAAAGTTACAATAAGTATATAATTACAAAAAATAAAAACGAACTAAATTACAAAATCCCCCCCCCCCACTAAATTATGAAAAATTATAAAAAATAAAAAAAGAATTTCCTTTGCTGGAATGATATAATAATACTATGTATATGATCATATCCGATGTATGACTTGAAACTTTTAAATGTATGTTCACTTTATTTCAAATAAAGAATTTTTGAACTGAAAAAAAAAAAAAAGAATTACACCTAATCTAATAGCCCTATCAAAATAAAAAAGCCCCCCCCCCCCAAAAAAAAAAAAACCTAGTCTGCAATAAGCTACCAATGGCCCTTAAAAGGGCCTTTTGTGGGGCAACTAGTCTACCTAGTTAAAATAAATACAAAATTACCTGTGAAATAAAAATTAAACCTAAGCTAGCTACAATATAACTATTAGTTTTTATTTCACAGGTAAGTATGTATTTAGTTAATAATTGTAAATTTAATTTAGATCTAATTTATTTATGCTATAGTTAGGTGGGGTTAGGTTTAGGGTTAGGGTTAGTTTTAGGGGTTAATATAGTTTAATTTAGCTTGTTGCGATGTGGGAGCTGGCGGTTTAGGGGTTAATAGGGTTATTTAGTTACTAATTTTAAATTTATTTTAGCTATATTTTTATTATGTTAAAGTTAAGGGGTGTTAGGATTAGGTTTAGGGTTACATTAGGGTTAAGGTTAGGTTTAAGGGTTAATATAGTTTAATTTGGCTTGTTGCAAAGTGGGTGGGCTGGCGGTTTAGGGGTTAATAGGTTTATTTAGTTAATAATTGTAAATTTAATTTAGATCTAATTTATTTATGCTAAAGTTAGGGGGGTTAGGGTTAGGTTTAGGGGTTAATATAGTTTAATTTCGCTTGTTGCGATGTGGGGGCTGGCGGTTTAGGGGTTAATAGGTTTATTTAGTTACTAATTTTAAACTTATTTTAGCTATATTTTTATTATGTTAAAGTTAGGGGGTGTTAGGATTAGGTTTAGGGTTACATTAGGGTTAGGGTTAGGTTTAGGGGTTAATATAGTTTAATTTGGCTTGTTGCAATGTGGGTGGGCTGGCGGGGCTGGTGGTTTAGGGGTTAATAGGTTTATTTAGTTAATAATCGTAAATTGAATTTAGCTATATTTATATTATGTTAAAGTTAGGAAGTGTTAGGGTTATGTTTAGGGTTAGGGTTACGTTAGGGTTAGTGTTAGGTTTATGGGTATTATAGTTTTATTTAGGTTGTTGCGATGTAGGGGGCTGGCGGTTTAGGGGTTAATAAATGTAGTTTAGTGGCGGCAATATAGAGAGCATAGGGGTTAATCATTTTATTTAGGTAGCAGCGATATCAGGAACGGCAGATCGGGGGTTAATAACTGTAGGCAGGCGTCGGCGATGTTGGGGGCAGCAAATTAGGGGTGTTTAGACATAGGGTTTATGTTAGGGTGTTAGGTTTAAGCAGTATTTTTATTTCCCCATAGACATCAATGGGACTGCGTTACGGAACCTTTGTTTCCGCGATCACAGGTGTTTGTTTTTTTTTGGCCTGCTCTCCCCATTGATGTCTATGGGGAAATCGTGCATGAGCATGTCTCAGCAGCGCTCTGATTGTGTGCGGTATGGAGCTCAACGCAGCCATATCACATGCAAAAGGCGTATGTTTGAAAACTTGTAATAGCAACGCTATAGGAAATTAAATAACGTAACTTTTGTTGCATTTGCTAATTTCTCTATAGTGCTCAAAACTCGTAATCTAGGTGTCAGTTCATTTATAAAAACAGTCCTTTTGGGGCTGCAGTATCCAATCGATAGATCCATTGGGTTTCAGTTTGAAGTAGCTTCTTTGCCTATCACCCCCTCTTTTTAATGGAGGTATATCATCTATTAGTATTGTGCATAGGCTTGTTGCTGTATGCCCAGCTTGTACAAAGTGGCTTGCCACAGGTTGGTCTGAAGTGCCCTTTTCAATTGCCTCCCTAATTGCACAGCAGTGATTTACCATATGCTCTCGGAAGGAAGTTGTAGTTTTACCCACGTACACCAGGGAACATGGACAAGACAAGATATAAACCACATAATCACTTGTGCACGTCAATCTGTGTCTGATCTTGTAATGTCTACCATTGAAAGGGTGGTGGAATATAGGGCCCGTGATCATGCTATTGCATGTCGTGCAATCGTCACATTTGTAACAGCCTAGTTTTCTTTTTTCATCCAACCAAGTGTCCGTACAAATTTTCCAACGTCCTGTGCAGGGGGGTGTACATGGTAATAAAGTTTAGAATCTCTTAAGAGCTTTCCTTCAGCTTATCACTGTTATAGGGACATTATACACTCATTTATTTATAAATGAATAGTTTTGCTTATTTTTAAATAACATTGCTCTGATTTTCAGACTCCTAACCAAGCCCCAAAGTTTTAGAATACCGAGAGATACCTAGTCCAGGGTTTTTTCATATGCAAAAGAAGGGGAAGGGGGGAGTGTCTTTTTTGCACTGGGGGGAGTGTTTTATTTCGCACTTGCAGTGGGATTTCCAGATACCTTTTCAACAGAGCTAAACTGAGAGCTTCTACGTTTTAAACAGTTTATACTGGATTTTTATAACAGTATCTGAGCATCTTATTCTTTATAGTAGTGTCTATTACATGCAGTTATATGAAAATTGGTGTATACTGTCCCTTTAAAAAACATGGCTTGGGTCTGTGACATAAGCTTCCCAGATGCTTCTTCAATATTCTTCCATCTATAGCCCCTCATCTTCAGTTTTTCTTTTATAGCCACCTCTTGGCTGGCCCTGGTGCTGTCCAGAGTGCTGTTTGGTGCCCCTCTTGTGAGTTAAGTGGAGATCACACCCCTCTTCTGATGTCCTGGATGAAAACTATTGGCCTTTAATAAAGAATTTCTGTAAGTTGGCTTTGAGTATAGCGAGGTATCAAATGAATATCCATCATCCTGTTTCACTTTGGAAATATTAAGATCTAAAAAAGGATTGAGACCATGCTATACATTAAAACGTATTGGAGACTCCAAACTATTCAGATTATTAATTCATGTCTCTAAATCCTCAGCAGACCCCCTCCATAGCAGGAATATATCGTCAATGTATCTAAAAATAGAATTTCACATTAGCTCACGATTGAGGTCAGCTGCATGTATTACGATAGATGCATCATTTTGCAGTGCACGTAATGCCTGTTTTTCCCCATTTGTTAGATTAGAGAATTGTTTTTCAACCTTAGATTGTTCACAATTATTCAGCAACATCCTTGAAAAACTTTGTATGGAAGGATTTAAGTTAGGAGGATCACATTTAGCAGGTTTCCATGGTAAGCTCTTCTTCTGCCTATTTTTCCCCCTTTGTTAGATTAGATAATTGTTTTTCAACCTTACATTGTTCACAATCATTCAGCAACATCCTTGAAAAACTTTGTATAGAAGGATATAAGTTAGGAGGATCAAATTTAGGAGGTGTCCATGGTAAGCTCTTCTTCTGCATATGTTGGTCCACCAATAGAGTTCCTGTTGGAGTTATTATCATTTTGTTTAGAAAATAACTATTTCAAGTTCGAAGGTGATTATTATTTACAAAGAGCAGGAACTGCAATGGGTTCCAACATGGCACCAGCATAGGCCAACCTCTATATGCTGTGGTACGAGACCTATATCATGAAACCTCAATCATCAGCTAATGTGAAATTCTATGTGAAATATATTGATGATGTATTTCTAGTATGGAGGGGGTCTGCTGAGGGCTTAGATACATGGATTAATAATCTGAATAGTTTGGAGTCTCCAATACACTTTAAATTTGAGTATAGCATGGTCTCAATTCCCTTTTTAGATCTTAATATTTCCAAAGTGAAAAAGTATTATGGATATGCATTTGGTACCTCGCTATACTTAAAGCCAACTGACAGAAATTCTTTATTAATGGCCAATAGTTTTCATCCAGGATAGCAGAAGAGGGGTGTGATCTCCTCTCAACTCATGAGGGTGGAATGAAACAACACTTTGGACAGCACCAGGGCCAGCCAAGAGGTGGCTATGAAAGAAAAACTGAAGATGAGGGGCTATAGATGGAAGAATATTGAAGAAACATCTGGGAAGCTCATGTCACAGACCCAAACCATGTTGCTTAACATAGATAAGCCGAAGTAAAGCTCTAAGGAGATTCTAAACTTTATTACCATGTACACCCCCCTGCACAGGTCATTGAAAAATTAAATTAAAAACATCTGGGACATTGTATAGACAGACAAGTCACTGCCATTCACACACAGGGTAACAATAGTATTGAGCCGGTTGTTCATTCATGTGAGTGAGCTTCTCTCTGTGTGTATTTATTATCCTTATGGGGAAAAGGGGAAACCAGATGTGGACTGCTTGCTCAGTGTGCTTAGAGGAATATGGCTACATCTCACTGACGAAGCCCAATGAAGGCTAAAACGATCATTTAGGGTTGCTGTGTTCTTTGTTCAGAGAGGAATTGCCTGGTATTTCGGTGCTGGACTGAGAGCGTATGGCGAATCACCGCTGTGCCATTAGGGAGGCAATTGAAAAGGGCACTTTGGACCAACCTTTGGCATGCCACTTTGCACAAGCTGGGAATACAGCAGCAAGTCTAAGCACAATGCTAATAGTTTATATACCTCCATTAAAAAGACACTGTAGCCCCAAAAGGACTCAACACAATGCTAGACATCAGTCTATTTTTATGAATTACCTGAGTGAGCACAGCTGAGTTATCCACATCGCGACCCAAGGAAAATCCTTGATCTGAAGTTATGCTGTCCTGAGTCTGTGAAACTGATATTAGTCTTTACCATACTCCTTGAGACTTGAAGCGGCAAAAAAACTTTAATATATGTATCTTTAAATAGCATTTTTTTAATCACTGGTTAGGTGTTAATGTTTTTTTGTAAGGATAGGCTGTTTCTTTAAATTAAAGGATCAGCTGTTTACTGCATGCGATCCGGCAGACCGTGTGCCATGTATGCTGAATATTGAAAGTGGTGACGTCATCGCCATATGACCGAACGTGATTGGTTAGGCTAAATAGCCATGTGGTTCTGTTGATACTCAGTGTGTTACGTGCAATGCTTGCAGCTCTCCGGATTGGCTGCAGTAAACAGGAAATGGAAAATAGGGGTGTGGTCATTTTTAGGCTGTTGACCCATTGAGAAAGGTGTTAGATAGACACCGAAACGTTTGGGGTATGGAATTTTAACATTTGTTAATAAAGCTGAATTTTATTTGCTAAAAAAATGGAAAGCGCTGCATTGTTTTTGTGACTTTGAATATTAAATACTTTCTGCATATGCACCCCGGTGGATGTATACTAAGGAAGCGAGTGCACTTGATATGGACTCTCACTTATATATACTCCCTGATATTGTCCACTGATTCACTTATTATGTTTAATGATACAATCAATCTTATTATACTGTTTTGTTTGCTATTTTGGTCACTATGGATACTATAATTGTGTCACTTCCTGGGGTGGGGTTATGGGCTATTTAAGTACTGCTTTTTTTCACTTTTGTGTGGTCTGAGGAAGGGGACGGTTTGATCCATGAAACGTCACAATAAATTTGTTTACCTTTGCAAGTCCAGTGAGTGCGGATCTTTTACTTATGCTTATATATATATATATATATATATATATATATATATATATATATATATATATATATATATATATATCACATCAACAAAATCAGAACCAAACCAGGATTTTCATCAAATACAGTTGTCAAATTTATTGACATTTCGGGGAATTATCTTCCCTTTTTCAGAACAATAATATCACATACAAACAGTGCATAAATATGGTGCATGTAAAAACAATGTTTTTGAAAAGCGATAAATGGATACCTATATAAAGCCACAATTAAGGGTATTCTTCCTCTAGACTACCCAAAATATCAGAACCAATTTCAACAAACCTACTGCACTAAGACACATAAGGAAAAATAATTGCGGCGTTGCAAAAAACTTAATATACTAAGGTATCACGATGTGGATAACTCATCTGTGTTCACTTAGTTAATGATGGTTCAAGTTGGTTTGGGGAATTTACTAGGTCCCTCTCTTTGCTCCTCTTAAACTCCATCTTTCCTTCTTCTAGCCGTTTGTAATGCTGAATTGCGGTCAAACTACATATCCTTCCCAGGGTCAAAACAGGGGCAGAATTTTTCCGCTAGTATGAAGGATGTTTTGAGAAAGGCTTGCAGCTGAAACGCGTTACTCTGCTATCTTTTGACCCTGAGAGGGATCCATATTTTTGCTGAGTCCAATAAGTAAGTAATAAAAAGCACCTTGTAGTTTAAAACTTTGTCATACTTTGACAAGGATCTCTTGTCGCTCTTTTCTCACTGCAGGAATCACACGGACCTGCCCCAATATATTTTGAACTTTTGGATTTTATGGGACTTTTTATATTGTATTGTCCATTTTCTTGGTGATGTAAGATTTATATTGACATATTCATCATTCATTTATTTGTATTTTTAAATTTGAATTTGCATTTTTATCCTTATTTTTAATTTTAATTTTAATTTTTAATTTAAATTTTATTTTCAACATATGCATATGTATTGTTTATAAGATTCGTATTTATTTTCATCTTTTATTGCAATTAAATGTTTCTTTCAGAAATAGTCAAGTAGGACAATAGCTCCGCCCTTGTCCGCTGGGCGTATTACTATTGTACTATCGTTCTGTAAGCTCTTAATTGCTTCTTGCTGGCCCCTTGTAAGGTTGTCTTTCCATTTGATATGAGGGAAACTCTCTAATTCCTGCTCCTGTACCATCCTAATTAATGTTTTGATACTGGCACTACAATTCGCAGGATCAAATTTACTTTCTCTTCCCGAAATATGGAATCCCTTCAAGGGCACCCTTTCTTGATTTTGAAAATGTTCGTTCACTTTAAGTTGTGTCTGGAATCTGTGCATGTCTATCATAAAGTCAAGTTCACCCATTCTCTTATTCGGAACAAATCATAAGCCTTTGTTCAATAAGCTGGTTTCTTGTTCAGTGAGAATGTGGGAACTTAAGTTTCTGACTATGTTATTATCTTCAGTTATCTGCCCCTGCGTGGATGTCTGTGAATGACCCTTTTGCATCCTGAGAAATGTCGCCTAAACCTCCCCTTCCCCTCTGGATCGGGTCTGAACCCCTAAAAAGGTTCTATTTTCAGTAGAAGGTCTACGATTAAGGGAATAAGTCTCTTGACTATCTATGCCCCCCCTTGTAATCACTTAAATCAACTGTATCAAATGTAACCCATCTAGGTCGTTGTCTCTTCTGTGGTCTCCCTTCAATAGAATAGGTCAGCCACCTGTACACCCGGCCCTTTTTGTAATCCGATTTCACAGTCTCAAGTTTTCTGTTTTTAAATACAATCAAATCGTTTTATAGGAATCTATCTGTTGTCCTAATTCACGTGTATACCTATCTATCTATCTGTTGTCCTGTTCACGTGTATACCCCCTAGACCAGTTTCAATTGCTTATTTTCCCTGTTAGTACGCATTACACTCCAGTTATAACCAAGTGGCTTGACAGAGTATATCGAGATAACATATGAGGAAGCAGTAGTCCCAGTAGTTTGTGATACCAACAGTACTGTGCTGTTATAAAATATGATGGTCTGAATATGTGGAATTATATAATAAGACCTCAAGCAAGATCAGTATACCAATTAGATCCTTGTTAGCATGCTTTGTTAGTTGGAAATCCTATATATGTAATATTTGTGTGTGGTAGTATAATATTGCTACTAATATGTTTGATTTTGATGTCTCACGGTTTATTCACTATGGCCTAGATTTGGAGTTCGGCGGTAGCCGTCAAAACCAGCGTTAGAGGCTCCTAACGCTGGTTTTGGCCGCCCGCTGGTATTTGGAGTCAGTGATTAAAGGGTCTAACGCTCACTTTACAGCCGCGACTTTTCCATACCGCAGATCCCCCTACGCCATTTGCGTAGCCTATATTTTCAATGGGATCTTTCTAACGCTGGTATTTAGAGTCGTTTCTGAAGTGAGCGTTAGAGCTCTAACGACAAAATTCCAGCCGCCTGAAAAAAGCAGGAGTTAAGAGCTTTCTGGCTAACGCCGGTTTATAAAGCTCTTAACTACTGTACCCTAAAGTACACTAACACCCATAAACTACCTATGTACCCCTAAACCGAGGTCCCCCCACACCGCCGCCACTCGATTAAAATTTTTAACCCCTAATCTGCCGACCGCCACCTACGTTATATTTATGTACCCCTAATCTGCTGCCCCTAACCCCGCCGACCCCTGTATTATATTTATTCACCCCTAACCTGCCCCCCACAACGTCGCCGCCAGCTACTTACAATAATTAACCCCTAATCTTCCGACCGCAAATCGCCGCCACCTACGTTATCCCTATGTACCCCTAATCTGCTGCCCCTAACATCGCCGACCCCTATATTATATTTATTAACCCCTAATCTGCCCCCCTCAACGTCGCCGACACCTGCCTACACTTATTAACCCCTAATCTGCCGAGCGGACCTGAGCGCTACTATAATAAAGATATTAACCCCTAACCCGCCTCACTAACCCTATCATAAATAGTATTAACCCCTAATCTGCCCTCCCTAACATCGCCGACACCTACCTTCAATTATTAACCCCTAAACTTCCGATCGGAGCTCACCGCTATTCTAATAAATGGATTAACCCCTAAAGCTAAGTCTAACCCTAACACTAACACCCCCCTAAGTTAAATATAATTTACATCTAACGAAATTAATTAACTCTTATTAAATAACTTATTCCTATTTAAAGCTAAATACTTACCTGTAAAATAAATCCTAATATAGCTACAATATAAATTATAATTATATTATAGCTATTTTAGGATTAATATTTATTTTACAGGCAACTTTGTATTTATTTTAACCAGGTACAATAGCTATTAAATAGTTAAGAACTATTTAATAGTTACCTAGTTAAAATAATAACAAATTTACCTGTAAAATAAATCCTAACCTAAGTTATAATTAAACCTAACACTACCCTATCAATAAAATAATTAAATAAACTACCTACAATTACCTATAATTAACCTAACACTACACTATCAATAAATTAATTAAACACAATTGCTACAAATAAATACAATTAAATAAACTAGCTAAAGTACAAAAAATAAAAAAAGAACTAAGTTACAGAAAATAAAAAAATATTTACAAACATAATAAAAATATTACAACAATTTTAAACTAATTACACCTACTCTAAGCCCCCTAATAAAATAACAAAGCCCCCCAAAATAAAAAATTCCCTACCCTATTCTAAATTAAAAAAGTTACAAGCTCTTTTACCTTACCAGCCCTGAACAGGGCCCTTTGCGGGGCATGCCCCAAGAATTTCAGCTCTTTTGCCTGTAAAAAAAAACATACAATACCCCCCCCAACATTACAACCCACCACCCACATACCCCTAATCTAACCCAAACCCCCCTTAAATAAACCTAACACTAAGCCCCTGAAGATCTTCCTACCTTGTCTTCACCATCCAGGTATCACCGATCCGTCCTGGCTCCAAGATCTTCATCCAACCCAAGCGGGGGTTGGCGATCCATAATCCGGTGCTCCAAAGTCTTCCTCCTATCCGGCAAGAAGAGGACATCCGGACCGGCAAACATCTTCTCCAAGCGGCATCTTCGATCTTCTTCCATCCGGTGCGGAGCGGGTCCATCTTGAAGCAGGCGACGCGGATCCATCCTCTTCTTCTGATGTCTCCCGACTAATGACGGTTCCTTTAAGGGACGTCATCCAAGATGGCGTCCCTCGAATTCTGATTGGCTGATAGGATTCTATCAGCCAATCGGAATTAAGGTAGGAATTTTCTGATTGGCTGATGGAATCAGCCAATCAGAATCAAGTTCAATCCGATTGGCTGATCCAATCAGCCAATCAGATTGAGCTCGCATTCTATTGGCTGTTCCGATCAGCCAATAGAATGCGAGCTCAATCTGATTGGCTGATTGGATCAGCCAATCGGATTGAACTTGATTCTGATTGGCTGATTCCATCAGCCAATCAGAAAATTCCTACCTTAATTCCGATTGGCTGATAGAATCCTATCAGCCAATCGGAATTCGAGGGACGCCATCTTGGATGACGTCCCTTAAAGGAACCGTCATTAGTCGGGAGACATCGGAAGAAGAGGATGGATCCGCGTCGCCTGCTTCAAGATGGACCCGCTCCGCACCGGATGGAAGAAGATCGAAGATGCCGCTTGGAGAAGATGTTTGCCGGTCCGGATGTCCTCTTCTTGCCAGATAGGAGGAAGACTTTGGAGCACCGGATTATGGATCGCCAACCCCCGCTTGGGTTGGATGAAGATCTTGGAGCCAGGACGGATCGGTGATACCTGGATGTTGAAGACAAGGTAGGAAGATCTTCAGGGGCTTAGTGTTAGGTTTATTTAAGGGGGGTTTGGGTTAGATTAGGGGTATGTGGGTGGTGGGTTGTAATGTTGGGGGGGGTATTGTATGTTTTTTTTACAGGCAAAAGAGCTGAAATTCTTGGGGCATGCCCCGCAAAGGGCCCTGTTCAGGGCTGGTAAGGTAAAAGAGCTTGTAACTTTTTTAATTTAGAATAGGGTAGGGAATTTTTTATTTTGGGGGGCTTTGTTATTTTATTAGGGGGCTTAGAGTAGGTGTAATTAGTTTAAAATTGTTGTAATATTTTTATTATGTTTGTAAATATTTTTTTATTTTCTGTAACTTAGTTCTTTTTTTATTTTTTGTACTTTAGCTAGTTTATTTAATTGTATTTATTTGTAGCAATTGTGTTTAATTAATTTATTGATAGTGTAGTGTTAGGTTAATTGTAGGTAATTGTAGGTAGTTTATTTAATTATTTTATTGATAGGGTAGTGTTAGGTTTAATTATAACTTAGGTTAGGATTTATTTTACAGGTAAATTTGTTATTATTTTAACTAGGTAACTATTAAATAGTTCTTAACTATTTAATAGCTATTGTACCTGGTTAAAATAAATACAAAGTTGCCTGTAAAATAAATATTAATCCTAAAATAGCTATAATATAATTATAATTTATATTGTAGCTATATTAGGATTTATTTTACAGGTAAGTATTTAGCTTTAAATAGGAATAAGTTATTTAATAAGAGTTAATTAATTTCGTTAGATGTAAATTATATTTAACTTAGGGGGGTGTTAGTGTTAGGGTTAGACTTAGCTTTAGGGGTTAATCCATTTATTAGAATAGCGGTGAGCTCCGATCGGAAGTTTAGGGGTTAATAATTGAAGGTAGGTGTCGGCGATGTTAGGGAGGGCAGATTAGGGGTTAATACTATTTATGATAGGGTTAGTGAGGCGGATTAGGGGTTAATAACTTTATTATAGTAGCGCTCAGGTCCGCTCGGCAGATTAGGGGTTAATAAGTGTAGGTAGGTGTCGGCGACGTTGTGGGGGGCAGATTAGGGGTTAATAAATATAATATAGGGGGCGGCGGTGTTAGGGGTAGCAGATTAGGGGTACATAGGGATAACGTAGGTGGCGGCGTTTTACGGAGCGGCAGATTAGGGGTTAATAATAATATGCAGGGGTCAGCGATAGCGGGGGCGGCAGATTAGGGGTTAATAAGTGTAAGGGTAGGGGTGTTTAGACTCGGGGTACATGTTAGGGTGTTAGGTGCAGACGTAGGAAGTGTTTCCCCATAGGAAACAATGGGGCTGCGTTAGGAGCTGAACGCTGCTTTTTTGCAGGTGTTAGGTTTTTTTTCAGCTCAAACAGTCCCATTGTTTCCTATGGGAGAATCGTGCACGAGCACGTTTTTGAGGCCGGCCGCGTCCGTAAGCAACTCTGGTATCGAGAGTTGCATTTGCGGTAAAAATGCTCTACGCTCCTTTTTTGGAGCCTAACGCAGCATTTGTTTTAACTCTCGATACCAGAGTTAAATTTATGGTGCGGCCAGAAAAAAGCCCGCGGAGCGTTAACAGCCCTTTTACCGCCGAACTCCAAATCTAGGCCTAAATGTTCTTTCTACTGAAGTCACTGTTGTAGTGTTGAGATACTTACCATATCATTAGGTAATTGTGACTATGTATTACTGACATTATTTTGTACACACCTTTACATAGGGTTTTACACAAGGTATAATGTACGTCCGTTAAGCTTGAGTGTTCACCCAGAAGTGACGTCATGCTGATGTAGTTCCGGCACATGTGTAACCGGAAGTGACGCAACTTCAGGTGTAAGTTAGATGCGAATGCACATTACGACACACCGCGTCCGTTTGGTATTGTAAGTGAAAGGTTATTATATGACACACATAAGACATGGTGGTCACTATAAGATGTTTTGATGTTAGTTACATTTAATAATGGAGAAATAACCTCTGTCTTTATTTTGGTTACAAGTCACCCGGAAGTTGTATAGGTTAACTTCCGGGATTATGGTTTGATGATTTATGAATACACGCTATGAACACAACCCGGAATTAGTTGTTGTAAACTTCTAGGGTCATAATGTCTAACATTTACTGGAAATGATGTAGGTTTGATGCTTTTTTTCACAGGAAGGGAGAGGTACCATTTGTTGTTTGCACCATATTTAAGCACTGTTTGTATGTGATATTATTGTTCTGAAGAAGAAGAGATAATTCCCGGAAACGTCAATAAATTTGACAACTGCATTTGATGAAAATCCTGGTTTGGTTCTGATTCTGTTGATGTGATATTATACCTACACGGAGCATCCAGGTAGTTGACCCTAGGAGGGCGGATTCATATTCGGACTGTATATAAAATATATATATATATATATATATATATATTTAATAATAAAAATATATATTTTTTCTATGTGAAGAACAAAGGAATTTAAAATATGCGTAACATACATCGGGTTTTGCGCTTTAGGTCTAACACGATGTCGGGTTAGCACACATGAAGAATTAGTTATCTTATTAAAAAATATTAATAATAATAATTACAATCATAATTTATGCTTACCTAATAAATTAATTTCTTTCATGGTGGTGAGAGTCCTGGGAAATTCCTGAGAATTTATCTTCCCTACCACTCGGAGGAGGCAAAGATTCTCAAACCCCAAGAGCTCTATAAAACCCCTCCCACCTCACAGGTACCTCAGTCTAATGTATAGCCAAGCAAAATGAGGTAGGAAAATAAAAAAGAGAAAAATAAAAGGAGCAGGAAAAAAAGATGTGCACAAGAAAAAAGCAACACCAGAAAAGCACAGGGTGGGGTCTTGTAAACTCTCACCACCATAAAAAAGAATGTATCAGTTAAGCATAAATTATGTTTTCTTTCATACAGGTGGTGAGAGTCCACTACCTGATGCTCCTTGGAACTAATACCCAAGCTGTGGAGTACATGAGTAATGAGACACAAAGGGCCAGATTTAAAAAACATATTTTTTTCACTGAAAACTAAATCCACAACCCATAAGAACCCAAATAAGGGATTTTTTTACATTTATTTTAATGCACATAATATTAATCAACAAGCAAAATAAACCAAATAGAGATAGCTGCCTTAAGGCCATTCCTACCAAATGGTAGAATTTAATAGAAGTATGCAAAGAAGACCAAGTAGCTACCTTGCAAATGTGCAAACATCTTTTTTTCACTGAAAACTAAATCCACAACCCATAAGAACCCAAAAAAGGGATGTTTTAAAATGTATTTTAATGCACATAATATTAATCAACAGCCAAAATAAATCAAATAGAGACAGCTGCCTGAAGGCCATTCTTACCAAATGGTAGAATTTAGCAAATGTGGTCAACAGAAGCCCCATTCTTGAAAGCCCTAGAAGTGCCAACTGATCTTGCAGAATGAGCAGTAATCTGTTTTGGTGGAGGCCAACCTGACTAAATTTAAGCCTTATGAATCAAAAGTTTCAACCAAGAGGTCAAATAAACAACAGAAACTTCCTGTCCTTTCCTATAATCAGAAAAGTTAACAAACAAACTAAAAGTTTGAAGTCCTTAGCAGCATCAATATAATACTTCAATGCTCTAACCACATCCAAATTATGCAAAGAGCCATTTGAAGTATTCTTGAGAATAGGACACAAAGGGGACTAGTTATCAAGCCGTCAACCTCAAATACGCTGGAATTCCGCAGCGTATTTGTGGCGAGGCTGATTCGCCTTAGTTATCAAAGGCTCGAGACCGGCAAAAGTAGAATTTTGTGATGTAAGCATCGATCCGCCGGACTCAGTCCGACACAGATCGATTCTTACGTCACTCCAGATGTTCCGCACACAAGTGCGGCACATTCTCACTACTTTTGCTAGTTATCAAAAAACTAGCAGGTACGCTCGGCACTTTTACGGCCCAGCGTACCTGGTTTTCAATCCGCCACCCCTGGAGGCGGCGGATCCCATAGGAATCAATGGGAGTCTGACCATAGCGAAAGTACAAGTTCGCTGCTGACAGACATCCCATTGATTTCTATGGGAGCTGTCTACACCTAACACCCTAACATGTACCCCGAGTCTAAACACCACTAATCAGTCCCCCCTACAACGCCGCAACTAAATAAAGTTATTACCCCCTAAACCGCCGCTCCCGGAGCCCACCGCAAGCTACTCTATACATATTAACCCCTAAACCGCCGCTCCCGGAGCCCACCGCAAGCTACTCTATACATATTAACCCCTAAACCGCCGCTCCCTGAACCCGCCGCAACCTATATTAAATGTATTAACCCCTATCCTGCCCCCCCTACACCGTCGCCACCTATAATAAATTTATTAACCCCTATCCTGCCCCCCACTACGCCGCCGCCACTGTAATAAAATTATTAACCCCTAAACCTAAGTCTAACCCTAACCCTAACACCCCCCCTAACTTAAATATTAATTAAATAAATCTAAATAAATTAACTCTTATTAACTAAATGAATCCTATTTAAAACTAAATACTTACCTTTAAAATAAACCCTAATATAGCTACAATATAAATAATAATTATATTCTAGCTATCTTAGGATTTATTTTTATTTTACAGGTAACTTTCAATTTATTTTAACCATGTACAATAACTATTAAATAGTTATTAACTATTTAATAGCTTACCTAGCTAAAATAAAGAGAAATGTACCTGTGAAATAAATCCTAACCTAAGTTACAATTACACCTAACACTACACTATACTTTAATAAATTATTCCTATTTAAAAATAAATACTTACCTGTAAAATAAACCCTAAGATAGCTACAATATAATTAATAATTATATTATAGCTATCTTAGGATTTATATTTATTTTACAGGTAACTTTGTATTTATTTTAGCTAGTTAGAATAGTTATTAAATAGTTAATAACTATTTAATAACTACCTAGCTAAAAGAAATACAAAACTACCTGTAAAATAAATCCTAACCTAAGTTACAATTAAACCTAATACTACACTATCATTAAATTAATTAAATAAACTACCTACAAATAACTACAATTAAATACAATTACATAAACTAACTAAAGTACAAAAAATAAAAAAGCTAAGTTACAAAAAATAAAAAAATAAGTTACAAACATGTTAAAAATATTACAACAATTTTAAGCTACTTACACCTAATCTAAGCCCCCTAATAAAATAATAAACCCCCCAAAATAAAAAAATTCCCTACCCTATTCTAAATTAAATAAATTTCAAAGCTCTTTTACCTTACCAGCCCTTAAAAGGGCCATTTGTGGGGGCATGCCCCAAAGAAAACAGCTCTTTTGCCTGTAAATGAAAAATACTACCCCCCCCAACATTAAAACACACCACCCACATACCCCTAATCTAACCCAAACCCCCCTTACAAAAACCTAACACTAATCCCCTGAAGATCATCCTACCTTGAGTCGTCTTCACTCAGCCGAGCCACCGATGGAACTGAAGAGGACATCCGGAGCGGAAGAAGTTAATCCTTCAAGCGGCGCTGAAGAAATCTTCCATCCGATGAAGTCATCATCCAGGCGGCGCTGAAGAAAAGTCTTCGATCCGGCCGATGTCATCTTCAAAGAGGCGCTGAAGAGGTCTTCTATCCGGGCGAAGTCATCTTCCAAGCCGGGTCTTGAATCTTCCTTCCGCCGACGCGGAACCACCTTCTTCACCGACGGACTACGACGAATGACGGCTCCTTTAAGGGACGTCATCCAAGATGGCGTCCCCTCAATTCCGATTGGCTGATAGGATTCTATCAGCCAATCGGAATTAAGGTAGGAATATTCTGATTGGCTGATGGAATCAGCCAATCAGATTGAGCTTGCATTCTATTGGCTGTTCCGATCAGCCAATAGAATGCGAGCTCAATCTGATTGGCTGATTGGATCAGCCAATCGGATTGAACTTGAATCTGATTGGCTGATTCCATCAGCCAATCAGATTTTCCTACCTTAATTCCGATTGGCTGATAGAATCCTATCAGCCAATCGGAATTGAGGGGACGCCATCTTGGATGACGTCCCTTAAAGGAGCCGTCATTCGTCGTAGTCCATCGGTGAAGAAGGTGGTTCCGCGTCGGCGGAAGGAAGATTCAAGACCCGGCTTGGAAGATGACTTCGCCCGGATAGAAGACCTCTTCAGCGCCTCTTTGAAGATGACATCGGCCGGATCGAAGACTTTTCTTCAGCGCCGCCTGGATGATGACTTCATCGGATGGAAGATTTCTTCAGCGCCGCTTGGAGGATTAACTTCTTCCACTCCGGATGTCCTCTTCAGTTCCATCGGTGGCTCGGCTGAGTGAAGACGACTCAAGGTAGGATGATCTTCAGGGGATTAGTGTTAGGTTTTTGTAAGGGGGGTTTGGGTTAGATTAGGGGTATGTGGGTGGTGGGTTTTAATGTTGGGGGGGGGTTGTATTTTTCTTTTACAGGCAAAAGAGCTGTTTTCTTTGGGGCATGCCCCCACAAATGGCCCTTTTAAGGGCTGGTAAGGTAAAAGAGCTTTGAAATTTATTTAATTTAGAATAGGGTAGGGAATTTTTTTATTTTGGGGGGGTTTGTTATTTTATTAGGGGGCTTAGATTAGGTGTAAGTAGCTTAAAATTGTTGTAATATTTTTAACATGTTTGTAACTTATTTTTTTATTTTTTGTAACTTAGCTTTTTTTATTTTTTGTACTTTAGTTAGTTTATGTAATTGTATTTAATTGTAGTTATTTGTAGGTAGTTTATTTAATTAATTTAATGATAGTGTAGTATTAGGTTTAATTGTAACTTAGGTTAGGATTTATTTTACAGGTAATTTTGTATTTCTTTTAGCTAGGTAGTTATTAAATAGTTATTAACTATTTAATAACTATTCTAACTAGCTAAAAGAAATACAAAGATACCTGTAAAATAAATATAAATCCTAAGATAGCTATAATATAATTATTAATTATATTGTAGCTATCTTAGGGTTTATTTTACAGGTAAGTATTTATTTTTAAATAGGAATAATTTATTAAAGTATAGTGTAGTGTTAGGTGTAATTGTAACTTAGGTTAGGATTTATTTCACAGGTACATTTCTCTTTATTTTAGCTAGGTAAGCTATTAAATAGTTAATAACTATTTAATAGCTATTGTACCTGGTTAAAATAAATTGAAAGGTACCTGTAAAATAAAAATAAATCCTAAGATAGCTAGAATATAATTATTATTTATATTGTAGCTATATTAGGGTTTATTTTAAAGGTAAGTATTTAGTTTTAAATAGGATTCATTTAGTTAATAAGAGTTAATTTATTTAGATTTATTTAATTAATATTTAAGTTAGGGGGGCGTTAGGGTTAGGGTTAGACTTAGGTTTAGGGGTTAATAATTTTATTACAGTGGCGGCGGTGTAGTGGGGGGCAGGATAGGGGTTACTAGGTATACTGTAGGTGGCAGCGGTGTCCGGGAGCGGCGGTTTAGGGGTTAATACATTTATAAGACTTGCGGCGGGGTCTAGGAGCGGCGGTTTAGGGGTTAATACATTTATAAGACTTGCGGCGGGGTCTAGGAGCGGCGGTTTAGGGGTTAATACATTTATAAGACTTGCGGCGGGGTCTAGGAGCGGCGGTTTAGGGGTTAATACATTTATAAGACTTGCGGCAGGGTCTAGGAGCGGCGGTTTAGGGGTTAGTAACTTTATTGAGTTGCGGGAGGCTCCGGGGGCGCCGGTATAGGGGGTAGAACAGTGTAGTTTAGTGTGAGTGCTTAGTGACAGCCTAGCAATAAAGCTGGGAAAAAGCCGAAGGGCAGCGAGATCGGATGAGTGATAACTGTCACAGTCCGCTGCTCATCGCCCCGCAGCTTTTTGACAGCTTTATTTGATAACTTAGGCGTATTTTTTCAGGTCCGCGGCGGCGAAGGTAGGCGAGCTTAGGCGGGCGTATTGGGCCGGCGAAGCCAGAAAAGTAGACGGCTTGATAACTACCCCCCAAAGGGCTAGATTACAAATGGAGCGCTAATTTATCATGCCCGTAAATGGGCAAATTCTCCTGTTTACGGGCGCAAGATAAATAACCAGCCACTAGACTCTTCTATCAGAAGAGATAGTCAAAAGACACAAAACCTTCCAAGAAAAAAGCTTAAAATCCCCTTTATGCATAGGCTCAAAGGGAGGAATCTGCAAAACCTTTAATACCAAATTAAGATTCCAGGGAGGAGACCACTGTGGAAGGTTTGTGAAAAATTTCCCATTAGGTGAAAAAGAGGGCCACTAACCATACCCTAGATATGCAGTACCTTACTCATTTTTTCCTCACAAGTAATAATAGTGGGAGAAAGTTCTGGTGAATAAGAGAGCGATCCAGCAGTTCAAATCAAGTTTCAGCAACGGCATCCAAGCAACAAAGGACTTCTGCATAGGAGCATTGCTTTGGATGAACTGTACTTTCTGACTCAACTCATGTTTTTTTCTTTAATTGCTTTGCACAATTTTCCAATCAAGTTAGCCTATCATACATAATAACAAATCACCTATAAAACTTGTTTTGCCTGAAGTTCTCTTCTGTCTTCTGTCTTTTTGTAGTCTACACTCAACATTTCGGGTACCCATCCTGCTGTCAATATTTTCATGTCCAAAACATCCACTAAAATAGTATGACTGTAGACTTGGCAATTTTTTGTATTGACAGTCTTTAATCACCCATCACTTTATCATGAATTTTCTACATAGTTTCTTCAGTGGCAAATTTTGTTGGGTTAATGGAACAAGAGGAATCTTCACATAACTTTCTTCCCAACAGTATTTGATTACCACACAAGATTCACCTCAACAATAACCAAAAGTTTAAAATATATTTCACATAATGTCCTGTAAACAAAAAAAGTTTAACATTAGACACACTTAACAAAATATAAGAGAAAATGTACTTTTACTGCTGTATTGTAAACCCAAGTAGTATTTGCACTGAATCATCTACTCTCAGAAGTGTTAGCTAGTCCCCAGAAGTTCTTGACAACATAATCAATATGGATATGTGCTGTCCTGAGCCCTTATATATTTATTTTCTTATATTTAACAATATGAAGAATCTTATGAGAAGAAACTGCTAATAGCTAGAGGAGTCCAGTTTTTAAAAATCTGCTTCATCCTTATATGCCTGAACAAATTTGTACATCATTAAAAGGATGCTGTGTTCCATACAAAAAAACAGCAAACATATAGGCAATTTTTACCGAAAAAAATTATGAAGTTATTGATTACATTTAAATTTAAACTAATATACAATTATGTTAGAGGAGAGGGTGGCACTAGCACTACAGTATTACAGATACAGGGGTGCTCAAATTAGATTTATTGGGTATATGTATATATATATATATATATATATATATACATATACACTTATATATATGTATTTATCTCTCTTATGAGCTGGAGTGCTTGTGCACAAGGACAACTTGTGGATAGAGTCTTGATCCCAACAGGGATCAGGACTGGAAAGTGTGCACTTTTACAGCACTTCCGTCCCTGAATTAGATAAATTGTGAACTCACAGTTTGGACCAAAGGATTCTAATCGGAAAAATTAAAACATAACTTTTATTTCAACAATGGTTATATAAAATCATGTGTGTGTGCACTTTAAAAACACATAGGAACTCGATTGGAAATACTAATTACTTTGAGGTTAAGCTACCTATTTGTAAAAATATTATTAAAGGCGCCTCATTGGGGGTCCACTGACATACTGTGGATGAAGTGGGCAGAAAATACTGACAGTTGGATCAGTGGATGTTATTGGTTATACTTTGACACTTATCATAAAGCAGCATGGATATTAGATTGTAATGACTAATATACCAATAAGATGTCAGAATATATCGAATTTAAGACTGCTGATCTTTATTAGGTCTTTGTTGAGTGTACCTTTAATATAAAGTCCTGAGGGTGCCAGAATAGTTGTCTTTTGTATTCTTGGTAGTAATTTTCAGAGTGTTCACGTTATTGTAAAACACTAAATTGCGTGAGTTTGAACTTTAGTATATATTCTGGTTTGATTGATATGTATAATTTTAATATTAATTTTAAATTTAGTAGCTGGTTTGAGCAAACTTCCAGCCTTATTTAGCCTTATTGGAATATGTCAATCCACGGGTGTCTGGCAATCAAGCCTTATTGTGGCATAGAAATACCAAACTTAATATATACAATTTTAGATTGTGTGTTAGTTATTTATTAATTCATTAATTGTACTTCAAAAAGTATGTATTCATTGGTTAACACGTTCTGTTATTAAACATAAATTGGATTTGAGAGTCTAACAGTATGGGGGGTACCGTGATTAACACTGAATAGAGTTCTATTTGGCCTGCTTTGCTTATGATATAAAATGTACTGAATTAATTCACAAGCTTGCTCAATTTTGCAAGCATTTGTACCAAGTCACAAGATATTTATAAGAACTGCTATTGTTTAATCCATCGCCACAGAGAATACCCTGTGTAAGTGATGGACTGTTATCAGTCGGATTAGTTCATATGGTGACCATGTATTTGAAACTAGCTGGAGGTTAACAATACATAAAGCCTTGTTTTAACAGTACAGCATCCCATTAATGATTCTGTGTATTCAAGCTGGAATAAGACAGAATAACCATCATTGGATTAACTTGTTAAAGACACTTAAATCTCGCCTTATTTTGGCAATAAAGAGGAATACACACCTCACAACCTGGCGGATCACAATGTTGGTTTGCTGTGCCAATTTCTTCAGTGCAAGTCTTTCAGCGCCACTGAGGTTGTTATGTGTTGTAGTATTCCCTTTGCTGATAGTGGCATTCAATTCGGACTGAATAAGCCTTGCAAAGGTTTTGATGCTGGCATTATTGCTGACAGGGTCAAATTTAGACGGTGCCCTCAGTGGTTGTTCCATTACTTATTTACTGGGAAAGAATTCCCTCAGTCTCATGTTACGCTGAAATCTTTGTAGGTCAACATATAATTCGAAGTCACCTGTCTTCTGTGTTGGAATAAAAGATAGTCCTTTATTCAAAATGTAATTTTCCGTATCTGAGAGCGTGTAAGAGCTGAGGTTAATCACGATGCTTTTCTTCATTACCGCAGGGGTCTGGGCGGCTTTTGCTTTGTACCCCCCACGTTTGAGGTGGGGTCTCGGCCTACCCCGTTTTTTGACCGTGTAACTACCCCTTGGGTCTCAGTTACCGTGTTATTTCTAGGCTGTGGGGCATTTTCTCCCTCTGAAGCAGATCCCAAACTGTCCACTGTTTATAGGTTCTTGGGTTTTCTGTAGTAGAATATTTTCTGCCTTCCACCCTGGTCCTGGCGTCATTCTGGTCTTGGGTTCAGCCATAGGTACCAGCTTGTTGTTCTTAAAATCAATAAGCTCTTTTTCATATGCTTTCACCTGTTCATTCAGTTTCTTGAGCCAGTCCTCCATAGTATCCAGTTGCAGTTTCTGTAGATTCTGGCCTTCATATTTTTTAATCTTGACTCTGGTTTCCTGTAGTAGTCGACCCACCTCCTGTACCACCAGGAGTATGAGATCCAGTGAACATTTGTTCAAAATGTTACACCAGCGCTCACAGAATGTCTTATTATTCCATCCAAACGTGGGTATATTCTTTATACGAAATCCCCTTGGTACATAGTTTTTCCTGTAGTATTTGGACAGATATGTACCATGTAGAGTCAAATCTTTCTCCATTTTCTTCACGGTTAACATTTCATCCACCCAGGGTGCTTCCATAGTATTGATAGTAGTAAAGAATGGGGATGCACTTGGTAACTTTGGAAATCCTGGTGAGTGCATCCCCATTCTTTATTACTATCAATACCATGGAAGCACCCTGGGTGGATGAAATGTTAGAAGAAGTATTTTTCCAGCCACCAGTTGAATTTTAAAAAAGACCTTTATTCATTTCTTACAGGGTCCATCATATCAACAACGTTTCAAACCTATGCCAGGTTCTTAATCAGGTCTGGCTAACCCTTTTCCCGTGCCCCACAAGGAAAATAGGTGCTGTCTTTCACTATCATATTCACTGGATGAAATGTTAACCATGAGTGCTGGCCTACCTGCTTTCTGAATTACTTTGCTACAGCACCCAGAAACTTTAAGGCCTTACAAAGTGACTTTTAAAAACTTTCCTTGTTTGAGCAGTACCTGTAACTACAGGACTGACACACACTTTGGCACAGTTTGCACATTGGGACTTCACTGTTTGGCACTATACTGAAAGAATACCACATTGCTGGAAACATGGAGGGCGACACAACCCACAGTGATGACACCATGGACATAATTCCTGGGGCAACTGTGTTTCAATTTACGGAGGAGGATGCAAAAGAGATTCTCTTTGATGCCCTAACTATTAAGCCTATGACTAACAACCGACCTATGTGTACACACATTTATTAAAATTAAAGAAAAGGGAGAAAGATTTGACTCTACATGGGAATTTCGTATAAAGAAAATACCCACGTTTGGACGGAATAATAAGACATTCTGTGAGCGCTGGTGTAACATTTTGAACAAATGTTCACTGGATCTCATACTCCTGGTGGTACAGGAGGTGGGTCGACTACTACAGGAAACCAGAGTCGAGATTAAAAAATATGAAGACCAGAATCTACAGAAACTGCAACTGGATACTACGGAGGACTGGCTCAAGAAACTGAATGAACAGGTGAAAGCATTTGAAAAAGAGCTTGTGGATTTTAAGAACAACAAGCTGGAGGTGGTCACGAATGACTACAGGGACAAAAGGGTGTACCTATGGCTGAACCGAAGACCAGAACGACGCCGGGACCAAGGTGGAAGGCAGAAAATATTCTACTACAGAAAACCCAATAACCTACAAACAGTGGACAGTTCGGGATCTGCTTCAGAGGGAGAAAATGCCCCACAGCCTAGAAATAACATGGTAACTGACACCCAAGGGGTAGTTACACAGTAAAAAAATGAGGGAGGCCAAGACCCCACCCCTTTACATGGGGGGTGCAAAGCAAAAGCTGACCAGACCCCCGCGGTAATGAAGAAAAGCATTGTGATTAACCTCAGCTCTTACACGCTCTCAGATACGGAAAATGACATTTTGAACAAAGGACTATCTTTTATTCAAACATAGAAGACAGATGACTTTGAATGATATGTTGACCTACAAAAATTTTAGCGTAACATGAGAATGAGGGAATTCTTTCCCAGTAAACAAGTAATGGAACAACCACTGAGGGCACGATCTAAATTCGACCCTGTCAGAAACAATGCCAGCATCAAAACCTTTGCAAGGCTTATGCAGTCCGAATTGAATGCCACTATCAGCAAAGGGAATACTACAACACATAACAACCTCAGTGGCGCTGAAAGAATTGCACTGAAGAAATTGGCCCAGCAAACCAACATTGTGATCCGCCAGGTGGACAATGGGGGTGCAAAATGTCCCACAAAACACTGAGGACTACAAGGAAGAAATTATGAAATAGTTAAACAACACTGAAACTTATACATGACTCAAAGCGGATCCTGTCAAAAGCTTTAAGGCAAGGATTGATACTTACCTTACTGCTGTCTCCAATGAAGGCTACTTGGACAAAATTACATTGAATTACCTTATTACGCAGTTTCCTAGAACACTGGTACTGTATACCTTACCGAAGGCACATAAAAGCCTGATCTCTCCCCCCTGGCAATATGTTCAATACTACAGCCAATTGATTCATATATTGACGGACTACTGCAGCCAATGGTGAGAAATATGGACTCATTCCTACTTGATTCACAGGCACTACTGAAAACAATCAAAGAACTACCACCCCTTGAAGATGATGACTTACTTGTCACACTTGATGTGACAAGCCTTTACACTGTAATTCCCCACCAGGAGGGACTACAAGCAGTACACAGGCAGCTTGGCAGGTATCCATATATAGGACCCCCTATGGAGATTCTAATTAACCTCCTGGAATTCTGCCTCACTATGAATTTCTTCCGTTTTGAACACCACCTTTACCTACAGAGAATGGGGACAGCGATGGGGTCCAATGTGGCCCATCTTACGCCAACTTGTATATGGCGGAATTTGAAACCAATGACACAGAATTATTCAAAGATGCACGTATACTATTCTACAGACGTTACATTGATGATTTGGTATTGATCTGGAGAGGCCATAGAGCAACATTGGACATATGGTTTCAGAACCTGAATAATGCCAACCCGGCACTCAAGTTCAAAATGGAGACAGATAATAAAATGATTCACTTTTTGGACCTCCAGCTGTATAAGGATGGAAGCTTTCTGAAAAGTACACTCTATAGAAAGGAGATGGATAGGAACTCCCTGCTCTCATTTATTAGTGGCCACCCACCATCGCTCAAGAGATCCCTGCCTAAGTCCCAATTCAAAAGGGTCCAACTAAACAACTCGGATGAGGAGAGAGCCCAACAGCAGATGGAAGAAATGTATAAAAGATTCCAGGACAGAGGGTATCCCTCAACAGCTGATGGAGTTGGACACCCCCAAAACTCACGGACTACAGGAAAAATTAACTTTTTGTGACAATGTACACAAGCGATAAATCATGCCTTAGAGATTCCTTTAACAAGCACTGGGACATTGTGAAGAGTGATCCAGCATTGCCTTTCAAGAATATGGTACCACCACGCATGGGCTTTCAAAGAGCCACATCAGTAAGGGACATGCTGGTAAAGACGGACCTCCGTCCTTGCTATCAGAAGAAGTCCTGGTTGGAAAAAATGAAACCAGGTTGTTTCAGATGCCTTGGTTGCATGACCTGCAGCGCCTTACAGACAGGACCTTACTTCACTCATCCTACCAAGAAGATGAAGTATAAACATAGATATAGCCGGATGTGCACAACCACATACATTGTATACCTACTCCACTGTACCCGTGGCCTGTTTTACGTTGGGAAAACGACTGATTATTTGAGGACACAAATGGCCAACCACAGATCGTCTATATGTATGGCCATTCTGAAGGGAACATCGGACCAACCAGTGGCAAGACACTTTGTCCAAAAAGGACATACAGTGATTGACTTAAAATACACTATCATCAACCACGTACCACCTTTATCTAGAGGTTGGGACAGAGGGAAAATTATTCTGCAAAGAGAAGCTAGGTGGACCCACAGATTGGATACCCTGGCCCCAAATGGCCTTAATTTTCATCTAGACTGGCATTGTTTTCTGTAAAGTTACATGGCAACTATGTCTTGATTATCTTTTAGTTCTATGACCCTCCTTATACATATAGTTACACTTAGTATCTGTGTTTGTCTTTGTTCTCTGCTTATCCTTTTTTATTTCCTCTTCTTTCACTTTTCTTTTTTGTTTGTCTTTGTTCTCTGCTTATCCTTTTTTATTTACTCTTCTTTCACTTTTCTTTTTTTTTTATTTAAGTTTCATCTTGGTTCTCGTGTTAGTTCTTGTTACTAAGACACATACTTAGGAGCTTTGGCAAAAATAAGTTGTATTGGCACACTTTAGGCGCTCATTCATGCTGCAGTACCTTTGATTGGCCATATCAAGCCTTACCCAGTAATGGGGGCCGTTGTTGCTAGTTTTGGTTGCTATGGCAACCACCCACAGGCTGTAAGCAGATTAAAGCACATATGACTTATCAGGGACTGATATCCCAGTTTCCCAAAAGGTTCTTTTCTGATCCTCTAACCTATGATGAGCAATGTTATGTATTCATTTTTGTTATGTGATTCTTTTATTAAGATAGGGCACTTGGTGTTCACTTTTAGTTAATATGTTTGTTATTTTGTATTGTCTGACGAAGGGGGTAACACCCCGAAACGTTACATTAAAGGTAACTTTGGAAATCCTGGCGAGTGCATCCCCATTCTTTACTACTATATATATATATATATATATATATATATATATATATATATATATATATATATACAGTGAATATAAAAAGTCTATACAACCCTGTTAAAATGTCAGGATTCTGTGATGTAAAAAAATGAGACAAAGATAAATTATTTCAGAACTTTTTCCACCTTTAATGTGACCTATAAACTGTACAACTTAATTGAAAAACAAACTGAAATATTTTAGGTAGAGGGAAGAAAAAATATAAAAATAAAATTATATGGTTGCATAAGTGTGCACACCCTTAAACTAATACTTTGTTGAAACACCTTTTGATTTTATTACAGCACTCAGTCTTTTTGGGTATGAGTCTATCAGCATGGCACATTTTGACTTGTCAGATTGTGAGGGTATCTCCTGTGCATAGCCCTCTTCAGATCACCCCACAGATTTTCAATCGGATTCAGGTCTGGGCTCTGGCTGGGCCATTCCAAAACTTTAATCTTCTTCTGGTGAAGCCATTCCTTTGTTGATTTGGATGCATGCTTTGGGTCGTTATGCTGAAAGATGAAGTTCCTCTTCATGTTCAGCTTTCTAGCAGAAGCCTGAAGGTTTTGTGCCAATATTGACTGGTATTTGGAACTGTTCATAATTCCCTCTAGCTTAAAGGGCCATAATACCCAAATGTTTAAACACTTGAAAGTGATGCAGCATAGCTGTAAAAAGCTGACTAGAAAATATCTCCTGAACATCTCTATGTAAAAAAGAAAGATATTTTACCTCAAAAGTTCCTCAGTAGCCACCTCCCATTGTAAAGGATTTCTAAGCAGCATTTTAGTGTGTCTGTCCTAGGACAGCTTAGGGGATGAGCCTCATGCACTCTCATATTATTTCACCAATCAGGTAAAGGAAGCTTACTATGAAATCTCATGATAGTTAAGTCAAATCTCATGAGATCACAGTAAGAGTTCATGACCTCAGCACTGCTGATGCTGATTGGCTGCTGTTCATTTCTTCATTTTTTTTTTTTATTTTTACCTGCAGCTGGGAGCAGGTAAAGTATTACTTTTTACACAGAACTTACTCTGCTGAGCTGAGGAGATTGTGAGGTAAAATATCTTCCTTTTTTACATAGAGATGCTCAGGTGATATTTTCCTGTCAGCTTTTTACAGTTATACTGCATCAGTTTCAAGTGATTTAGCATATGAGTATTATGTCCCTTTAACTAAGGCCCCAGTTCCAGCTGAAGAAAAACATCCCCAAAGCATGATGCTGCCACCACCATGCTTTACTGTAGGTATGGTGTTCTTTTGATGATGTGCAGTGTTGTTTTTGCGCCAAACATATCTTTTGAAATTATGGCCAAAAAGTTCAACCTTGGTTTCATCAGACCATAACACCTTTTCCCACATGCTTTTGGGAGACTTCAGATGTGTTTTTGAAAAATGTAGCCTGGCTTGGATGTTTTTCTTTGTAAGAAAAGGCTTTCATCTTGCCACTCTACCCCATAGCCCAGACATATGAAGAATACGTGAGATTGTTGTCACATGTACCACACAGCCAGTACTTGCCAGATATTCCTGCAGCTCCTTTAATGTTGCTGTAGGCCTCTTGGTAGCCTCCCAGACAAACTAGAGCAGCTGAACTTTATTTGGGGTTAATCAGAGGCACTTTAAATGATGGCAGGTGTATGCTGACTCCTATTTAACATGATTTTGAATGTGATTGCTTAATTCTGAACACAGCTACATCCCCAGTGTGCACACTTATGCAACCACATTATTTTAGGTTTTTTTTTGTTTTCTTCCCTCCAAATAAAAGATTTCAGTTTGTTTTTTAATTGATAGGTCACATTAAAGGTGGAAAAAGTTCTGAAATGATTTATCTTTGTCTCATTTTTTTACATCACAGAAACCTGAGATTTTAACAGGGGTGTGTAGACTTTTTATATCCACTGTATATATGTGTATATATATATATATATATATATATATATATATACTCACTGGACTTTTCAAAGTGTTTATTCCATTCAAAAGTGTGATATTTTGGGGTCTTCACCCCTTCCTCAGACTGAAATTTGCATAACCATATTTAGAAATGTATATGTATGTATTGCTGTGTTAAATCCCTTTACTTTCCTTTTTTTAACACCTGAGACCTCATATCTTTGAGCCTTTATAACTTTTTTGTGCAATGTTTTTTAATACTTTTTATTAGATGTGTTATTATCAGTGTATGTGTACTTCATAATCTTTTTTTGATGTGTTTTGTGACACTTTTTGTTTAGCAAAACAGATAACCAGAACTCTGAGGTTGTGCTAGCCCAACTAGCATTAACTTCAATTGTGCTCAAGTGGTTGCGTTTACTTTCAACTTGTAATATGAGAGAGAAACCCGACGCATGCCAACAGCTGCGATAAACCCCTTTTCACTCCTGTGCAACAGTTAGCTCGTCACTCATAGGGGTCAATTTATCTAGCTCTGTATGGCTTGATGCCTCTTGAAGGCTCGCCGGAAACAGAAGTTATGAAGCAGAGGTCTAAAGACCGCTGCTCCATATCTTGTCCTCCTACTTTGAGGTGGCAGACAGAAATCAACCCGATTGAATGCGACACCCCCTGCTAGTGGCCGCAAATCTGCAGGGGGCAACATTTCACCAGCAGTTCACAAGAATATCGTATCATGTCTTCTCACACATTAATACATTTACCCCATAATCTTGTCCTTTATATTGAAAGTCAAAGTGTGAGATATATTGCGTGGCTACAAGGAATTTATTAAACTGATAATTGTATTTTATAATTATAATATTTCCAAGTTTTATTTTTGGAGCAAATTGGAGATATGGGGGCTGTTTTTCGAAATGTCAGAGGGACATGATCCGCTGTAGAGGATCATGTCTGCCCAACATCGCTAAATGCTGACAACATATGCTGCCGGCATTTAAGATTGCACAAGCATTCCTAGTGAAATGTTTGTGCAATGCCACCCCTGCAGATTCGTGGCCAATTGGCCGCTAGCAGCGGGTATCAATCATCCCGATCGTATGCGATTGGGATGATTGCTATCCGCCACCTCAAAAGTGTCAGATGAATTAAGGAGCAGCGGTCTTAAGACCACTGCTTCTTAATTCTTGTTTCCAGAGATCTGAAAACTACTGGGGTAGACAGGGCCGGCCTTTGGACAAGGTGGTCAAGGCGGCCGCCTTGGGCCCAGTGGGTCAGGGGACCCCGCAGCACCAGTAAAAAAAAAATTAAAATTTTTTTTGTTTTTCAAAATTTTTTTTTTTTGAAATTTATATATTTTTTAAACGCCATTTTTTTGGCGCAATTTTTAGACAGACACTCAGGCAGGGGAGGCCATGAGACAGATAGTCTTAGACAGAGCACTTGAATGATTGGAGGATATAAACTTTAATACTCCAATCATTCGGTGCTGAGACTGGGTCAGGGGAGGAGGCGGAGCACCAGAGGGCTGTCAGACGTCAAATCGCTGTCACAGTAGTTAATCTGGTCTGAGGAGTGAGGAGCCTGGAGCCCGCCCTGCGTGGCTCTGACCTGTGGCCCAGTACTAGCAACCAAGCAAGAAGAGCAGTGCGGTGGGAGATGCAGAGACCGATTGGAGACAGTCACTGTCTGTGAGTCGAAGAAGTAAGTCAAGTGTTCTTCTTGTGTGGGGGATTCTTAACCTAAGTATATTATTATCCTGAGCAATAAATGTAAGCGTAGGCTCAGACTGGCCATTATAATTTATTCATTTGTTCTAGCAGAAAGTAACCATACCATGAATTTGTAGCACCACAACACAATTTATATAATCATTATTAATACTATTATTATGTCTCTTTGGACTATTGTGGATTATTTTGGATGACCATCGTGTGAATATCAAGTTACCTTCATTCAACAACAAACAAATTGTTACTTTTCTTAAAACCTCAATGCTTTCTATATAAAAAAATATTATTATTATTATTATTATTAGGAATATTCTGTAATAAACTGTAACTGCATCATTAAAATATTAAGCCCTTACTGAGTTTGTTTATTTGATTATTTATTTAGGTTCTTTTTTCTCATCAAATCTTTTTGTGCTAGTTGTTCCTATGCGCCTTTATTACTAAAACATGGTGAACTGGACAATTTCAGGTTTACACAGAAAGGTTGTCCATAAAATTGGATAGTTTTCCCACAAAAAAAGTAAAGTACATAATATATGTACATGACTCTTTTTAGGATGCTAGGAAGGAACAATTAATACATGTCACTCTTGGTGGGTAATAAAGGAAACTAAAACAAACTTTAACTGACTTACTGATATTTACTATATATATATATATATATATATATATATATATATATATATATATATATATATATATATATATATATATATAGCATTTCTAATATTACAACTTTGTGAAATGTTTGTTGAATTTTTTAAAATATATTTTAATTAGACTATATTTATCTAAATCGCAAGAAATCATAAAACAACGTAATCATACATAACTAAACAACAGGAATTAATGTAAAAGTTTACCCTATTTCTTATAAATTGAATTATATAATCATATAGTGTTGTGGTTTTGCACGTGACGTGATCAGCAATCAGTTCAAAGACAATTGGTTATCTGTAAACAATACAGATTAAGAGAGGATTACATGTACAATGTATTTGTTCAAAACCATTTTTTTTAAAAGTGGGATCACTTTCTTACCTTTAAAATTTATGAAGAGAAAAACAAAATAAGCATAGTGAGTAAATTTAGACTAATGAAACTGTGAACAATTAAAATAATATGCAGTTTTGAATTTGATCTTGGTGCAGTTCGCTAGTGTAAGTCAATACACACGACTGTGCACAGCACTGATACTTTTAGTACAATATTAGTTATAAGGATCAGTGTTAGTAGTAGATTAGTTGTTTGTAAAGCTAACAGACATATTAGCTCTATCCTTCTAAACTCATTTTGCTTTGTTTATATGTTGTATTATCTGCATGATTGCTTGACACTTGTATAGGTCCAGAATAACTAATATATATATATATATATATATATATATATATATTATAATCCTTTCTTCTCCATTATCTGTTTATATCTCTTCAAGGCTTTAAAATAATCATTCGAAGAAAACGCAAAGTAACTTTATTTTCAGGAAGGAAAGAAGGCATTTTGTTTTGTAACTCGTTTGTGTGTGTGTAATGTTGTGTGTATATGTATGTATATGTATATATGTATATCTGTGTGTGTGTGTATATATATATATATATATATATATATATATATATATATATATAATTTTATATATAGCTATGGTTTGGGCATTTTTAGGTCAAAGTATTTGGTCCCATTCTGTTTATTTTATCTAGAGTTTTTCTAGATCCTGAAATTATTACAGCATTAAACAAATGTTTTCAAGTATTTAACAGGCCCATTTCCCATAACTTTAATGAAATGCAAAAATACACAGAACCGAAAACGTACACAAATAATACTGTTTGTGTATTCTAGTTATAACATCATAACTATTTATCACTATCAAATATTTCAATTGTGTATAAAGTTTATTTTTCCATTCAAATCAATAGGATACTATATTACAGGGCGGCCATAAAATACAATTATTATTTTTTTACATAGTGCACTCTGATTCCAGTCTCCTTTTTTCTAATATGGGACCGCTTAGAGTGAGCTTTAGAAAATCTAGATCCATTTGGGACACTCTTGTGAAAGTAGATCCTATAGGATGCGATAAAAAACAGACATGGCTTAACCCACCCATGTGGGGTTGCTATAAATGTCTGGGCTGTACTACCTGTAATGGCCTTAGTACCACTAAATATTTTGTACACCCACATACCAATCAGCAATATACTATCAAACACATGGTGACTTGTACCACTGAATATGTTGTATATCCCATTCATTTTCCATGTGGACTTTATTATGTGGGCAAAACAATTGACAACCTGCGTACCCGTATGGGCAACCATCGCACTGCCATTAGATCTGCTATTGATAGAAAGGAATCTGACCAGCCTGTGGCTAGGCATTTTGCACTGGCTGGCCATACGGTGTCAAATCTTAGGTATGTCATTATTGATCATGTCCCCAGATTAACCAGAGGGGGAGACATGGCCAAACTTATTTTAGAAAAAGACTCTCGGTGGATTTTTACTCTTAACACCTTGGCACCCAAAGGGTTAAATGTAAACTTAGATTGGCACTGTTTCCAATAATCAGGGCACTATGTCAATGCTACAATATCCTTTGTGATAGTGATTTTATTACAGTACTAGATACTATTCTGCTATTTTGCTATTTCTATTATATCATATTCATTCTAAGCCTTCCATTTCTGTAAGCATATATTGTTATTAGGCTATATTCTCTCATTTTCTCTCATTATTCCTGTGCTGCATAAAGATTTTTGGCATGGTTATTGGTTGTATTATATTATGCTTCTAATATTGATCTATTTAATATTGTGTTGCTGTATGTATCCCCAATAGGTAGCGTTATCCGGCTTCCATGGCAACCTTTGGCACTGTAACTCAGTGCAGATGGGTGGGCCAGTCAATTCCGGATCTAACGCTTTGGATAGTAGAGAGACGTGACTTCCGGTTGCAATGGCAACCTCTGGACCTGCGCAGTGGTGCGGGCAGGACGCCATGGTTGTTTCCGGTTTCGTCGCTTGCACTTGGTGGAAGGTAAGTTTATTTATTTCACTATTTGGGGTGTTTTAAACATGATTTGAGGACGGGGCTAATTACCCCAAAACGTTACTATATATTTGTATTAAATTACTATATTTGCAAGACCCGGAGAGTGCGTCCTTTCTAATGATCTATTGTTTACCTTTGATGCACCCCAGACAGACTCACGGATTTAAAGTGTGTGCAGAGCTCTGGGACTTTGTGTATATATATATATATATATATATATATATATATATATATATATATATAGTGTATATATCCACATATGCAAAATTAGAAGGTGGGTAATACAAGTATGCACTCTGTAGTGTCATCTTGGCAATATCATCTTCAAGTAAATTTGTATAAGGTGATTTGGGGAGACAAGCTAAGAGGAGCACAAAGACTAAGGTTATAGTATATGTGTTTAAAGAGATTCTGATGTTAATGAAGCAGTTTTTTTCTGTATTTATTGTGATACATTTGTGGCATGGACCAATAACTTGTGGTATGGCAAGTGCTTTGATTTCTGTGACATCCAAAAATAATACATCCCACTGTTGTGATAAATTAAATTTACTTTCATATACTTATTAATCTCAATTTGACCTTGACTAAAATGTGTCCACCACTAAAATGCATTGTGTGTATGTAAGACAGAGTGAAAGTGTGTTTGTGTGTGTGCGTGGGCTATGTGTGTGTGTGGGCTATGTGTGTGTGTGGGCTATGTGTGTGTGTGGGCTATGTGTGTGTGTGGGCTATCTGTGTGTGTGTGGGGGCTATCTGTGTGTGTGGGGGGGGGGGGGGGCTATCTGTGTGTTTGTGTGAGGGCTATCTGTGTGTGTGTGGGGGGGCTATCTGTGTGTGTATGTGGGGTGGCTATATGTGTGTGTGTGGGCTATCTGTGTGTGTGTGTGTGGGGGGGCTATCTGTGCGTATGTGTGTGGGCTATCTGTGTGTGTATGTGTGTGGGCTATCTGTGTGTGTGTGTGTGTGGGGGGGGCTATCTGTGTGTGTGGGCTATCTGTGTGTGTGTGGGTTATCTGTGTTTGTGGGGGCTTTCTATGTGTGTGTGGGCTATCTGTGTGTGTGTGGGCTATTTGTGTGTGTGGGCTATCTGTGTGTGTGGGCTATCTGTGTGTGTGTGGGCTATCTGTGTGTGTGTGTGGGCTACAGTGCATTGCCCCATTTCTTTTAAGTATTTTTTGTTCTGGGTAGAGGCCTTTCACTGTCATTCTGCCTAGGGACCTGCACTTGCTAGGGCGGCCCTGGCGTCTCTGTAATGTTCTTGTTATCATAAGAAAACACATAAAAATAAGGCCCAGTTCAAACAGTTCCTAATTGTCAGCATAACTCTTCATTATATACATAAACAGTTGTTCCAATAGTACAAATGGTATATTGCAATATATACAATGTTATAGTGCTCCACTTTAGTGAATTTATATGGTTTTTTTTTTAAATTTAAAATGTTGTGCATTACCTTAAATGATATTTCTCCCATTTTTTTTTAATTTGTAAATAAAAAAGTAAATGACGGGGGTGTGGTTGGGGCGGAGATTGGGCGGGGTTGGGGAGGAGATTGGGCGGGGTTGGGGTGGGGATAAAGGGGGCCCAATTTTGTCATCCTGCCTTGGGCCCCGCAATGGCTAGGGCCGGCCCTGGGGGTAGATTGCAGCAACCGCTGCTTGTTAAATTGGTTTCAATTTTGAATTGAATGGGGACATTTATTGTATTTTGTTTTAACAAACAACCTCTGTTCTAACTAAAATGTAGCTGTATACAGGAACCAAGAAAATCTCCTTCACAATACTATTATATTTAATTACATTGTTGTTAATATTTTATATTACTTTTTACTTACTGTGAAAATTACAACAGTTCTAATTTATGTTTCATGAGGAAAATTCAATTTTTCATATAATATGAATGCCATTTAAAAACAAAGTTTCTTTAATGAAATTTAAAAAAGGAAATTATGCATTACTTAAAAAGAAGTCAATTTTCCTTACTCGGTTCTAGCCGAATTGATAGAAAAACAGATGCTAAATCATTGAAGGTCTTAGCAAAATTTAGCAAAAGCTCTTCAAAATCTGCTTTCAGCTTTAATGTTGCTAAATGGAAGAGCATTTCAATCTCCATCTTTCTTATTCACTTGAGCTTATAAACTATAACACATCTGTCCACTAGTATAGTATTCTTTGGGTCATTCAAATTTAGTTAGATTATATATTTAAATAGATATTTTGTTCTGCAAGTAGCAGGCAAATACAAAGAAAATAAACAAAAAACTATTTGGTTAACCTTTCACAGAATTATTATTTGTTTTTCTTTTAAAGTTAGTATGTACAATATAACAATGAATTACATCATTTCAAAACCTGATCATAACATCTTGAAATATAATAGCTCATTTAGCTATCAGCATATGACATCCACTACAAACTCCCTGCACTTCGTCCATGCATGAGGCACCAAAGTCAAATGATAAATTCTTTTCTCAGAAATGTTTAATGCATATGTCTCCGGAGTCCGGACTGAAAAAACTGAAAAATATGCAGATGAAAAGGCAGTTTTAATGCTTTTATAACATTTAGGGTTCATTTTGTCAAGTGTAGCTCAATCAATAGTGCATGGTACATTATCTGTTGTGCAACCTCGTGAAAAGAATAACGCAACATTGTATTACAAGTGGCTAATTCAATATTTTAACCAAAACATCCTAAAGCAGCCACAACATTTTTAGCACAGTCTATACTTTTAATGGGTAGTGTAGGGGGCGTGCTGAGCTGTGTTGCAGTTGAGCACAGTTCAAAATACAGCTGTAAAATGTAGGACTTCTAAAGCCCTGAAGTTATAATGATATTATGAGGATTTGAGAACAAAAATTGTAGAAAAGCATGGACAATCTCAAGGTTACAAGTCCATCTCCAGAGATCTTAATGTTCCTGTGTCCACTGTGTGCAGCATTGTCAAGAAGCTTAAAGCCCATGGCACTGTAGCTAATCTAAAGCAAAAGTGGTGAGGGAAAATATACTGGGTCTGTGAATAAGAATTACAGGGCTTAAACTATTATTGCTTTTATTAGCTAGCCCTTAAATTCCAGAGCTAAGGCAGTTATATACACATATATGTACAAGAAATGCAAAGAGCTTTGCAAAACAAAGAAAAAGACTGCCTGTCTCTGAGGAAATATATATAAAAAACCCATTGAAATTAGGTATGAAAAAAGAAAAACAAAAATAAATAAATAAGTGTATTAAAATTGTCTCAGGCAACAATACTCAAACTAAATAACTTTATTGGAGACAAGGGAAGGGTCCGGCTGGACTCGTACACACACACACACATAGGTTAAAACTAGCTTAAACTCAGAAAAGCAATATTCTTATAGATTAGAAATACACATAAATCGGAAAATTGTTAAATTGCAACCATTTATTAACAATATCGAATATCCCTCTCATAAGGTATATCCTATGGTTGCGACATCAGATGTATACATCAGGTAGTTAACGCTGTAAAATGTTTGTCTTGGATACTTTTCAAGTATTATGTATTATACAAATGTTGCCCCACTCTATGCGCATAAGGATCTCTTGTGAAGGAACGCACTTTGTAAATATTTTTACTGATTATATATGCACTTTGTGTTATAAGGTAAAAGACACTGAAATTATATCTATGTATAATCTATCTTGAAATGTATCAAAGGTTAAGTTACCAGTTTCTCTATACACACAATAGCAAGGGCACTATACAGGCAAGCTTCTCACTTGTCTTTATTACTTAAGATACCTATTTTATCAGTATCAATATATTATCTCTTTATGAGGAGTGGTGCTAGCATTTGATGCAAAACTTATATGAACAATTGGGATTATAATCCCTGGAAAGAAATGCTTGTATAGCACTCTTTGCCCAGACTGATTGTAGAGGCAAAAATTAAGTTTAAATATAAATTTTCTTAAATTTTATTAAAAGATGGGTAAACACAAACATTTAAAATTACTCTATCGTATGTAGCTGAGATGAATAAACTGTGAGATCTGTTAGTTATTAATCTGGCCTTTATAGCATGAATTAGTTATCAGTTCTCACTGGTTTATATTTACCAGTCTACATTATATGTGGTGGTGAATGCCAAATGGACTGTATGTGTGGCAGGTATTAATATACCGTAATATGACTGTGTCAGATTACTATAGTATACGATTGGGGAAAACTATAATGGTTCTAAGTAGTTATCTCAAATTAAGAGGGAAATTTATATGTAAAGATAAATTAATGTCTGTTTAGTTATCTCCATCTGGATATTATACCTTTACTTATACTACAGATACTTGCGTATCTAGTGTTTTGTTTTTGGTATTTTTGATATCTGATATGCGCTTGTAAAGGTTATTGTCAGTATTAATATGCAGTATACAATCATGCATGGATTTTAAATATTCATTGTGTCATTGGCACAGTGTAAACACATGCATGGATTTTTAAACATTCTCTGTGTGCTTAAACTCTTTCGGTGAGGAGCTTTGCAGATAACTGACCTCTAATAAATTTGATCGTTTTAAAGTACGTATGTACGGTATGTATAACAATCTTTCACTTTTAATCACTCAGTTTGGTGTCATTCATACATTACTTGCTGTTAGCATGCACACTGTTTATAGTTGCTTCTGTCTCATTACCAATTGAGCTGCTGTATATAAAAAGTGTTTGCAATATAGTTGTCCCTATGTGTTATCTGTTTATGACAACATTGTGAATATTATACCTTTACTTGTGCTGAAAATACTTGCGTGTCTTGTACATTTTTACTGATATTTTAAATATCTGATATGCGTTTCTAAAGGCTATTATCAATATTAATATCCAGTGTACAAACATGCATAGAATTTTACATTCGTTTCATCCTTAACGCAGTGTACATACTTGCATGGATTTTTAAATATTCTTTGTGTACTTAGACTCCTTTTATAAAGAGCTTTACAAATAACTGATCTCCAATAAATTTAATCGTTTTGAGATATATATGACTGTGTCAGATTACTATAGTATACGATTGGGGTAAACTATAATGGTTCTAAGTAGTTATCTCAAATTAAGAGGGAGATTTCTATGTATAGATAAATTAATGTCTGTTTAGTTATATCCTTCTGGATATTATACCCTGACTTATACTACAGATACTTGCGTATCTAGTGGGGTTTTTTTTGTTGGTATTTTTTATATCTGATATGCGCTTGTAAAGGTTATTGTCAGTATTAATATGCAGTATACAATCATGCATGGATTTTAAATATTCATTGTGTCATTGGCACAGTGTAAAGACATTCATGGATTTTTAAACATTCTCTGTGTGCTTAAACTCTTTCGGTGAGGAGCTTTGCAGATAACTGATCTCTAATAAATGTGATCGTTTTAAAGTACGTATGTACGGTATGTAAAACAATCTTTCACTTTAATCACTCCATTTGGTGTCATTCATACATTACTTGCTGTTAGCATGCACACTGTTTATAGTTGCTGCTGTCTCATTACCAATTGAGCTGCTCTTTATAAAAAGTGTTTGCAATATAGTTGTCCCTATGTGTTATATGTTTATGACAACATTGTGAATATTATACCTTTACTTGTGCTGAAAATACTTGCGTGTCTTATACATTTTTACTGATATTTTAAATATCTGATATGCGTTTGTAAAGGCTATTATCAATATTAATATCCAGTGTACAAACATGCATAGAATTTTACATTCGTTTAATCCTTAACGCAGTGTACATACTTGCATGGATTTTTAAATATTCTTTGTGTACTTAGACTCCTTTTATAAAGAGCTTTACAAATAACTGATCTCCAATAAATTTAATCGTTTTGAGATATATATGTATATGTAAGGTATACGTAACAGTCTTTCACTCTTAATCACTCGGTTTGGTATCATTTATACATTACTTGTTATCTGTTTGAGATTACTACTATATCATTACAATTTAAGCTGCTGTATATGTAAAAAGTATTTCCAATATAGTAATCCCTATGATCTCTCGGTTATAGTAGCAGACACTGCCTACGGATCTAAGATAGATATAATGTTGCCACTCCACAGAGTTAGTAGCACCACCACCAATCACTGGTTAACTATTTGTTTAAATTGTAATAGTAATACTCATTACAGCTCCGATAGATTTAAGTTAAAAATAACATCTAATGGGACCCCATCGTCCCACACAACCCCCCTCATGCGTTTCGCCTATTAAGGCTTTATCATAGGCGGCGGGCCGCCGTGGTTCAAAGTATTTATTCACTTACTAATCCGGAAGTCCCGCCTCTACTACTCTATGATTAGTTCAAGCAGCCGTGTGTCATGATCAAACGGCCTTTTGGCAAGGCCGGATTGGCCTACCAGGATACCAGGACATTTCCCAGTGGGCTGCAGCAGCTGGGACTGGAAAGCTACAATTTAAAGGAAAGATTAATGGATGCAATTGAACTGTAGGGTGCCTATATAACAATAATCTGCCACTTTTATTTAATACAAATTAATAACATTTAATTCTAAAAAAATATTGGAGGAAGGGGTATCCCAGTAACCCCCTTTGAGAAAAATGGGATATGTGCATTCTACTGACTCAACAGAAAATATGGCTTCATGTTTTTCCAGGGCTGCTTTTTATTCCCAGTCCAGCCCTGCCTTTTTGGATCTAAATGTTCCGTAATGTGCTGTGCATTAAGGTGGACTTCTACATTAGTATCTTTATCTGTATATTGTCTTTGTTTTCCTTTATCTGTATATTCTAAAGGTGGACATGCTCCTTTTATTCCTGTTACTTTATATGACTTGTGTCATGAAGCGAATGTCTTCCTGTCATAATGCATCTATATTTCACTCCATCGATTGTAATGTTGATTGTTTGTTTAAATAAAGAAGAGAGAATGTGCGTATAAGTCTTGAAGATATTGTGTTGTGAATTGATGTATAAATTATTATCGCCTGTATTTATCACCATATTTTCAGTTTGCGATTTCAGTTAAAATCATGTAATAATACAAAAATGCCGTAGTATTAATTGTGTATATCAATTGTCGTAGTTTATGATGCAAAGTAAGTTTTTTGTGCTGTCTAAAAATAAAATGAAATAAATTGTGTTATCCATCACTGCAAATTATTTCTGGTGAACTTATTGTGTGTTATTAAATTATTGTGAGTTGGATTGAATTGACCTATTCTGTTTGTTGCTATTAGCGATTGTGTATATCTATTGAAACTTAGTTGTATATTAATAAGTTACTGTGGGTTGGATTAAATTAACCTATTTTATTTATTACTGTTTACAACACAATATCTTCAAGACTTACGCGCACATTCTCTCTTCTTTATTTAAACAAACAATCAACATTACAATCGATTGGAGTGAAATATAGATGCATTATGACAGGAAGACATTCGCTTCATGACACAAGTCATATAAAGTAACAGGAATAAAAGGAGCATGTCCACCTTTAGAATATACAGATAAAGGAAAACAAAGACAATATACAGATAAAGATACTAATGTAGAAGTCCACCTTAATGCACAGCACATTACGGAACTTTTAGATCCAAAATAGGCCGTTTGAACATGACACACGGCCGCTTGAACTAATCATAGAGTAGTAGAGACAGGACTTCCCGATTAGTAAGTGAATAAATACTTTGAACCACGGCGGCCCGCCGCCCTTGGATAAAGCCTTAACAGGCGAAACACGTCAGGGGGTTGTGTGGGACGACGGGGTCCCATTAGATGTTATTTTTAACTCAAATCTATCGGAGCTGTAATGAGTATTACTATTAAAATTTAAACGAATAGTTAACCAGTGATTGGTGGGGGTGCTACTAACTCTGTGGAGTGGCAACATTATATCTATCTTAGATCCGTAGGCAGTGTCTGCTACTATAACCGAGAGATCATAGGGATTACTATATTGGAAATACTTTTTACATATACAGCAGCTTAAATTGTAATGATATAGTAGTAATCTCAAACAGATAACAAGTAATGTATAAATGATACCAAACCGAGTGATTAAGAGTGAAAGACTGTTACGTATACCTTACATATACATATATATCTCAAAACGATTACATTTATTGGAGTTCAGTTATTTGTAAAGCTCTTTATAAAAGGAGTCTAAGTACACAAAGAATATTTAAAAATCCATGCAAGTATGTACACTGCGTTAAGGATTAAACGAATGTAAAATTCTATGCATGTTTGTACACTGGATATTAATATTGATAATAGCCTTTACAAACGCATATCAGATATTTAAAATATCAGTAAAAATGTATAAGACACGCAAGTATTTTCAGCACAAGTAAAGGTATAATATTCACAATGTTGTCATAAACATATAACACATAGGGACAACTATATTGCAAACACTTTTTATAAAGAGCAGCTCAATTGGTAATGAGACAGCAGCAACTATAAACAGTGTGCATGCTAACAGCAAGTAATGTATGAATGACACCAAATGGAGTGATTAAAGTGAAAGATTGTTATACATACCGTACATACGTACTTTAAAACGATCACATTTATTAGAGATCAGTTATCTGCAAAGCTCCTCACCGAAAGAGTTTAAGCACACAGAGAATGTTTAAAAATCCATGAATGTCTTTACACTGTGCCAATGACACAATGAATATTTAAAATCCATGCATGATTGTATACTGCATATTAATACTGACAATAACCTTTACAAGCGCATATCAGATATAAAAAATACCAACAAAAAAACCCCCACTAGATACGCAAGTATCTGTAGTATAAGTCAGGGTATAATATCCAGAAGGATATAACTAAACAGACATTAATTTATCTATACATAGAAATCTTCCTCTTAATTTGAGATAACTACTTAGAACCATTATAGTTTACCCCAATCGTATACTATAGTAATCTGACACAGTCATATTACGGTATATTAATACCTGCCCCACATACAATCCATTTGGCATTCACCACCTCATATAATGTAGACTGATACATATAAACCAGTGAGAACTGATAACTAATTCATGCTATAAAGGCCAGATTAATAACTAACAGATCTCACAGTTTATTCATCTCAGCTACATTCGATAGAGTAATTTTAAATGTTTGTGTTTACCCATCTTTTAATAAAATTTAATAAAAGTTATATTTTAACTTAATTTTTGCCTCTACAATCAGTCTGGGCAAAGAGTACAAGCATTTCTTTCCAGGGATTCTAATCCCAATTGTTCATATAAATTACCAGTTTGTTTGTCACCTTCACAAATCGTACCATCAAATTCCTCTGGGCCACATGTGTGGTATTGCAAAGAGTGACTATATCAGTTATCAAATAAACTACAGGATAGCATTTAGTTTTAATATCAGTATTGTCTTTAAGTATATAACACTGAAACATATAGACCACGATGTGGGTCATTGGTATCAAACGGAATCAAGTGAGAACAGAATGCTAACCCCCTAAGAAAAAGCCTCTTCTATGGCAGAGGCTATCATTAACATTAACCTTTCTGGATTGAGGGACAGCACAAAACTGAGCTGAATAGTCTCTTCTATAGCGGAGACTATGTTAATATTATTCTGACTAGATCTGATATGGTCAATAAGTTTGTAGCATAATTATATTCATGAGTAAGCAACTAAAAACAGAGGGTTTCTGTGACCCTGTGAGAGTACCCCTGACGCGCGTATCACATAGCTCTTCTTTGGAGGGGTACGCACCGGCCGAACTGAGCGGGTAATACCCATATGTAAGACCCGCCTTAAAGGGACATTAAACACTTTGAGATGGTAATATAAAATGATAAATTGTATATAATAAAACAACTCTGCAATATACTTTCATTATTTATTTTGTCCTCTTTGCCTGTAATTCCATTCTGAAATTGTGAGCTTTTCAGTTCCTGTTAGAAATGGAAGTGAAGAACACTGTTAAATCCAGCACAACCATTGGCTGCACACTCTAGTGACCTATTTATAACTGACCCTAATTGGCCACAGCAGAGAAGGTAACACAAGTTACAACATGGCAGCTCCCAGTGTTTTATAGACACTAAAACTTTACAGTTATTTTGTCACTTTTTAAAGAACTAATGAAACTTTAAAAAATACATCTACATTCTTTGAATGCATCATTCTATCTAGCATGTATTTAGTGTTTAATGTCCCTTTAATGCTGGGATTCGATCGTCATAGTCTCATTTTCCATTAATGATTTGTTAACACTTTTGAAATGAAACTTGGTCTGAACCAATCAGTAGTGGTGTTTACTGGCATCAATGTTTGCTAGGTAGAATAGAGAGGGAAACTTTGTCTGAACCAATCAGTAGCTGTATTTACTAGCATCATTGTTTGCTAGGTAGAATAGAGGAGGTGTCATGTTAATGACTGAGAGATAAATGAGTGTAAGCAGGATCGCCATAGTCTCATTATGAATTGGTGATTTGTTAATACACTTGAAATGGAACTTGATCTAAGCCAAACCGTACTGTTTTTTTCTAGCATCATTATTTGCTAGGTAGAATAGAGGAGATGTCATGTCGATAACTCAAAAACGAATAAGTGTAAGCAAAATATGTTACATTTAGATGCAGACATATTGTAACAATCTTATAATATGCTTATATTTAGAACAGTTTTGAGACATAATTGCAAGACTGCTTGCTTAGTAATGACATTGTATTTATATGCTAACACTAACGATAAAATTTACAAATATCTACTAGATAGTATGAAAGTTGATAAACGACAATGTGTTTTTAAACATAGTGAATGTGCTATTAGTGCACTAACCAATTGAGTGTTACAAATAAAGCCAAATTTCAATGCTAAGAGATGCCAAAAAAAAGAAAAAATATTTATAAATTTGTGAATTGCACCCTTGATGAATCTTTTTGATTAATAAATCGCAAAAAGCAAGAATGAAACAAAATGTGAGTGAAAGATAAAGTGTACACATCCTGATGATAGAGTTACAAATGTCAACAGGATGATTAAAAAACTGACAGGTAACGGTTTGTTAAAACATAATACATTGATCATAATATGAAAAATAAAATCTAAATATTGGAAAGTACCAATAAAAATAAGTAAATATCTCATTATGCTAGTTATAAAGCATATAAAAATAATAAAATTAAGTGAAAAAATAATTAGTGAAAAATAAAGTGTTGGTGAAAACAAATTAAATAAACTTTATGATAGTAAAAATATACACAGAATCATAATGCTAGAGATTGTGTTATTCATATAATTACTTAGTATACAGACATTATTTGTCAGTGCCATTTTAAGTAGATGATGTATATAATCACAAATATACGTTATAGTTGTTATATTCATTAAGTCCAGAGGGATATACTGTATTTAATAAGTATATCCAACGGCATTCTGCTTTAAGTAATGAATTCTCGATCTCTAAATTACCTCCTCTAATACCTAGGGAGATTTTCTGTATTACGGAGAATTTGAGTCGATTGTATTGGCTTTGATGTTTGAGTAAGAAATGTTTGGCAACACTAGTAATTTTCTTCCCTTTTTGTAAATCTTTCTCTGCATTTTTTAATTTTATTTTTGTGTTCCAAAATCCTTACCCGTGCCTCTCTGGTTGTCATGCCTACATAGGCTTTCTCATTCGCAGTAAATGACATAGATTATTCCTTAGGACCTGCATGTAAAATGTTGTTTTAATTTATGGGTTGTCCCGTATTTGTCTTTGATTTAAATTATTTTTTTGGCAAGGGGCAAGTCGTACAGGTACCACAGGGGTACATTCCAGGATCTGTATCACTTTTCTTGGGAATATGTACTTAATGGGTTTTTTATATATATTTCCTTAGACAGGCAGTCTTTTTCTTTGTTTTGCAAAGCTATTCACATTTCTTGTACATATAACTGTAGCTAATCTCCCTGGAAGGGGACAAAAGAGAAAACTTGATCAAAGATTGCAACAAAAGATTGTTCGAATGGTGGCTAAAGAATGTCAATCAACTTCCAGACAAATTCAAGCTCAAATTCAGGCACAGGGTACAAATGTGTCAGCTCGCACTATACGTTGCCATCTGAATGAAAAGGGACGCTATAGCAGGAGACCCAGGAGGTCCCCACTGCTGACACAGAAACATAAAAAAGCCAGATTGGAGTTTGCCAAAACTTACCTGAGGAAGCCAAAATCCTTTTGGGAGAATGTACTGTGGACAGACTAAACAAAATTACAGCTTTTTGGTAAAGTCCATCATTCTACTGTTTTCAGAAAAAAGAAATGAAGCTATTAAATAAAAAGATTACAGTCCCTATAGTCAAACATGGTGGAGGTTCACTGATGTTTTGGGTTTGCTTTGCTGCTTCAGGCACTGGATGCCTTGACTGTGTGCATGGCAGGGTGAAATCTGAAGACCACCAAAGAATTCTGCGGTGAATTGTATGGCCCAGTGTCAGAAAGTTGAGTCTTCGTCAGAGGTCTTACAGCAGGACAATGACCCAAAGCACACATCAACCAGCACCCAGAAATGGTTTAAGACAAAGCCCTGGATAGTACTGAACTGGCCAGCAATGAGTCCAGACCTCAATCCCATAGAGTACATGTGTAGAGATCTCAAAACAGCAGTAGGGAAAAGGAACCCTTCAAATCTGACCTGGAATAGTTGGCAAAAGAAGAGTGGTCCAAAATTCCAGTAGAGAGGTGTAAAAAACTAATTGATGGTTACAGAAAGCAATTTATTTCAGTTATTTTTTTCCAAGGGGTGTGCTACCAAATATTAAATTGAGGGTGCCAATAATTTTGTACAGTCCATTTCTATAGTTTTGCATGGAATGTGTCAGATTTGGCTTTTTTGCTCCACTTTTTTGTGTCATACCAATACAAACACAAGAAATAAAGACGAGAATGCCTAAACATTTGTAATTGCAATAATTTTCTGGGCAAAGTTGTGCATTATCTGACAGAAATGCAGGGGTGCCAATATTTTTGGCCATGACAGTGTGTGTGTGTATATATATATATATATATATATATATATATATATATATATATATATATTTGGGACAAAAAAGGTGCCAGTACTCCCTTGGCATGGACATTCGGACGCTTTGTTAGCATCCAAATGTGGAAGAAGGTGGCCACTTGTGGCATTCATTTTTTTTCATTAAGGTACAAATATAAATCAAGAGAACCACCATTTTTTTACATTATAATACATTTCTTTCTTTCACATCACCCAACGTGAAAATTTAGCACACAATATAGATTTTTCTTTTCTGTTTTCAGGTCTGCTATTCATATTTGCTTTGCATTTGCACAAAAATGATATTTGGGGGGGGGGCGTGTCCGAATGGCGTACCTAACAAGTCGCATTTACTGTCAGCTCTGTAAGATCTCTCTATAATCCGCCAATTTAGAGACATTAACAGCAAATCTGGAAACAAACCACTATTGCCTAACATATGGCGAACATAACTCAACTTTGTTTGCTGTATCTATGAAAACGGAGACACAGTTCGGAAGCTTAATACCTAGGTTGCAACCCCCCCCCCCCGGCTCCTCCGGGTTACCAGTGCTGGCAGCGGGAGACTGCCTTACTGATCTTCTAAGCAATATTGCATAGCATAACATATAGCTACAAAGCTCACAACATGACAGACTATTCTAACATGGAGAGATGGAACTGGAACAAGAACTTAATCTGCGTTTCTCTAGGCTGGACAGTTTGCTTAACAAGATGTATCAAAACTCTTTTTACCAAGTTCCCACAGAGAATACTGGCCACAGGCATTCACATACCGATACATCAGACCAGTGCTTTGCAGCGCCCAAAACTAAAGATGGCGTCCAGAGGGGAGCAATAACAGAGGTGAGACCTTTTCCCCTAACTGCCCTATCAAAGCGACGGGGAGACCAAGCCATTACCAGCACCCCTCGTGAGCCCGACCACCATCCCTATAGCAGAGAGAAGGCCTTGGCCGGCTTGCAGGCTGCGCTGAAGGACACCGGCGCGGCTGGAAACCAATCACATACCATATGGCTGCCATTTATGTCTGCACAGCTCCATCTTGCTCCCGGTGAACTAGCTGGGACCCCGCCTAACGAGAGGAAGGAGCAGGGGTTGAGTACAACTGATCCTGAGCGGCACCACAGTAACGCCCGATCATCATCAGCACCAGCACCATCAGGGTTGATTTCAATCTCAAAAAGCATTAACGGTGCACCAGCTGCCTCTTTAAGACTCTTTCCATGCAGCAAGCCAGGTGAAGGGAGAGGTTCTGAATTGGAGGCAAACGCCGCTGTTTTGGGAATGCACTATCACGAAGTGCAGCTGCCATTAGCACCATGCGTGCATGGGACCGCTGCATCACATAACATTACAGACGGCATATCAGCCGCAACTTCACATAACTTTCGATTCGATACAGGCTGAAGAGAACTTTGGACTAAACATCACTAGTTAAAACACCCCCAGATACAAGTCTGGTTTAATACATGTCTCATTTAGTTAATAATGTTCCACCATGTTAAGTTTACCCTGCATATTGTGCTGCAAAAGCTTCCCCACTATGACCGCCTCCCTCAAACCCTGGTAAACTCATGAATAACGTTAGTGTTTGTAAACATTGACCCTGAATCATCATATTTGGTAGCAACCCTCCTTCAATAATCGTGTTTGTATCCTCATATATATAGGTCCACATTATGGCTGTACTTGACACATGGGTCGCAGTCAAGGGGCTATATTCCCATATATATATACATACTGGTGATAGTAGGGGATTTAATTTCTAGTCCGCAATACAGTATAGTTAAGCCCCCTTATTAAAGCGCACACATCAAACTACTTATACCCCTGGTAAACTATAAGTTCCCACTTAGAAATCACACAAGTTTAATAGATTGCTGGGACTGTACAAGCACTGTTCTAGATATGGCTCATCTCACCTCAAGTTGTTTCTGTTCTTAACCATTTTTTCTTTTATGTCACTGTTATGTTCACTCAGCTATGGCTTATCACATCTCAATTTGTTTTTGTTCTTAACCATACCTTTCTATGTTACTGTTTTGTTTATTATGGTTATTAATAATCCCTATTTATGGACATATATATCATCACAGGTCCAAGAGTGACCTCTTAAATTAGAAGGGATGAAAAAATGAGGACTCTCATTGTGTCAGTTATAAATCACCAAGCATGACTTGAATACTTGATGTATATGACAATTATGCTGTAATAATGTTTTCTTATATTCTCCTCAATAAAAAGAATTAAAAAAAAAAAAAAAGATATTTTGGGATCAACACCTCAGGTGTGTAGCCTTCTGGATTTTGTTTTACCCCATCAGCCAATCGGAATTAAGGTAGGAAAAATCCTATTGGCTGATACAATCAGCCAATAGGATTGAGCTTGCATTCTATTGACTGTTCCAATCAGCCAATAGAATGCGAGCTCAATGCGATTGGATCAGCCAATGCGATTGGATCAGCCAATAGGATTGAACTTCAATCCTATTGGCTGATTGCATCAGCCAATAGGATTTTTCCTACCTTAATTCCGATTGGCTGATAGAATTCTATCAGCCAATCGGAATTGAAGGGACACCATCTTGGATGACGTCACTTAAAGGAACCGTCATTGTTCAAGAAGACGTCGGATGAAGAGGATGCTCTAGATGTCTAGAAGATGGAGCTGCTCCGGGCCGGATGGATGAAGATAGAAGATGCCATCTGGATGAAGACTTCTGCCCATCTGGAGGACCACTTCTGCCGGCTTTGTTGAGGACTTCAGCCCAGTTGGATGAAGACTTCTCACGGTAAGGTGATCTAAGCGGTATTGGGTGGGTTTTAGAGTAGGGTTGGTTGTGTGGGTGGTGGGTTTTAATGTTGGGGAGTTTGTAATTTTTTTTTACAGGAAAAAGAGCTGATTACTTTGGGGCAATGCCCCGCAAAAGGCCCTTTTAAGGGCTATTTGTAATTTAGTGTAGAGTAGGGCTTTTTTTATTTTGGGGGGCTTTTTTATTTTGTTAGGGGGATTAGATTAGGTGTAATTAGTTTAAAAATCTTGTAATTTGTTTATTATTTTCTGTAATTTAGTGTTTGTTTTTTTTGTACTTTAGATAATTTTATTTAATTGTATTTAGTTTAGGGAATTAATTTAATTATAGTGTAGTGTTAGGTGTAGTGTTAGGCTTTATTTTACAGGTACAGGGAGTGCAGAATTATTAGGCAAGTTGTATTTTTGAGGATTAATTTTATTATTGAACAACAACCATGTTCTCAATGAACCCAAAAATCTCATTAATATCAAAGCTGAATAGTTTTGGAAGTAGTTTTTAGTTTGTTTTTAGTTATAGCTATTTTAGGGGGATATCTGTGTGTGCAGGTGACTATTACTGTGCATAATTATTAGGCAACTTAACAAAAAACAAATATATACCCATTTCAATTATTTATTTTTACAAGTGAAACCAATATAACATCTCAACATTCACAAATATACATTTCTGACATTCAAAAACAAAACAAAAACAAATCAGTGACCAACCTTTCTTTGCAAGGATACTCAAAAGCCTGCCATCCATGGATTCTGTCAGTGTTTTGATCTGTTCACCATCAACATTGCGTGCAGCAGCAACCACAGCCTCCCAGACACTGTTCAGAGAGGTGTACTGTTTTCCCTCCTTGTAAATCTCACATTTGATGATGGACCACAGGTTCTCAATGGGGTTCAGATCAGGTGAACAAGGAGGCCATGTCATTATATTTTCTTCTTTTATACCCTTTCTTGCCAGCCACGCTGTGGAGTACTTGGACGCGTGTGATGGAGCATTGTCCTGCATGAAAATCATGGTTTTTTTTAAGGATGCAGACTTCTTCCTGTACCACTGCTTGAAGAAGGTGTCTTCAAGAAACTGGCAGTAGGACTGGGAGTTGAGCTTGACTCCATCCTCAACCCGAAAAGGCCCCACAAGCTCATCTTTGATGATACCAGCCCAAACCAGTACTCCACCTCCACCTTGCTGGCGTCTGAGTCGGACTGGAGCTCTCTGCCCTTTACCAATCCAGCCACGGGCCCATCCATCTGGCCCATCAAGACTCACTCTCATTTCATCAGTCCATAAAACCTTAGAAAAATCAGTCTTGAGATATTTCTTGGCCCAGTCTTGACGTTTCAGCTTGTGTGTCTTGTTCAGTGGTGGTCGTCTTTCAGCCTTTCTTACCTTGGCCATGTCTCTGAGTATTGCATACCTTGTGCTTTTGGGCACTCCAGTGATGTTGAAACTCTGAAATATGGCCAAACTGGTGGCAAGTGGCATCTTGGCAGCTGCACGCTTGACTTTTCTCAGTTCATGGGCAGTTATTTTGCGCCTTGGTTTTTCAACACGCTTCTTGCGACCCTGTTGACTATTTTGAATGAAACGCTTGATTGTTCGATGATCACGCTTCAGAAGCTTTGCAATTTTAAGAGTGCTGCATCCCTCTGCAAGATATCTCACTATTTTTCACTTTTCTGAGCCTGTCAAGTCCTTCTTTTGACCCATTTTGCCAAAGGAAAGGAAGTTTCCTAATAATTATGCACACCTGATATAGGGTGTTGATGTCATTAGACCACACCCCTTCTCATTACAGAGATGCACATCACCTAATATGCTTAATTTGTAGTAGGCTTTTGAGCCTATACAGCTTGGAGTAAGACAACATGCATAAAGAGGATGATGTGGTCAAAATACTCATTTGCCTAATAATTCTGCACTCCCTGTATATTTGTATTTATTTTAACTAGGAAGTTATTAAATAGTTAATAACTATTTAATAACTATTGTACTGTAAGGATTATTTTATATAGAATATGGATTACATGTGCAAACTATTATTTAATTAATTATACCACCCAGTCTCACACCAAACCTTGACTCATTAGATTTTCTTAGGAGTCTTGTTTTGCTCATTGACTGGGGGATGACAACTTAGTCATAGGCCTAGATAGGGAAATCTGAGATTTGAATCCCAAATTTAGATCCCTATAAATCACAATAGTTTAAGTTGTTATATTTATATGGTAGTTCTGTTTTGAAATATATAACACTTCAACAAGTAATTCCAAACTGTATTAATACTTAATAAACTGTAGCTTAAGCAGGAGTAATTCTTTGAGTACTATACTGAGAGCACATGTCAAATGGAGGTGAAATAGTTAAATTCTCAAGTTAGTAAGAAGCAGATGAAATGCATGCTTAGCTGTTAGCAGAGTAATAAAGCCTCAATGAACCTTCTTTACAATGATATTATAATAAACAGTCCATTCATATGCCAGCAAATTCAACACCTCACAGATTCAATGCAAATACAGTCTTTTTTGGTTTGGTAATGAATTGCTGAAAGCGTGACTTCAATTAGGCAAGTTGTACTATTTAAAGTCTCATGCAATTATAAGTTGCTGTTAGTAATTACCATAAGTCTTCAGTTAGAAATCCAAAAGGCAGATTCTGTTTTGATATTATAAAAAAGGTTACCGTTACTCCATGTACTTCACTCAAATGCCTGTAACTGAATGCATCTGATGACATCACAGGCTCCAGGTGCTGTGTGGAATACACTGAATGAGGGAGAAGTGCAGTGCTGCAGACTGGTGAAACTGTTTGCTGGGAGGAACAGTCAAGCTCTGGTTCCTGCTGGAAGCAGATACACTGTTGAAGTAAAAGGTAACAAGATTAATAGTGGAACTGTTAATTGTAGAATCCGGTTGCTGTAAACTGGTAGCTATAATGTTAAGCTTAGTTGACAATTTCTTTAAATGCAAATTAGGTTCTAAAGAGAATGGCTAGACACAATTCACTATAAACATTTAGTCAAACTGAACAAATTACCTAGCAATGAGTTGCTAGAGGAGGGGCCTTTTATAGGGAGTAGTGAGCACATTTAAAGGTATATACACGTAACCTGACAGTACACCCCCTCAAAAAGAGCTGCTCAGCGGATCAAGGCTTCGGGCGTTCAGGACAACGTCTATGAAAAAGAGAGACTAGACGAGGAGCTGCCAAATTAATGGAAGGTTCCCATGAATCCTCATCTGAACTATATCCTTTCCATCTTACAAGATATTCCAATTTTCCTTTGAAATAACCGGAGTCAAGGATGGTTTCAACTTCATACAGAGAGTCATCTGGAGGTACTACTATATCATTGAATCACCGGCTTTGTCCTCTTACTGGATAATAAGGCTTCAACAAAGAAACATGAAAGGTAGGGTGACATTTGTAGGATGGAGGTAACTGTAAGGTGACAGCATTGCGGTTTATGACTTTAGATATTGGAAATGGCCCAATGAATAAACTGCTGAGTTTTTTACTGGGGACCTGGAGTCTCAAGAACTTAGTTGATAGCCAAACCAAATCACCTATTTTGTATTCTGGTGCAGGTGTTCTTCTAAGGTCATAATAAAATTTTTGTTTTTCTTGAGCTTGCTGTAGAATGTCCTTGAGAACAGAAAACCCCTGTGCAATAACATTTATGGTATCATTTACAAGAGGAGATGTGCTTTCAGATCTTTTTGCCAGATGATAAGATGGGTGAAAACCATAATTCACATAGAATGGGGTAAGTTTACTGGAGTTATTAACGGTATTATTAAAAGCGAATTCTGCAGTGGGTAATAAAGAACTCCAATTGTTTTGTTGGACACTACAGAAACAACGCAAGTATTGCTCCAAGGTTTGATTGGTACGTTCTGTCTGTCCATTCGTCTGGGGGTGATAAGCACTGGATAAGCGCCTATCAATTTGTAAAGTCTTACAAAGTTGTGACCAAAATTTAGAGGTGAACTGTGAACCACTGTCGGTGGTAACAGAGTCAGGAAGACCATGGATCTTGATGATGTTGTTTAAGAATACTTGAGCAGTTTCTTGGGCTGTTGGTAATCCTGAAAGGGGTACAAAATGAACCATTTTAGAGAATAAGTCATTCACTACAAGAATTGTATTATAGTTTGAAGAAGATGGCAATTAAACAATAAAGTCCATTGCAATGCTTTGCCATGGTCTATCTGCAATGGGCATGGACATTAGTAAACCATAAGGACGATTCTTTGGATTTTTTGAAGTACAACATATAGCACAGGATTTGATGTAGTCGCACACTGTTTTTTCCATTTTTGGCCACCAAAAATCCCTCTGTAAAAGATGTAGGGTTTTCCGTATTCCAGGATGACCAGAGAGAAGAGAGTCATGAGCTGATTTAAGTATTTCGTTTCTAAGATTAGGAGGTATATATAGTTTCTCATTATGGTACAGGAGACCTTCTGTAGAAGTTGTTAAAGGTAAAGATCTACTTGAAATATCTCTTGCTTGATGAGTCTTTATATGATTGAAACCATATGTAGTGAGAGCAATAAAACGTTCCAAAGGAATGATGGGGCTAGGTGAGTCATTTCGAGCAGGTCTTGGATCTCTTCGTGATAAGGTATCAGCCTTCAAATTCTTAATACCAGGTCTGTATGTGATCACATAGTTAAATCTAGAGAGAAATAAACTCCAACGAACCTGCCTAGAACTCAATGTTTTAAATACTGTAAGTTTCTGTGATCTGTGTATATGATTATTGGTGTTTCCGTGCCCTCTAATAAATGCCTCCAAAATTCCAATGAAGCTTTAATGGCAAGCAGTTCCTTTTCCCCTATGGCATAGTTACATTCGGCATTATTCATGAGCCTTGAGAAATATGAAACTGGATGCAAAGTATCAGAAGAAGTGTGTCTTTGAGAAAGAACAGCCCCAATGGCATAGTCTGAAGCATCCACCTCCAAAATATATTGGAGTGCTGGGTCTGGGAATTGTAAAATGGGTGCTGTAATGAAACTTTTCTTTAATGAAAGAAAAGCTTGATGTGCTTGTGGATGCCAAGTGTATTTACAATTCTTCTTAGTAAGAGATGTAAGAGGTTTAACTATAGATGAAAATCCTTGGATGAAACGTCTGTAGAAATTAGCAAAGCCTAGGAATTTCTGAACTTCCTTCTTTGACTCTGGTATTGGCCAATCCATAATGGCCTTGACTTTGTCATTTTCCATGCATATTCCAGATGGGGAGATCTTAAAACCCAAGAAGGAGATGGTGTCCGTATGAAAAATACACTTTTCTGCCTTTGCGTATAAAGAATTAGTTCTTAATCTGGAGAGAACCTCACGGACATCTTTCACATGCTGCTGAAGAGTCTCAGAATAAATGAGGATGTCATCTAAGTATACTACCATTGAGACATCTAAGAGATCATGGAAATCGTCATTCATGAAACACTGAAAGGTGGCGGGGGCATTACAAAGCCCAAAAGGCATCACTCTATATTCGAATAAACCGTACCTAGTACGGAAGGCCGTCAGCCATTCGTCCCCCTTCCTCATCCTGACGAGATTATATAAGCCCCTCAGATCTAACTTGGTGTATCTTGTAGCACCTCTGAGTCTCTCTATGAGCTCAGGTATGAGCGGTAGGGGGTACCTGTTCTTCTTCGTACGGTTATTTAGCTCTCTATAATCAATGATTGGTCTGAGACTTTGAACTTTGTTTCTGACGAAAAACATAGCTGCACCGGCAGGTGATTTTGATGGTCTAATAAAACCTTTCTTTAAATTTTCATCAAGGTATTCCTTCAAATTCTTAAACTCAGGTTCTGACATGGGATAAATACGACCATATGGTATTGAGGATCCAGGAAGTAGGTCAATGGGGCAATCATAGGGTCTATGGGGTGGTAGACTCTGTGCCTCTTTCTTATCAAAAACATCTAAGAAATCAGAATAACAGGATGGAATGTCAGCCTTCGAAATTTGCATAATACTACAAGTTAGATTGGGATTACACACTTCTAAACAATGTTTAGAGTTGAAGTTTATGGAATTATTAGACCAATGAATAGTTTGTTGGTGTGATCTTAACCAGGGAAGACCTAAAATCACAGGAAAAAGCGGAGTAGATATAACATCAAAAACACATGACTCAATATGTTTTGAAGCTACTGTCAGTGTAAGGGGTATAGTATGGTGAGTTATAGGACCAGATTTTATTAAAGAACCATCCACAACTGTAATTGCTAGTGAAAATTCTTTCTTTATTAAAGGAATACGGTTAAAGTGCACAAAATCATAATCAATAAAGTTTCCAGTTGCTCCAGAAACAATCACTGCTCGTGAGGTTACAAGTTGCCGGTCCCACTGTAGGGAGATAGAAAAAGATAAATGTGAAGAAAATTAGGATTTAGACCTAACAAGAGGTATTGGATTTGTTATCTTATCCTTCTTAGATCTTTGTAGGATAGGACAGTCCTTTACACAATGATCCTTTGCAGCGCAGTAGAGACAAAGATTATGGACACGACGTCTAGCCTTTTCTTCGGCCTTTAATGGGCCCCTGACAAAGGCGACTTCCATCGGTTCCTCAGTACTCCTGTTAACAGGAGTGGGGATGTAGGAATAAGATCTTTTAACTATATGGTCTGATGTCCTTTCAGACCTTCTTTCTCTCAAGCGTCTGTCAATAAATATGCATAGTAGTATCAAAGCCTGCAAATCCGTCGGTATCTCAGTACGTGCCAATTCATCCTTTATTTGGTCAGACAATCCAAGTCGAAATTGGTTCCTCAGGGTGGCACTATTCCATTCTGTATCAGGTGCCCAACCCTTGAAATCCGTAATGTACTCCTCCACAGGCCTCTTACCCTGACGGAGTGCTCTAATGGAGGATTCAGCTCTATTTTGTTTGTCTCTGTCTTCATACAGGACAGTCATTGCTTCAAAAAATGAATCCAGCGAATTCAATATGGGATCATTCTTTTCATAAAAGGAATTTGCCCATTTCCTTGGTTCGCCAGATAAATAAGATATCACAGTCAAAACTTTTATTTTCTCATTAGGATAAGTTCTAGGCTTTAATTAAAATAATAAAGTAAATGAATTTTTAAAGTCTCTGAAGTTTGCTCTTAAGCCTGAAAATTTGTCTGGAGCTGCAACCTGTGGTTCTGGGTAATTATCCACTGGAGTGCCTTTTTGAGACATATGATCATTAATAAACTTCCTTAAACGCTCATGTTCTGACTGTATATCTCTAAGACCCTGGAGCATTAAATCCATATTCTGTGCCATAGCACCCACTCTGTTAGATAATTCAGTAAGATCCATAGGAGTGCTTAGGTAGTTTATTTCTTTTTTATAGGCTAGGTAATATGTAAGGATGATTTTATATAGAATATGGATTACATGTGCAAACTAATATTTAATTAATTATACCACCCAGTCTCACACCAAACCTTGACTCATTAGATTTTCTTAGGAGTCTTGTTTTGCTCATTGACTGGGGGATGACAACTTAGTCATAGGCCTAGATAGGGAAATCTGAGATTTGAATCCCAAATTTAGATCCCTATAAATCACAATAGTTTAAGTTGTTATATTTATATGGTAGTTCTGTTTTGAAATATATAACACTTCAACAAGTAATTCCAAACTGTATTAATACTTAATAAACTGTAGCTTAAGCAGGAGTAATTCTTTGAGTACTATACTGAGAGCACATGTCAAATGGAGGTGAAATAGTTAAATTCTCAAGTAAGTAAGAAGCAGATGAAATGCATGCTTAGCTGTTAGATTAGCAGAGTAATAAAGCCTCAATGAACCTTCTTTACAATGATATTATAATAAACAGTCCATTCATATGCAAGCAAATTCAACACCTCACAGATTCAATGCAAATACAGTCTTTTTTGGTTTGGTAATGAATTGCTGAAAGCGTGACTTCAATTAGGCAAGTTGTACTATTTAAAGTCTCATGCAATTATAAGTTGCTGTTAGTAATTACCATAAGTCTTCAGTTAGAAATCCAAAAGGCAGATTCTGTTTTGATATTATAAAAAAGGTTACCGTTACTCCATGTACTTCACTCAAATGCCTGTAACTGAATGCATCTGATGACATCACAGGCTCCAGGTGCTGTGTGGAATACACTGAATGAGGGAGAAGTGCAGTGCTGCAGACTGGTGAAACTGTTTGCTGGGAGGAACAGTCAAGCTCTGGTTCCTGCTGGAAGTAGATACACTGTTGAAGTAAAAGGTAACAAGATTAACAGAGGAACTGTTAATTGTAGAATCCGGTTGCTGTAAACTGGTAGCTATAATGTTAAGCTTAGTTGACAATTTCTTTAAATGCAAATTAGGTTCTAAAGAGAATGGCTAGACACAATTCACTATAAACATTTAGTCAAACTGAACAAATTACCTAGCAATGAGTTGCTAGAGGAGGGGCCTTTTATAGGGAGTAGTGAGCACATTTAAAGGTATATACACGTAACCTGACATGTACCTAGTTAAAATAAATACAAACTTGCCTGTAAAATAAAAATAAACCCTAAGATAACTACAATGTAACTATTAGTTATATTGCAGCTAGCTTAGGGTTTATTTTATAGGTAAGTATTTAGTTTTAAATAGGAATAATTTAGTTAATGATAGGAATATTTATTTAGATTTATTTAAATTATATTTAAGTTAGGAGGTGTTAGGGTTAGACTTAGGTTTAGGGGTTAATAAATTTAATATAGTGGCGGCGATGTTGGGGGAAGCAGATTAGGGGTTAATAAATGTAGGTAGGTGGCGGCAGTGTAGGGGGGCAGATTAGGGGTTAATAACTTTATGTAGGTGGTAGTGGTGTCGGGGCGGCAGATTAGGGGTTAATAAGTATAATGTAGGTGGCGGCAGTGTAGGGGGGGTGGATTAGGGGTTAATAAGTATAATGTAGGTGGCGGCGATGTAGGGGGCGGCAGATTAGGGGTTAAAAAGTATAATGTAGGTGGTGATGGTGTAGGGGGCGGCAGATTAGGGGTTAATAAGTATAATGTAGGTGGTGGCGGTGTAGGGGGCAGCAGATTAGGGGTGTTTAGACTCGGGGTACATGTTAGGGTGTTAGGTGTAAATGTTACCATAGGAATCAATGGGATATCGGGCAGCAGAGAACATGAGCTTTCACTGCTTTCAGACTCCCATTGATTCCTATGGCATCCGGCGCCTCCAGGGCAGCGGATTAAAAACCAGGTACGCTGGTCCGGAATAGTGGCGAGCATACCTGGTAGAAATTTGATAACTAGCAAAAGTAGTCAGATTGTGCCGAATTTGCCTTCGGAACATCTGTAATGACGTAAGCATCGATCTGTGTCGGACTGAGTCCGGCGGATCATATGTTACGTCACAAAATTCTACTTTTGAAGGTCTGTAGGGTTTGATAACTAAGGTGAATCAGGCTCGCCACAAATACGCTGCGGAATTCCAGCGTATTTGCGGTTGACGGCTTGATAAGTAGATGGGTCTGTGTGAGACACGTCCCGCTTTCTAAAGCAGATTGGAAGATAAGTGAGAATCCGATAGACCATTGCAAACATTTCAATTGTAACTGATCTATCTCCTCACATCTTCCAATCTGCTTTAGAAAGTGGCCGTCTCTTACACAGAGGGCGCCTTCTCCAAACTCTCACAACTGCCTTTCCTGATGTATGCGATCTCTGCATACCAGGATCACTGACCAGTTCCTGCACTATTTTGTTACCTTCCGCTTTCAACGTCATTACGTTTTCTACACCCTAAAGGTATCAACTGTATTGGATTCATGTTTTTTGGTTCACCATTTTTTTTGGCTCACTGTTTTTATTTTTATATTTTTCTATACTTATTTTTATTTTTGTAATTTTTTCCACTTTTTCTTTTTCTTCTGTGAGGACATTTAATTTGTATCGCCTGGATATCACTACTCTGGAACTTACAATATTATGACACTTTATTTGGACACAAATTGGACATAATTATAGAGGACACTTATTATTTATCACCTTACATATATAATATCTGAGGATATTACACTGTAATCACTGGCCACTTTCAACAATATCTGAGGACATAACTTACTCTGGATTTTGTTTTTATGATCTCTTGTGTTTATTTTGTATAGGGTACCCTATTATATGTAACTTTTATAATAAATGATAACCATACACTTGTATAGATTTATATAGTTACTTTAGTCCTGTAGTCTAAATAGATTGATTAGATACTTTAGCCTACAGATACTTTAAACAATTTGGCGCTCCCTCCTTCTATATAACTATAACCATTTTTTGAGTTTTTTTAGGGATCTCATTTTGGGAGCTTGTATCGTTTCATGTTGGTGCTGTATATAATTTAATTTCTTAGTAACAGTAAAACTCCCTGCTTGCACCCAGTCAGTTATTCCATGTGTGGTCTGTCTCTCACAATATATGCGCAAAATGTTCTCTACTCCGCCCCTACAATATTGTGTGACTTAGAAATAGTGCAGATTGAAACAATGCCTCCAATAAAAAAATTCCTGCTGATTTGGATCTAATCAGCCAGCTTTACAAAAAATGCGTATTTAATAAAGTCAATTGAGCTTTAACTGGCAGAGGTGCCGGTACGTTGCGTACAGGCAGAAAAAAAAATTGTATGTCCTTTTAAGAACAATAACAATATCAAGTGATGAAAATTAAATGAAAATAAATATATAGGGGCCGATTTATTAAAGTGCGAGCGGACATGATGTAGTGCATCATGTCCGCTGCACATCTATAAATGCAGACAGCATACGCTGTCGGCATTTATCATTACACAAGCAGGCTCGTGTGGAAACAGGGGCATCAAGCTCCATTTGGAGCTTGATAATTCGGCCCCATAAAATCACTTATTTGAGAAGCTTCTTTTATTCAAGAAAGCAATGCCACAAGAAACAGCTGACATGTAATTTCAGAATTGTTTATAAGAGTTTAACTTGACATTGTTTTGAAAGATGAACTAAATGCTGACATGAAGTCCCTGTACAAAAGAATCCATGGATGTATCTTATTTCTGAAATGTGAAGTTTTCTTTTCACATGCATAACAGAAACAAAAATTGGGTAAAGAGGAAAATGTGAAAAAATGAATACCCTGTGACTGACACTGTTTTAATTCATCAGTATCAAACTTTTAACATATTGTGGAAGTTGTGTGGTATGCCTTTACGGCTTAAAAAATGGCCTTTGCATGTGGAATGGTCAGCTACTTGACATTACAAGTTGTGTGGTATGGATGTAACGTGATCGTTATTGCCTATACCGCAACAATCCATTCCGCACTCAAAGGCCTGTTGTTATGTGTTTTGCAAAACAAAAATATTTCACAAAACACATAAAAAATATGTTACAAAGTACACTAACACCCATAAACTACCTATTAACCCATACACCACCACCACCACCACATCGCTACTACCTAAATAAACCTTTTAACCCCTAAACCACCTCCCCCACATTGCGACTACCTAAACAAACCTATTAACCCCTGCACCGCCATCCCCCCACATCATGACTACCTAAATAAACCTATTGACCCCTAATCCACCGTTCCCCCACATCACGACTACCTAAATAAACGTATTAACCCCTAAACTGCCGTCCCCCCATATCGCGACTACCTAAATAAAACTATTAACCCTTAATCTGCTGTCCCCCCACATTACAATTACCTAAATAAACCTATTAACCCTTAAACCTAACACCCCCTAACTTTATATATATATATATATATATATATATATATATATATATACACATATATATATAAAATAATCAGGGAGACTGACCATCTCCCATTGGTTTAAGTACCCCACCCAAGCTCAGGTGTGCTCATGACAGTGTAATGGAGTTGTGAATATTAAGCTAGGGAGTCTCATTCTATTATGAAGAGTAAAAGCTGGAATGATTCAGCCCTCTGTGGTGAAAGGACTGTAGTGTTAGGACCAGTCTATATTGGGGCACCTTGTAAGTGGTGACTGGCTAAGCAAAATATGGCCATATTGTGTGACTAAGATCCCAATTTTATTTAAAAATAATAGTTGTCTCTTGATGTTGTTTGCAGGCATTTTTTGCAGCAGTTCAAAAAAATATGTTGTGCTTTTGAAAATGGATGTGCGCCGATACCTTTTTCTTTGTGTATATATATATATATATATATATATATATATATATGTATATATATAAATATATATATATATATATATATATATATATATATAAATATATATATATATATATATATAATATATATATATATATATATATATTTATACAATCAGATCAGCCAATAGGATTTAAGCAGCTCTCATCCTACTGGCTGATTTGAATTCAATTTTCAGTGTGCAGCAGATGAATGTATGAAGAGGACCTCCATATCGGATGACCGCGCCACCTCCTCGCTGCCTCCGCACTACCGGGATAAAGATGGAAGATGATCCCGCGCCAGAGGAAGATGGAGTCGCCTGGATGAAGACCTTTTGCCACCAGGAAGAAGATGGATCGCTGGACTTCAGCAATGGTGAGTACCGATTTTGGGATTAGTGTAAGGTTTTTATTTTATTTTTGGGGTGTTTTTTTTTTTACGATTAGGGCTTTTTTATTTTTATGGGCTTAAAAAGAGCTGATTGCCCTTTTAAGGACAATGTCCATATAAATGCCCTTTTCAGGGCAATGGGTAGATTAGTTTATTTTTCAGTTAGCTTTTTTTTATTTTGGGGGGTTGGGTAGGTGGGGGGTTCTAATGTTAGGGGTACTAAAAGATCTGTTAACTTTAGGACAATGCCCTACAAAAGGCCCTTTTAAGGGCTACTGGTACTTTATTGTTAGATTAGGGGGGTTATTTTGGGATGTTTTTTTTTTTTTAACGGGGGTATTAGATAAGGAATTACTTTTTTATTTTGGATAGTTTCGTTTGTTATTTTTTGTAATGTAACTTTTTTATTTTTTGTAATCTTAGGTTTCTTGATTTTTTGTAATATTAGGTTTTTTATTTTTTGTAATGTTAGGTTTTTATTTCTGTAATGTTGTTTTTTTTATTTCTGTAATGTTAGTTTTTTTTAGTTTAAGCTTAGGTTTTTTTTTTTTAACAGGTAACTTTCAATTTATTTTTTAAGTAGTTAGTATATTGTAACTTTAATTTAAAGTTAGGGGGTGTTAAGTTTAGGGGTTAATAGGTTTATTTTGATAGTCGCAATGTGGGGGGATGGTGGATTAGGGCTTAATAGGTTTATTTAGGTAGTCACGATGTGGGGGGACAGTGGTTTAGGGGTTAATACTTTATTTTAGTTTCTATGATGTAGGGGGACAGTGGTTTAGGGGTTATTAGACTAGGGGCTTATGTTAGGGTGTTAGTTTTTTTAAAAAACTTTCTTTTCTCCATAGACTTCAATGGGGAATGCAAAAATGCGGTAGTGATTTCGCAATCACAGGTGGTTTTTTTCTCCATTGATCTCTATGGGGGAATACATGCACGAGCACGCCAAGTCGCAACTTACCGCACCATACTGCACAACAAAAGAATTATGGTAACTTATAACGGTGGCGCTATCGAAACTGCGGTACAGCCACATTTTTAGCGGTATTAACACAATGGCTATAACCTTGCTCCATGTTATTTCTTTCCATTAATCTACCAGCCAAACATTTAGAACAGTTATCAGCCTCTACATGTAAGCTAGGATATTAAAGCTATGGTCCATTTGGTTTAATTTTATTGTAAAAAGTGTTGAAGCTTGTCTAGTAGATGTGAAGGAGAGTATACAATTTATCTCCGTGCCGCAGGGAATTTCATTGGCATATCCTCCCCAAAAATCCTCAAAATGTCTCTGCTTGCTAATGTTGGGTATATAATGATTACAGAAAACACATGGGTAATTTAAACAAGTCAATCTATTCTTAAGGTCAATCTAATTTATACAGATATGGGACTAGATTACAAGTGGTGCTTTATCGTTAGTGTGCGCGATATGAAAACATCATGCCCGCATTAACTTGCGCACGTATTACAAAATGAAAGTAAATGCGACCACACCAGTGTAAGCTAAATTTGTGTTCTTCGGGATTAGTGGTACTGAAGACCTTACAAAAAGGGTTAGGGCATAAAAAAACTTTCATTAAACACAACATAAATTCATTAAAATAAAGTGCTAGGGGGCAATTTATCAAGCTCTGTCTAAAGACTGCTGCTCCATAACCTGTCTGACTGTTTTGAGGCGGAGGACAGAAATCAACCCGATCTAATACGATCGGATTGATTGACACCCCCTGCTAGCGGCCGCAAATCTGCAGGGGGCGGTATTGCACCAGCAGTTTACAAGAACTTCTGGTGCAATGATAAATGCTGACAGCGTATACTGTCGGCATTTATTAATGTGCAGCGGACATGATACGCTACATCGTATCATGTCCGCTCGCACATTAATAAATTAAACCCTATCACTCATATTTACACTATCTAATAAAAATTATTCATATAAATATTAAAACAAAAATTATTAGGGTTAAAAAGGTATATAGTATATGGCAAGGTATTTGAATGGAAATATGTATACATGTGTATTTATATTTACATATATAAACATATAAACACACATATACACATGTAGACACATATATACATATGTATATATAATTTGGAGCCCTTTCCACTCAAATACCTGAAAACAAAGAAAAATAATTTGTATTATATTTTAATATTTGATAGTGTTTTACTGTGTATGGACAGTAAATATTTTACATTCCAATGTTCTTCACATAGGGAAAAATGTTCTATGTATTTTTCAATAGATATTCCTATACATATCTGTAAATACCTTTACCTATATATATATATATATATATATATATATATATATATATATATTCATATAGATATATAGGTATAGATATACATTTTACAAACAATACATTAAATATATATAAAAATATCGCCACTTGTAATATGGCCCATAATTTATTTATATGAAGCTTGCTTGACTGAATTATCTATATTTTACTTTTCATGTTATGGAACCATTAAGTCTAGTCCTGTCTATACACAATATAATGTTTATATATATATATATATATATATATATATATATATATATATATATATATATTTATTTTTTCCTTAGAAATGTCCACAACTTTTTATAGAACAATTTACATTTTTGTGTTTAATGTTTTTGTGGATTTCTCTTTTTTTAAACATCAAGATCTGTGCAGGTCACTTAACTTGCACAAATTTGTATTTTGTGTATAACAGCTATAACAGTTAATTCTGTTATTGTTATATTATTCTGAGATTCTGACTTTGTTGTCCTCACCTTGATATTAGCATAGTCCGGTCAGTTTGGCTTGGCCTGTTCTTGACAACCCTCCAATGCTGTTGTATGTTTATCTAACACATTATTAAATTACACAAATCCTAAAACACTTTTATTCAAAGACACCACCCAAGTTCAGATTCTCTGAGTCAATTGTTTTCATATCACACTGCTTCTTACATATATAAATTATTCAGGGTCCATAGCCTATTAAATACTTGTAATTTTAAAATAATTTGCTCATGAAGTTGCTTGCTTTTACCCATGGCTGTGTTTGCTGACAATTGTTTGCTACTAATGTCCAAAAAAAGAATTCCAGAAGAAGATGGTAAGTGGTATCCCTCTTTGTCTCCTTATGCACACTATGCTTTGTCCAGTATATGGGAGAATTCTGAATTGAGCACTGTTGTACAAGTGGAGTGTGTTTAGGATTATCTGATATGCATTCATGGCAGTGATATGGTGCAGGCTATTTGACCTGCGTTAAAGGACCAGTCAACACAGTAGTTTTGCATAATGAACAAATGCAAGATAACAAGACAATGCAATAGCACTTAGTCTGAACTTCACATGAGTTGTAGATTTTTTTTCTGACAATTTTAAAAGTTATGTCTTTTTCCACTCCCCCTGTACCATGTGACAGTAATCAGCCATTCACAAATGTATATACGCTTATTCTTGCACATGCTCAGTAAAAGCTGGTGACTCAAAAATGTTAAATATAAAAATATTGTGCACATTTTGTTAATGGAAGTAAATTGGAAAGTTGTTTAAAATTACATGCTCTATCTGAATAATTAACGTTTAATTTATATTAAGTGTCCCTTTAAGGATAGCAATATTTGTATTCTAAATTTTGGAAGTGGTTCTGCTGCAGAATTTATGCCAGAAGTTGTTCAGGTTTGAGAATGTGTTATTTGACACTTATTTATTCATTATGAAGATTCTGGCATTGCTTCTATGGTTTTTGCCATGCCTGTTATTGTCCTGGCTTGATTTCAAGATTTTTTTACCTGTAAAAAAAAATACAAACAACCCCCCCAACAGTAAAACCCACCACCCACATAACCAACCCCCTCAAATAAAACCCTAACTAAAAAAAAAACTAAGCTCCCCATTGCCCTGAAAAGGGCATTTGGATGGGCATTGCCCTTAAAAGGGAATTTAGCTCTATTGCGGCCCAAAGCCCTAATCTAAAAATAAAACCCACCCAATACACCCTTAAAAAATCCTAACACTAACCCCCGAAGATCCACTTACCGGGAGAAAGCTTCATACAAGCAGCAAGATGTCCTCAACGAAGCCGGCAGAAGTGGTCCTCCAGACGGGCAGAAGTGGTCCTCCAGATGGGCAGAAGTCTTCATCCAGACGGCATCTTCTATCTTCATCCATCCGGCGTAGAGCGGGTCCATCTTCAAGACATCCGGTGCGGAGCATCCTCTTCCAACGACGACTACCCAACGAATAAAGGTACCTATAAGTGACGTCATCCAAGATGGCGTCCCTTAGATTCTGATTGGCTGAATTCTATCAGCCAATCGGAATTAAGGTTGAA